>NC_090656.1:219062365-219727365 GCF_040937935.1 Hyperolius riggenbachi
AGGGTCGATACATCTCCCTTACCGCGCACTGGGTGAACCTTGTGGAGCCTGGCAGCGATTCCTCACCTGCTACGGCGCGGGTGTTGCCCACGCCGCAAACAGCTGGATAACAACAGCAGCACCTACCTCTCTGACTCCTTCTCCTCCAACGCATCTCAAAGCTGTACCTCATCCGGAAATGCTAACCCAGCACCAGCAGCAGTAGGATCGTGGAAGCAGTGCAGCACAGCTGTTGGCATGCGTCAGCAAGCGTTGCTGAAGCTGATCTGCCTTGGGGATAAGCAGCACACAGGGGAGGAAATTTGGAGGGGAATAAAGGAACAGACGGATTTGTGGCTGGCACCGCTGGACCTGAAACCGGGCATGAAGCTAGACACCTGGCACGAACTGGCAATGTACGCAATAGAGGTGCTGGCTTGCCCGGCAGCCAGCGTTATGTCGGAACGCTGTTTCAGTGCTGCCGGAGGCATCATCACAGATCGGCGTATCCGCCTCTCCACAGAAAATGCAGACCGTCTGACTCAAATTAAAATGAATCAATCCTGGATTGGAAACGACTACGCAACACTCCTGGACCCCAACCAAGTAACATGACCGATGAACATCTGGGATGGTTTAGCGTTTCCGGTCCCTGTTTATTGAACCTCTCATCTGTATTACATTTATGACTGCATGGCGGCAAAAAGCATTGCTGCTATATCCGCACGCTTTTTGTCCTCATGCAAGGCCTGGGTTGTTGTGTCTCACAAAGCGTGGCCTTCTCCTCCTGCGCCTCCTCCTGTTCCATCACGTGTGCTGCTGCTGCTGCTGCTGCTGGGTTACCGTTGCCGGTCCCTGTTTATGGAACCTCTTATCTTTATTACATTTATGACTACATGGCGGTACAAAGCATGCTATCCGCACGCTTTTTGTCCTCATGCAAGGCCTGGGTTGTTGTGTCTCACAAAGCGTGGCCTTCTCCTCCTGCGCCTCCTCCTGTTCCATCACGTGTGCTGCTGCTGCTGCTGCTGCTGCTGGGTTACCGTTGCCGGTCCCTGTTTATGGAACCTCTTATCTTTATCACATTTATGACTACATGGCGGTACAAAGCATGCTATCCGCACGCTTTTTGTCCTCATGCAAGGCCTGGGTTGTTGTGTCTCACAAAGCGTGGCCTTCTCCTCCTGCGCCTCCTCCTGTTCCATCACGTGTGCTGCTGCTGGGTTAGCGTTGCCGCGTGGTCCCTGTTTATTGAACCACTTATCTTTATTACATTTATGACTGCATGGTGGTACAAAGCATGCTATCCGCACGCTTCTTGTCCTCATGCAAGGCCTGGGTTGTTGTGTCTCAAAGCGTGGCCTTCTCCTCCTGCGCCACCCTCCTCCTGTTCCATCACGTGTGCTGCTGCTGGGTTAGTATTACCGGTCCCTTTTCCTGGAACCTCTTATATGTATTACATTTATGACTGCATGCCGACAAAAAGCATGTTACCTGTGCAAAGAAAACAGACATTTCCCGCATTTAAAAGACAGTTTTCCCTTTGAAACTTTAAAATCGATTTTCTCAAAAACTATAAGCTCTTTTTGCTAAATTTTTTTTTCCTCTTGTACCCACTCCCAAGGTGCACATACCCTGTAAATTTGGGGTATGTAGCATGTAAGGAGGCTTTACAAACCACAAAAGTTCGGGTCCCCATTGACTTCCATTATGTTCGGAGTTCGGGTCGAACACCCGAACATCGCGGCCATGTTCGGCCTGTTCGGCCCGAACCCGAACATCTAGATGTTCGCCCAACACTACTCAGGGGCCTATTTAAAATGATTTAAATATGCCGCCCAAGTATGGCCTCTCCTCCCCTACAGCCAAGCCAATCCTCACCAAATGTGGCAATCTGCAGAGTACCACTGCGGGGCATATTTAAAATTATTTAAATATGCCACCTAAGAATGGCCTCCTCCTCCCCTACAGCCATGCCAATCCTCACCAAATACCAAATATGGCAATCTGCAGAGTACCACTCGGGCGTAGTTAAAATGATTTAAATATGCCGCCTAAGTATGGCCTCCTCCTCCCCTACAGCCATGCCAATCCTCACCAAATGTGGCAATCTGCAGAGTACCACTCAGGGGCGTATTTAAAATGATTTAAATATGCCGCACAAGTATGGCCTCCTCCTCCCCTACAGCCAAGCTAATCCTCACCACTGATGCTCAAATCTGGATTCGGGACACCCGCATAGTTGCTATCCAGATATCTCTTAGTAAACCTGTGCGTGGTGGGTGGGGGGGGTCAATATTACCTGTCTGACGTCTTCTTCGTCCGTCCCTGGCGCCTCCCATGATGCGGTCCTTGTGGCGGTCACGTGACTACAAACACTTCCTCCTTCCGGGTTGAAGGAGGAAGTGTTTGTAGTCAAGTGATGCGCATGAACCGCATCGTTGGAGGCGCCAGGTATGGACAAAGAAGACATCAGACAGGTAAGATTGAGCCCCCCGCCTACCCCGCACAGGTTTACTGGGAGATATCCGGATAGCAACTATACGGGTGTCTCCGGGATCCGGATTTGAGCATCACTAATCGTCACCAAATGTGGCAACTTGCAGAAAACCACTGCGGGGCATATTTAAAATTATTTAAATATGACACCTAAGAATGGCCTCCTCCTCCCCTACAGCCATGCCAATCCTCACCAAATGTGGCAATCTGCAGAGTACCACTGCGGGGCATATTTAAAATTATTTAAATATGCCACCTAAGAATGGCTTCCTCCTCCAATACAGCCATGCCAATCCTCACGAAATGTGGCAATCTGCAGAATACCACTTAGGGGCGTATTTAAAATGATTTAAATATGCCGCCCAAGTATGGCCTCCTCCTCCCCTACAGCCATGCCAATCCTCACCAGTGATGCTAAAATCCACATTTGGGAGACACCCGGATAGTTGCTGTGCGGATATCTCTTAGTAAACCTGTGTGGGGTGGGCGGGGGGGGGGGGGGGGTCAATCTTACCTGTCTGAAGCTTCTTCGTCCGTTCTGGGCACCTACCACGATGTGGTCCACGCGGCGGTCACGTGGCTACATACACTTCCTCCTTCCGGGTTGAAGGTGTGACACTTGCGGGATAACCTCCACAGTCATTGTGCAATGTGCACGCTGACACAGAGGAGATCGTGCGCAAGCGCTGTACGAGAAATAGGGATTTCCCCAAATATAGTGGAGGAGCGGAAACAGACATAAGGGGGAGTTGTGGAGCACAGAGCAACCATGCCTCTGTGCGACCCACAAATCCCAATGAACAATGGCTGCACGGTGCAAACACAGTGCAGCGCGTAACCTGCGCAACTCAGAAAAGAGCAAGGACAGACTGGGTAAATGTCCGCCAATCTAGTCGCAACCCATTCAAGAGAAGGACAGATAGAACGAGATAGCTAATCGCAAGAACCGCGATAGCAGACAGATAAACAGAACAGGACGAAACAGCAAGAAAGGAATAGAGGAACACACAGTAAAATGACAACGTAAGGAAAAAAACAAACGCTAGCTAAACGCGAACTCCGCACTCATTCGCAACAGAGAACGCGTTTAAGACACGATCACCGCGCGTTAGTCGCCCAGTGACAAGCGTGCCACCCTAACTACAACAAGTAATACAAATGAACACAAATAGACAGAGACAGACAGAATGAACACTTGCGAGAGCAAGCGATCAACACAGACAAACAGATAGCGTAAACACTTGCTAATCGGTTGCCTAACACCAAGCAACAGCAGGCGCAGAAACATCGTGGCCAGCAGGATAAGTCACAAACATGATCATGACAGGACATGATCCTGACAGAAGGAGGAAGTGTTTGTAGTTACGTGATGCGCATGGACCTCATCGTTTGAGGCGCCAGGGATGGACAAAGAAGACGTGAGACAGGTAAGATTGAGCCCCCCGCCCACCCCGCACAGGTTTACTGGGAGATATCCGGATAGCAACTATACGGGTGTCTCCGGGATCCGGATTTGAGCATCACTAATCGTCACCAAATGTGGCAACTTGCAGAAAACCACTGCGGGGCATATTTAAAATTATTTAAATATGCCACCTAAGAATGGCCTCCTCCTCCCCTACAGCCATGCTTATCCTCACCAAATGTGGCAATCTGCAGAGTACCACTCGGGCGTAGTTAAAACGATTTATATATGCCGCCTAAGTATGGCCTCCTCCTCCCCTACAGCCATGCCAATCCTCACCAAATGTGGCAATCTGCAGAATACCACTCAGGGGCGTATTTAAAATGATTTAATTATGCCGCCCAAGTATGGCCTCTCCTCCCCTACAGCCAAGCCAATCCTCACCAAATGTGGCAATCTACAGAGTACCACTGCGGGGCATATTTAAAATTATTTAAATATGCCACCTAAGAATGGCCTCCTCCTCCCCTACAGCCATGTCAATCCTCACCAAATACCAAATATGGCAATCTGCAGAGTACCACTCGGGCGTAGTTAAAATGATTTAAATATGCCGCCTAAGTATGGCCTCCTCCTCCCCTACAGCCATGCCAATCCTCACCAAACGTGGCAATCTGCAGAGTACCACTCAGGGGCGTACTTAAAATGATTTAAATATGCCGCCCAAGTATGGCCTCCTCCTCCCCTACAGCCATGCCAATCCTCACCAAATGTGGCAATCTGCAGAGTACCACTGCGGGGCATATTTAAAATTATTTAAATATGCCACCTAAGAATGGCCTCCTCCTCCCCAACAGCCATGCCAATCCTCACCAAATACCAAATATGGCAATCTGCAGAGTACCACTCGGGCGTAGTTAAAATGATTTAAATATGCCGCCCAAGTATGGCCTCCTCCTCCCCTACAGCCAAGCCAATCCTCACCAGTGATGCTCAAATCTGGATTCGGAAGACACCCGGATAGTTGCTATCCAGATATCTCTTAGTAAACCTGTGCGCGGTGGGTGGGTCAATATCACCTGTCTGACGTCTTCTTCGTCCGTCCCTGGCGCCTCCCATGATGCGGTCCTTGTGGCAGTCACGTGACTAAAAACACTTCCTCCTTCCGGGTTGAAGGAGGAAGTATTTGTAGTCAAGTGATGCGCATGAACCGCATCGTTAGAGGCGCCAGGGATGGACAAAAAAGACGTCAGACATGTAAGATTGAGCCCCCCCGCCCACCCCGCACAGGTTTACTGGGAGATATCCGGATAGCAACTATACGGGTGTCTCCGGGATCCGGATTTGAGCATCACTAATCATCACCAAATCTGGCAACTTGCAGAAAACCACTGCGGGGCATATTTAAAATTATGTAAATATGCCACCTAAGAATGGCCTCCTCCTCCCCTACAGCCATGCCAATCCTCACCAAATGTGGCAATCTGCAGAGTACCACTGCGGGGCATATTTAAAATTATTTAAATATGCCACCTAAGAATGGCCTCCTCCTCCCCTACAGCCATGCCAATCCTCACCAAATGTGGCAATCTGCAGAGTACCACTGCGGGGCATATTTAAAATTATTTAAATATGCCACCTAAGAATGGCCTCCTCCTCCAATACAGCCATGCCAATCCTCACCAAATGTGGCAATCTGCAGAGTACCACTCGGGCGTACTTAAAATGATTTAAATATGCCGCCTAAGTATGGCCTCCTCCTCCCCTACAGCCATGCCAATCCTCACCAAATGTGGCAATCTGCAGAATACCACTCAGGGGCGTATTTAAAATTATTTAAATATGCCGCCCAAGTATGGCCTCTCCTCCCCTACAGCCATGCCAATCCTCACCAAATGTGGCAATCTGCAGAATACCACTGCGGGGCATATTTAAAATTATTTAAATATGCCGCCTAAGTATGGCCTCCTCCTCCCCTACAGCCATGCCAATCCTCACCAAACGTGGCAATCTGCAGAGTACCACTCAGGGGCGTATTTAAAATGATTTAAATATGCCGCCCAAGTATGGCCTCCTCCTCCCCTACAGCCAAGCCAATCCTCACCAGTGATGCTCAAATCTGGATTCGGGACACCCGGATAGTTGCTATCCAGATATCTCTTAGTAAACCTGTGCGCGGTGGGTGGGGGGGTCAATATTACCTGTCTGACGTCTTCTTCGTCCGTCCCTGGCGCCTCCCATGATGCGGTCCTTGTGGCGGTCACGTGACTACAAACACTTCCTCCTTCCGGGTTGAAGGAGGAAGTGTTTGTAGTCAAGTGATGCGCATGAACCGCATCGTTTGAGGCGCCAGGTATGGACAAAGAAGACGTCAGACAGGTAAGATTGAGCCCCCCGCCCACCCCGCACAGGTTTACTGGGAGATATCCGGATAGCAACTATACGGGTGTCTCCGGGATCCGGATTTGAACATCACTAATCGTCACCAAATGTGGCAACTTGCAGAAAACCACTGCGGGGCATATTTAAAATTATTTAAATATGCCACCTAAGAATGGCCTCCTCCTCCCCTACAGCCATGCCAATCCTCACCAAATGTGGCAATCTGCAGAGTACCACTCGGGCGTACTTAAAATGATTTAAATATGCCGCCTAAGTATGGCCTCCTCCTCCCCTACAGCCATGCCAATCCTCACCAAATGTGGCAATCTGCAGAATACCACTCAGGGGTGTATTTAAAATGATTAAAATATGCCGCCCAAGTATGGCCTCCTCCTCCCCTACAGCCATGCCAATCCTCACCAGTGATGCTAAAATCCACATTTGGGAGACACCCGGATAGTTGCTGTCCGGATATCTCTTAGTAAACCTGTGTGGGGTGGGTGGGGGGGTTCAACCTAACCAGTCTGATGTCTTCTTCGTCCGTCCTTGGCGCCTACCACGATGCGGTCCACGCTGCGGTCACATGACTACATACACTTCCTCCTTCCGGGTTGAAGGTGTGACACTTGCGGGATAATCTCCACAGTCATTGTGCAATGTGCACGCTGACACAGTGGAGATCGTGCGCAAGCGCTGTACGAGAAATAGGGATTTTCCCAAATATAGTGGAGGAGCGGAAACAGACACAAGGGGGAGTTGTGGAGCACAGAGCAACCGTGCCTCTGTGCGACCCACAAATCCCAATGAACAATGGCTGCACGGTGCAAACACAGCGCAGCGCGTAACCTGCGCAACTCAGAAAAGAGCAAGGACAGACTGGGTGAATGTCCGCCAATCTAGTCGCCACCCATTCAAGAGCAGGACACATAGAACGAGATAGCTAATCGCAAGAACCGCGATAGCAGACAGATAAACAGAACAGGACGAAACAGCAAGAAAGGAATAGAGGAACACACAGTAAAATAACAACGTAAGGAAAAAAACAAACGCTAGCTAAACGCGAACTCCGCACTCATTCGCAACAGAGAACGCGTTTAAGACACGATCACCGCGTGTTAGTCGCCCAGTGACAAGCGTGCCACCCTAACTACAACAAGTAATACAAATGAACACAAATAGACAGAGACAGACAGAATGAACACTTGCGAGAGTGTGGGGGGGTCAATATTACCTGTCTGACGTCTTCTTCGTCTGTCCCTGGCGCCTCCCATGATGCGGTCCTTGTGGCGGTCACGTGACTACAAACACTTCCTCCTTCTGGGTTGAAGAAGGAAGTGTTTGTAGTCAAGTGATGCGCATGAACCGCATCGTTGGAGGCGCCAGGGATGGACAAAGAAGACGTCAGACAGGTAAGATTGAGCCCCCCGCCCACCCCGCACAGGTTTAGTGGGAGATATCCGGATGGCAACTATACGGGTGTCTCCGGGATCCGGATTTGAGCATCACTAATCGTCACCAAATGTGGCAACTTGCAGAAAACCACTGTGGGGCATATTTAAAATTATTTAACTATGCCGCCTAAGTATGGCCTCCTCCTCCCCTACAGCCATGCCAATCCTCACCAGTGATGCTCAAATCCACATTCGGGAGACACCCGGATAGTTGCTGTCCGGATATCTCTTAATAAAAGCTGTGTGGGGTGGGCGGGGGGGGGGGTCAATCTTACCTGTCTGACGTCTTCTTTGTCCGTTCTGGGCACCTACCACGATGCGGTCCACGCGGCGGTCACGTGGCTACATACACTTCCTCCTTCCGGGTTGAAGGTGTGACACTTGCGGGATAACCTCCACAGTCAGTGTGCAATGTGCACGCTGACACAGAGGAGATCGTGCGCAAGCGCTGTACGAGAAATAGGGATTTCCCCAAATATAATGGAGGAGCGGAAACAGACATAAGGGGGAGTTGTGGAGCACAGAGCAACCGTGCCTCTGTGCGACCCAAAAATCCCAATGAACAATGGCTGCACGGTGCAAACACAGCGCAGCGCGTAACCTGCGCAACTCAGAAAAGAGCAAGGACAGACTGGGTGAATGTCCGCCAATCTAGTCGCCACCCATTCAAGAGCAGGACAGATAGAACGAGATAGCTAATCGCAAGAACCGCGATAGCAGACAGATAAACAGAACAGGACGAAACAGCAAGAAAGGAATAGAGGAACACACAGTAAAATAACAACGTAAGGAAAAAAACAGACGCTAGCTAAACGCGAACTCCGCACTCATTCGCAACAGAGAACGTGTTTAAGACACGATCACCGCGCATTAGTCGCCCAGTGACAAGCGTGCCACCCTAACTACAACAAGTAATACAAATGAACACAAATAGACAGAGACAGACAGAATGAACACTTGCGAGAGCAAGCGATCAACACAGACAAACAGATAGCGTAAACACTTGCTAATCGGTTGCCTAACACCAAGCAGCAGCAGGCGCAGAAACATCGTGGCCAGCAGGATAAGTCACAAACATGATCATGACAGGACATGATCCTGACAGAAGGAGGAAGTGTTTGTAGTTACGTGATGCGCATGGACCGCATCGTTTGAGGCGCCAGGGATGGACAAAGAAGACGTGAGACAGGTAAGATTGAGCCCCCCGCCCACCCCGCACAGATTTACTGGGAGATATCCGGATAGCAACTATACGGGTGTCTCCGGGATCCGGATTTGAGCATCACTAATCGTCACCAAATGTGGCAACTTGCAGAAAACCACTGCGGGGCATATTTAAAATTATTTAAATATGCCGCCTAAGTATGGCCTCCTCCTCCCCTACAGCCATGCCAATCCTCACCAAATGTGGCAATCTGCAGAATACCACTCAGGGGCGTATTTAAAATAATTTAAATATGCCGCCCAAGTATGGCCTCTCCTCCCCTACAGCCATGCCAATCCTCACCAAATGTGGCAATCTGCAGAATACCACTGCGAGCATATTTAAAATTATTTAAATATGCCACCTAAGAATGGCCTCCTCCTCCCCTACAGCCATGCCAATCCTCACCAAATGTGGCAATCTGCAGAGTACCACTGCGGGGCATATTTAAAATTATTTAAATATGCCACCTAAGAATGGCCTCCTCCTCCCCTACAGCCATGCCAATCCTCACCAAATACCAAATATGGCAATCTGCAGAGTACCACTCGGGCGTAGTTAAAATGATTTAAATATGCCGCCTAAGTATGGCCTCCTCCTCCCCTACAGCCATGCCAATCCTCACCAAACGTGGCAATCTGCAGAGTACCACTCAGGGGCGTATTTAAAATGATTTAAATATGCCGCCCAAGTATGGCCTCCTCCTCCCCTACAGCCAAGCCAATCCTCACCAGTGATGCTCAAATCTGGATTCGGGACACCCGGATAGTTGCTATCCAGATATCTCTTAGTAAACCTGTGCGCGGTGGGTGGGGGGGTCAATATTACCTGTCTGACGTCTTCTTCGTCCGTCCCTGGCGCCTCCCATGATGCGGTCCTTGTGGCGGTCACGTGACTACAAACACTTCCTCCTTCCGGTTTGAAGGAGGAAGTGTTTGTAGTCAAGTGATGCGCATGAACCGCATCGTTGGAGGCGCCAGGTATGGACAAAGAAGACGTCAGACAGGTAAGATTGAGCCCCCCGCCCACCCCGCACAGGTTTACTGGGAGATATCCGGATAGCAACTATACGGGTGTCTCCGGGATCTGGATTTGAGCATCACTAATCGTCACCAAATGTGGCAACTTGCAGAAAACCACTGCGGGGCATATTTAAAATTATTTAAATATGCCACCTAAGAATGGCCTCCTCCTCCCCTACAGCCATGCCAATCCTCACCAAATGTGGCAATCTGCAGAGTACCACTGCGGGGCATATTTAAAATTATTTAAATATGCCACCTAAGAATGGCTTCCTCCTCCAATACAGCCATGCCAATCCTCACGAAATGTGGCAATCTGCAGAATACCACTTAGGGGCGTATTTAAAATGATTTAAATATGCCGCCCAAGTATGGCCTCCTCCTCCCCTACAGCCATGCCAATCCTCACCAGTGATGCTAAAATCCACATTTGGGAGACACCCGGATAGTTGCTGTGCGGATATCTCTTAGTAAACCTGTGTGGGGTGGGCGGGGGGGGGGGGGGGTCAATCTTACCTGTCTGAAGCTTCTTCGTCCGTTCTGGGCACCTACCACGATGTGGTCCACGCGGCGGTCACGTGGCTACATACACTTCCTCCTTCCGGGTTGAAGGTGTGACACTTGCGGGATAACCTCCACAGTCATTGTGCAATGTGCACGCTGACACAGAGGAGATCGTGCGCAAGCGCTGTACGAGAAATAGGGATTTCCCCAAATATAGTGGAGGAGCGGAAACAGACATAAGGGGGAGTTGTGGAGCACAGAGCAACCATGCCTCTGTGCGACCCACAAATCCCAATGAACAATGGCTGCACGGTGCAAACACAGCGCAGCGCGTAACCTGCGCAACTCAGAAAAGAGCAAGGACAGACTGGGTGAATGTCCGCCAATCTAGTCGCCACCCATTCAAGAGCAGGACACATAGAACGAGATAGCTAATCGCAAGAACCGCGATAGCAGACAGATAAACAGAACAGGACGAAACAGCAAGAAAGGAATAGAGGAACACACAGTAAAATAACAACGTAAGGAAAAAAACAAACGCTAGCTAAACGCGAACTCCGCACTCATTCGCAACAGAGAACGCGTTTAAGACACGATCACCGCGTGTTAGTCGCCCAGTGACAAGCGTGCCACCCTAACTACAACAAGTAATACAAATGAACACAAATAGACAGAGACAGACAGAATGAACACTTGCGAGAGTGTGGGGGGGTCAATATTACCTGTCTGACGTCTTCTTCGTCTGTCCCTGGCGCCTCCCATGATGCGGTCCTTGTGGCGGTCACGTGACTACAAACACTTCCTCCTTCTGGGTTGAAGAAGGAAGTGTTTGTAGTCAAGTGATGCGCATGAACCGCATCGTTGGAGGCGCCAGGGATGGACAAAGAAGACGTCAGACAGGTAAGATTGAGCCCCCCGCCCACCCCGCACAGGTTTAGTGGGAGATATCCGGATGGCAACTATACGGGTGTCTCCGGGATCCGGATTTGAGCATCACTAATCGTCACCAAATGTGGCAACTTGCAGAAAACCACTGTGGGGCATATTTAAAATTATTTAACTATGCCGCCTAAGTATGGCCTCCTCCTCCCCTACAGCCATGCCAATCCTCACCAGTGATGCTCAAATCCACATTCGGGAGACACCCGGATAGTTGCTGTCCGGATATCTCTTAATAAAAGCTGTGTGGGGTGGGCGGGGGGGGGGTCAATCTTACCTGTCTGACGTCTTCTTTGTCCGTTCTGGGCACCTACCACGATGCGGTCCACGCGGCGGTCACGTGGCTACATACACTTCCTCCTTCCGGGTTGAAGGTGTGACACTTGCGGGATAACCTCCACAGTCAGTGTGCAATGTGCACGCTGACACAGAGGAGATCGTGCGCAAGCGCTGTACGAGAAATAGGGATTTCCCCAAATATAATGGAGGAGCGGAAACAGACATAAGGGGGAGTTGTGGAGCACAGAGCAACCGTGCCTCTGTGCGACCCAAAAATCCCAATGAACAATGGCTGCACGGTGCAAACACAGCGCAGCGCGTAACCTGCGCAACTCAGAAAAGAGCAAGGACAGACTGGGTGAATGTCCGCCAATCTAGTCGCCACCCATTCAAGAGCAGGACAGATAGAACGAGATAGCTAATCGCAAGAACCGCGATAGCAGACAGATAAACAGAACAGGACGAAACAGCAAGAAAGGAATAGAGGAACACACAGTAAAATAACAACGTAAGGAAAAAAACAGACGCTAGCTAAACGCGAACTCCGCACTCATTCGCAACAGAGAACGTGTTTAAGACACGATCACCGCGCATTAGTCGCCCAGTGACAAGCGTGCCAGTCTAACTACAACAAGTAATACAAATGAACACAAATAGACAGAGACAGACAGAATGAACACTTGCGAGAGCAAGCGATCAACACAGACAAACAGATAGCGTAAACACTTGCTAATCGGTTGCCTAACACCAAGCAGCAGCAGGCGCAGAAACATCGTGGCCAGCAGGATAAGTCACAAACATGATCATGACAGGACATGATCCTGACAGAAGGAGGAAGTGTTTGTAGTTACGTGATGCGCATGGACCGCATCGTTTGAGGCGCCAGGGATGGACAAAGAAGACGTGAGACAGGTAAGATTGAGCCCCCCGCCCACCCCGCACAGATTTACTGGGAGATATCCGGATAGCAACTATACGGGTGTCTCCGGGATCCGGATTTGAGCATCACTAATCGTCACCAAATGTGGCAACTTGCAGAAAACCACTGCGGGGCATATTTAAAATTATTTAAATATGCCGCCTAAGTATGGCCTCCTCCTCCCCTACAGCCATGCCAATCCTCACCAAATGTGGCAATCTGCAGAATACCACTCAGGGGCGTATTTAAAATAATTTAAATATGCCGCCCAAGTATGGCCTCTCCTCCCCTACAGCCATGCCAATCCTCACCAAATGTGGCAATCTGCAGAATACCACTGCGAGCATATTTAAAATTATTTAAATATGCCACCTAAGAATGGCCTCCTCCTCCCCTACAGCCATGCCAATCCTCACCAAATGTGGCAATCTGCAGAGTACCACTGCGGGGCATATTTAAAATTATTTAAATATGCCACCTAAGAATGGCCTCCTCCTCCCCTACAGCCATGCCAATCCTCACCAAATACCAAATATGGCAATCTGCAGAGTACCACTCGGGCGTAGTTAAAATGATTTAAATATGCCGCCTAAGTATGGCCTCCTCCTCCCCTACAGCCATGCCAATCCTCACCAAACGTGGCAATCTGCAGAGTACCACTCAGGGGCGTATTTAAAATGATTTAAATATGCCGCCCAAGTATGGCCTCCTCCTCCCCTACAGCCAAGCCAATCCTCACCAGTGATGCTCAAATCTGGATTCGGGACACCCGGATAGTTGCTATCCAGATATCTCTTAGTAAACCTGTGCGCGGTGGGTGGGGGGGTCAATATTACCTGTCTGACGTCTTCTTCGTCCGTCCCTGGCGCCTCCCATGATGCGGTCCTTGTGGCGGTCACGTGACTACAAACACTTCCTCCTTCCGGTTTGAAGGAGGAAGTGTTTGTAGTCAAGTGATGCGCATGAACCGCATCGTTGGAGGCGCCAGGTATGGACAAAGAAGACGTCAGACAGGTAAGATTGAGCCCCCCGCCCACCCCGCACAGGTTTACTGGGAGATATCCGGATAGCAACTATACGGGTGTCTCCGGGATCTGGATTTGAGCATCACTAATCGTCACCAAATGTGGCAACTTGCAGAAAACCACTGCGGGGCATATTTAAAATTATTTAAATATGCCACCTAAGAATGGCCTCCTCCTCCCCTACAGCCATGCCAATCCTCACCAAATGTGGCAATCTGCAGAGTACCACTGCGGGGCATATTTAAAATTATTTAAATATGCCACCTAAGAATGGCTTCCTCCTCCAATACAGCCATGCCAATCCTCACGAAATGTGGCAATCTGCAGAATACCACTTAGGGGCGTATTTAAAATGATTTAAATATGCCGCCCAAGTATGGCCTCCTCCTCCCCTACAGCCATGCCAATCCTCACCAGTGATGCTAAAATCCACATTTGGGAGACACCCGGATAGTTGCTGTGCGGATATCTCTTAGTAAACCTGTGTGGGGTGGGCGGGGGGGGGGGGGGTCAATCTTACCTGTCTGAAGCTTCTTCGTCCGTTCTGGGCACCTACCACGATGTGGTCCACGCGGCGGTCACGTGGCTACATACACTTCCTCCTTCCGGGTTGAAGGTGTGACACTTGCGGGATAACCTCCACAGTCATTGTGCAATGTGCACGCTGACACAGAGGAGATCGTGCGCAAGCGCTGTACGAGAAATAGGGATTTCCCCAAATATAGTGGAGGAGCGGAAACAGACATAAGGGGGAGTTGTGGAGCACAGAGCAACCATGCCTCTGTGCGACCCACAAATCCCAATGAACAATGGCTGCACGGTGCAAACACAGTGCAGCGCGTAACCTGCGCAACTCAGAAAAGAGCAAGGACAGACTGGGTAAATGTCCGCCAATCTAGTCGCAACCCATTCAAGAGAAGGACAGATAGAACGAGATAGCTAATCGCAAGAACCGCGATAGCAGACAGATAAACAGAACAGGACGAAACAGCAAGAAAGGAATAGAGGAACACACAGTAAAATAACAACGTAAGGAAAAAAACAAACGCTAGCTAAACGCGAACTCCGCACTCATTCGCAACAGAGAACGCGTTTAAGACACGATCACCGCGCGTTAGTCGCCCAGTGACAAGCGTGCCACCCTAACTACAACAAGTAATACAAATGAACACAAATAGACAGAGACAGACAGAATGAACACTTGCGAGAGCAAGCGATCAACACAGACAAACAGATAGCGTAAACACTTGCTAATCGGTTGCCTAACACCAAGCAACAGCAGGCGCAGAAACATCGTGGCCAGCAGGATAAGTCACAAACATGATCATGACAGGACATGATCCTGACAGAAGGAGGAAGTGTTTGTAGTTACGTGATGCGCATGGACCTCATCGTTTGAGGCGCCAGGGATGGACAAAGAAGACGTGAGACAGGTAAGATTGAGCCCCCCGCCCACCCCGCACAGGTTTACTGGGAGATATCCGGATAGCAACTATACGGGTGTCTCCGGGATCCGGATTTGAGCATCACTAATCGTCACCAAATGTGGCAACTTGCAGAAAACCACTGCGGGGCATATTTAAAATTATTTAAATATGCCACCTAAGAATGGCCTCCTCCTCCCCTACAGCCATGCTTATCCTCACCAAATGTGGCAATCTGCAGAGTACCACTCGGGCGTAGTTAAAACGATTTATATATGCCGCCTAAGTATGGCCTCCTCCTCCCCTACAGCCATGCCAATCCTCACCAAATGTGGCAATCTGCAGAATACCACTCAGGGGCGTATTTAAAATGATTTAATTATGCCGCCCAAGTATGGCCTCTCCTCCCCTACAGCCAAGCCAATCCTCACCAAATGTGGCAATCTACAGAGTACCACTGCGGGGCATATTTAAAATTATTTAAATATGCCACCTAAGAATGGCCTCCTCCTCCCCTACAGCCATGTCAATCCTCACCAAATACCAAATATGGCAATCTGCAGAGTACCACTCGGGCGTAGTTAAAATGATTTAAATATGCCGCCTAAGTATGGCCTCCTCCTCCCCTACAGCCATGCCAATCCTCACCAAACGTGGCAATCTGCAGAGTACCACTCAGGGGCGTACTTAAAATGATTTAAATATGCCGCCCAAGTATGGCCTCCTCCTCCCCTACAGCCATGCCAATCCTCACCAAATGTGGCAATCTGCAGAGTACCACTGCGGGGCATATTTAAAATTATTTAAATATGCCACCTAAGAATGGCCTCCTCCTCCCCAACAGCCATGCCAATCCTCACCAAATACCAAATATGGCAATCTGCAGAGTACCACTCGGGCGTAGTTAAAATGATTTAAATATGCCGCCCAAGTATGGCCTCCTCCTCCCCTACAGCCAAGCCAATCCTCACCAGTGATGCTCAAATCTGGATTCGGAAGACACCCGGATAGTTGCTATCCAGATATCTCTTAGTAAACCTGTGCGCGGTGGGTGGGTCAATATCACCTGTCTGACGTCTTCTTCGTCCGTCCCTGGCGCCTCCCATGATGCGGTCCTTGTGGCAGTCACGTGACTAAAAACACTTCCTCCTTCCGGGTTGAAGGAGGAAGT
Organism: Hyperolius riggenbachi; assembly: GCF_040937935.1. Classification (NCBI taxonomy): domain Eukaryota; kingdom Metazoa; phylum Chordata; class Amphibia; order Anura; family Hyperoliidae; genus Hyperolius; species Hyperolius riggenbachi. The sequence continues at coordinate 219,078,569 of NC_090656.1, forward strand.
ATTTGTAGTCAAGTGATGCGCATGAACCGCATCGTTAGAGGCGCCAGGGATGGACAAAAAAGACGTCAGACATGTAAGATTGAGCCCCCCCGCCCACCCCGCACAGGTTTACTGGGAGATATCCGGATAGCAACTATACGGGTGTCTCCGGGATCCGGATTTGAGCATCACTAATCATCACCAAATCTGGCAACTTGCAGAAAACCACTGCGGGGCATATTTAAAATTATGTAAATATGCCACCTAAGAATGGCCTCCTCCTCCCCTACAGCCATGCCAATCCTCACCAAATGTGGCAATCTGCAGAGTACCACTGCGGGGCATATTTAAAATTATTTAAATATGCCACCTAAGAATGGCCTCCTCCTCCCCTACAGCCATGCCAATCCTCACCAAATGTGGCAATCTGCAGAGTACCACTGCGGGGCATATTTAAAATTATTTAAATATGCCACCTAAGAATGGCCTCCTCCTCCAATACAGCCATGCCAATCCTCACCAAATGTGGCAATCTGCAGAGTACCACTCGGGCGTACTTAAAATGATTTAAATATGCCGCCTAAGTATGGCCTCCTCCTCCCCTACAGCCATGCCAATCCTCACCAAATGTGGCAATCTGCAGAATACCACTCAGGGGCGTATTTAAAATTATTTAAATATGCCGCCCAAGTATGGCCTCTCCTCCCCTACAGCCATGCCAATCCTCACCAAATGTGGCAATCTGCAGAATACCACTGCGGGGCATATTTAAAATTATTTAAATATGCCGCCTAAGTATGGCCTCCTCCTCCCCTACAGCCATGCCAATCCTCACCAAACGTGGCAATCTGCAGAGTACCACTCAGGGGCGTATTTAAAATGATTTAAATATGCCGCCCAAGTATGGCCTCCTCCTCCCCTACAGCCAAGCCAATCCTCACCAGTGATGCTCAAATCTGGATTCGGGACACCCGGATAGTTGCTATCCAGATATCTCTTAGTAAACCTGTGCGCGGTGGGTGGGGGGGTCAATATTACCTGTCTGACGTCTTCTTCGTCCGTCCCTGGCGCCTCCCATGATGCGGTCCTTGTGGCGGTCACGTGACTACAAACACTTCCTCCTTCCGGGTTGAAGGAGGAAGTGTTTGTAGTCAAGTGATGCGCATGAACCGCATCGTTTGAGGCGCCAGGTATGGACAAAGAAGACGTCAGACAGGTAAGATTGAGCCCCCCGCCCACCCCGCACAGGTTTACTGGGAGATATCCGGATAGCAACTATACGGGTGTCTCCGGGATCCGGATTTGAACATCACTAATCGTCACCAAATGTGGCAACTTGCAGAAAACCACTGCGGGGCATATTTAAAATTATTTAAATATGCCACCTAAGAATGGCCTCCTCCTCCCCTACAGCCATGCCAATCCTCACCAAATGTGGCAATCTGCAGAGTACCACTCGGGCGTACTTAAAATGATTTAAATATGCCGCCTAAGTATGGCCTCCTCCTCCCCTACAGCCATGCCAATCCTCACCAAATGTGGCAATCTGCAGAATACCACTCAGGGGTGTATTTAAAATGATTAAAATATGCCGCCCAAGTATGGCCTCCTCCTCCCCTACAGCCATGCCAATCCTCACCAGTGATGCTAAAATCCACATTTGGGAGACACCCGGATAGTTGCTGTCCGGATATCTCTTAGTAAACCTGTGTGGGGTGGGTGGGGGGGTTCAACCTAACCAGTCTGATGTCTTCTTCGTCCGTCCTTGGCGCCTACCACGATGCGGTCCACGCTGCGGTCACATGACTACATACACTTCCTCCTTCCGGGTTGAAGGTGTGACACTTGCGGGATAATCTCCACAGTCATTGTGCAATGTGCACGCTGACACAGTGGAGATCGTGCGCAAGCGCTGTACGAGAAATAGGGATTTTCCCAAATATAGTGGAGGAGCGGAAACAGACACAAGGGGGAGTTGTGGAGCACAGAGCAACCGTGCCTCTGTGCGACCCACAAATCCCAATGAACAATGGCTGCACGGTGCAAACACAGCGCAGCGCGTAACCTGCGCAACTCAGAAAAGAGCAAGGACAGACTGGGTGAATGTCCGCCAATCTAGTCGCCACCCATTCAAGAGCAGGACACATAGAACGAGATAGCTAATCGCAAGAACCGCGATAGCAGACAGATAAACAGAACAGGACGAAACAGCAAGAAAGGAATAGAGGAACACACAGTAAAATAACAACGTAAGGAAAAAAACAAACGCTAGCTAAACGCGAACTCCGCACTCATTCGCAACAGAGAACGCGTTTAAGACACGATCACCGCGTGTTAGTCGCCCAGTGACAAGCGTGCCACCCTAACTACAACAAGTAATACAAATGAACACAAATAGACAGAGACAGACAGAATGAACACTTGCGAGAGTGTGGGGGGGTCAATATTACCTGTCTGACGTCTTCTTCGTCTGTCCCTGGCGCCTCCCATGATGCGGTCCTTGTGGCGGTCACGTGACTACAAACACTTCCTCCTTCTGGGTTGAAGAAGGAAGTGTTTGTAGTCAAGTGATGCGCATGAACCGCATCGTTGGAGGCGCCAGGGATGGACAAAGAAGACGTCAGACAGGTAAGATTGAGCCCCCCGCCCACCCCGCACAGGTTTAGTGGGAGATATCCGGATGGCAACTATACGGGTGTCTCCGGGATCCGGATTTGAGCATCACTAATCGTCACCAAATGTGGCAACTTGCAGAAAACCACTGTGGGGCATATTTAAAATTATTTAACTATGCCGCCTAAGTATGGCCTCCTCCTCCCCTACAGCCATGCCAATCCTCACCAGTGATGCTCAAATCCACATTCGGGAGACACCCGGATAGTTGCTGTCCGGATATCTCTTAATAAAAGCTGTGTGGGGTGGGCGGGGGGGGGGTCAATCTTACCTGTCTGACGTCTTCTTTGTCCGTTCTGGGCACCTACCACGATGCGGTCCACGCGGCGGTCACGTGGCTACATACACTTCCTCCTTCCGGGTTGAAGGTGTGACACTTGCGGGATAACCTCCACAGTCAGTGTGCAATGTGCACGCTGACACAGAGGAGATCGTGCGCAAGCGCTGTACGAGAAATAGGGATTTCCCCAAATATAATGGAGGAGCGGAAACAGACATAAGGGGGAGTTGTGGAGCACAGAGCAACCGTGCCTCTGTGCGACCCAAAAATCCCAATGAACAATGGCTGCACGGTGCAAACACAGCGCAGCGCGTAACCTGCGCAACTCAGAAAAGAGCAAGGACAGACTGGGTGAATGTCCGCCAATCTAGTCGCCACCCATTCAAGAGCAGGACAGATAGAACGAGATAGCTAATCGCAAGAACCGCGATAGCAGACAGATAAACAGAACAGGACGAAACAGCAAGAAAGGAATAGAGGAACACACAGTAAAATAACAACGTAAGGAAAAAAACAGACGCTAGCTAAACGCGAACTCCGCACTCATTCGCAACAGAGAACGTGTTTAAGACACGATCACCGCGCATTAGTCGCCCAGTGACAAGCGTGCCACCCTAACTACAACAAGTAATACAAATGAACACAAATAGACAGAGACAGACAGAATGAACACTTGCGAGAGCAAGCGATCAACACAGACAAACAGATAGCGTAAACACTTGCTAATCGGTTGCCTAACACCAAGCAGCAGCAGGCGCAGAAACATCGTGGCCAGCAGGATAAGTCACAAACATGATCATGACAGGACATGATCCTGACAGAAGGAGGAAGTGTTTGTAGTTACGTGATGCGCATGGACCGCATCGTTTGAGGCGCCAGGGATGGACAAAGAAGACGTGAGACAGGTAAGATTGAGCCCCCCGCCCACCCCGCACAGATTTACTGGGAGATATCCGGATAGCAACTATACGGGTGTCTCCGGGATCCGGATTTGAGCATCACTAATCGTCACCAAATGTGGCAACTTGCAGAAAACCACTGCGGGGCATATTTAAAATTATTTAAATATGCCGCCTAAGTATGGCCTCCTCCTCCCCTACAGCCATGCCAATCCTCACCAAATGTGGCAATCTGCAGAATACCACTCAGGGGCGTATTTAAAATAATTTAAATATGCCGCCCAAGTATGGCCTCTCCTCCCCTACAGCCATGCCAATCCTCACCAAATGTGGCAATCTGCAGAATACCACTGCGAGCATATTTAAAATTATTTAAATATGCCACCTAAGAATGGCCTCCTCCTCCCCTACAGCCATGCCAATCCTCACCAAATGTGGCAATCTGCAGAGTACCACTGCGGGGCATATTTAAAATTATTTAAATATGCCACCTAAGAATGGCCTCCTCCTCCCCTACAGCCATGCCAATCCTCACCAAATACCAAATATGGCAATCTGCAGAGTACCACTCGGGCGTAGTTAAAATGATTTAAATATGCCGCCTAAGTATGGCCTCCTCCTCCCCTACAGCCATGCCAATCCTCACCAAACGTGGCAATCTGCAGAGTACCACTCAGGGGCGTATTTAAAATGATTTAAATATGCCGCCCAAGTATGGCCTCCTCCTCCCCTACAGCCAAGCCAATCCTCACCAGTGATGCTCAAATCTGGATTCGGGACACCCGGATAGTTGCTATCCAGATATCTCTTAGTAAACCTGTGCGCGGTGGGTGGGGGGGTCAATATTACCTGTCTGACGTCTTCTTCGTCCGTCCCTGGCGCCTCCCATGATGCGGTCCTTGTGGCGGTCACGTGACTACAAACACTTCCTCCTTCCGGTTTGAAGGAGGAAGTGTTTGTAGTCAAGTGATGCGCATGAACCGCATCGTTGGAGGCGCCAGGTATGGACAAAGAAGACGTCAGACAGGTAAGATTGAGCCCCCCGCCCACCCCGCACAGGTTTACTGGGAGATATCCGGATAGCAACTATACGGGTGTCTCCGGGATCTGGATTTGAGCATCACTAATCGTCACCAAATGTGGCAACTTGCAGAAAACCACTGCGGGGCATATTTAAAATTATTTAAATATGCCACCTAAGAATGGCCTCCTCCTCCCCTACAGCCATGCCAATCCTCACCAAATGTGGCAATCTGCAGAGTACCACTGCGGGGCATATTTAAAATTATTTAAATATGCCACCTAAGAATGGCCTCCTCCTCCAATACAGCCATGCCAATCCTCACCAAATGTGGCAATCTGCAAAGTACCACTCGGGCGTACTTAAAATGATTTAAATATGCCGCCCAAGTATGGCCTCCTCCTCCCCTACAGCCATGCCAATCCTCACCAGTGATGCTAAAATCCACATTTGGGAGACACCCGGATAGTTGCTGTCCGGATATCTATTAGTAAACCTGTGTGGGGTGGGCGGGGGGGTTCAACCTTACCAGTCTGATGTCTTCTTCGTCCGTCCTTGGCGCCTACCATGATGCGGTCCACGCTGCGGTCACGTGACTACATACACTTCCTCCTTCCGGGTTGAAGGTGTGACACTTGCGGGATAATCTCCACAGTCATTGTGCAATGTGCACGCTGACACAGTGGAGATCGTGCGCAAGCACTGTACGAGAAATAGGGATTTCCCCAAATATAGTGGAGGAGCGGAAACAGACATAAGGGGGAGTTGTGGAGCACAGAGCAACCGTGCCTCTGTGCGACCCAAAAATCCCAATGAACAATGTCTGCACGGTGCAAACACAGCGCAGCGCGTAACCTGCGCAACTCAGAAAAGAGCAAGGACAGACTGGGTGAATGTCCGCCAATCTAGTCGCCACCCATTCAAGAGAAGGACAGATAGAACGAGATAGCTAATCGCAAGAACCGCGATAGCAGACAGATAAACAGAACAGGACGAAACAGCAAGAAAGGAATAGAGGAACACACAGTAAAATAACAACGTAAGGAAAAAAACAGACGCTAGCTAAACGCGAACTCCGCACTCATTCGCAACAGAGAACGCGTTTAAGACACGATCACCGCGCGTTAGTCGCCCAGTGACAAGCGTGCCACCCTAACTACAACAAGTAATACAAATGAACACAAATAGACAGAGACAGACAGAATGAACACTTGCGAGAGCAAGCGATCAACACAGACAAACAGATAGCATAAACACTTGCTAATCGGTTGCCTAACACCAAGCAACAGCAGGCGCAGAAACATCGTGGCCAGCAGGATAAGTCACAAACATGATCATGACAGGACATGATCCTGACAGAAGGAGGAAGTGTTTGTAGTTACGTGATGCGCATGGACCGCATCGTTTGAGGCGCCAGGGATGGACAAAGAAGACGTGAGACAGGTAAGATTGAGCCCCCCGCCCACCCCGCACAGGTTTACTGGGAGATATCCGGATAGCAACTATACGGGTGTCTCCGGGATCCGGATTTGAGCATCACTAATCGTCACCAAATGTGGCAACTTGCAGAAAACCACTGTGGGGCATATTTAAAATTATTTAAATATGCCACCTAAGAATGGCCTCCTCCTCCCCTACAGCCATGCTTATCCTCACCAAATGTGGCAATCTGCAGAGTACCACTCGGGCGTAGTTAAAATGATTTAAATATGCCGCCTAAGTATGGCCTCCTCCTCCCCTACAGCCATGCCAATCCTCACCAAATGTGGCAATCTGCAGAATACCACTCAGGGGCCTATTTAAAATGATTTAAATATGCCGCCCAAGTATGGCCTCTCCTCCCCTACAGCCAAGCCAATCCTCACCAAATGTGGCAATCTGCAGAGTACCACTGCGGGGCATATTTAAAATTATTTAAATATGCCACCTAAGAATGGCCTCCTCCTCCCCTACAGCCATGCCAATCCTCACCAAATACCAAATATGGCAATCTGCAGAGTACCACTCGGGCGTAGTTAAAATGATTTAAATATGCCGCCTAAGTATGGCCCCCTCCTCCCCTACAGCCATGCCAATCCTCACCAAATGTGGCAATCTGCAGAGTACCACTCAGGGGCGTATTTAAAATGATTTAAATATGCCGCCCAAGTATGGCCTCCTCCTCCCCTACAGCCAAGCCAATCCTCACCACTGATGCTCAAATCTGGATTCGGGACACCCGCATAGTTGCTATCCAGATATCTCTTAGTAAACCTGTGCGTGGTGGGTGGGGGGGTCAATATTACCTGTCTGACGTCTTCTTCGTCCGTCCCTGGCGCCTCCCATGATGCGGTCCTTGTGGCGGTCACGTGACTACAAACACTTCCTCCTTCCGGGTTGAAGGAGGAAGTGTTTGTAGTCAAGTGATGCGCATGAACCGCATCGTTGGAGGCGCCAGGTATGGACAAAGAAGACGTCAGACAGGTAAGATTGAGCCCCCCGCCCACCCCGCACAGGTTTACTGGGAGATATCCGGATAGCAACTATACGGGTGTCTCCGGGATCCGGATTTGAGCATCACTAATCGTCACCAAATGTGGCAACTTGCAGAAAACCACTGCGGGGCATATTTAAAATTATTTAAATATGCCACCTAAGAATGGCCTCCTCCTCCCCTACAGCCATGCCAATCCTCACCAAATGTGGCAATCTGCAGAGTACCACTGCGGGGCATATTTAAAATTATTTAAATATGCCACCTAAGAATGGCTTCCTCCTCCAATACAGCCATGCCAATCCTCACCAAATGTGGCAATCTGCAGAGTACCACTCGGGCGTAGTTAAAATGATTTAAATATGCCGCCTAAGTATGGCCTCCTCCTCCCCTACAGCCATGCCAATCCTCACCAAATGTGGCAATCTGCAGAATACCACTCAGGGGCGTATTTATAATGATTTAAATATGCCGCCCAAGTATGGCCTCCTTCTCCCCTACAGCCATGCCAATCCTCACCAGTGATGCTAAAATCCACATTTGGGAGACACCCGGATAGTTGCTGTGCGGATATCTCTTAGTAAACCTGTGTGGGGTGGGCGGGGGTCAATCTTACCTGTCTGAAGCTTCTTCGTCCGTTCTGGGCACCTACCACGATGTGGTCCACGTGGCGGTCACGTGGCTACATACACTTCCTCCTTCCGGGTTGAAGGTGTGACACTTGCGGGATAACCTCCACAGTCATTGTGCAATGTGCACGCTGACACAGAGGAGATCGTGCGCAAGCGCTGTACGAGAAATAGGGATTTCCCCAAATATAGTGGAGGAGCGGAAACAGACATAAGGGGGAGTTGTGGAGCACAGAGCAACCGTGCCTCTGTGCGACCCACAAATCCCAATGAACAATGGCTGCACGGTGCAAACACAGTGCAGCGCGTAACCTGCGCAACTCAGAAAAGAGCAAGGACAGACTGGGTGAATGTCCGCCAATCTAGTCGCCACCCATTCAAGAGAAGGACAGATAGAACGAGATAGCTAATCGCAAGAACCGCGATAGCAGACAGATAAACAGAACAGGACGAAACAGCAAGAAAGGAATAGAGGAACACACAGTAAAATAACAACGTAAGGAAAAAAACAAACTCTAGCTAAACGCGAACTCCGCACTCATTCGCAACAGAGAACGCGTTTAAGACACGATCACCGCGCGTTAGTCGCCCAGTGACAAGCGTGCCACCCTAACTACAACAAGTAATACAAATGAACACAATAAGACAGAGACAGACAGAATGAACACTTGCGAGAGCAAGCGATCAACACAGACAAACAGATAGCGTAAACACTTGCTAATCGGTTGCCTAACACCAAGCAACAGCAGGCGCAGAAACATCGTGGCCAGCAGGATAAGTCAAAAACATGATCATGACAGGACATGATCCTGACAGAAGGAGGAAGTGTTTGTAGTTACGTGATGCGCATGGACCTCATCGTTTGAGGCGCCAGGGATGGACAAAGAAGACGTGAGACAGGTAAGATTGAGCCCCCCGCCCACCCCGCACAGGTTTACTGGGAGATATCCGGATAGCAACTATACCTGTGTCTCCGGGATCCGGATTTGAGCATCACTAATCGTCACCAAATGTGGCAACTTGCAGAAAACCACTGCGGGGCATATTTAAAATTATTTAAATATGCCACCTAAGAATGGCCTCCTCCTCCCCTACAGCCATGCTTATCCTCACCAAATGTGGCAATCTGCAGAGTACCACTCGGGCGTAGTTAAAACGATTTATATATGCCGCCTAAGTATGGCCTCCTCCTCCCCTACAGCCATGCCAATCCTCACCAAATGTGGCAATCTGCAGAATACCACTCAGGGGCGTATTTAAAATGATTTAAATATGCCGCCCAAGTATGGCCTCTCCTCCCCTAGAGGCGCCAGGGATGGACAAAGAAGACGTCAGACAGGTAAGATTGAGCCCCCCGCCCACCCCGCACAGGTTTACTGGGAGATATCCGGATAGCAACTATACGGGTGTCTCCGGGATCCGGATTTGAGCATCACTAATCATCACCAAATGTGGCAACTTGCAGAAAACCACTGCGGGGCATATTTAAAATTATGTAAATATGCCACCTAAGAATGGCCTCCTCCTCCCCTACAGCCATGCCAATCCTCACCAAATGTGGCAATCTGCAGAGTACCACTGCGGGGCATATTTAAAATTATTTAAATATGCCACCTAAGAATGGCCTCCTCCTCCAATACAGCCATGCCAATCCTCACCAAATGTGGCAATCTGCAGAGTACCACTCGGGCGTACTTAAAATGATTTAAATATGCCGCCTAAGTATGGCCTCCTCCTCCCCTACAGCCATGCCAATCCTCACCAAATGTGGCAATCTGCAGAATACCACTCAGGGGCGTATTTAAAATTATTTAAATATGCCGCCCAAGTATGGCCTCTCCTCCCCTACAGCCATGCCAATCCTCACCAAATGTGGCAATCTGCAGAATACCACTGCAGGGCATATTTAAAATTATTTAAATATGCCACCTAAGAATGGCCTCCTCCTCCCCTACAGCCATGCCAATCCTCACCAAATGTGGCAATCTGCAGAGTACCACTGCGGGGCATATTTAAAATTATTTAAATATGCCGCCTAAGTATGGCCTCCTCCTCCCCTACAGCCATGCCAATCCTCACCAAACGTGGCAATCTGCAGAGTAAGACTCAGGGGCGTATTTAAAATGATTTAAATATGCCGCCCAAGTATGGCCTCCTCCTCCCCTACAGCCAAGCCAATCCTCACCAGTGATGCTCAAATCTGGATTCGGGACACCCGGATAGTTGCTATCCAGATATCTCTTAGTAAACCTGTACGCGGTGGGTGGGGGGGTCAATATTACCTGTCTGACGTCTTCTTCGTCCGTCCCTGGCGCCTCCCATGATGCGGTCCTTGTGGCGGTCACGTGACTACAAACACTTCCTCCTTCCGGGTTGAAGGAGGAAGTGTTTGTAGTCAAGTGATGCGCATGAACCGCATCGTTGGAGGCGCCAGGTATGGACAAAGAAGACGTCAGACAGGTAAGATTGAGCCCCCCGCCCACCCCGCACAGGTTTACTGGGAGATATCCGGATAGCAACTATACGGGTGTCTCCGGGATCCGGATTTCAGCATCACTAATCGTCACCAAATGTGGCAACTTGCAGAAAACCACTGCGGGGCATATTTAAAATTATTTAAATATGCCACCTAAGAATGGCCTCCTCCTCCCCTACAGCCATGCCAATCCTCACCAAATGTGGCAATCTGCAGAGTACCACTGCGGGGCATATTTAAAATTATTTAAATATGCCACCTAAGAATGGCCTCCTCCTCCAATACAGCCATGCCAATACTCACCAAATATGGCAATCTGCAGAGTACCACTCGGGCGTACTTAAAATGATTTAAATATGCCGCCTAAGTATGGCCTCCTCCTCCCCTACAGCCATGCCAATCCTCACCAAATGTGGCAATCTGCAGAATACCACTCAGGGGTGTATTTAAAATGATTAAAATATGCCACCCAAGTATGGCCTCCTCCTCCCCTACAGCCATGCCAATCCTCACCAGTGATGCTAAAATCCACATTTGGGAGACACCCGGATAGTTGCTGTCCGGATATCTCTTAGTAAACCTGTGTGGGGTGGGTGGGGGGGTTCAACCTAACCAGTCTGATGTCTTCTTCGTCCGTCCTTGGCGCCTACCACGATGCGGTCCACGCTGCGGTCACATGACTACATACACTTCCTCCTTCCGGGTTGAAGGTGTGACACTTGCGGGATAATCTCCACAGTCATTGTGCAATGTGCACGCTGACACAGTGGAGATCGTGCGCAAGCGCTGTACGAGAAATAGGGATTTTCCCAAATATAGTGGAGGAGCGGAAACAGACACAAGGGGGAGTTGTGGAGCACAGAGCAACCGTGCCTCTGTGCGACCCACAAATCCCAATGCAAACACAGCACAGCGCGTAACCTGCGCAACTCAGAAAAGAGCAAGGACAGACTGGGTGAATGTCTGCCAATCTAGTCGCCACCCATTCAAGAGCAGGACACATAGAACGAGATAGCTAATCGCAAGAACCGCGATAGCAGACAGATAAACAGAACAGGACGAAACAGCAAGAAAGGAATAGAGGAACACACAGTAAAATAACAACGTAAGGAAAAAAACAAACGCTAGCTAAACGCGAACTCCGCACTCATTCGCAACAGAGAACGCGTTTAAGACACGATCACCGCGTGTTAGTCGCCCAGTGACAAGCGTGCCACCCTAACTACAACAAGTAATACAAATGAACACAAATAGACAGAGACAGACAGAATGAACACTTGCGAGAGTGTGGGGGGGTCAATATTACCTGTCTGACGTCTTCTTCGTCAGTCCCTGGCGCCTCCCATGATGCGGTCCTTGTGGCGGTCACGTGACTACAAACACTTCCTCCTTCTGGGTTGAAGAAGGAAGTGTTTGTAGTCAAGTGATGCGCATGAACCGCATCGTTGGAGGCGCCAGGGATGGACAAAGAAGACGTCAGACAGGTAAGATTGAGCCCCCCGCCCACCCCGCACAGGTTTAGTGGGAGATATCCGGATGGCAACTCTTCGGGTGTCTCCGGGATCCGGATTTGAGCATCACTAATCGTCACCAAATGTGGCAACTTGCAGAAAACCACTGTGGGGCATATTTAAAATTATTTAACTATGCCGCCTAAGTATGGCCTCCTCCTCCCCTACAGCCATGCCAATCCTCACCAGTGATGCTCAAATCCACATTCGGGAGACACCCGGATAGTTGCTGTCCGGATATCTCTTAATAAAAGCTGTGTGGGGTGGGCGGGGGGGGTCAATCTTACCTGTCTGACGTCTTCTTTGTCCGTTCTGGGCACCTACCACGATGCGGTCCACGCGGCGGTCACGTGGCTACATACACTTCCTCCTTCCGGGTTGAAGGTGTGACACTTGCGGGATAACCTCCACAGTCAGTGTGCAATGTGCACGCTGACACAGAGGAGATCGTGCGCAAGCGCTGTACGAGAAATAGGGATTTCCCCAAATATAATGGAGGAGCGGAAACAGACATAAGGGGGAGTTGTGGAGCACAGAGCAACCGTGCCTCTGTGCGACCCAAAAATCCCAATGAACAATGGCTGCACGGTGCAAACACAGCGCAGCGCGTAACCTGCGCAACTCAGAAAAGAGCAAGGACAGACTGGGTGAATGTCCGCCAATCTAGTCGCCACCCATTCAAGAGCAGGACAGATAGAGCGAGATAGCTAATCGCAAGAACCGCGATAGCAGACAGATAAACAGAACAGGACGAAACAGCAAGAAAGGAATAGAGGAACACACAGTAAAATAACAACGTAAGGAAAAAAACAGACGCTAGCTAAACGCGAACTCCGCACTCATTCGCAACAGAGAACGCGTTTAAGACACGATCACCGCGCGTTAGTCGCCCAGTGACAAGCGTGCCACCCTAACTACAACAAGTAATACAAATGAACACAAATAGACAGAGACAGACAGAATGAACACTTGCGAGAGCAAGCGATCAACACAGACAAACAGATAGCGTAAACACTTGCTAATCGGTTGCCTAACACCAAGCAGCAGCAGGCGCAGAAACATCGTGGCCAGCAGGATAAGTCACAAACATGATCATGACAGGACATGATCCTGACAGAAGGAGGAAGTGTTTGTAGTTACGTGATGCGCATGGACCGCATCGTTTGAGGCGCCAGGGATGGACAAAGAAGACGTGAGACAGGTAAGATTGAGCCCCCCGCCCAACCCGCACAGATTTACTGGGAGATATCCGGATAGCAACTATACGGGTGTCTCCGGGATCCGGATTTGAGCATCACTAATCGTCACCAAATGTGGCAACTTGCAGAAAACCACTGCGGGGCATATTTAAAATTATTTAAATATGCCGCCTAAGTATGGCCTCCTCCTCCCCTACAGCCATGCCAATCCTCACCAAATGTGGCAATCTGCAGAATACCACTCAGGGGCGTATTTAAAATAATTTAAATATGCCGCCCAAGTATGGCCTCTCCTCCCCTACAGCCATGCCAATCCTCACCAAATGTGGCAATCTGCAGAATACCACTGCGAGCATATTTAAAATTATTTAAATATGCCACCTAAGAATGGCCTCCTCCTCCCCTACAGCCATGCCAATCCTCACCAAATGTGGCAATCTGCAGAGTACCACTGCGGGGCATATTTAAAATTATTTAAATATGCCACCTAAGAATGGCCTCCTCCTCCCCTACAGCCATGCCAATCCTCACCAAATACCAAATATGGCAATCTGCAGAGTACCACTCGGGCGTAGTTAAAATGATTTAAATATGCCGCCTAAGTATGGCCTCCTCCTCCCCTACAGCCATGCCAATCCTCACCAAACGTGGCAATCTGCAGAGTACCACTCAGGGGCGTATTTAAAATGATTTAAATATGCCGCCCAAGTATGGCCTCCTCCTCCCCTACAGCCAAGCCAATCCTCACTAGTGATGCTCAAATCTGGATTCGGGACACCCGGATAGTTGCTATCCAGATATCTCTTAGTAAACCTGTGCGCGGTGGGTGGGGGGGTCAATATTACCTGTCTGACATCTTCTTCGTCCGTCCCTGGCGCCTCCCATGATGCGGTCCTTGTGGCGGTCACGTGACTACAAACACTTCCTCCTTCCGGGTTGAAGGAGGAAGTGTTTGTAGTCAAGTGATGCGCATGAACCGCATCGTTGGAGGCGCCAGGTATGGACAAAGAAGACGTCAGACAGGTAAGATTGAGCCCCCCGCCCACCCCGCACAGGTTTACTGGGAGATATCCGGATAGCAACTATACGGGTGTCTCCGGGATCCGGATTTGAGCATCACTAATCGTCACCAAATGTGGCAACTTGCAGAAAACCACTGCGGGGCATATTTAAAATTATTTAAATATGCCACCTAAGAATGGCCTCCTCCTCCCCTACAGCCATGCCAATCCTCACCAAATGTGGCAATCTGCAGAGTACCACTGCGGGGCATATTTAAAATTATTTAAATATGCCACCTAAGAATGGCCTCCTCCTCCAATACAGCCATGCCAATCCTCACCAAATGTGGCAATCTGCAAAGTACCACTCGGGCGTACTTAAAATGATTTAAATATGCCGCCCAAGTATGGCCTCCTCCTCCCCTACAGCCATGCCAATCCTCACCAGTGATGCTAAAATCCACATTTGGGAGACACCCGGATAGTTGCTGTCCGGATATCTCTTAGTAAACCTGTGTGGGGTGGTCAACCTTACCAGTCTGATGTCTTCTTCGTCCGTCCTTGGCGCCTACCACGATGCGGTCCACGCTGCGGTCACGTGACTACATACACTTCCTCCTTCCGGGTTGAAGGTGTGACACTTGCGGGATAATCTCCACAGTCATTGTGCAATGTGCACACTGACACAGTGGAGATCGTGCGCAAGCACTGTACGAGAAATAGGGATTTCCCCAAATATAGTGGAGGAGCGGAAACAGACATAAGGGGGAGTTGTGGAGCACAGAGCAACCGTGCCTCTGTGCAACCCAAAAATCCCAATGAACAATGTCTGCACGGTGCAAACACAGCGCAGCGCGTAACCTGCGCAACTCAGAAAAGAGCAAGGACAGACTGGGTGAATGTCCGCCAATCTAGTCGCCACCCATTCAAGAGAAGGACAGATAGAACGAGATAGCTAATCGCAAGAACCGCGATAGCAGACAGATAAACAGAACAGGACGAAACAGCAAGAAAGGAATAGAGGAACACACAGTAAAATGACAACGTAAGGAAAAAAACAAACGCTAGCTAAACACGAACTCCGCACTCATTCGCAACAGAGAACGCGTTTAAGACACGATCACCGCGCATTAGTCGCCCAGTGACAAGCGTGCCACCCTAACTACAACAAGTAATACAAATGAACACAAATAGACAGAGACAGACAGAATGAACACTTGCGAGAGCAAGTGATCAACACAGACAAACAGATAGCGTAAACACTTGCTAATCGGTTGCCTTACACCAAGCAACAGCAGGAGCAGAAACATCGTGGCCAGCAGGATAAGTCACAAACATGATCATGACAGGACATGATCCTGACAGAAGGAGGAAGTGTTTGTAGTTACGTGATGCGCATGGACCGCATCGTTTGAGGCGCCAGGGATGGACAAAGAAGACGTGAGACAGGTAAGATTGAGCCCCCCGCCCACCCCGCACAGGTTTACTGGGAGATATCCGGATAGCAACTATACGGGTGTCTCCGGGATCCGGATTTGAGCATCACTAATCGTCACCAAATGTGGCAACTTGCAGAAAACCACTGTGGGGCATATTTAAAATTATTTAAATATGCCACCTAAGAATGGCCTCCTCCTCCCCTACAGCCATGCTTATCCTCACCAAATGTGGCAATCTGCAGAGTACCACTCGGGCGTAGTTAAAATGATTTAAATATGCCGCCTAAGTATGGCCTCCTCCTCCCCTACAGCCATGCCAATCCTCACCAAATGTGGCAATCTGCAGAATACCACTCAGGGGCCTATTTAAAATGATTTAAATATGCCGCCCAAGTATGGCCTCTCCTCCCCTACAGCCAAGCCAATCCTCACCAAATGTGGCAATCTGCAGAGTACCACTGCGGGGCATATTTAAAATTATTTAAATATGCCACCTAAGAATGGCCTCCTCCTCCCCTACAGCCATGCCAATCCTCACCAAATACCAAATATGGCAATCTGCAGAGTACCACTCGGGCGTAGTTAAAATGATTTAAATATGCCGCCTAAGTATGGCCTCCTCCTCCCCTACAGCCATGCCAATCCTCACCAAATGTGGCAATCTGCAGAGTACCACTCAGGGGCGTATTTAAAATGATTTAAATATTCCGCCCAAGTATGGCCTCCTCCTCCCCTACAGCCAAGCCAATCCTCACCACTGATGCTCAAATCTGGATTCGGGACACCCGCATAGTTGCTATCCAGATATCTCTTAGTAAACCTGTGCGTGGTGGGTGGGGGGGTCAATATTACCTGTGTGACGTCTTCTTCGTCCGTCCCTGGCGCCTCCCATGATGCGGTCCTTGTGGCGGTCACGTGACTACAAACACTTCCTCCTTCCGGGTTGAAGGAGGAAGTGTTTGTAGTCAAGTGATGCGCATGAACCGCATCGTTGGAGGCGCCAGGTATGGACAAAGAAGACGTCAGACAGGTAAGATTGAGCCCCCCGCCCACCCCGCACAGGTTTACTGGGAGATATCCGGATAGCAACTATACGGGTGTCTCCGGGATCCGGATTTGAGCATCACTAATCGTCACCAGATGTGGCAACTTGCAGAAAACCACTGCGGGGCATATTTAAAATTATTTAAATATGCCACCTAAGAATGGCCTCCTCCTCCCCTACAGCCATGCCAATCCTCACCAAATGTGGCAATCTGCAGAGTACCACTGCGGGGCATATTTAAAATTATTTAAATATGCCACCTAAGAATGGCCTCCTCCTCCAATACAGCCATGCCAATCCTCACCAAATGTGGCAATCTGCAGAGTACCACTCGGGCGTACTTAAAATGATTTAAATATGCCGCCCAAGTATGGCCTCCTCCTCCCCTACAGCCATGCCAATCCTCACCAGTGATGCTAAAATCCACATTTGGGAGACACCCGGATAGTTGCTGTCCGGATATCTCTTAGTAAACCTGTGTGGGGTGGGCGGGGGGTTCAACCTTACCAGTCTGATGTCTTCTTCGTCCGTCCTTGGCGCCTACCACGATGCGGTCCACGCTGCGGTCACGTGACTACATACACTTCCTCCTTCCGGGTTGAAGGTGTGACACTTGCGGGATAATCTCCACAGTCATTGTGCAATGTGCATGCTGACACAGTGGAGATCGTGCGCAAGCACTGTACGAGAAATAGGGATTTCCCCAAATATAGTGGAGGAGCGGAAACAGACATAAGGGGGAGTTGTGGAGCACAGAGCAACCGTGCCTCTGTGCGACCCAAAAATCCCAATGAACAATGGCTGCACGGTGCAAACACAGCGCAGCGCGTAACCTGCGCAACTCAGAAAAGAGCAAGGACAGACTGGGTGAATGTCCGCCAATCTAGTTGCCACCCATTCAAGAGAAGGACAGATAGAACGAGATAGCTAATCGCAAGAACCGCGATAGCAGACAGATAAACAGAACAGGACGAAACAGCAAGAAAGTAAAAGAGGAACACACAGTAAAATGACAACGTAAGGAAAAAAACAAACGCTAGCTAAACGCGAACTCCGCACTCATTCGCAACAGAGAACGCGTTTAAGACACGATCACCGCGCGTTAGTCGCCCAGTGACAAGCGTGCCACCCTAACTACAACAAGTAATACAAATGAACACAAATAGACAGAGACAGACAGAATGAACACTTGCGAGAGCAAGCGATCAACACAGACAAACAGATAGCGTAAACACTTGCTAATCGGTTGCCTAACACCAAGCAACAGCAGGCGCAGAAACATCGTGGCCAGCAGGATAAGTCACAAACATGATCATGACAGGACATGATCCTGACAGAAGGAGGAAGTGTTTGTAGTTACGTGATGCGCATGGACCGCATCGTTTGAGGCGCCAGGGATGGACAAAGAAGACGTGAGACAGGTAAGATTGAGCCCCCCGCCCACCCCGCACAGGTTTACTGGGAGATATCCGGATAGCAACTATACGGGTGTCTCCGGGATCCGGATTTGAGCATCACTAATCGTCACCAAATGTGGCAACTTGCAGAAAACCACTGTGGGGCATATTTAAAATTATTTAAATATGCCACCTAAGAATGGCCCCCTCCTCCCCTACAGCCATGCTTATCCTCACCAAATGTGGCAATCTGCAGAGTACCACTCGGGTGTAGTTAAAATGATTTAAATATGCCGCCTAAGTATGGCCTCCTCCTCCCCTACAGCCATGCCAATCCTCACCAAATGTGGCAATCTGCAGAATACCACTCAGGGGCCTATTTAAAATGATTTAAATATGCCGCCCAAGTATGGCCTCTCCTCCCCTACAGCCAAGCCAATCCTCACCAAATGTGGCAATCTGCAGAGTACCACTGCGGGGCATATTTAAAATTATTTAAATATGCCACCTAAGAATGGCCTCCTCCTCCCCTACAGCCATGCCAATCCTCACCAAATACCAAATATGGCAATCTGCAGAGTACCACTCGGGCGTAGTTAAAATGATTTAAATATGCCGCCTAAGTATGGCCTCCTCCTCCCCTACAGCCATGCCAATCCTCACCAAATGTGGCAATCTGCAGAGTACCACTCAGGGGCGTATTTAAAATGATTTAAATATGCCGCCCAAGTATGGCCTCCTCCTCCCCTACAGCCAAGCTAATCCTCACCACTGATGCTCAAATCTGGATTCGGGACACCCGCATAGTTGCTATCCAGATATCTCTTAGTAAACCTGTGCGTGGTGGGTGGGGGGGTCAATATTACCTGTCTGACGTCTTCTTCGTCCGTCCCTGGCGCCTCCCATGATGCGGTCCTTGTGGCGGTCACGTGACTACAAACACTTCCTCCTTCCGGGTTGAAGGAGGAAGTGTTTGTAGTCAAGTGATGCGCATGAACCGCATCATTGGAGGCGCCAGGTATGGACAAAGAAGACATCAGACAGGTAAGATTGAGCCCCCCGCCTACCCCGCACAGGTTTACTGGGAGATATCCGGATAGCAACTATACGGGTGTCTCCGGGATCCGGATTTGAGCATCACTAATCGTCACCAAATGTGGCAACTTGCAGAAAACCACTGCGGGGCATATTTAAAATTATTTAAATATGCCACCTAAGAATGGCCTCCTCCTCCCCTACAGCCATGCCAATCCTCACCAAATGTGGCAATCTGCAGAGTACCACTGCGGGGCATATTTAAAATTATTTAAATATGCCACCTAAGAATGGCTTCCTCCTCCAATACAGCCATGCCAATCCTCACCAAATGTGGCAATCTGCAGAGTACCACTCGGGCGTAGTTAAAATGATTTAAATATGCCGCCTAAGTATGGCCTCCTCCTCCCCTACAGCCATGCCAATCCTCACCAAATGTGGCAATCTGCAGAATACCACTCAGGGGCGTATTTAAAATAATTTAAATATGCCGCCCAAGTATGGCCTCTCCTCCCCTACAGCCATGCCAATCCTCACCAAATGTGGCAATCTGCAGAATACCACTGCGAGCATATTTAAAATTATTTAAATATGCCACCTAAGAATGGCCTCCTCCTCCCCTACAGCCATGCCAATCCTCACCAAATGTAGCAATCTGCAGAGTACCACTGCGGGGCATATTTAAAATTATTTAAATATGCCACCTAAGAATGGCCTTCTCCTCCCCTACAGCCATGCCAATCCTCACCAAATACCAAATATGGCAATCTGCAGAGTACCACTCGGGCGTAGTTAAAATGATTTAAATATGCCGCCTAAGTATGGCCTCCTCCTCCCCTACAGCCATGCCAATCCTCACCAAACGTGGCAATCTGCAGAGTACCACTCAGGGGCGTATTTAAAATGATTTAAATATGCCGCCCAAGTATGGCCTCCTCCTCCCCTACAGCCAAGCCAATCCTCACTAGTGATGCTCAAATCTGGATTCGGGACACCCGGATAGTTGCTATCCAGATATCTCTTAGTAAACCTGTGCGCGGTGGGTGGGGGGGTCAATATTACCTGTCTGACGTCTTCTTCGTCCGTCCCTGGCGCCTCCCATGATGCGGTCCTTGTGGCGGTCACGTGACTACAAACACTTCCTCCTTCCGGGTTGAAGGAGGAAGTGTTTGTAGTCAAGTGATGCGCATGAACCGCATCGTTGGAGGCGCCAGGTATGGACAAAGAAGACGTCAGACAGGTAAGATTGAGCCCCCCGCCCACCCCGCACAGGTTTACTGGGAGATATCCGGATAGCAACTATACGGGTGTCTCCGGGATCCGGATTTGAGCATCACTAATCGTCACCAAATGTGGCAACTTGCAGAAAACCACTGCGGGGCATATTTAAAATTATTTAAATATGCCACCTAAGAATGGCCTCCTCCTCCCCTACAGCCATGCCAATCCTCACCAAATGTGGCAATCTGCAGAGTACCACTGCGGGGCATATTTAAAATTATTTAAATATGCCACCTAAGAATGGCCTCCTCCTCCAATACAGCCATGCCAATCCTCACCAAATGTGGCAATCTGCAGAGTACCACTCGGGCGTACTTAAAATGATTTAAATATGCCGCCCAAGTATGGCCTCCTCCTCCCCTACAGCCATGCCAATCCTCACCAGTGATGCTAAAATCCACATTTGGGAGACACCCGGATAGTTGCTGTCCGGATATCTCTTAGTAAACCTGTGTGGGGTGGTCAACCTTACCAGTCTGATGTCTTCTTCGTCCGTCCTTGGCGCCTACCACGATGTGGTCCACGCTGCGGTCACGTGACTACATACACTTCCTCCTTCCGGGTTGAAGGTGTGACACTTGCAGGATAATCTCCACAGTCATTGTGCAATGTGCACGCTGACACAGTGGAGATCGTGCGCAAGCACTGTACGAGAAATAGGGATTTCGCCAAATATAGTGGAGGAGCGGAAACAGACATAAGGGGGAGTTGTGGAGCACAGAGCAACCGTGCCTCTGTGCGACCCAAAAATCCCAATGAACAATGGCTGCACGGTGCAAACACAGCGCAGCGCGTAACCTGCGCAACTCAGAAAAGAGCAAGGACAGACTGGGTGAATGTCCGCCAATCTAGTCGCCACCCATTCAAGAGAAGGACAGATAGAACGAGATAGCTAATCGCAAGAACCGCGATAGCAGACAGATAAACAGAACAGGACGAAACAGCAAGAAAGGAATAGAGGAACACACAGTAAAATGACAACGTAAGGAAAAAAACAAACGCTAGCTAAACACGAACTCCGCACTCATTCGCAACAGAGAACGCGTTTAAGACACGATCACCGCGCATTAGTCGCCCAGTGACAAGCGTGCCACCCTAACTACAACAAGTAATACAAATGAACACAAATAGACAGAGACAGACAGAATGAACACTTGCGAGAGCAAGCGATCAACACAGACAAACAGATAGCGTAAACACTTGCTAATCGGTTGCCTAACACCAAGCAACAGCAGGCGCAGAAACATCGTGGCCAGCAGGATAAGTCACAAACATGATCATGACAGGACATGATCCTGAAAGAAGGAGGAAGTGTTTGTAGTTACGTGATGCGCATGAACCGCATCGTTTGAGGCGCCAGGGATGGACAAAGAAGACGTGAGACAGGTAAGATTGAGCCCCCCGCCCACCCCGCACAGGTTTACTGGGAGATATCCGGATAGCAACTATACGGGTGTCTCCGGGATCCGGATTTGAGCATCACTAATCGTCACCAAATGTGGCAACTTGCAGAAAACCACTGTGGGGCATATTTAAAATTATTTAAATATGCCACCTAAGAATGGCCTCCTCCTCCCCTACAGCCATGCTTATCCTCACCAAATGTGGCAATCTGCAGAGTACCACTCGGGCGTAGTTAAAATGATTTAAATATGCCGCCTAAGTATGGCCTCCTCCTCCCCTACAGCCATGCCAATCCTCACCAAATGTGGCAATCTGCAGAATACCACTCAGGGGCCTATTTAAAATGATTTAAATATGCCGCCCAAGTATGGCCTCTCCTCCCCTACAGCCAAGCCAATCCTCACCAAATGTGGCAATCTGCAGAGTACCACTGCGGGGCATATTTAAAATTATTTAAATATGCCACCTAAGAATGGCCTCCTCCTCCCCTACAGCCATGCCAATCCTCACCAAATACCAAATATGGCAATCTGCAGAGTACCACTCGGGCGTAGTTAAAATGATTTAAATATGCCGCCTAAGTATGGCCTCCTCCTCCCCTACAGCCATGCCAATCCTCACCAAATGTGGCAATCTGCAGAGTACCACTCAGGGGCGTATTTAAAATGATTTAAATATGCCGCCCAAGTATGGCCTCCACCTCCCCTACAGCCAAGCCAATCCTCACCACTGATGCTCAAATCTGGATTCGGGACACCCGCATAGTTGCTATCCAGATATCTCTTAGTAAACCTGTGCGTGGTGGGTGGGGGGGTCAATATTACCTGTCTGACGTCTTCTTCGTCCGTCCCTGGCGCCTCCCATGATGCGGTCCTTGTGGCGGTCACGTGACTACAAACACTTCCTTCTTCCGGGTTGAAGGAGGAAGTGTTTGTAGTCAAGTGATGCGCATGAACCGCATCGTTGGAGGCGCCAGGTATGGACAAAGAAGACGTCAGACAGGTAAGATTGAGCCCCCCGCCCACCCCGCACAGGTTTACTGGGAGATATCCGGATAGCAACTATACGGGTGTCTCCGGGATCCGGATTTGAGCATCACTAATCGTCACCAAATGTGGCAACTTGCAGAAAACCACTGCGGGGCATGTTTAAAATTATTTAAATATGCCACCTAAGAATGGCCTCCTCCTCCCCTACAGCCATGCCAATCCTCACCAAATGTGGCAATCTGCAGAGTACCACTGCGGGGCATATTTAAAATTATTTAAATATGCCACCTAAGAATGGCTTCCTCCTCCAATACAGCCATGCCAATCCTCACCAAATGTGGCAATCTGCAGAGTACCACTCGGGCGTACTTAAAATGATTTAAATATGCCGCCCAAGTATGGCCTCCTCCTCCCCTACAGCCATGCCAATCCTCACCAAATGTGGCAATCTGCAGAATACCACTCAGGGGTGTATTTAAAATGATTAAAATATGCCGCCCAAGTATGGCCTCCTCCTCCCCTACAGCCATGCCAATCCTCACCAGTGATGCTAAAATCCACATTTGGGAGACACCCGGATAGTTGCTGTCCGGATATCTCTTAGTAAACCTGTGTGGGGTGGGTGGGGGGGTTCAACCTAACCAGTCTGATGTCTTCTTCGTCCGTCCTTGGCGCCTACCACGATGCGGTCCACGCTGCGGTCACATGACTACATACACTTCCTCCTTCCGGGTTGAAGGTGTGACACTTGCGGGATAATCTCCACAGTCATTGTGCAATGTGCACGCTGACACAGTGGAGATCGTGCGCAAGCGCTGTACGAGAAATAGGGATTTTCCCAAATATAGTGGAGGAGCGGAAACAGACACAAGGGGGAGTTGTGGAGCACAGAGCAACCGTGCCTCTGTGCGACCCACAAATCCCAATGAACAATGGCTGCACGGTGCAAACACAGCGCAGCGCGTAACCTGCGCAACTCAGAAAAGAGCAAGGACAGACTGGGTGAATGTCTGCCAATCTAGTCGCCACCCATTCAAGAGCAGGACACATAGAACGAGATAGCTAATCGCAAGAACCGCGATAGCAGACAGATAAACAGAACAGGACGAAACAGCAAGAAAGGAATAGAGGAACACACAGTAAAATAACAACGTAAGGAAAAAAACAAACGCTAGCTAAACGCGAACTCCGCACTCATTCGCAACAGAGAACGCGTTTAAGACACGATCACCGCGTGTTAGTCGCCCAGTGACAAGCGTGCCACCCTAACTACAACAAGTAATACAAATGAACACAAATAGACAGAGACAGACAGAATGAACACTTGCGAGAGTGTGGGGGGGTCAATATTACCTGTCTGACGTCTTCTTCGTCTGTCCCTGGCGCCTCCCATGATGCGGTCCTTGTGGCGGTCACGTGACTACAAACACTTCCTCCTTCTGGGTTGAAGAAGGAAGTGTTTGTAGTCAAGTGATGCGCATGAACCGCATCGTTGGAGGCACCAGGGATGGACAAAGAAGACGTCAGACAGGTAAGATTGAGCCCCCCGCCCACCCCGCACAGGTTTAGTGGGAGATATCCGGATGGCAACTATACGGGTGTCTCCGGGATCCGGATTTAAGCATCACTAATCGTCACCAAATGTGGCAACTTGCAGAAAACCACTGTGGGGCATATTTAAAATTATTTAACTATGCCGCCTAAGTATGGCCTCCTCCTCCCCTACAGCCATGCCAATCCTCACCAGTGATGCTCAAATCCACATTCGGGAGACACCCGGATAGTTGCTGTCCGGATATCTCTTAATAAACCTGTGTGGGGTGGGCGGGGGGGGGTCAATCTTACCTGTCTGACGTCTTCTTCGTCCGTTCTGGGCACCTACCACGATGCGGTCCACGCGGCGGTCACGTGGCTACATACACTTCCTACTTCCGGGTTGAAGGTGTGACACTTGCGGGATAACCTCCATAGTCAGTGTGCAATGTGCACGCTGACACAGAGGAGATCGTGCGCAAGCGCTGTACGAGAAATAGGGATTTCCCCAAATATAATGGAGGAGCGGAAACAGACATAAGGGGGAGTTGTGGAGCACAGAGCAACCGTGCCTCTGTGCGACCCAAAAATCCCAATGAACAATGGCTGCACGGTGCAAACACAGCGCAGCGCGTAACCTGCGCAACTCAGAAAAGAGCAAGGACAGACTGGGTGAATGTCCGCCAATCTAGTCCCCACCCATTCAAGAGCAGGACAGATAGAACGAGATAGCTAATCGCAAGAACCGCGATAGCAGACAGATAAACAGAACAGGACGAAACAGCAAGAAAGGAATAGAGGAACACACAGTAAAATAACAACGTAAGGAAAAAAACAGACGTTAGCTAAACGCGAACTCCGCACTCATTCGCAACAGAGAACGCGTTTAAGAAACGATCACCGCGCGTTAGTCGCCCAGTGACAAGCGTGCCACCCTAACTACAACAAGTAATACAAATGAAAACAAATAGACAGAGACAGACAGAATGAACACTTGCGAGAGCAAGCGATCAACACAGACAAACAGATAGCGTAAACACTTGCTAATCGGTTGCCTAACACCAAGCAGCAGCAGGCGCAGAAACATCGTGGCCAGCAGGATAAGTCACAAACATGATCATGACAGGACATGATCCTGACAGAAGGAGGAAGTGTTTGTAGTTACGTGATGCGCATGGACCGCATCGTTTGAGGCGCCAGGGATGGACAAAGAAGACGTGAGACAGGTAAGATTGAGCCCCCCGCCCACCCCGCACAGGTTTACTGGTAGATATCCGGATAGCAACTATACGGGTGTCTCCGGGATCCGGATTTGAGCATCACTAATCGTCACCAAATGTGGCAACTTGCAGAAAACCACTGCGGGGCATATTTAAAATTATTTAAATATGCCGCCTAAGTATGGCCTCCTCCTCCCCTACAGCCATGCCAATCCTCACCAAATGTGGCAATCTGCAGAATACCACTCAGGGGCGTATTTAAAATAATTTAAATATGCCGCCCAAGTATGGCCTCTCCTCCCCTACAGCCATGCCAATCATCACCAAATGTGGCAATCTGCAGAATACCACTGCGAGCATATTTAAAATTATTTAAATATGCCACCTAAGAATGGCCTCCTCCTCCCCTACAGCCATGCCAATCCTCACCAAATGTGGCAATCTGCAGAGTACCACTGCGGGGCATATTTAAAATTATTTAAATATGCCACCTAAGAATGGCCTCCTCCTCCCCTACAGCCATGCCAATCCTCACCAAATACCAAATATGGCAATCTGCAGAGTACCACTCGGGCGTAGTTAAAATGATTTAAATATGCCGCCTAAGTATGGCCTCCTCCTCCCCTACAGCCATGCCAATCCTCACCAAACGTGGCAATCTGCAGAGTACCACTCAGGGGCGTATTTAAAATGATTTAAATATGCCGCCCAAGTATGGCCTCCTCCTCCCCTACAGCCAAGCCAATCCTCACCAGTGATGCTCAAATCTGGATTCGGGACACCCGGATAGTTGCTATCCAGATATCTCTTAGTAAACCTGTGCGCGGTGGGTGGGGGGGTCAATATTACCTGTCTGACGTCTTCTTCGTCCGTCCCTGGCGCCTCCCATGATGCGGTCCTTGTGGCGGTCACGTGACTACAAACACTTCCTCCTTCCGGGTTGAAGGAGGAAGTGTTTGTAGTCAAGTGATGCGCATGAACCGCATCGTTGGAGGCGCCAGGTATGGACAAAGAAGACGTCAGAAAGGTAAGATTGAGCCCCCCGCCCACCCCGCACAGGTTTACTGGGAGATATCCGGATAGCAACTATACGGGTGTCTCCGGGATCCGGATTTGAGCATCACTAATCGTCACCAAATGTGGCAACTTGCAGAAAACCACTGCGGGGCATATTTAAAATTATTTAAATATGCCACCTAAGAATGGCCTCCTCCTCCCCTACAGCCATGCCAATCCTCACCAAATGTGGCAATCTGCAGAGTACCACTGCGGGGCATATTTAAAATTATTTAAATATGCCACCTAAGAATGGCCTCCTCCTCCAATACAGCCATGCCAATCCTCACCAAATGTGGCAATCTGCAGAGTACCACTCGGGCGTACTTAAAATGATTTAAATATGCCGCCCAAGTATGGCCTCCTCCTCCCCTACAGCCATGCCAATCCTCACCAGTGATGCTAAAATCCACATTTGGGAGACACCCGGATAGTTGCTGTCCGGATATCTCTTAGTAAACCTGTGTGGGGTGGGCGGGGGGGTTCAACCTTACCAGTCTGATGTCTTCTTCGTCCGTCCTTGGCGCCTACCACGATGCGGTCCACGCTGCGGTCACGTGACTACATACACTTCCTCCTTCCGGGTTGAAGGTGTGACACTTGCGGGATAATCTCCACAGTCATTGTGGAATGTGCACGCTGACACAGTGGAGATCGTGCGCAAGCACTGTACGAGAAATAGGGATTTCCCCAAATATAGTGGAGGAGCGGAAACAGACATAAGGGGGAGTTGTGGAGCACAGAGCAACCGTGCCTCTGTGCGACCCAAAAATCCCAATGAACAATGGCTGCACGGTGCAAACACAGCGCAGCGCGTAACCTGCGCAACTCAGAAAAGAGCAAGGACATACTGGGTGAATGTCCGCCAATCTAGTCGCCACCCATTCAAGAGAAGGACAGATAGAACGAGATAGCTAATCGCAAGAACCGCGATAGCAGACAGATAAACAGAACAGGACGAAACAGCAAGAAAGGAATAGAGGAACACACAGTAAAATGACAACGTAAGGAAAAAAACAAACGCTAGCTAAACGCGAACTCCGCACTCATTCGCAACAGAGAACGCGTTTAAGACACGATCACCGCGCGTTAGTCGCCCAGTGACAAGCGTGCCACCCTAACTACAACAAGTAATACAAATGAACACAAATAGACAGAGACAGACAGAATGAACACTTGCGAGAGCAAGCGATCAACACAGACAAACAGATAGCGTAAACACTTGCTAATCGGTTGCCTAACACCAAGCAACAGCAGGCGCAGAAACATCGTGGCCAGCAGGATAAGTCACAAACATGATCATGACAGGACATGATCCTGACAGAAGGAGGAAGTGTTTGTAGTTACGTGATGCGCATGGACCGCATCGTTTGAGGCGCCAGGGATGGACAAAGAAGACGTGAGACAGGTAAGATTGAGCCCCCCGCCCACCCCGCACAGGTTTACTGGGAGATATCCGGATAGCAACTATACGGGTGTCTCCGGGATCCGGATTTGAGCATCACTAATCGTCACCAAATGTGGCAACTTGCAGAAAACCACTGTGGGGCATATTTAAAATTATTTAAATATGCCACCTAAGAATGGCCTCCTCCTCCCCTACAGCCATGCTTATCCTCACCAAATGTGGCAATCTGCAGAGTACCACTCGGGCGTAGTTAAAATGATTTAAATATGCCGCCTAAGTATGGCCTCCTCCTCCCCTACAGCCATGCCAATCCTCACCAAATGTGGCAATCTGCAGAATACCACTCAGGGGCCTATTTAAAATGATTTAAATATGCCACCCAAGTATGGCCTCTCCTCCCCTACAGCCAAGCCAATCCTCACCAAATGTGGCAATCTGCAGAGTACCACTGCGGGGCATATTTAAAATTATTTAAATATGCCACCTAAGAATGGCCTCCTCCTCCCCTACAGCCATGCCAATCCTCACCAAATACCAAATATGGCAATCTGCAGAGTACCACTCGGGCGTAGTTAAAATGATTTAAATATGCCGCCTAAGTATGGCCTCCTCCTCCCCTACAGCCATGCCAATCCTCACCAAATGTGGCAATCTGCAGAGTACCACTCAGGGGCGTATTTAAAATGATTTAAAAATGCGGCCCAAGTATGGCCTCCTCCTCCTCCCCTACAGCCAAGCCAATCCTCACCACTGATGCTCAAATCTGGATTCGGGACACCCGCATAGTTGCTATCCAGATATCTCTTAGTAAACCTGTGCGTGGTGGGTGGGGGGGTCAATATTACCTGTCTGACGTCTTCTTCGTCCGTCCCTGGCGCCTCCCATGATGCGGTCCTTGTGGCGGTCACGTGACTACAAACACTTCCTCCTTCTGGGTTGAAGGAGGAAGTGTTTGTAGTCAAGTGATGCGCATGAACCGCATCGTTGGAGGCGCCAGGTATGGACAAAGAAGACGTCAGACAGGTAAGATTGAGCCCCCCGCCCACCCCGCACAGGTTTACTGGGAGATATCCGGATAGCAACTATACGGGTGTCTCCGGGATCCGGATTTGAGCATCACTAATCGTCACCAAATGTGGCAACTTGCAGAAAACCACTGCGGGGCATATTTAAAATTATTTAAATATGCCACCTAAGAATGGCCTCCTCCTCCCCTACAGCCATGCCAATCCTCACCAAATGTGGCAATCTGCAGAGTACCACTGCGGGGCATATTTAAAATTATTTAAATATGCCACCTAAGAATGGCTTCCTCCTCCAATACAGCCATGCCAATCCTCACCAAATGTGGCAATCTGCAGAGTACCACTCGGGCGTAGTTAAAATGATTTAAATATGCCGCCTAAGTATGGCCTCCTCCTCCCCTACAGCCATGCCAATCCTCACCAAATGTGGCAATCTGCAGAATACCACTCAGGGGCGTATTTAAAATGATTTAAATATGCCGCCCAAGTATGGCCTCCTCCTCCCCTACAGCCATGCCAATCCTCACCACTGATGCTAAAATCCACATTTGGAAGACACCCGGATAGTTGCTGTGCGGATATCTCTTAGTAAACCTGTGTGGGGTGGGCGGGGGGGTCAATCTTACCTGTCTGAAGCTTCTTCGTCCGTTCTGGGCACCTACCACGATGTGGTCCACGCGGCGGTCACGTGGCTACATACACTTCCTCCTTCCGGGTTGAAGGTGTGACACTTGCGGGATAACCTCCACAGTCATTGTGCAATGTGCACGCTGACACAGAGGAGATCGTGCGCAAGCGCTGTACGAGAAATAGGGATTTCCCCAAATGTAGTGGAGGAGCGGAAACAGACATAAGGGGGAGTTGTGGAGCACAGAGCAACCGTGCCTCTGTGCGACCCACAAATCCCAATGAACAATGGCTGCACGGTGCAAACACAGCGCAGCGCGTAACCTGCGCAACTCAGAAAAGAGCAAGGACAGACTGGGTGAATGTCCGCCAATCTAGTCGCCACCCATTCAAGAGAAGGACAGATAGAACGAGATAGCTAATCGCAAAAACCGCGATAGCAGACAGATAAACAGAACAGGACGAAACAGCAAGAAAGGAATAGAGGAACACACAGTAAAATAACAACGTAAGGAAAAAAACAAACGCTAGCTAAATGCGAACTCCGCACTCATTCGCAACAGAGAACGCGTTTAAGACACGATCACCGCGCATTAGTCGCCCAGTGACAAGCGTGCCACCCTAACTACAACAAGTAATACAAATGAACACAAATAGACAGAGACAGACAGAATGAACACTTGCGAGAGCAAGCGATCAACACAGACAAACAGATAGCGTAAACACTTGCTAATCGGTTGCCTAACACCAAGCAACAGGAGGCGCAGAAACATCGTGGCCAGCAGGATAAGTCACAAACATGATCATGACAGGACATGATCCTGACAGAAGGAGGAAGTGTTTGTAGTTACGTGATGCGCATGGACCGCATCGTTTGAGGCGCCAGGGATGGACAAAGAAGACGTGAGACAGGTATGATTGAGCCCCCCGCCCACCCCGCACAGGTTTACTGGGAGATATCCGGATAGCAACTATACGGGTGTCTCCGGGATCCGGATTTGAGCATCACTAATCGTCACCAAATGTGGCAACTTGCAGAAAACCACTGCGGGGCATATTTAAAATTATTTAAATATGCCACCTAAGAATGGCCTCCTCCTCCCCTACAGCCATGCTTATCCTCACCAAATTTGGCAATCTGCAGAGTACCACTCGGGCGTAGTTAAAACGATTTAAATATGCCGCCTAAGTAGGGCCTCCTCCTCCCCTACAGCCATGCCAATCCTCACCAAATGTGGCAATCTGCAGAATACCACTCAGGGGCGTATTTAAAATGATTTAAATATGCCGCCCAAGTATAGCCTCTCCTCCCCTACAGCCAAGCCAATCCTCACCAAATGTGGCAATCTACAGAGTACCACTGCGGGGCATATTTAAAATTATTTAAATATGCCACCTAAGAATGGCCTCCTCCTCCCCTACAGCCATGCCAATCCTCACCAAATACCAAATATGGCAATCTGCAGAGTACCACTCGGGCGTAGTTAAAATGATTTAAATATGCCGCCTAAGTATGGCCTTCTCCTCCCCTACAGCCATGCCAATCCTCACCAAACGTGGCAATCTGCAGAGTACCACTCAGGGGCGTACTTAAAATGATTTAAATATGCCGCCCAAGTATGGCCTCCTCCTCCCCTACAGCCATGCCAATCCTCACCAAATGTGGCAATCTGCAGAGTACCACTGCGGGGCATATTTAAAATTATTTAAATATGTCACCTAAGAATGGCCTCCTCCCCAACAGCCATGCCAATCCTCACCAAATACCAAATATGGCAATCTGGAGAGTACCACTCGGGCGTAGTTAAAATGATTTAAATATGCCGCCCAAGTATGGCCTCCTCCTCCCCTACAGCCAAGCCAATCCTCACCAGTGATGCTCAAATCTGGATTCGGAAGACACCCGGATAGTTGCTATCCAGATATCTCTTAGTAAACCTGTGCGCGGTGGGTGGGGGGGTCAATATCACCTGTCTGACGTCTTCTTCGTCCGTCCCTGGCGCCTCCCATGATGCGGTCCTTGTGGCAGTCACGTGACTAAAAACACTTCCTCCTTCCAGGTTGAAGGAGGAAGTATTTGTAGTCAAGTGATGCACATGAACCGCATCGTTAGAGGCGCCAGGGATGGACAAAGAAGACGTCAGACAGGTAAGATTGAGCCCCCCGCCCACACCGCACAGGTTTACTGGGAGATATCCGGATAGCAACTATACGGGTGTCTCCGGGATCCGGATTTGAGCATCACTAATCATCACCAAATGTGGCAACTTGCAGAAAACCACTGCGGGGCATATTTAAAATTATTTAAATATGCCACCTAAGAATGGCCTCCTCCTCCCCTACAGCCATGCCAATCCTCACCAAATGTGGCAATCTGCAGAGTACCACTGCGGGGCATATTTAAAATTATTTAAATATGCCACCTAAGAATGGCCTCCTCCTCCCCTACAGCCATGCCAATCCTCACCAAATGTGGCAATCTGCAGAGTACCACTGCGGGGCATATTTAAAATTATTTAAATATGCCACCTAAGAATGGCCTCCTCCTCCCCTACAGCCATGCCAATCCTCACCAAATACCAAATATGGCAATCTGCAGAGTACCACTCGGGCGTAGTTAAAATGATTTAAATATGCCGCCTAAGTATGGCCTCCTCCTCCCCTACAGCCATGCCAATCCTCACCAAACGTGGCAATCTGCAGAGTACCTCTCAGGGGCGTATTTAAAATGATTTAAATATGCCGCCCAAGTATGGCCTCCTCCTCCCCTACAGCCAAGCCAATCCTCACCAGTGATGCTCAAATCTGGATTCGGGACACCCGGATAGTTGCTATCCAGATATCTCTTAGTAAACCTGTGCGCGGTGGGTGGGGGGGTCAATATTACCTGTCTGACGTCTTCTTCGTCCGTCCCTGGCGCCTCCCATGATGCGGTCCTTGTGGCGGTCACGTGACTACAAACACTTCCTCCTTCCGGGTTGAAGGAGGAAGTGTTTATAGTCAAGTGATGCGCATGAACCGCATCGTTGGAGGCGCCAGGTATGGACAAAGAAGACGTCAGACAGGTAAGATTGAGCCCCTCGCCCACCCCGCACAGGTTTACTGGGAGATATCCGGATAGCAACTATACGGGTGTCTCCGGGATCCGGATTTGAGCATCACTAATCGTCACCAAATGTGGCAACTTGCAGAAAACCACTGCGGGGCATATTTAAAATTATTTAAATATGCCACCTAAGAATGGCCTCCTCCTCCCCTACAGCCATGCCAATCCTCACCAAATGTGGCAATCTGCAGAGTACCACTGCGGGGCATATTTAAAATTATTTAAATATGCCACCTAAGAATGGCCTCCTCCTCCAATACAGCCATGCCAATCCTCACCAAATGTGGCAATCTGCAGAGTACCACTCGGGCGTACTTAAAATGATTTAAATATGCCGCCCAAGTATGGCCTCCTCCTCCCCTACAGCCATGCCAATCCTCACCAGTGATGCTAAAATCCACATTTGGGAGACACCCGGATAGTTGCTGTCCGGATATCTCTTAGTAAACCTGTGTGGGGTGGGCGGGGGGGGTTCAACCTTACAAGTCTGATGTCTTCTTCGTCCGTCCTTGGCGCCTACCACGATGCGGTCCACGCTGCGGTCACGTGACTACATACACTTCCTCCTTCCGGGTTGAAGGTGTGACACTTGCGGGATAATCTCCACAGTCATTGTGCAATGTGCACGCTGACACAGTGGAGATCGTGCGCAAGCACTGTACGAGAAATAGGGATTTCCCCAAATATAGTGGAGGAGCGGAAACAGACATAAGGGGGAGTTGTGGAGCACAAAGCAACCGTGCCTCTGTGCGACCCAAAAATCCCAATGAACAATGGCTGCACGGTGCAAACACAGCGCAGCGCGTAACCTGCGCAACTCAGAAAAGAGCAAGGACAGACTGGGTGAATGTCCGCCAATCTAGTCGCCACCCATTCAAGAGAAGGACAGATAGAACGAGATAGCTAATCGCAAGAACCGCGATAGCAGACAGATAAACCGAACAGGACGAAACAGCAAGAAAGGAATAGAGGAACACACAGTAAAATAACAACGTAAGGAAAAAAACAAACGCTAGCTAAACGCGAACTCCGCACTCATTCGCAACAGAGAACGCGTTTAAGACACGATCACCGCGCGTTAGTCGCCCAGTGACAAGCGTGCCACCCTAACTACAACAAGTAATACAAATGAACACAAATAGACAGAGACAGACAGAATGAACACTTGCGAGAGCAAGCGATCAACACAGACAAACAGATAGCGTAAACACTTGCTAATCGGTTGCCTAACACCAAGCAACAGCAGGCGCAGAAACATCGTGGCCAGCAGGATAAGTCACAAACATGATCATGACAGGACATGATCCTGACAGAAGGAGGAAGTGTTTGTAGTTACGTGATGCGCATGGACCGCATCGTTTAAGGCGCCAGGGATGGACAAAGAAGACGTGAGACAGGTAAGATTGAGCCCCCCGCCCACCCCGCACAGGTTTACTGGGAGATATCCGGATAGCAACTATACGGGTGTCTCCGGGATCCAGATTTGAGCATCACTAATCGTCACCAAATGTGGCAACTTGCAGAAAACCACTGCGGGGCATATTTAAAATGATTTAAATATGCCGCCTAAGTATGGCCTCCTCCTCCCCTACAGCCATGCCAATCCTCACCAAATGTGGCAATCTGCAGAATACCACTCAGTGGCGTATTTAAAATGATTTAAATATGCCGCCCAAGTATGGCCTCTCCTCCCCTACAGCCAAGCCAATCCTCACCAAATGTGGCAATCTGCAGAGTACCACTGCGGGGCATATTTAAAATTATTTAAATATGCCACCTAAGAATGGCCTCCTCCTCCCCTACAGCCATGCCAATCCTCACCAAATACCAAATATGGCAATCTGCAGAGTACCACTCGGGCGTAGTTAAAATGATTTAAATATGCCGCCTAAGTATGGCCTCCTCCTCCCCTACAGCCATGCCAATCCTCACCAAACGTGGCAATCTGCAGAGTACCACTCAGGGGCGTACTTAAAATGATTTAAATATGCCGCCCAAGTATGGCCTCCTCCTCCCCTACAGCCATGCCAATCCTCACCAAATGTGGCAATCTGCAGAGTACCACTGCGGGGCATATTTAAAATTATTTAAATATGCCACCTAAGAATGGCCTCCTCCTCCCCAACAGCCATGCCAATCCTCACCAAATACCAAATATGGCAATCTGCAGAGTACCACTCGGGCGTAGTTAAAATGATTTAAATATGCCGCCCAAGTATGGCCTCCTCCTCCCCTACAGCCAAGCCAATCCTCACCAGTGATGCTCAAATCTGGATTCGGAAGACACCCGGATAGTTGCTATCCAGATATCTCTTAGTAAACCTGTGCGCGGTGGGTGGGGGGGTCAATATCACCTGTCTGACGTCTTCTTCGTCCGTCCCTGGCGCCTCCCATGATGCGGTCCTTGTGGCAGTCACGTGACTAAAAACACTTCCTCCTTCCGGGTTGAAGGAGGAAGTATTTGTAGTCAAGTGATGCGCATGAACCGCATCGTTAGAGGCGCCAGGGATGGACAAAGAAGACGTCAGACAGGTAAGATTGAGCCCCCCGCCCACCCCGCACAGGTTTACTGGGAGATATCCGGATAGCAACTATACGGGTGTCTCCGGGATCCGGATTTAAGCATCACTAATCATCACCAAATGTGGCAACTTGCAGAAAACCACTGCGGGGCATATTTAAAATTATTTAAATATGCCACCTAAGAATGGCCTCCTCCTCCCCTACAGCCATGCCAATCCTCACCAAATGTGGCAATCTGCAGAGTACCACTGCGGGGCATATTTAAAATTATTTAAATATGCCACCTAAGAATGGCCTCCTCCAATACAGCCATGCCAATCCTCACCAAATGTGGCAATCTGCAGAGTACCACTCGGGCGTACTTAAAATGATTTAAATATGCCGCCTAAGTATGGCCTCCTCCTCCCCTACAGCCATGCCAATCCTCACCAAATGTGGCAATCTGCAGAATACCACTCAGGGGCGTATTTAAAATGATTGAAATATGCCGCCCAAGTATGGCCTCTCCTCCCCTACAGCCATGCCAATCCTCACCAAATGTGGCAATCTGCAGAATACCACTGCGGGGCATATTTAAAATTATTTAAATATGCCACCTAAGAATGGCCTCCTCCTCCCCTACAGCCATGCCAATCCTCACCAAATGTGGCAATCTGCAGAGTACCACTGCGGGGCATATTTAAAATTATTTAAATATGCCACCTAAGAATGGCCTCCTCCTCCCCTACAGCCATGCCAATCCTCACCAAATACCAAATATGGCAATCTGCAGAGTACCACTCGGGCGTAGTTAAAATGATTTAAATATGCCGCCTAAGTATGGCCTCCTCCTCCCCTACAGCCATGCCAATCCTCACCAAACGTGGCAATCTGCAGAGTACCACTCAGGGGCGTATTTAAAATGATTTAAATATGCCGCCCAAGTATGGCCTCCTCCTCCCCTACAGCCAAGCCAATCCTCACCAGTGATGCTCAAATCTGGATTCGGGACCCCCGGATAGTTGCTATCCAGATATCTCTTAGTAAACCTGTGCGCGGTGGGTGGGGGGGTCAATATTACCTGTCTGACGTCTTCTTCGTCCGTCCCTGGCGCCTCCCATGATGCGGTCCTTGTGGCGGTCACGTGACTACAAACACTTCCTCCTTCCGGGTTGAAGGAGGAAGTGTTTGTAGTCAAGTGATGCGCATGAACCGCATCGTTGGAGGCGCCAGGTATGGACAAAGAAGACGTCAGACAGGTAAGATTGAGCCCCTCGCCCACCCCGCACAGGTTTACTGGGAGATATCCGGATAGCAACTATACGGGTGTCTCCGGGATCCGGATTTGAGCATCACTAATCGTCACCAAATGTGGCAACTTGCAGAAAACCACTGCGGGGCATATTTAAAATTATTTAAATATGCCACCTAAGAATGGCCTCCTCCTCCCCTACAGCCATGCCAATCCTCACCAAATGTGGCAATCTGCAGAGTACCACTGCGGGGCATATTTAAAATTATTTAAATATGCCACCTAAGAATGGCCTCCTCCTCCAATACAGCCATGCCAATCCTCACCAAATGTGGCAATCTGCAGAGTACCACTCGGGCGTACTTAAAATGATTTAAATATGCCGCCCAAGTATGGCCTCCTCCTCCCCTACAGCCATGCCAATCCTCACCAGTGATGCTAAAATCCACATTTGGGAGACACCCGGATAGTTGCTGTCCGGATATCTCTTAGTAAACCTGTGTGGGGTGGGCGGGGGGGATCAACCTTACAAGTCTGATGTCTTCTTCGTCCGTCCTTGGCGCCTACCACGATGCGGTCCACGCTGCGGTCACGTGACTACATACACTTCCTCCTTCCGGGTTGAAGGTGTGACACTTGCGGGATAATCTCCACAGTCATTGTGCAATGTGCACGCTGACACAGTGGAGATCGTGCGCAAGCACTGTACGAGAAATGGGGATTTCCCCAAATATAGTGGAGGAGCGGAAACAGACATAAGGGGGAGTTGTGGAGCACAAAGCAACCGTGCCTCTGTGTGACCCAAAAATCCCAATGAACAATGGCTGCACGGTGCAAACACAGAGCAGCGCGTAACCTGCGCAACTCAGAAAAGAGCAAGGACAGACTGGGTGAATGTCCGCCAATCTAGTCGCCACCCATTCAAGAGAAGGACAGATAGAACGAGATAGCTAATCGCAAGAACCGCGATAGCAGACAGATAAACAGAACAGGACGAAACAGCAAGAAAGGAATAGAGGAACACACAGTAAAATAACAACGTAAGGAAAAAAACAAACGCTAGCTAAACGCGAACTCCGCACTCATTCGCAACAGAGAACGCGTTTAAGACACGATCACCGCGCGTTAGTCGCCCAGTGACAAGCGTGCCACCCTAACTACAACAAGTAATACAAATGAACACAAATAGACAGAGACAGACAGAATGAACACTTGCGAGAGCAAGCGATCAACACAGACAAACAGATAGCGTAAACACTTGCTAATCGGTTGCCTAACACCAAGCAACAGCAGGCGCAGAAACATCGTGGCCAGCAGGATAAGTCACAAACATGATCATGACAGGACATGATCCTGACAGAAGGAGGAAGTGTTTGTAGTTACGTGATGGGCATGGACCGCATCGTTTGAGGCGCCAGGGATGGACAAAGAAGACGTGAGACAGGTAAGATTGAGCCCCCCGCCCACCCCGCACAGGTTTACTGGGAGATATCCGGATAGCAACTATACGGGTGTCTCCGGGATCCGGATTTGAGCATCACTAATCGTCACCAAATGTGGCAACTTGCAGAAAACCACTGCGGGGCATATTTAAAATGATTTAAATATGCCGCCTAAGTATGGCCTCCTCCTCCCCTACAGCCATGCCAATCCTCACCAAATGTGGCAATCTGCAGAATACCACTCAGGGGCGTATTTAAAATGATTTAAATATGCCGCCCAAGTATGGCCTCTCCTCCCCTACAGCCAAGCCAATCCTCACCAAATGTGGCAATCTGCAGAGTACCACTGCGGGGCATATTTAAAATTATTTAAATATGCCACCTATGAATGGCCTCCTCATCCCCTACAGCCATGCCAATCATCACCAAACGTGGCAATCTGCAGAGTACCACTCAGGGGCGTATTTAAAATGATTTAAATATGCCGCCCAAGTATGGCCTCCTCCTCCCCTACAGCCAAGCCAATCCTCACCAGTGATGCTCAAATCTGGATTCGGGACACCCGGATAGTTGCTATCCAGATATCTCTTAGTAAACCTGTGCGCGGTGGGTGGGGGGGTCAATATCACCTGTCTGACGTCTTCTTCGTCCGTCCCTGGCGCCTCCCATGATGCGGTCCTTGTGGCAGTCACGTGACTAAAAACACTTCCTCCTTCCGGGTTGAAGGAGGAAGTATTTGTAGTCAAGTGATGCGCATGAACCGCATCGTTAGAGGCGCCAGGGATGGACAAAGAAGACGTCAGACAGGTAAGATTGAGCCCCCCGCCCACCCCGCACAGGTTTACTGGGAGATATCCGGATAGCAACTATACGGGTGTCTCCGGGATCCGGATTTAAGCATCACTAATCATCACCAAATGTGGCAACTTGCAGAAAACCACTGCGGGGCATATTTAAAATTATTTAAATATGCCACCTAAGAATGGCCTCCTCCTCCCCTACAGCCATGCCAATCCTCACCAAATGTGGCAATCTGCAGAGTACCACTGCGGGGCATATTTAAAATTATTTAAATATGCCACCTAAGAATGGCCTCCTCCTCCAATACAGCCATGCCAATCCTCACCAAATGTGGCAATCTGCAGAGTACCACTCGGGCGTACTTAAAATGATTTAAATATGCCGCCTAAGTATGGCCTTCTCCTCCCCTACAGCCATGCCAATCCTCACCAAATGTGGCAATCTGCAGAATACCACTCAGGGGCGTATTTAAAATGATTGAAATATGCCGCCCAAGTATGGCCTCTCCTCCCCTACAGCCATGCCAATCCTCACCAAATGTGGCAATCTGCAGAATACCACTGCGGGGCATATTTAAAATTATTTAAATATGCCACCTAAGAATGGCCTCCTCCTCCCCTACAGCCATGCCAATCCTCACCAAATGTGGCAATCTGCAGAGTACCACTGCGGGGCATATTTAAAATTATTTAAATATGCCACCTAAGAATGGCCTCCTCCTCCCCTACAGCCATGCCAATCCTCACCAAATACCAAATATGGCAATCTGCAGAGTACCACTCGGGCGTAGTTAAAATGATTTAAATATGCCGCCTAAGTATGGCCTCCTCCTCCCCTACAGCCATGCCAATCCTCACCAAACGTGGCAATCTGCAGAGTACCACTCAGGGGCGTATTTAAAATGATTTAAATATGCCGCCCAAGTATGGCCTCCTCCTCCCCTACAGCCAAGCCAATCCTCACCAGTGATGCTCAAATCTGGATTCGGGACCCCCGGATAGTTGCTATCCAGATATCTCTTAGTAAACCTGTGCGCGGTGGGTGGGGGGGTCAATATTACCTGTCTGACGTCTTCTTCGTCCGTCCCTGGCGCCTCCCATGATGCGGTCCTTGTGGCGGTCACGTGACTACAAACACTTCCTCCTTCCGGGTTGAAGGAGGAAGTGTTTGTAGTCAAGTGATGCGCATGAACCGCATCGTTGGAGGCGCCAGGTATGGACAAAGAAGACGTCAGACAGGTAAGATTGAGCCCCTCGCCCACCCCGCACAGGTTTACTGGGAGATATCCGGATAGCAACTATACGGGTGTCTCCGGGATCCGGATTTGAGCATCACTAATCGTCACCAAATGTGGCAACTTGCAGAAAACCACTGCGGGGCATATTTAAAATTATTTAAATATGCCACCTAAGAATGGCCTCCTCCTCCCCTACAGCCATGCCAATCCTCACCAAATGTGGCAATCTGCAGAGTACCACTGCGGGGCATATTTAAAATTATTTAAATATGCCACCTAAGAATGGCCTCCTCCTCCAATACAGCCATGCCAATCCTCACCAAATGTGGCAATCTGCAGAGTACCACTCGGGCGTACTTAAAATGATTTAAATATGCCGCCCAAGTATGGCCTCCTCCTCCCCTACAGCCATGCCAATCCTCACCAGTGATGCTAAAATCCACATTTGGGAGACACCCGGATAGTTGCTGTCCGGATATCTCTTAGTAAACCTGTGTGGGGTGGGCGGGGGGGTTCAACCTTACAAGTCTGATGTCTTCTTCGTCCGTCCTTGGCGCCTACCACGATGCGGTCCACGCTGCGGTCACGTGACTACATACACTTCCTCCTTCCGGGTTGAAGGTGTGACACTTGCGGGATAATCTCCACAGTCATTGTGCAATGTGCACGCTGACACAGTGGAGATCGTGCGCAAGCACTGTACGAGAAATGGGGATTTCCCCAAATATAGTGGAGGAGCGGAAACAGACATAAGGGGGAGTTGTGGAGCACAAAGCAACCGTGCCTCTGTGTGACCCAAAAATCCCAATGAACAATGGCTGCACGGTGCAAACACAGAGCAGCGCGTAACCTGCGCAACTCAGAAAAGAGCAAGGACAGACTGGGTGAATGTCCGCCAATCTAGTCGCCACCCATTCAAGAGAAGGACAGATAGAACGAGATAGCTAATCGCAAGAACCGCGATAGCAGACAGATAAACAGAACAGGACGAAACAGCAAGAAAGGAATAGAGGAACACACAGTAAAATAACAACGTAAGGAAAAAAACAAACGCTAGCTAAACGCGAACTCCGCACTCATTCGCAACAGAGAACGCGTTTAAGACACGATCACCGCGCGTTAGTCGCCCAGTGACAAGCGTGCCACCCTAACTACAACAAGTAATACAAATGAACACAAATAGACAGAGACAGACAGAATGAACACTTGCGAGAGCAAGCGATCAACACAGACAAACAGATAGCGTAAACACTTGCTAATCGGTTGCCTAACACCAAGCAACAGCAGGCGCAGAAACATCGTGGCCAGCAGGATAAGTCACAAACATGATCATGACAGGACATGATCCTGACAGAAGGAG
The DNA here is from genome assembly GCF_040937935.1 of Hyperolius riggenbachi. Classification (NCBI taxonomy): domain Eukaryota; kingdom Metazoa; phylum Chordata; class Amphibia; order Anura; family Hyperoliidae; genus Hyperolius; species Hyperolius riggenbachi. Next base: position 219,119,869 of record NC_090656.1, read on the forward strand.
GAAGTGTTTGTAGTTACGTGATGGGCATGGACCGCATCGTTTGAGGCGCCAGGGATGGACAAAGAAGACGTGAGACAGGTAAGATTGAGCCCCCCGCCCACCCCGCACAGGTTTACTGGGAGATATCCGGATAGCAACTATACGGGTGTCTCCGGGATCCGGATTTGAGCATCACTAATCGTCACCAAATGTGGCAACTTGCAGAAAACCACTGCGGGGCATATTTAAAATGATTTAAATATGCCGCCTAAGTATGGCCTCCTCCTCCCCTACAGCCATGCCAATCCTCACCAAATGTGGCAATCTGCAGAATACCACTCAGGGGCGTATTTAAAATGATTTAAATATGCCGCCCAAGTATGGCCTCTCCTCCCCTACAGCCAAGCCAATCCTCACCAAATGTGGCAATCTGCAGAGTACCACTGCGGGGCATATTTAAAATTATTTAAATATGCCACCTATGAATGGCCTCCTCATCCCCTACAGCCATGCCAATCATCACCAAACATGGCAATCTGCAGAGTACCACTCAGGGGCGTATTTAAAATGATTTAAATATGCCGCCCAAGTATGGCCTCCTCCTCCCCTACAGCCAAGCCAATCCTCACCAGTGATGCTCAAATCTGGATTCGGGACACCCGGATAGTTGCTATCCAGATATCTCTTAGTAAACCTGTGCGCGGTGGGTGGGGGGGTCAATATTACCTGTCTGACGTCTTCTTCGTCCGTCCCTGGCGCCTCCCATGATGCGGTCCTTGTGGCGGTCACGTGACTACAAACACTTCCTCCTTCCGGGTTGAAGGAGGAAGTGTTTATAGTCAAGTGATGCGCATGAACCGCATCGTTGGAGGCGCCAGGTATGGACAAAGAAGACGTCAGACAGGTAAGATTGAGCCCCCCGCCCACCCCACACAGGTTTACTGGGAGATATCCGGATAGCAACTATACGGGTGTCTCCGGGATCCGGATTTGAGCATCACTAATCGTATGGCCTCTCCTCCCCTACAGCCAAGCCAATCCTCACCAAATGTGGCAATCTGCAGAGTACCACTGCGGGGCATATTTAAAATTATTTAAATATGCCACCTATGAATGGCCTCCTCATCCCCTACAGCCATGCCAATCCTCACCAAATGTGGCAATCTGCAGAATACCACTCAGGGGTGTATTTAAAATGATTAAAATATACCGCCCAAGTATGGCCTCCTCCTCCCCTACAGCCATGCCAATCCTCACCAGTGATGCTAAAATCCACATTTGGGAGACACCCGGATAGTTGCTGTCCGGATATCTCTTAGTAAACCTGTGTGGGGTGGGCGGGGGGGTTCAACCTAACCAGTCTGATGTCTTCTTCGTCCGTCCTTGGCGCCTACCACGATGCGGTCCACGCTGCGGTCACATGACTACATACACTTCCTCCTTCCGGGTTGAAGGTGTGACACTTGCGGGATAATCTCCACAGTCATTGTGCAATGTGCATGCTGACACAGTGGAGATCGTGCGCAAGCGCTGTACGAGAAATAGGGATTTTCCCAAATATAGTGGAGGAGCGGAAACAGACACAAGGGGGAGTTGTGGAGCACAGAGCAACCGTGCCTCTGTGCGACCCACAAATCCCAATGAACAATGGCTGCACGGTGCAAACACAGCGCAGCGCGTAACCTGCGCAACTCAGAAAAGAGCAAGGACAGACTGGGTGAATGTCTGCCAATCTAGTCGCCACCCATTCAAGAGCAGGACACATAGAACGAGATAGCTAATCGCAAGAACCCCGATAGCAGACAGATAAACAGAACAGGACGAAACAGCAAGAAAGGAATAGAGGAACACACAGTAAAATAACAACGTAAGGAAAAAAACAAACGCTAGCTAAACGCGAACTCCGCACTCATTCGCAACAGAGAACGCGTTTAAGACACGATCACCGCGCGTTAGTCGCCCAGTGACAAGCGTGCCACCCTAACTACAACAAGTAATACTAATGAACACAAATAGACAGAGACAGACAGAATGAACACTTGCGAGAGCAAGCGATCAACACAGACAAACAGATAGCGTAAACACTAAGCAACAGCAGGCGCAGAAACATCGTGGCCAGCAGGATAAGTCACAAACATGATCATGACAGGACATGATCCTGACAGAAGGAGGAAGTGTTTGTAGTTACGTGATGCGCATGGACCGCATCGTTTGAGGCGCCAGGTATGGACAAAGAAGACGTGAGACAGGTAAGATTGAGCCCCCCGCCCACCCCGCACAGGTTTACTGGGAGATATCCGGATAGCAACTATACGGGTGTCTCCGGGATCCGGATTTGAGCATCACTAATCGTCACCAAATGTGGCAACTTGCAGAAAACCACTGCGGGGCATATTTAAAATTATTTAAATATGCCACCTAAGAATGGCCTCCTCCTCCCCTACAGCCATGCTTATCCTCACCAAATGTGGCAATCTGCAGAGTACCACTCGGGCGTAGTTAAAATGATTTAAATATGCCGCCTAAGTATGGCCTCCTCCTCCCCTACAGCCATGCCAATCCTCACCAAATGTGGCAATCTGCAGAATACCACTCAGGGGCGTATTTAAAATGATTTAAATATGCCACCCAAGTATGGCCTCTCCTCCCCTACAGCCAAGCCAATCCTCACCAAATGTGGCAATCTACAGAGTACCACTGCGGGGCATATTTAAAATTATTTAAATATGCCACCTAAGAATGGCCTCCTCCTCCCCTACAGCCATGCCAATCCTCACCAAATACCAAATATGGCAATCTGCAGAGTACCACTCGGGCGTAGTTAAAATGATTTAAATATGCCGCCTAAGTATGGCCTCCTCCTCCCCTACAGCCATGCCAATCCTCACCAAACGTGGCAATCTGCAGAGTACCACTCAGGGGCGTACTTAAAATGATTTAAATATGCCGCCCAAGTATGGCCTCCTCCTCCCCTACAGTCATGCCAATCCTCACCAAATGTGGCAATCTGCAGAGTACCACTGCGGGGCATATTTAAAATTATTTAAATATGCCACCTAAGAATGGCCTCCTCCTCCCCAACAGCCATGCCAATCCTCACCAAATACCAAATATGGCAATCTGCAGAGTACCACTCGGGCGTAGTTAAAATGATTTAAATATGCCGCCCAAGTATGGCCTCCTCCTCCCCTACAGCCAAGCCAATCCTCACCAGTGATGCTCAAATCTGGATTCGGAAGACACCCGGATAGTTGCTATCCAGATATCTCTTAGTAAACCTGTGCGCAGTGGGTGGGGGGGTCAATATCACCTGTCTGACGTCTTCTTCGTCCGTCCCTGGCGCCTCCCATGATGCGGTCCTTGTGGCAGTCACGTGACTAAAAACACTTCCTCCTTCCGGGTTGAAGGAGGAAGTATTTGTAGTCAAGTGATGCGCATGAACCGCATCGTTAGAGGCGCCAGGGATGGACAAAGAAGACGTCAGACAGGTGAGATTGAGCCCACCGCCCACCCCGCACAGGTTTACTGGGAGATATCCGGATAGCAACTATACGGGTGTCTCCGGGATCCGGATTTGAGCATCACTAATCATCACCAAATGTGGCAACTTGCAGAAAACCACTGCGGGGCATATTTAAAATTATTTAAATATGCCACCTAAGAATGGCCTCCTCCTCCCCTACAGCCATGCCAATCCTCACCAAATGTGGCAATCTGCAGAGTACCACTGCGGGGCATATTTAAAATTATTTAAATATGCCACCTAAGAATGGCCTCCTCCTCCAATACAGCCATGCCAATCCTCACCAAATGTGGCAATCTGCAGAGTACCACTCGGGCGTACTTAAAATGATTTAAATATGCCGCCTAAGTATGGCCTCCTCCTCCCCTACAGCCATGCCAATCCTCACCAAATGTGGCAATCTGCAGAATACTACTAAGGGGCGTATTTAAAATGATTTAAATATGCCGCCCAAGTATAGCCTCTCCTCCCCTACAGGCATGCCAATAATGTGGCAATCTGCAGAATACCACTGCGGGGCATATTTAAAATTATTTAAATATGCCACCTAAGAATGGCCTCCTCCTCCCCTACAGCCATGCCAATCCTCACCAAATGTGGCAATCTGCAGAGTACCACTGCGGGGCATATTTAAAATTATTTAAATATGCCACCTAAGAATGGCCTCCTCCTCCCCTACAGCCATGCCAATCCTCACCAAATACCAAATATGGCAATCTGCAGAGTACCACTCGGGCGTAGTTAAAATGATTTAAATATGCCGCCTAAGTATGGCCTCCTCCTCCCCTACAGCCATGCCAATCCTCACCAAACGTGGCAATCTGCAGAGTACCACTCAGGGGCGTATTTAAAATGATTTAAATATGCCGCCCAAGTATGGCCTCCTCCTCCCCTACAGCCAAGCCAATCCTCACCAGTGATGCTCAAATCTGGATTCGGGACACCCGGATAGTTGCTATCCAGATATCTCTTAGTAAACCTGTGCGCGGTGGGTGGGGGGGTCAATATTACCTGTCTGACGTCTTCTTCGTCCGTCCCTGGCGCCTCCCATGATGCGGTCCTTGTGGCGGTCACGTGACTACAAACAATTCCTCCTTCCGGGTTGAAGGAGGAAGTGTTTGTAGTCAAGTGATGCGCATGAACCGCATCGTTGGAGGCGCCAGGTATGGACAAAGAAGACGTCAGACAGGTAAGATTGAGCCCCCCGCCCACCCCGCACAGGTTTACTGGGAGATATCCGGATAGCAACTATACGGGTGTCTCCGGGATCCGGATTTGAGCATCACTAATCGTCACCAAATGTGGCAACTTGCAGAAAACCACTGCGGGGCATATTTAAAATGATTTAAATATGCCGCCTAAGTATGGCCTCCTCCTCCCCTACAGCCATGCCAATCCTCACTAAATGTGGCAATCTGCAGAATACCACTCAGGGGCGTATTTAAAATGATTTAAATATGCCGCCCAAGTATGGCCTCTCCTCCCCTACAGCCATGCCAATCCTCACCAAATGTGGCAATCTGCAGAATACCACTGCGGGGCATATTTAAAATTATTTAAATATGCCACCTAAGAATGGCCTCCTCCTCCCCTACAGCCATGCCAATCCTCACCAAATGTGGCAATCTGCAGAGTACCACTGCGGGGCATATTTAAAATTATTTAAATATGCCACCTAAGAATGGCCTCCTCCTCCCCTACAGCCATGCCAATCCTCACCAAATACCAAATATGGCAATCTGCAGAGTACCATTCGGGCGTAGTTAAAATGATTTAAATATGCCGCCTAAGTATGGCCTCCTCCTCCCCTACAGCCATGCCAATCCTCACCAAACGTGGCAATCTGCAGAGTACCACTCAGGGGCGTATTTAAAATGATTTAAATATGCCGCCCAAGTATGGCCTCCTCCTCCCCTACAGCCAAGCCAATCCTCACCAGTGATGCTCAAATCTGGATTCGGGACACCCGGATAGTTGCTATCCAGATATCTCTTAGTAAACCTGTGCGCGGTGGGTGGGGGGGTCAATATTACCTGTCTGACGTCTTCTTCGTCCGTCCCTGGCGCCTCCCATGATGCGGTCCTTGTGGCGGTCACGTGACTACAAACACTTCCTCCTTCCGGGTTGAAGGAGGAAGTGTTTGTAGTCAAGTGATGCGCATGAACCGCATCGTTGGAGGCGCCAGGTATGGACAAAGACGACGTCAGACAGGTAAGATTGAGCCCCCCGCCCACCCCGCACAGGTTTACTGGGAGATATCCGGATAGCAACTATACGGGTGTCTCCGGGATCCGGATTTGAGCATCACTAATCGTCACCAAATGTGGCAACTTGCAGAAAACCACTGCGGGGCATGTTTAAAATTATTTAAATATGCCACCTAAGAATGGCCTCCTCCTCCCCTACAGCCATGCCAATCCTCACCAAATGTGGCAATCTGCAGAGTACCACTGCGGGGCATATTTAAAATTATTTAAATATGCCACCTAAGAATGGCTTCCTCCTCCAATACAGCCATGCCAATCCTCACCAAATGTGGCAATCTGCAGAGTACCACTCGGGCGTACTTAAAATGATTTAAATATGCCGCCCAAGTATGGCCTCCTCCTCCCCTACAGCCATGCCAATCCTCACCAAATGTGGCAATCTGCAGAATACCATTTAGGGGCGTATTTAAAATGATTTAAATATGCCGCCCAAGTATGGCCTCCTCCTCCCCTACAGCCATGCCAATCCTCACCAGTGATGCTAAAATCCACATTTGGGAGACACCCGGATAGTTGCTGTCTGGATATCTCTTAGTAAACCTGTGTGGGGTGGGCGGGGGGGGGGTCAATCTTACCTGTCTGACGTCTTCTTCGTCCGTTCTGGGCACCTACTACGATGTGGTCCACGCGGCGGTCACGTGGCTACATACACTTCCTCCTTCCGGGTTGAAGGTGTGACACTTGCGGGATAACCTCCACAGTCATTGTGCAATGTGCACGCTGACACAGAGGAGATCGTGCGCAAGCGCTGTACGAGAAATAGGGATTTCCCCAAATATAGTGGAGGAGCGGAAACAGACATAAGGGGGAGTTGTTGAGCACAGAGCAACCGTGCCTCTGTGCGACCCACAAATCCCAATGAACAATGGCTGCACGGTGCAAACACAGCGCAGCGCGTAACCTGCGCAACTCAGAAAAGAGCAAGGACAGACTGGGTGAATGTCCGCCAATCTAGTCGCCACCCATTCAAGAGCAGGACAGATAGAACGAGATAGCTAATCGCAAGAACCGCGATAGCAGACAGATAAACAGAACAGGACGAAACAGCAAGAAAGGAATAGAGGAACACACAGTAAAATAACAACGTAAGGAAAAAAACAAACGCTAGCTAAACGCGAACTCCGCACTCATTCGCAACAGAGAACGCGTTTAAGACACGATCACCGCGCGTTAGTCGCCCAGTGACAAGCGTGCCACCCTAACTACAACAAGTAATACAAATGAACACAAATAGACAGAGACAGACAGAATGAACACTTGCGAGAGCAAGCGATCAACACAGACAAACAGATAGCGTAAACACTTGCTAATCGGTTGCCTAACACCAAGCAACAGCAGGCGCAGAAACATCGTGGCCAGCAGGATAAGTCACAAACATGATCATGACAGGACATGATCCTGACAGAAAGAGGAAGTGTTTGTAGTTACATGATGCGCATGGACCGCATCGTTTGAGGCGCCAGGGATGGACAAAGAAGACGTGAGACAGGTAAGATTGAGCCCCCCGCCCACCCCGCACAGGTTTACTGGGAGATATCCGGATAGCAACTATACGGGTGTCTCCGGGATCCGGATTTGAGCATCACTAATCGTCACCAAATGTGGCAACTTGCAGAAAACCACGGCGGGGCATATTTAAAATTATTTAAATATGCCACCTAAGAATGGCCTACTCCTCCCCTACAGCCATGCTTATCCTCACCAAATGTGGCAATCTGCAGAGTACCACTCGGGCGTAGTTAAAATGATTTAAATATGCCGCCTAAGTATGGCCTCCTCCTCCCCTACAGCCATGCCAATCCTCACCAAATGTGGCAATCTGCAGAATACCACTCAGGGGCGTATTTAAAATGATTTAAATATGCCGCCCAAGTATGGCCTCTCCTCCCCTACAGCCAAGCCAATCCTCACCAAATGTGGCAATCTACAGAGTACCACTGCGGGGCATATTTAAAATTATTTAAATATGCCACCTAAGAATGGCCTCCTCCTCCCCTACAGCCATGTCAATCCTCAACAAATACCAAATATGGCAATCTGCAGAGTACCACTCGGGCGTAGTTAAAATGATTTAAATATGCCGCCTAAGTATGGCCTCCTCCTCCCCTACAGCCATGCCAATCCTCACCAAACGTGGCAATCTGCAGAGTACCACTCAGGGGCGTACTTAAAATGATTTAAATATGCCGCCCAAGTATGGCCTCCTCCTCCCCTACAGCCATGCCAATCCTCACCAAATGTGGCAATCTGCAGAGTACCACTGCGGGGCATATTTAAAATTATTTAAATATGCCACCTAAGAATGGCCTCCTCCTCCCCAACAGCCATGCCAATCCTCACCAAATACCAAATATGGCAATCTGCAGAGTACCACTCGGGCGTAGTTAAAATGATTTAAATATGCCGCCCAAGTATGGCCTCCTCCTCCCCTACAGCCAAGCCAGTCCTCACCAGTGATGCTCAAATCTGGATTCGGAAGACACCCGGATAGTTGCTATCCAGATATCTCTTAGTAAACCTGTGCGCGGTGGGTGGGGGGGTCAATATCACCCGTCTGATGTCTTCTTCGTCCGTCCCTGGCGCCTCCCATGATGCGGTCCTTGTGGCAGTCACGTGACTAAAAACACTTCATCCTTCCGGGTTGAAGGAGGAAGTATTTGTAGTCAAGTGATGCGCATGAACCGCATCGTTAGAGGCGCCAGGGATGGACAAAGAAGACGTCAGACAGGTAAGATTGAGCCCCCCGCCCACCCCGCACAGGTTTACTGGGAGATATCCGGATAGCAACTATACGGGTGTCTCTGGGATCCGGATTTGAGCATCACTAATCGTCACCAAATGTGGCAACTTGCAGAAAACCACTGCGGGGCATATTTAAAATGATTTAAATATGCCGCCTAAGTATGGCCTCCTCCTCCCCTACAGCCATGCCAATCCTCACCAAATGTGGCAATCTGCAGAATACCACTCAGGGGCGTATTTAAAATGATTTAAATATGCCGCCCAAGTATGGCCTCTCCTCCCCTACAGCCATGCCAATCCTCACCAAATGTGGCAATCTGCAGAATACCACTGCGGGGCATATTTAAAATTATTTAAATATGCCACCTAAGAATGGCCTCCTCCTCCCCTACAGACATGCCAATCCTCACCAAATGTGGCAATCTGCAGAGTACCACTGCGGGGCATATTTAAAATTATTTAAATATGCCACCTAAGAATGGCCTCCTCCTCCCCTACAGCCATGCCAATCCTCACAAAATACCAAATATGGCAATCTGCAGAGTACCACTCGGGCGTAGTTAAAATGATTTAAATATGCCGCCTAAGTATGGCCTCCTCCTCCCCTACAGCCATGCCAATCCTCACCAAACGTGGCAATCTGCAGAGTACCACTCAGGGGCGTATTTAAAATGATTTAAATATGCCGCCCAAGTATGGCCTCCTCCTCCCCTACAGCCAAGCCAATCCTCACCAGTGATGCTCAAATCTGGATTCGGGACACCCGGATAGTTGCTATCCAGATATCTCTTAGTAAACCTGTGCGCGGTGGGTGGGGGGGTCAATATTACCTGTCTGACGTCTTCTTCGTCCGTCCCTGGCGCCTCCCATGATGCGGTCCTTGTGGCGGTCACGTGACTACAAACAATTCCTCCTTCCGGGTTGAAGGAGGAAGTGTTTGTAGTCAAGTGATGCGCATGAACCGCATCGTTGGAGGCGCCAGGTATGGACAAAGAAGACGTCAGACAGGTAAGATTGAGCCCCCCGCCCACCCCGCACAGGTTTACTGGGAGATATCCGGATAGCAACTATACGGGTGTCTCCGGGATCCGGATTTGAGCATCACTAATCGTCACCAAATGTGGCAACTTGCAGAAAACCACTGCGGGGCATATTTAAAATGATTTAAATATGCCGCCTAAGTATGGCCTCCTCCTCCCCTACAGCCATGCCAATCCTCACTAAATGTGGCAATCTGCAGAATACCACTCAGGGGCGTATTTAAAATGATTTAAATATGCCGCCCAAGTATGGCCTCTCCTCCCCTACAGCCATGCCAATCCTCACCAAATGTGGCAATCTGCAGAATACCACTGCGGGGCATATTTAAAATTATTTAAATATGCCACCTAAGAATGGCCTCCTCCTCCCCTACAGCCATGCCAATCCTCACCAAATGTGGCAATCTGCAGAGTACCACTGCGGGGCATATTTAAAATTATTTAAATATGCCACCTAAGAATGGCCTCCTCCTCCCCTACAGCCATGCCAATCCTCACCAAATACCAAATATGGCAATCTGCAGAGTACCACTCGGGCGTAGTTAAAATGATTTAAATATGCCGCCTAAGTATGGCCTCCTCCTCCCCTACAGCCATGCCAATCCTCACCAAACGTGGCAATCTGCAGAGTACCACTCAGGGGCGTATTTAAAATGATTTAAATATGCCGCCCAAGTATGGCCTCCTCCTCCCCTACAGCCAAGCCAATCCTCACCAGTGATGCTCAAATCTGGATTCGGGACACCCGGATAGTTGCTATCCAGATATCTCTTAGTAAACCTGTGCGCGGTGGGTGGGGGGGTCAATATTACCTGTCTGACGTCTTCTTCGTCCGTCCCTGGCGCCTCCCATGATGCGGTCCTTGTGGCGGTCACGTGACTACAAACACTTCCTCCTTCCGGGTTGAAGGAGGAAGTGTTTGTAGTCAAGTGATGCGCATGAACCGCATCGTTGGAGGCGCCAGGTATGGACAAAGACGACGTCAGACAGGTAAGATTGAGCCCCCCGCCCACCCCGCACAGGTTTACTGGGAGATATCCGGATAGCAACTATACGGGTGTCTCCGGGATCCGGATTTGAGCATCACTAATCGTCACCAAATGTGGCAACTTGCAGAAAACCACTGCGGGGCATGTTTAAAATTATTTAAATATGCCACCTAAGAATGGCCTCCTCCTCCCCTACAGCCATGCCAATCCTCACCAAATGTGGCAATCTGCAGAGTACCACTGCGGGGCATATTTAAAATTATTTAAATATGCCACCTAAGAATGGCTTCCTCCTCCAATACAGCCATGCCAATCCTCACCAAATGTGGCAATCTGCAGAGTACCACTCGGGCGTACTTAAAATGATTTAAATATGCCGCCCAAGTATGGCCTCCTCCTCCCCTACAGCCATGCCAATCCTCACCAAATGTGGCAATCTGCAGAATACCATTTAGGGGCGTATTTAAAATGATTTAAATATGCCGCCCAAGTATGGCCTCCTCCTCCCCTACAGCCATGCCAATCCTCACCAGTGATGCTAAAATCCACATTTGGGAGACACCCGGATAGTTGCTGTCTGGATATCTCTTAGTAAACCTGTGTGGGGTGGGCGGGGGGGGGGTCAATCTTACCTGTCTGACGTCTTCTTCGTCCGTTCTGGGCACCTACTACGATGTGGTCCACGCGGCGGTCACGTGGCTACATACACTTCCTCCTTCCGGGTTGAAGGTGTGACACTTGCGGGATAACCTCCACAGTCATTGTGCAATGTGCACGCTGACACAGAGGAGATCGTGCGCAAGCGCTGTACGAGAAATAGGGATTTCCCCAAATATAGTGGAGGAGCGGAAACAGACATAAGGGGGAGTTGTTGAGCACAGAGCAACCGTGCCTCTGTGCGACCCACAAATCCCAATGAACAATGGCTGCACGGTGCAAACACAGCGCAGCGCGTAACCTGCGCAACTCAGAAAAGAGCAAGGACAGACTGGGTGAATGTCCGCCAATCTAGTCGCCACCCATTCAAGAGCAGGACAGATAGAACGAGATAGCTAATCGCAAGAACCGCGATAGCAGACAGATAAACAGAACAGGACGAAACAGCAAGAAAGGAATAGAGGAACACACAGTAAAATAACAACGTAAGGAAAAAAACAAACGCTAGCTAAACGCGAACTCCGCACTCATTCGCAACAGAGAACGCGTTTAAGACACGATCACCGCGCGTTAGTCGCCCAGTGACAAGCGTGCCACCCTAACTACAACAAGTAATACAAATGAACACAAATAGACAGAGACAGACAGAATGAACACTTGCGAGAGCAAGCGATCAACACAGACAAACAGATAGCGTAAACACTTGCTAATCGGTTGCCTAACACCAAGCAACAGCAGGCGCAGAAACATCGTGGCCAGCAGGATAAGTCACAAACATGATCATGACAGGACATGATCCTGACAGAAAGAGGAAGTGTTTGTAGTTACATGATGCGCATGGACCGCATCGTTTGAGGCGCCAGGGATGGACAAAGAAGACGTGAGACAGGTAAGATTGAGCCCCCCGCCCACCCCGCACAGGTTTACTGGGAGATATCCGGATAGCAACTATACGGGTGTCTCCGGGATCCGGATTTGAGCATCACTAATCGTCACCAAATGTGGCAACTTGCAGAAAACCACGGCGGGGCATATTTAAAATTATTTAAATATGCCACCTAAGAATGGCCTACTCCTCCCCTACAGCCATGCTTATCCTCACCAAATGTGGCAATCTGCAGAGTACCACTCGGGCGTAGTTAAAATGATTTAAATATGCCGCCTAAGTATGGCCTCCTCCTCCCCTACAGCCATGCCAATCCTCACCAAATGTGGCAATCTGCAGAATACCACTCAGGGGCGTATTTAAAATGATTTAAATATGCCGCCCAAGTATGGCCTCTCCTCCCCTACAGCCAAGCCAATCCTCACCAAATGTGGCAATCTACAGAGTACCACTGCGGGGCATATTTAAAATTATTTAAATATGCCACCTAAGAATGGCCTCCTCCTCCCCTACAGCCATGTCAATCCTCAACAAATACCAAATATGGCAATCTGCAGAGTACCACTCGGGCGTAGTTAAAATGATTTAAATATGCCGCCTAAGTATGGCCTCCTCCTCCCCTACAGCCATGCCAATCCTCACCAAACGTGGCAATCTGCAGAGTACCACTCAGGGGCGTACTTAAAATGATTTAAATATGCCGCCCAAGTATGGCCTCCTCCTCCCCTACAGCCATGCCAATCCTCACCAAATGTGGCAATCTGCAGAGTACCACTGCGGGGCATATTTAAAATTATTTAAATATGCCACCTAAGAATGGCCTCCTCCTCCCCAACAGCCATGCCAATCCTCACCAAATACCAAATATGGCAATCTGCAGAGTACCACTCGGGCGTAGTTAAAATGATTTAAATATGCCGCCCAAGTATGGCCTCCTCCTCCCCTACAGCCAAGCCAGTCCTCACCAGTGATGCTCAAATCTGGATTCGGAAGACACCCGGATAGTTGCTATCCAGATATCTCTTAGTAAACCTGTGCGCGGTGGGTGGGGGGGTCAATATCACCCGTCTGATGTCTTCTTCGTCCGTCCCTGGCGCCTCCCATGATGCGGTCCTTGTGGCAGTCACGTGACTAAAAACACTTCATCCTTCCGGGTTGAAGGAGGAAGTATTTGTAGTCAAGTGATGCGCATGAACCGCATCGTTAGAGGCGCCAGGGATGGACAAAGAAGACGTCAGACAGGTAAGATTGAGCCCCCCGCCCACCCCGCACAGGTTTACTGGGAGATATCCGGATAGCAACTATACGGGTGTCTCTGGGATCCGGATTTGAGCATCACTAATCGTCACCAAATGTGGCAACTTGCAGAAAACCACTGCGGGGCATATTTAAAATGATTTAAATATGCCGCCTAAGTATGGCCTCCTCCTCCCCTACAGCCATGCCAATCCTCACCAAATGTGGCAATCTGCAGAATACCACTCAGGGGCGTATTTAAAATGATTTAAATATGCCGCCCAAGTATGGCCTCTCCTCCCCTACAGCCATGCCAATCCTCACCAAATGTGGCAATCTGCAGAATACCACTGCGGGGCATATTTAAAATTATTTAAATATGCCACCTAAGAATGGCCTCCTCCTCCCCTACAGACATGCCAATCCTCACCAAATGTGGCAATCTGCAGAGTACCACTGCGGGGCATATTTAAAATTATTTAAATATGCCACCTAAGAATGGCCTCCTCCTCCCCTACAGCCATGCCAATCCTCACAAAATACCAAATATGGCAATCTGCAGAGTACCACTCGGGCGTAGTTAAAATGATTTAAATATGCCGCCTAAGTATGGCCTCCTCCTCCCCTACAGCCATGCCAATCCTCACCAAACGTGGCAATCTGCAGAGTACCACTCAGGGGCGTATTTAAAATGATTTAAATATGCCGCCCAAGTATGGCCTCCTCCTCCCCTACAGCCAAGCCAATCCTCACCAGTGATGCTCAAATCTGGATTCGGGACACCCGGATAGTTGCTATCCAGATATCTCTTAGTAAACCTGTGCGCGGTGGGTGGGGGGGTCAATATTACCTGTCTGACGTCTTCTTCGTCCGTCCCTGGCGCCTCCCATGATGCGGTCCTTGTGGCGGTCACGTGACTACAAACACTTCCTCCTTCCGGGTTGAAGGAGGAAGTGTTTGTAGTCAAGTGATGCGCATGAACCGCATCGTTGGAGGCGCCAGGTATGGACAAAGAAGACGTCAGACAGGTAAGATTGAGCCCCCCGCCCACCCCGCACAGGTTTACTGGTAGATATCCGGATAGCAACTATACGGGTGTCTCCGGGATCCGGATTTGAGCATCACTAATCGTCACCAAATGTGGCAACTTGCAGAAAACCACTGCGGGGCATATTTAAAATTATTTAAATATGCCACCTAAGAATGGCCTCCTCCTCCCCTACAGCCATGCCAATCCTCACCAAATGAGGCAATCTGCAGAGTACCACTGCGGGGCATATTTAAAATTATTTAAATATGCCACCTAAGAATGGCCTCCTCCTCCAATACAGCCATGCCAATCCTCACCAAATGTGGCAATCTGCAGAGTACCACTCGGGCGTACTTAAAATGATTTAAATATGCCGCCTAAGTATGGCCTCCTCCTCCCCTACAGCCATGCCAATCCTCACCAAATGTGGCAATCTGCAGAATACCACTCAGGGGTGTATTTAAAATGATTAAAATATGCCGCCCAAGTATGGCCTCCTCCTCCCCTACAGCCATGCCAATCCTCACCAGTGATGCTAAAATCCACATTTGGGAGACACCCGGATAGTTGCTGTCCGGATATCTCTTAGTAAACCTGTGTGGGGTGGGTGGGGGGGTTCAACCTAACCAGTCTGATGTCTTCTTCGTCCGTCCTTGGCGCCTACCACGATGCGGTCCACGCTGCGGTCACATGACTACATACACTTCCTCCTTCCGGGTTGAAGGTGTGACACTTGCGGGATAATCTCCACAGTCATTGTGCAATGTGCACGCTGACACAGTGGAGATCGTGCGCAAGCGCTGTACGAGAAATAGGGATTTTCCCAAATATAGTGGAGGAGCGGAAACAGACACAAGGGGGAGTTGTGGAGCACAGAGCAACCGTGCCTCTGTGCGACCCACAAATCCCAATGAACAATGGCTGCACGGTGCAAACACAGCGCAGCGCGTAACCTGCGCAACTCAGAAAAGAGCAAGGACAGACTGGGTGAATGTCTGCCAATCTAGTCGCCACCCATTCAAGAGCAGGACACATAGAACGAGATAGCTAATCGCAAAAACCGCGATAGCAGACAGATAAACAGAACAGGACGAAACAGCAAGAAAGGAATAGAGGAACACACAGTAAAATAACATCGTAAGGAAAAAAACAAACGCTAGCTAAACGCGAACTCCGCACTCATTCGCAACAGAGAACGCGTTTAAGACACGATCACCGCGTGTTAGTCGCCCAGTGACAAGTGTGCCACCCTAACTACAACAAGTAATACAAATGAACACAAATAGACAGAGACAGACAGAATGAACACTTGCGAGAGTGTGGGGGGGTCAATATTACCTGTCTGACGTCTTCTTCGTCTGTCCCTGGCGCCTCCCATGATGCGGTCCTTGTGGCGGTCACGTGACTACAAACACTTCCTCCTTCTGGGTTGAAGAAGGAAGTGTTTGTAGTCAAGTGATGCGCATGAACCGCATCGTTGGAGGCGCCAGGGATGGACAAAGAAGACGTCAGACAGGTAAGATTGAGCCCCCCGCCCACCCCGCACAGGTTTAGTGGGAGATATCCGGATGGCAACTATACGGGTGTCTCCGGGATCCGGATTTGAGCATCACTAATCGTCACCAAATGTGGCAACTTGCAGAAAACCACTGTGGGGCATATTTAAAATTATTTAACTATGCCGCCTAAGTATGGCCTCCTCCTCCCCTACAGCCATGCCAATCCTCACCAGTGATGCTCAAATCCATATTCGGGAGACACCCGGATAGTTGCTGTCCGGATATCTCTTAATAAACCTGTGTGGGGTGGGCGGGGAGGGTCAATCTTACCTGTCTGACGTCTTCTTCGTCCGTTCTGGGCACCTACCACGATGCGGTCCACGCGGCGGTCACGTGGCTACATACACTTCCTCCTTCCGGGTTGAAGGTGTGACACTTTCGGGATAACCTCCACAGTCAGTGTGCAATGTGCACGCTGACACAGAGGAGATCGTGCGCAAGCGCTGTACGAGAAATAGGGATTTCCCCAAATATAATGGAGGAGCGGAAACAGACATAAGGGGGAGTTGTGGAGCACAGAGCAACC
The DNA here is from genome assembly GCF_040937935.1 of Hyperolius riggenbachi. Taxonomy (NCBI): domain Eukaryota; kingdom Metazoa; phylum Chordata; class Amphibia; order Anura; family Hyperoliidae; genus Hyperolius; species Hyperolius riggenbachi. The sequence continues at coordinate 219,136,303 of NC_090656.1, forward strand.
GTGCCTCTGTGCGACCCAAAAATCCCAATGAACAATGGCTGCACGGTGCAAACACAGCGCAGCGCGTAACCTGCGCAACTCAGAAAAGAGCAAGGACAGACTGGGTGAATGTCCGCCAATCTAGTCGCCACCCATTCAAGAGCAGGACAGATAGAACGAGATAGCTAATCGCAAGAACCGCGATAGCAGATAGATAAACAGAACAGGACGAAACAGCAAGAAAGGAATAGAGGAACACACAGTAAAATAACAACGTAAGGAAAAAAACAGACGCTAGCTAAACGCGAACTCCGCACTCATTCGCAACAGAGAACGCGTTTAAGACACGATCACCGCGCGTTAGTCGCCCAGTGACAAGCGTGCCACCCTAACTACAACAAGTAATACAAATGAACACAAATAGACAGAGACAGACAGAATGAACACTTGCGAGAGCAAGCGATCAACACAGACAAACAGATAGCGTAAACACTTGCTAATCGGTTGCCTAACACCAAGCAGCAGCAGGCGCAGAAACATCGCGGCCAGCAGGATAAGTCACAAACATGATCATGACAGGACATGATCCTGACAGAAGCAGGAAGTGTTTGTAGTTACGTGATGCGCATGGACCGCATCGTTTGAGGCGCCAGGGATGGACAAAGAAGACGTGAGACAGGTAAGATTGAGCCCCCCGCACACCCCGCACAGGTTTACTGGGAGATATCCGGATAGCAACTATACGGGTGTCTCCGGGATCCGGATATGAGCATCACTAATCGTCACCAAATGTGGCAACTTGCAGAAAACCACTGCGGGGCATATTTAAAATTATTTAAATATGCCGCCTAAGTATGGCCTCCTCCTCCCCTACAGCCATGCCAATCCTCACCAAATTTGGCAATCTGCAGAATACCACTCAGGGGCGTATTTAAAATAATTTAAATATGCCGCCCAAGTATGGCCTCTCCTCCCCTACAGCCATGCCAATCCTCACCAAATGTGGCAATCTGCAGAATACCACTGTGGGGCATATTTAAAATGATTTAAATATGCCACCTAAGAATGGCCTCCTCCTCCCCTACAGCCATGCCAATCCTCACCAAATGTGGCAATCTGCAGAGTACCACTGCGGGGCATATTTAAAATTATTTAAATATGCCACCTAAGAATGGCCTCCTCCTCCCCTACAGCCATGCCAATCCTCACCAAATACCAAATATGGCAATCTGCAGAGTACCACTCGGGCGTAGTTAAAATGATTTAAATATGCCGCCTAAGTATGGCCTCCTCCTCCCCTACAGCCATGCCAATCCTCACCAAACGTGGCAATCTGCAGAGTACCACTCAGGGGCGTATTTAAAATGATTTAAATATGCCGAACAAGTATGGCCTCCTCCTCCCCTATAGCCAAGCCAATCCTCACCAGTAATGCTCAAATCTGGATTCGGGACACCCGGATAGTTGCTATCCAGATATCTCTTAGTAAACCTGTGCACGGTGGGTGGGGGGGGCAATATTACCTGTCTGACGTCTTCTTCGTCCGTCCCTGGCGCCTCCCATGATGCGGTCCTTGTGGCGGTCACGTGACTACAAACACTTCCTCCTTCCGGGTTGAAGGAGGAAGTGTTTGTAGTCAAGTGATGCGCATGAACCGCATCGTTGGAGGCGCCAGGGATGGACAAAGAAGACGTCAGACAGGTAAGATTGAGCCCTCCGCCCACCCCGCACAGGTTTACTGGGAGATATCCGGATAGCAACTATACGGGTGTCTCCGGGATCCGGATTTGAGCATCACTAATCGTCACCAAATGTGGCAACTTGCAGAAAACCACTGCGGGGCATATTTAAAATTATTTAAATATGCCACCTAAGAATGGCCTCCTCCTCCCCTACAGCCATGCCAATCCTCACCAAATGTGGCAATCTGCAGAGTACCACTGCGGGGCATATTTAAAATGATTTAAATATGCCACCTAAGAATGGCCTCCTCCTCCAATACAGCCATGCCAATCCTCACCAAATGTGGCAATCTGCAGAGTACCACTCGGGCGTACTTAAAATGATTTAAATATGCCGCCCAAGTATGGCCTCCTCCTCCCCTACAGCCATGCCAATCCTCACCAGTGATGCTAAAATCCACATTTGGGAGACACCCGGATAGTTGCTGTCCGGATATCTCTTAGTAAACCTGTGTGGGGTGGGCAGGGGGGTCAATCTTACCTGTCTGACGTCTTCTTCGTCCGTTCTGGGCACCTACCACGATGCGGTCCACGCGGCGGTCACGTGGCTACATACACTTCCTCCTTCCGGGTTGAAGGTGTGACACTTTCGGGATAACCTCCACAGTCAGTGTGCAATGTGCACGCTGACACAGAGGAGATCGTGCGCAAGCGCTGTACGAGAAATAGGGATTTCCCCAAATATAATGGAGGAGCGGAAACAGACATAAGGGGGAGTTGTGGAGCACAGAGCAACCGTGCCTCTGTGCGACCCAAAAATCCCAATGAACAATGGCTGCACGGTGCAAACACAGCGCAGCGCGTAACCTGCGCAACTCAGAAAAGAGCAAGGACAGACTGGGTGAATGTCCGCCAATCTAGTCGCCACCCATTCAAGAGAAGGACAGATAGAACGAGATAGCTAATCGCAAGAACCGCGATAGCAGACAGATAAACAGAACAGGACGAAACAGCAAGAAAGGAATAGAGGAACACACAGTAAAATGACAACGTAAGGAAAAAAACAAACGCTAGCTAAACGCGAACTCCGCACTCATTCGCAACAGAGAACGCGTTTAAGACACGATCACCGCGCGTTAGTTGCCCAGTGACAAGCGTGCCACCCTAACTACAACAAGTAATACAAATGAACACAAATAGACAGAGACAGACAGAATGAACACTTGCGAGAGCAAGCGATCAACACAGACAAACAGATAGCGTAAACACTTGCTAATCGGTTGCCTAACACCAAGCAACAGCAGGCGCAGAAACATCGTGGCCAGCAGGATAAGTCACAAACATGATCATGACAGGACATGATCCTGACAGAAGGAGGAAGTGTTTGTAGTTACGTGATGCGCATGGACCGCATCGTTTGAGGCGCCAGGGATGGACAAAGAAGACGTGAGACAGGTAAGATTGAGCCCCCCGCCCACCCCGCACAGGTTTACTGGGAGATATCCGGATAGCAACTATACGGGTGTCTCCGGGATCCGGATTTGAGCATCACTAATCGTCACCAAATGTGGCAACTTGCAGAAAACCACTGTGGGGCATATTTAAAATTATTTAAATATGCCACCTAAGAATGGCCTCCTCCTCCCCTACAGCCATGCTTATCCTCACCAAATGTGGCAATCTGCAGAGTACCACTCGGGCGTAGTTAAAATGATTTAAATATGCCGCCTAAGTATGGCCTCCTCCTCCCCTACAGCCATGCTTATCCTCACCAAATGTGGCAATCTGCAGAATACCACTCAAGGGCCTATTTAAAATGATTTAAATATGCCGCCCAAGTATGGCCTCTCCTCCCCTACAGCCAAGCCAATCCTCACCAAATGTGGCAATCTGCAGAGTACCACTGCGGGGCATATTTAAAATTATTTAAATATGCCACCTAAGAATGGCCTCCTCCTCCCCTACAGCCATGCCAATCCTCACCAAATACCAAATATGGCAATCTGCAGAGTACCACTCGGGCGTAGTTAAAATGATTTAATTATGCCGCCTAAGTATGGCCTCCTCCTCCCCTACAGCCATGCCAATCCTCACCAAACGTGGCAATCTGCAGAGTACCACTCAGGGGCGTATTTAAAATGATTTAAATATGCCGCCCAAGTATGGCCTCCTCCTCCCCTACAGCCAAGCCAATCCTCACCAGTGATGCTCAAATCTGGATTCGGGACACCCGGATAGTTGCTATCCAGATATCTCTTAGTAAACCTGTGCGCGGTGGGTGGGGGGTCAATATTACCTGTCTGACGTCTTCTTCGTCCGTCCCTGGCGCCTCCCATGATGCGGTCCTTGTGGCGGTCACGTGACTACAAACACTTCCTCCTTCCGGGTTGAAGGAGGAAGTGTTTGTAGTCAAGTGATGCGCATGAACCGCATCGTTGGAGGCGCCAGGTATGGACAAAGAAGACGTCAGACAGGTAAGATTGAGCCCCCTGCCCACCCCGCACAGGTTTACTGGGAGATATCTGGATAGCAACTATACGGGTGTCTCTGGGATCCGGATTTGAGCATCACTAATCGTCACCAAATGTGGCAACTTGCAGAAAACCACTGCGGGGCATATTTAAAATGATTTAAATATGCCGCCTAAGTATGGCCTCCTCCTCCCCTACAGCCATGCCAATCCTCACCAAATGTGGCAATCTGCAGAATACCACTCAGGGGCGTATTTAAAATGATTTAAATATGCCGCCCAAGTATGGCCTCTCCTCCCCTACAGCCATGCCAATCCTCACCAAATGTGGCAATCTGCAGAATACCACTGCGGGGCATATTTAAAATTATTTAAATATGCCACCTAAGAATGGCCTCCTCCTCCCCTACAGACATGCCAATCCTCACCAAATGTGGCAATCTGCAGAGTACCACTGCGGGGCATATTTAAAATTATTTAAATATGCCACCTAAGAATGGCCTCCTCCTCCCCTACAGCCATGCCAATCCTCACAAAATACCAAATATGGCAATCTGCAGAGTACCACTCGGGCGTAGTTAAAATGATTTAAATATGCCGCCTAAGTATGGCCTCCTCCTCCCCTACAGCCATGCCAATCCTCACCAAACGTGGCAATCTGCAGAGTACCACTCAGGGGCGTATTTAAAATGATTTAAATATGCCGCCCAAGTATGGCCTCCTCCTCCCCTACAGCCAAGCCAATCCTCACCAGTGATGCTCAAATCTGGATTCGGGACACCCGGATAGTTGCTATCCAGATATCTCTTAGTAAACCTGTGCGCGGTGGGTGGGGGGGTCAATATTACCTGTCTGACGTCTTCTTCGTCCGTCCCTGGCGCCTCCCATGATGCGGTCCTTGTGGCGGTCACGTGACTACAAACACTTCCTCCTTCCGGGTTGAAGGAGGAAGTGTTTGTAGTCAAGTGATGCGCATGAACCGCATCGTTGGAGGCGCCAGGTATGGACAAAGAAGACGTCAGACAGGTAAGATTGAGCCCCCCGCCCACCCCGCACAGGTTTACTGGTAGATATCCGGATAGCAACTATACGGGTGTCTCCGGGATCCGGATTTGAGCATCACTAATCGTCACCAAATGTGGCAACTTGCAGAAAACCACTGCGGGGCATATTTAAAATTATTTAAATATGCCACCTAAGAATGGCCTCCTCCTCCCCTACAGCCATGCCAATCCTCACCAAATGTGGCAATCTGCAGAGTACCACTGCGGGGCATATTTAAAATTATTTAAATATGCCACCTAAGAATGGCCTCCTCCTCCAATACAGCCATGCCAATCCTCACCAAATGTGGCAATCTGCAGAGTACCACTCGGGCGTACTTAAAATGATTTAAATATGCCGCCTAAGTATGGCCTCCTCCTCCCCTACAGCCATGCCAATCCTCACCAAATGTGGCAATCTGCAGAATACCACTCAGGGGTGTATTTAAAATGATTAAAATATGCCGCCCAAGTATGGCCTCCTCCTCCCCTACAGCCATGCCAATCCTCACCAGTGATGCTAAAATCCACATTTGGGAGACACCCGGATAGTTGCTGTCCGGATATCTCTTAGTAAACCTGTGTGGGGTGGGTGGGGGGGTTCAACCTAACCAGTCTGATGTCTTCTTCGTCCGTCCTTGGCGCCTACCACGATGCGGTCCACGCTGCGGTCACATGACTACATACACTTCCTCCTTCCGGGTTGAAGGTGTGACACTTGCGGGATAATCTCCACAGTCATTGTGCAATGTGCACGCTGACACAGTGGAGATCGTGCGCAAGCGCTGTACGAGAAATAGGGATTTTCCCAAATATAGTGGAGGAGCGGAAACAGACACAAGGGGGAGTTGTGGAGCACAGAGCAACCGTGCCTCTGTGCGACCCACAAATCCCAATGAACAATGGCTGCACGGTGCAAACACAGCGCAGCGCGTAACCTGCGCAACTCAGAAAAGAGCAAGGACAGACTGGGTGAATGTCTGCCAATCTAGTCGCCACCCATTCAAGAGCAGGACACATAGAACGAGATAGCTAATCGCAAGAACCGCGATAGCAGACAGATAAACAGAACAGGACGAAACAGCAAGAAAGGAATAGAGGAACACACAGTAAAATAACAACGTAAGGAAAAAAACAAACGCTAGCTAAACGCGAACTCCGCACTCATTCGCAACAGAGAACGCGTTTAAGACACGATCACCGCGTGTTAGTCGCCCAGTGACAAGCGTGCCACCCTAACTACAACAAGTAATACAAATGAACACAAATAGACAGAGACAGACAGAATGAATACTTGCGAGAGTGTGGGGGGGTCAATATTACCTGTCTGACGTCTTCTTCGTCTGTCCCTGGCGCCTCCCATGATGCGGTCCTTGTGGCGGTCACGTGACTACAAACACTTCCTCCTTCTGGGTTGAAGAAGGAAGTGTTTGTAGTCAAGTGATGCGCATGAACCGCATCGTTGGAGGCGCCAGGGATGGACAAAGAAGACGTCAGACAGGTAAGATTGAGCCCCCCGCCCACCCCGCACAGGTTTAGTGGGAGATATCCGGATGGCAACTATACGGGTGTCTCCGGGATCCGGATTTGAGCATCACTAATCGTCACCAAATGTGGCAACTTGCAGAAAACCACTGTGGGGCATATTTAAAATTATTTAACTATGCCGCCTAAGTATGGCCTCCTCCTCCCCTACAGCCATGCCAATCCTCACCAGTGATGCTCAAATCCATATTCGGGAGACACCCGGATAGTTGCTGTCCGGATATCTCTTAATAAACCTGTGTGGGGTGGGCGGGGAGGGTCAATCTTACCTGTCTGACGTCTTCTTCGTCCGTTCTGGGCACCTACCACGATGCGGTCCACGCGGCGGTCACGTGGCTACATACACTTCCTCCTTCCGGGTTGAAGGTGTGACACTTTCGGGATAACCTCCACAGTCAGTGTGCAATGTGCACGCTGACACAGAGGAGATCGTGCGCAAGCGCTGTACGAGAAATAGGGATTTCCCCAAATATAATAGAGGAGCGGAAACAGACATAAGGGGGAGTTGTGGAGCACAGAGCAACCGTGCCTCTGTGCGACCCAAAAATCCCAATGAACAATGGCTGCACGGTGCAAACACAGCGCAGCGCGTAACCTGCGCAACTCAGAAAAGAGCAAGGACAGACTGGGTGAATGTCCGCCAATCTAGTCGCCACCCATTCAAAAGCAGGACAGATAGAACGAGATAGCTAATCGCAAGAACCGCGATAGCAGATAGATAAACAGAACAGGACGAAACAGCAAGAAAGGAATAGAGGAACACACAGTAAAATAACAACGTAAGGAAAAAAACAGACGCTAGCTAAACGCGAACTCCGCACTCATTCGCAACAGAGAACGCGTTTAAGACACGATCACCGCGCGTTAGTCGCCCAGTGACAAGCGTGCCACCCTAACTACAACAAGTAATACAAATGAACACAAATAGACAGAGACAGACAGAATGAACACTTGCGAGAGCAAGCGATCAACACAGACAAACAGATAGCATAAACACTTGCTAATCGGTTGCCTAACACCAAGCAGCAGCAGGCGCAGAAACAAGGCGGCCAGCAGGATAAGTCACAAACATGATCATGACAGGACATGATCCTGACAGAAGGAGGAAGTGTTTGTAGTTACGTGATGCGCATGGACCGCATCGTTTGAGGCGCCAGGGATGGACAAAGAAGACGTGAGACAGGTAAGATTGAGCCCCCCGCCCACCCCGCACAGGTTTACTGGGAGATATCCGGATAGCAACTATACGGGTGTCTCCGGGATCCGGATTTGAGCATCACTAATCGTCACCAAATGTGGACACTTGCAGAAAACCACTGCGGGGCATATTTAAAATTATTTAAATATGCCGCCTAAGTATGGCCTCCTCCTCCCCTACAGCCATGCCAATCCTCACCAAATGTGGCAATCTGCAGAATACCACTCAGGGGCGTATTTAAAATAATTTAAATATGCCGCCCAAGTATGGCCTCTCCTCCCCTACAGCCATGCCAATCCTCACCAAATGTGGCAATCTGCAGAATACCACTGTGGGGCATATTTAAAATGATTTAAATATGCCACCTAAGAATGGCCTCCTCCTCCCCTACAGCCATGCCAATCCTCACCAAATGTGGCAATCTGCAGAGTACCACTGCGGGGCATATTTAAAATTATTTAAATATGCCACCTAAGAATGGCCTCCTCCTCCCCTACAGCCATGCCAATCCTCACCAAATACCAAATATGGCAATCTGCAGAGTACCACTCGGGCGTAGTTAAAATGATTTAAATATGCCGCCTAAGTATGGCCTCCTCCTCCCCTACAGCCATGCCAATCCTCACCAAACGTGGCAATCTGCAGAGTACCACTCAGGGGCGTATTTAAAATGATTTAAATATGCCGCCCAAGTATGGCCTCCTCCTCCCCTACAGCCAAGCCAATCCTCACCAGTAATGCTCAAATCTGGATTCGGGACACCCGGATAGTTGCTATCCAGATATCTCTTAGTAAACCTGTGCGCGGTGGGTGGGGGGGGCAATATTACCTGTCTGACGTCTTCTTCGTCCGTCCCTGGCGCCTCCCATGATGCGGTCCTTGTGGCGGTCACGTGACTACAAACACTTCCTCCTTCCGGGTTGAAGGAGGAAGTGTTTATAGTCAAGTGATGCGCATGAACCGCATCGTTGGAGGCGCCAGGTATGGACAAAGAAGACGTCAGACAGGTAAGATTGAGCCCCCCGCCCACCCCACACAGGTTTACTGGGAGATATCCGGATAGCAACTATACGGGTGTCTCCGGGATCCGGATTTGAGCATCACTAATCGTCACCAAATGTGGCAACTTGCAGAAAACCACTGCGGGGCATATTTTAAATTATTTAAATATGCCACCTAAGAATGGCCTCCTCCTCCCCTACAGCCATGCCAATCCTTACCAAATGTGGCAATCTGCAGAGTACCACTGCGGGGCATATTTAAAATTATTGAAATATGCCACCTAAGAATGGCCTCTTCCTCCAATACAGCCATGCCAATCCTCACCAAATGTGGCAATCTGCAGAGTACCACTCGGGCGTAGTTAAAATGATTTAAATATGCCGCCTAAGTATGGCCTCCTCCTCCCCTACAGCCATGCCAATCCTCACCAAATGTGGCAATCTGCAGAATACCACTCAGGGGTGTATTTAAAATGATTAAAATATACCGCCCAAGTATGGCCTCCTCCTCCCCTACAGCCATGCCAATCCTCACCAGTGATGCTAAAATCCACATTTGGGAGACACCCGGATAGTTGCTGTCCGGATATCTCTTAGTAAACCTGTGTGGGGTGGGCGGGGGGGTTCAACCTAACCAGTCTGATGTCTTCTTCGTCCGTCCTTGGCGCCTACCACGATGCGGTCCACGCTGCGGTCACATGACTACCTACACTTCCTCCTTCCGGGTTGAAGGTGTGACACTTGCGGGATAATCTCCACAGTCATTGTGCAATGTGCACGCTGACACAGAGGAGATCGTGCGCAAGCGCTGTACGAGAAATAGGGATTTTCCCAAATATAGTGGAGGAGCGGAAACAGACACAAGGGGGAGTTGTGGAGCACAGAGCAACCGTGCCTCTGTGCGACCCACAAATCCCAATGAACAATGGCTGCACGGTGCAAACACAGCGCAGCGCGTAACCTGCGCAACTCAGAAAAGAGCAAGGACAGACTGGGTGAATGTCTGCCAATCTAGTCGCCACCCATTCAAGAGCAGGACACATAGAACGAGATAGCTAATCGCAAGAACCCTGATAGCAGACAGATAAACAGAACAGGACGAAACAGCAAGAAAGGAATAGAGGAACACACAGTAAAATAACAACGTAAGGAAAAAAACAAACGCTAGCTAAACGCGAACTCCGCACTCATTCGCAACAGAGAACGCGTTTAAGACACGATCACCGCGCGTTAGTCGCCCAGTGACAAGCGTGCCACCCTAACTACAACAAGTAATACAAATGAACACAAATAGACAGAGACAGACAGAATGAACACTTGCGAGAGCAAGCGATCAACACAGACAAACAGATAGCGTAAACACTAAGCAACAGCAGGCGCAGAAACATCGTGGCCAGCAGGATAAGTCACAAACATGATCATGACAGGACATGATCCTGACAGAAGGAGGAAGTGTTTGTAGTTACGTGATGCGCATGGACCGCATCGTTTGAGGCGCCAGGTATGGACAAAGAAGACGTGAGACAGGTAAGATTGAGCCCCCCGCCCACCCCGCACAGGTTTACTGGGAGATATCCGGATAGCAACTATACGGGTGTCTCCGGGATCCGGATTTGAGCATCACTAATCGTCACCAAATGTGGCAACTTGCAGAAAACCACTGCGGGGCATATTTAAAATTATTTAAATATGCCACCTAAGAATGGCCTCCTCCTCCCCTACAGCCATGCTTATCCTCACCAAATGTGGCAATCTGCAGAGTACCACTCGGGCGTAGTTAAAATGATTTAAATATGCCGCCTAAGTATGGCCTCCTCCTCCCCTACAGCCATGCCAATCCTCACCAAATGTGGCAATCTGCAGAATACCACTCAGGGGCGTATTTAAAATGATTTAAATATGCCGCCCAAGTATGGCCTCTCCTCCCCTACAGCCAAGCCAATCCTCACCAAATGTGGCAATCTACAGAGTACCACTGCGGGGCATATTTAAAATTATTTAAATATGCCACCTAAGAATGGCCTCCTCCTCCCCTACAGCCATGCCAATCCTCACCAAATACCAAATATGGCAATCTGCAGAGTACCACTCGGGCGTAGTTAAAATGATTTAAATATGCCACCTAAGTATGGCCTCCTCCTCCCCTACAGCCATGCCAATCCTCACCAAACGTGGCAATCTGCAGAGTACCACTCAGGGGCGTACTTAAAATGATTTAAATATGCCGCCCAAGTATGGCCTCCTCCTCCCCTACAGTCATGCCAATCCTCACCAAATGTGGCAATCTGCAGAGTACCACTGCGGGGCATATTTAAAATTATTTAAATATGCCACCTAAGAATGGCCTCCTCCTCCCCAACTGCCATGCCAATCCTCACCAAATACCAAATATGGCAATCTGCAGAGTACCACTCGGGCGTAGTTAAAATGATTTAAATATGCCGCCCAAGTATGGCCTCCTCCTCCCCTACAGCCAAGCCAATCCTCACCAGTGATGCTCAAATCTGGATTCGGAAGACACCCGGATAGTTGCTATCCAGATATCTCTTAGTAAACCTGTGCGCGGTGGGTGGGGGGGTCAATATCACCTGTCTGACGTCTTCTTCGTCCGTCCCTGGCGCCTCCCATGATGCGGTCCTTGTGGCAGTCACGTGACTAAAAACACTTCCTCCTTCCGGGTTGAAGGAGGAAGTATTTGTAGTCAAGTGATGCGCATGAACCGCATCGTTAGAGGCGCCAGGGATGGACAAAGAAGACGTCAGACAGGTGAGATTGAGCCCACCGCCCACCCCGCACAGGTTTACTGGGAGATATCCGGATAGCAACTATACGGGTGTCTCCGGGATCCGGATTTGAGCATCACTAATCATCACCAAATGTGGCAACTTGCAGAAAACCACTGCGGGGCATATTTAAAATTATTTAAATATGCCACCTAAGAATGGCCTCCTCCTCCCCTACAGCCATGCCAATCCTCACCAAATGTGGCAATCTGCAGAGTACCACTGCGGGGCATATTTAAAATTATTTAAATATGCCACCTAAGAATGGCCTCCTCCTCCAATACAGCCATGCCAATCCTCACCAAGTGTGGCAATCTGCAGAGTACCACTCGGGCGTACTTAAAATGATTTAAATATGCCGCCTAAGTATGGCCTCCTCCTCCCCTACAGCCATGCCAATCCTCACCAAATGTGGCAATCTGCAGAATACCACTAAGGGGCGTATTTAAAATGATTTAAATATGCCGCCCAAGTATAGCCTCTCCTCCCCTACAGCCATGCCAATCCTCACCAAATGTGGCAATCTGCAGAATACCATTGCGGGGCATATTTAAAATTATTTAAATATGCCACCTAAGAATGGCCTCCTCCTCCCCTACAGCCATGCCAATCCTCACCAAATGTGGCAATCTGCAGAGTACCACTGCGGGGCATATTTAAAATTATTTAAATATGCCACCTAAGAATGGCCTCCTCCTCCCCTACAGCCATGCCAATCCTCACCAAATACCAAATATGGCAATCTGCAGAGTACCACTCGGGCGTAGTTAAAATGATTTAAATATGCCGCCTAAGTATGGCCTCCTCCTCCCCTACAGCCATGCCAATCCTCACCAAACGTGGCAATCTGCAGAGTACCACTCAGGGGCGTATTTAAAATGATTTAAATATGCCGCCCAAGTATGGCCTCCTCCTCCCCTACAGCCAAGCCAATCCTCACCAGTGATGCTCAAATCTGGATTCGGGACACCCGGATAGTTGCTATCCAGATATCTCTTAGTAAACCTGTGCGCGGTGGGTGGGGGGGTCAATATTACCTGTCTGACGTCTTCTTCGTCCGTCCCTGGCGCCTCCCATGATGCGGTCCTTGTGGCGGTCACGTGACTACAAACAATTCCTCCTTCCGGGTTGAAGGAGGAAGTGTTTGTAGTCAAGTGATGCGCATGAACCGCATCGTTGGAGGCGCCAGGTATGGACAAAGAAGACGTCAGACAGGTAAGATTGAGCCCCCCGCCCACCCCGCACAGGTTTACTGGGAGATATCCGGATAGCAACTATACGGGTGTCTCCGGGATCCGGATTTGAGCATCACTAATCGTCACCAAATGTGGCAACTTGCAGAAAACCACTGCGGGGCATATTTAAAATGATTTAAATATGCCGCCTAAGTATGGCCTCCTCCTCCCCTACAGCCATGCCAATCCTCACTAAATGTGGCAATCTGCAGAATACCACTCAGGGGCGTATTTAAAATGATTTAAATATGCCACCTAAGAATGGCCTCCTCCTCCCCTACAGCCATGCCAATCCTCACCAAATGTGGCAATCTGCAGAGTACCACTGCGGGGCATATTTAAAATTACTTAAATATGCCACCTAAGAATGGCCTCCTCCTCCCCTACAGCCATGCCAATCCTCACCAAATACCAAATATGGCAATCTGCAGAGTACCACTCGGGCGTAGTTAAAATGATTTAAATATGCCGCCTAAGTATGGCCTCCTCCTCCCCTACAGCCATGCCAATCCTCACCAAACGTGGCAATCTGCAGAGTACCACTCAGGGGCGTATTTAAAATGATTTAAATATGCCGCCCAAGTATGGCCTCCTCCTCCCCTACAGCCAAGCCAATCCTCACCAGTGATGCTCAAATCTGGATTCGGGACACCCGGATAGTTGCTATCCAGATATCTCTTAGTAAACCTGTGCGCGGTGGGTGGGGGGGTCAATATTACCTGTCTGACGTCTTCTTCGTCCGTCCCTGGCGCCTCCCATGATGCGGTCCTTGTGGCGGTCACGTGACTACAAACACTTCCTCCTTCCGGGTTGAAGGAGGAAGTGTTTGTAGTCAAGTGATGCGCATGAACCGCATCGTTGGAGGCGCCAGATATGGACAAAGAAGACGTCAGACAGGTAAGATTGAGACCCCCGCCCACCCCGCACAGGTTTACTGGGAGATATCCGGATAGCAACTATACAGGTGTCTCCGGGATCCGGATTTGAGCATCACTAATCGTCACCAAATGTGGCAACTTGCAGAAAACCACTGCGGGGCATGTTTAAAATTATTTAAATATGCCACCTAAGAATGGCCTCCTCCTCCCCTACAGCCATGCCAATCCTCACCAAATGTGGCAATCTGCAGAGTACCACTGCGGGGCATATTTAAAATTATTTAAATATGCCACCTAAGAATGGCTTCCTCCTCCAATACAGCCATGCCAATCCTCACCAAATGTGGCAATCTGCAGAGTACCACTCGGGCGTACTTAAAATGATTTAAATATGCCGCCCAAGTATGGCCTCCTCCTCCCCTACAGCCATGCCAATCCTCACCAAATGTGGCAATCTGCAGAATACCATTTAGGGGCGTATTTAAAATGATTTAAATATGCCGCCCAAGTATGGCCTCCTCCTCCCCTACAGCCATGCCAATCCTCACCAGTGATGCTAAAATCACTGGTGATGATTGCAGAAAGGATTGCAGTATGGCCTCCTCCTCCCCTACAGCCATGCCAATCCTCACCAAACGTGGCAATCTGCAGAGTACCACTCAGGGGCGTATTTAAAATGATTTAAATATGCCGCCCAAGTATGGCCTCCTCCTCCCCTACAGCCAAGCCAATCCTCACCAGTGATGCTCAAATCTGGATTCGGGACACCCGGATAGTTGCTATCCAGATATCTCTTAGTAAACCTGTGCGCGGTGGGTGGGGGGGTCAATATTACCTGTCTGACGTCTTCTTCGTCCGTCCCTGGCGCCTCCCATGATGCGGTCCTTGTGGCGGTCACGTGACTACAAACACTTCCTCCTTCCGGGTTGAAGGAGGAAGTGTTTGTAGTCAAGTGATGCGCATGAACCGCATCGTTGGAGGCGCCAGGTATGGACAAAGAAGACGTCAGACAGGTAAGATTGAGCCCCCCGCCCACCCCGCACAGGTTTACTAGGAGATATCCGGATAGCAACTATACGGGTGTCTCCGGGATCCGGATTTGAGCATCACTAATCGTCACCAAATGTGGCAACTTGCAGAAAACCACTGCGGGGCATGTTTAAAATTATTTAAATATGCCACCTAAGAATGGCCTCCTCCTCCCCTACAGCCATGCCAATCCTCACCAAATGTGGCAATCTGCAGAGTACCACTGCGGGGCATATTTAAAATTATTTAAATATGCCACCTAAGAATGGCTTCCTCCTCCAATACAGCCATGCCAATCCTCACCAAATGTGGCAATCTGCAGAGTACCACTCGGGCGTACTTAAAATGATTTAAATATGCCGCCCAAGTATGGCCTCCTCCTCCCCTACAGCCATGCCAATCCTCACCAAATGTGGCAATCTGCAGAATACCATTTAGGGGCGTATTTAAAATGATTTAAATATGCCGCCCAAGTATGGCCTCCTCCTCCCCTACAGCCATGCCAATCCTCACCAGTGATGCTAAAATCCACATTTGGGAGACACCCGGATAGTTGCTGTCCGGATATCTCTTAGTAAACCTGTGTGGGGTGGGCGGGGGGGGGTCAATCTTACCTGTCTGACGTCTTCTTCGTCCGTTCTGGGCACCTACTACGATGTGGTCCACGCGGCGGTCACGTGGCTACATACACTTCCTCCTTCCGGGTTGAAGGTGTGACACTTGCGGGATAACCTCCACAGTCATTGTGCAATGTGCACGCTGACACAGAGGAGATCGTGCGCAAGCGCTGTACGAGAAATCGGGATTTCCCCAAATATAGTGGAGGAGCGGAAACAGACATAAGGGGGAGTTGTGGAGCACAGAGCAACCGTGCCTCTGTGCGACCCACAAATCCCAATGAACAATGGCTGCACGGTGCAAACACAGCGCAGCGCGTAACCTGCGCAACTCAGAAAAGAGCAAGGACAGACTGGGTGAATGTCCGCCAATCTAGTCGCCACCCATTCAAGAGCAGGACAGATAGAACGAGATAGCTAATCGCAAGAACCGCGATAGCAGACAGATAAACAGAACAGGACGAAACAGCAAGAAAGGAATAGAGGAACACACAGTAAAATAACAACGTAAGGAAAAAAACAAACGCTAGCTAAACGCGAACTCCGCACTCATTCGCAACAGAGAACGCGTTTAAGACACGATCACCGCGCATTAGTCGCCCAGTGACAAGCGTGCCACCCTAACTACAACAAGTAATACAAATGAACACAAATAGACAGAGACAGACAGAATGAACACTTGCGAGAGCAAGCGATCAACACAGACAAACAGATAGCGTAAACACTTGCTAATCGGTTGCCTAACACCAAGCAACAGCAGGCGCAGAAACATCGTGGCCAGCAGGATAAGTCACAAACATGATCATGACAGGACATGATCCTGACAGAAAGAGGAAGTGTTTGTAGTTACGTGATGCGCATGGACCGCATCGTTTGAGGCGCCAGGGATGGACAAAGAAGACGTGAGACAGGTAAGATTGAGCCCCCCGCCCACCCCGCACAGGTTTACTGGGAGATATCCGGATAGCAACTATACGGGTGTCTCCGGGATCCGGATTTGAGCATCACTAATCGTCACCAAATGTGGCAACTTGCAGAAAACCACGGCGGGGCATATTTAAAATTATTTAAATATGCCACCTAAGAATGGCCTACTCCTCCCCTACAGCCATGCTTATCCTCACCAAATGTGGCAATCTGCAGAGTACCACTCGGGCGTAGTTAAAATGATTTAAATATGCCGCCTAAGTATGGCCTCCTCCTCCCCTACAGCCATGCCAATCCTCACCAAATATGGCAATCTGCAGAATACCACTCAGGGGCGTATTTAAAATGATTTAAATATGCCGCCCAAGTATGGCCTCTCCTCCCCTACAGCCAAGCCAATCCTCACCAAATGTGGCAATCTACAGAGTACCACTGCGGGGCATATTTAAAATTATTTAAATATGCCACCTAAGAATGGCCTCCTCCTCCCCTACAGCCATGCCAATCCTCAACAAATACCAAATATGGCAATCTGCAGAGTACCACTCGGGCATAGTTAAAATGATTTAAATATGCCGCCTAAGTATGGCCTCCTCCTCCCCTACAGCCATGCCAATCCTCACCAAACGTGGCAATCTGCAGAGTACCACTCAGGGGCGTACTTAAAATGATTTAAATATGCCGCCCAAGTATGGCCTCCTCCTCCCCTACAGCCATGCCAATCCTCACCAAATGTGGCAATCTGCAGAGTACCACTGCGGGGCATATTTAAAATTATTTAAATATGCCACCTAAGAATGGCTTCCTCCTCCAATACAGCCATGCCAATCCTCACCAAATATGGCAATCTGCAGAGTACCACTCGGGCGTAGTTAAAATGATTTAAATATGCCGCCCAAGTATGGCCTCCTCCTCCCCTACAGCCAAGCCAGTCCTCACCAGTGATGCTCAAATCTGGATTCGGAAGACACCCGGATAGTTGCTATCCAGATATCTCTTAGTAAACCTGTGCGCGGTGGGTGGGGGGGTCAATATCACCCGTCTGATGTCTTCTTCGTCCGTCCCTGGCGCCTCCCATGATGCGGTCCTTGTGGCAGTCACGTGACTAAAAACACTTCATCCTTCCGGGTTGAAGGAGGAAGTATTTGTAGTCAAGTGATGCGCATGAACCGCATCGTTAGAGGCGCCAGGGATGGACAAAGAAGACGTCAGACAGGTAAGATTGAGCCCCCCGCCCACCCCGCACAGGTTTACTGGGAGATATCCGGATAGCAACTATACGGGTGTCTCCGGGATCCGGATTTGAGCATCACTAATCGTCACCAAATGTGGCAACTTGCAGAAAACCACTGCGGGGCATATTTAAAATTATTTAAATATGCCACCTAAGAATGGCCTCCTCCTCCCCTACAGCCATGCCAATCCTCACCAAATGTGGCAATCTGCAGAGTACCACTGCGGGGCGTACTTAAAATGATTTAAATATGCCGCCTAACTATGGCCTCCTCCTCCCCTACAGCCATGCCAATCCTCACCAAATGTGGCAATCTGCAGAATACCACTCAGGGGCGTATTTAAAATGATTTAAATATGCCGCCCAAGTATGGCCTCTCCTCCCCTACAGCCATGCCAATCCTCACCAAATGTGGCAATCTGCAGAATACCACTGCGGGGCATATTTAAAATTATTTAAATATGCCACCTAAGAATGGCCTCCTCCTCCCCTACAGCCATGCCAATCCTCACCAAATGTGGCAATCTGCAGAGTACCACTGCGGGGCATATTTAAAATTATTTAAATATGCCACCTAAGAATGGCCTCCTCCTCCCCTACAGCCATGCCAATCCTCACCAAATACCAAATATGGCAATCTGCAGAGTACCATTCGGGCGTAGTTAAAATGATTTAAATATGCGGCCTAAGTATGGCCTCCTCCTCCCCTACAGCCATGCCAATCCTCACCAAACGTGGCAATCTGCAGAGTACCACTCAGGGGCGTATTTAAAATGATTTAAATATGCCGCCCAAGTATGGCCTCCTCCTCCCCTACAGCCAAGCCAATCCTCACCAGTGATGCTCAAATCTGGATTCGGGACACCCGGATAGTTGCTATCCAGATATCTCTTAGTAAACCTGTGCGCGGTGGGTGGGGGGGTCAATATTACTTGTCTGACGTCTTCTTCGTCCGTCCCTGGCGCCTCCCATGATGCGGTCCTTGTGGCGGTCACGTGACTACAAACACTTCCTCCTTCCGGGTTGAAGGAGGAAGTGTTTGTAGTCAAGTGATGCGCATGAACCGCATCGTTGGAGGCGCCAGGTATGGACAAAGAAGACGTCAGACAGGTAAGATTGAGCCCCCTGCCCACCCCGCACAGGTTTACTGGGAGATATCTGGATAGCAACTATACGGGTGTCTCTGGGATCCGGATTTGAGCATCACTAATCGTCACCAAATGTGGCAACTTGCAGAAAACCACTGCGGGGCATATTTAAAATGATTTAAATATGCCGCCTAAGTATGGCCTCCTCCTCCCCTACAGCCATGCCAATCCTCACCAAATGTGGCAATCTGCAGAATACCACTCAGGGGCGTATTTAAAATGATTTAAATATGCCGCCCAAGTATGGCCTCTCCTCCCCTACAGCCATGCCAATCCTCACCAAATGTGGCAATCTGCAGAATACCACTGCGGGGCATATTTAAAATTATTTAAATATGCCACCTAAGAATGGCCTCCTCCTCCCCTACAGACATGCCAATCCTCACCAAATGTGGCAATCTGCAGAGTACCACTGCGGGGCATATTTAAAATTATTTAAATATGCCACCTAAGAATGGCCTCCTCCTCCCCTACAGCCATGCCAATCCTCACAAAATACCAAATATGGCAATCTGCAGAGTACCACTCGGGCGTAGTTAAAATGATTTAAATATGCCGCCTAAGTATGGCCTCCTCCTCCCCTACAGCCATGCCAATCCTCACCAAACGTGGCAATCTGCAGAGTACCACTCAGGGGCGTATTTAAAATGATTTAAATATGCCGCCCAAGTATGGCCTCCTCCTCCCCTACAGCCAAGCCAATCCTCACCAGTGATGCTCAAATCTGGATTCGGGACACCCGGATAGTTGCTATCCAGATATCTCTTAGTAAACCTGTGCGCGGTGGGTGGGGGGGTCAATATTACCTGTCTGACGTCTTCTTCGTCCGTCCCTGGCGCCTCCCATGATGCGGTCCTTGTGGCGGTCACGTGACTACAAACACTTCCTCCTTCCGGGTTGAAGGAGGAAGTGTTTGTAGTCAAGTGATGCGCATGAACCGCATCGTTGGAGGTGCCAGGTATGAACAAAGAAGACGTCAGACAGGTAAGATTGAGCCCCCCGCCCACCCCGCACAGGTTTACTGGGAGATATCCGGATAGCAACTATACGGGTGTCTCCGGGATCCGGATTTGAGCATCACTAATCGTCACCAAATGTGGCAACTTGCAGAAAACCACTGCGGGGCATATTTAAAATTATTTAAATATGCCACCTAAGAATGGCCTCCTCCTCCAATACAGCCATGCCAATCCTCACCAAATGTGGCAATCTGCAGAGTACCACTCGGGCGTACTTAAAATGATTTAAATATGCCGCCTAAGTATGGCCTCCTCCTCCCCTACAGCCATGCCAATCCTCACCAAATGTGGCAATCTGCAGAATACCACTCAGGGGTGTATTTAAAATGATTAAAATATGCCGCCCAAGTATGGCCTCCTCCTCCCCTACAGCCATGCCAATCCTCACCAGTGATGCTAAAATCCACATTTGGGAGACACCCGAATAGTTGCTGTCCGGATATCTCTTAGTAAACCTGTGTGGGGTGGGTGGGGGGGGTTCAACCTAACCAGTCTGATGTCTTCTTCGTCCGTCCTTGGCGCCTACCACGATGCGGTCCACGCTGCGGTCACATGACTACATACACTTCCTCCTTCCGGGTTGAAGGTGTGACACTTGCGGGATAATCTCCACAGTCATTGTGCAATGTGCACGCTGACACAGTGGAGATCGTGCGCAAGCGCTGTACAAGAAATAGGGATTTTCCCAAATATAGTGGAGGAGCGGAAACAGACACAAGGGGGAGTTGTGGAGCACAGAGCAACCGTGCCTCTGTGCGACCCACAAATCCCAATGAACAATGGCTGCACGGTGCAAACACAGCGCAGCGCGTAACCTGCGCAACTCAGAAAAGAGCAAGGACAGACTGGGTGAATGTCTGCCAATCTAGTCGCCACCCATTCAAGAGCAGGACACATAGAACGAGATAGCTAATCGCAAGAACCGCGATAGCAGACAGATAAACAGAACAGGACGAAACAGCAAGAAAGGAATAGAGGAACACACAGTAAAATAACATCGTAAGGAAAAAAACAAACGCTAGCTAAACGCGAACTCCGCACTCATTCGCAACAGAGAACGCGTTTAAGACACGATCACCGCGTGTTAGTCGCCCAGTGACAAGCGTGCCACCCTAACTACAACAAGTAATACAAATGAACACAAATAGACAGAGACAGACAGAATGAACACTTGCGAGAGTGTGGGGGGGTCAATATTACCTGTCTGACGTCTTCTTCGTCTGTCCCTGGCGCCTCCCATGATGCGGTCCTTGTGGCGGTCACGTGACTACAAACACTTCCTCCTTCTGGGTTGAAGAAGGAAGTGTTTGTAGTCAAGTGATGCGCATGAACCGCATCGTTGGAGGCGCCAGGGATGGACAAAGAAGACGTCAGACAGGTAAGATTGAGCCCCCCGCCCACCCCGCACAGGTTTAGTGGGAGATATCCGGATGGCAACTATACGGGTGTCTCCGGGATCCGGATTTGAGCATCACTAATCGTCACCAAATGTGGCAACTTGCAGAAAACCACTGTGGGGCATATTTAAAATTATTTAACTATGCCGCCTAAGTATGGCCTCCTCCTCCCCTACAGCCATGCCAATCCTCACCAGTGATGCTCAAATCCATATTCGGGAGACACCCGGATAGTTGCTGTCCGGATATCTCTTAATAAACCTGTGTGGGGTGGGCGGGGAGGGTCAATCTTACCTGTCTGACGTCTTCTTCGTCCGTTCTGGGCACCTACCACGATGCGGTCCACGCGGCGGTCACGTGGCTACATACACTTCCTCCTTCCGGGTTGAAGGTGTGACACTTTCGGGATAACCTCCACAGTCAGTGTGCAATGTGCACGCTGACACAGAGGAGATCGTGCGCAAGCGCTGTACGAGAAATAGGGATTTCCCCAAATATAATGGAGGAGCGGAAACAGACATAAGGGGGAGTTGTGGAGCACAGAGCAACCGTGCCTCTGTGCGACCCAAAAATCCCAATGAACAATGGCTGCACGGTGCAAACACAGCGCAGCGCGTAACCTGCGCAACTCAGAAAAGAGCAAGGACAGACTGGGTGAATGTCCGCCAATCTAGTCGCCACCCATTCAAGAGCAGGACAGATAGAACGAGATAGCTAATCGCAAGAACCGCGATAGCAGATAGATAAACAGAACAGGACGAAACAGCAAGAAAGGAATAGAGGAACACACAGTAAAATAACAACGTAAGGAAAAAAACAGACGCTAGCTAAACGCGAACTCCGCACTCATTCGCAACAGAGAACGCGTTTAAGACACGATCACCGCGCGTTAGTCGCCCAGTGACAAGCGTGCCACCCTAACTACAACAAGTAATACAAATGAACACAAATAGACAGAGACAGACAGAATGAACACTTGCGAGAGCAAGCGATCAACACAGACAAACAGATAGCGTAAACACTTGCTAATCGGTTGCCTAACACCAAGCAGCAGCAGGCGCAGAAGCAGCAGGATAAGTCACAAACATGATCATGACAGGACATGATCCTGACAGAAGGAGGAAGTGTTTGTAGTTACGTGATGCGCATGGACCGCATCGTTTGAGGCGCCAGGGATGGACAAAGAAGACGTGAGACAGGTAAGATTGAGCCCCCCGCACGCCCCGCACAGGTTTACTGGGAGATATCCGGATAGCAACTATACGGGTGTCTCCGGGATCCGGATTTGAGCATCACTAATCGTCACCAAATGTGGCAACTTGCAGAAAACCACTGTGGGGCATATTTAAAATTATTTAAATATGCCACCTAAGAATGGCCTCCTCCTCCCCTACAGCCATGCTTATCCTCACCAAATGTGGCAATCTGCAGAGTACCACTCGGGCGTAGTTAAAATGATTTAAATATGCCGCCTAAGTATGGCCTCCTCCTCCCCTACAGCCATGCTTATCCTCACCAAATGTGGCAATCTGCAGAATACCACTCAAGGGCCTATTTAAAATGATTTAAATATGCCGCCCAAGTATGGCCTCTCCTCCCCTACAGCCAAGCCAATCCTCACCAAATGTGGCAATCTGCAGAGTACCACTGCGGGGCATATTTAAAATTATTTAAATATGCCACCTAAGAATGGCCTCCTCCTCCCCTACAGCCATGCCAATCCTCACCAAATACCAAATATGACAATCTGCAGAGTACCACTCGGGCGTAGTTAAAATGATTTAAATATGCCGCCTAAGTATGGCCTCCTCCTCCCCTACAGCCATGCCAATCGTCACCAAACGTGGCAATCTGCAGAGTACCACTCAGGGGCGTATTTAAAATGATTTAAATATGCCGCCCAAGTATGGCCTCCTCCTCTCCTACAGCCAAGCCAATCCTCACCAGTGATGCTCAAATCTGGATTCGGGACACCCGGATAGTTGCTATCCAGATATCTCTTAGTAAACCTGTGCGCGGTGGGTGGGGGGTCAATATTACCTGTCTGACGTCTTCTTCGTCCGTCCCTGGCGCCTCCCATGATGCGGTCCTTGTGGCGGTCACGTGACTACAAACACTTCCTCCTTCCGGGTTGAAGGAGGAAGTGTTTGTAGTCAAGTGATGCGCATGAACCGCATCGTTGGAGGCGCCAGGTATGGACAAAGAAGACGTCAGACAGGTAAGATTGAGCCCCCTGCCCACCCCGCACAGGTTTACTGGGAGATATCTGGATAGCAACTATACGGGTGTCTCTGGGATCCGGATTTGAGCATCACTAATTGTCACCAAATGTGGCAACTTGCAGAAAACCACTGCGGGGCATATTTAAAATGATTTAAATATGCCGCCTAAGTATGGCCTCCTCCTCCCCTACAGCCATGCCAATCCTCACCAAATGTGGCAATCTGCAGAATACCACTCAGGGGCGTATTTAAAATGATTTAAATATGCCGCCCAAGTATGGCCTCTCCTCCCCTACAGCCATGCCAATCCTCACCAAATGTGGCAATCTGCAGAATACCACTGCGGGGCATATTTAAAATTATTTAAATATGCCACCTAAGAATGGCCTCCTCCTCCCCTACAGACATGCCAATCCTCACCAAATGTGGCAATCTGCAGAGTACCACTGCGGGGCATATTTAAAATTATTTAAATATGCCACCTAAGAATGGCCTCCTCCTCCCCTACAGCCATGCCAATCCTCACAAAATACCAAATATGGCAATCTGCAGAGTACCACTCGGGCGTAGTTAAAATGATTTAAATATGCCGCCTAAGTATGGCCTCCTCCTCCCCTACAGCCATGCCAATCCTCACCAAACGTGGCAATCTGCAGAGTACCACTCAGGGGCGTATTTAAAATGATTTAAATATGCCGCCCAAGTATGGCCTCCTCCTCCCCTACAGCCAAGCCAATCCTCACCAGTGATGCTCAAATCTGGATTCGGGACACCTGGATAGTTGCTATCCAGATATCTCTTAGTAAACCTGTGCGCGGTGGGTGGGGGGGTCAATATTACCTGTCTGACGTCTTCTTCGTCCGTCCCTGGCGCCTCCCATGATGCGGTCCTTGTGGCGGTCACGTGACTACAAACACTTCCTCCTTCCGGGTTGAAGGAGGAAGTGTTTGTAGTCAAGTGATGCGCATGAACCGCATCGTTGGAGGCGCCAGGTATGGACAAAGAAGACGTCAGACAGGTAAGATTGAGCCCCCCGCCCACCCCGCACAGGTTTACTGGTAGATATCCGGATAGCAACTATACGGGTGTCTTCGGGATCCGGATTTGAGCATCACTAATCGTCACCAAATGTGGCAACTTGCAGAAAACCACTGCGGGGCATATTTAAAATTATTTAAATATGCCACCTAAGAATGGCCTCCTCCTCCCCTACAGCCATGCCAATCCTCACCAAATGTGGCAATCTGCAGAGTACCACTGCGGGGCATATTTAAAATTATTTAAATATGCCACCTAAGAATGGCCTCCTCCTCCAATACAGCCATGCCAATCCTCACCAAATGTGGCAATCTGCAGAGTACCACTCGGGCGTACTTAAAATGATTTAAATATGCCGCCTAAGTATGGCCTCCTCCTCCCCTACAGCCATGCCAATCCTCACCAAATGTGGCAATCTGCAGAATACCACTCAGGGGTGTATTTAAAATGATTAAAATATGCCGCCCAAGTATGGCCTCCTCCTCCCCTACAGCCATGCCAATCCTCACCAGTGATGCTAAAATCCACATTTGGGAGACACCCGGATAGTTGCTGTCCGGATATCTCTTAGTAAACCTGTGTGGGGTGGGTGGGGGGGTTCAACCTAACCAGTCTGATGTCTTCTTCGTCCGTCCTTGGCGCCTACCATGATGCGGTCCACGCTGCGGTCACATGACTACATACACTTCCTCCTTCCGGGTTGAAGGTGTGACACTTGCGGGATAATCTCCACAGTCATTGTGCAATGTGCACGCTGACACAGTGGAGATCGTGCGCAAGCGCTGTACAAGAAATAGGGATTTTCCCAAATATAGTGGAGGAGCGGAAACAGACACAAGGGGGAGTTGTGGAGCACAGAGCAACCGTGCCTCTGTGCGACCCACAAATCCCAATGAACAATGGCTGCACGGTGCAAACACAGCGCAGCGCGTAACCTGCGCAACTCAGAAAAGAGCAAGGACAGACTGGGTGAATGTCTGCCAATCTAGTCGCCACCCATTCAAGAGCAGGACACATAGAACGAGATAGCTAATCGCAAGAACCGCGATAGCAGACAGATAAACAGAACAGGACGAAACAGCAAGAAAGGAATAGAGGAACACACAGTAAAATAACATCGTAAGGAAAAAAACAAACGCTAGCTAAACGCGAACTCCGCACTCATTCGCAACAGAGAACGCGTTTAAGACACGATCACCGCGTGTTAGTCGCCCAGTGACAAGCGTGCCACCCTAACTACAACAAGTAATACAAATGAACACAAATAGACAGAGACAGACAGAATGAACACTTGCGAGAGTGTGGGGGGGTCAATATTACCTGTCTGACGTCTTCTTCGTCTGTCCCTGGCGCCTCCCATGATGCGGTCCTTGTGGCGGTCACGTGACTACAAACACTTCCTCCTTCTGGGTTGAAGAAGGAAGTGTTTGTAGTCAAGTGATGCGCATGAACCGCATCGTTGGAGGCGCCAGGGATGGACAAAGAAGACGTCAGACAGGTAAGATTGAGCCCCCCGCCCACCCCGCACAGGTTTAGTGGGAGATATCCGGATGGCAACTATACGGGTGTCTCCGGGATCCGGATTTGAGCATCACTAATCGTCACCAAATGTGGCAACTTGCAGAAAACCACTGTGGGGCATATTTAAAATTATTTAACTATGCCGCCTAAGTATGGCCTCCTCCTCCCCTACAGCCATGCCAATCCTCACCAGTGATGCTCAAATCCATATTCGGGAGACACCCGGATAGTTGCTGTCCGGATATCTCTTAATAAACCTGTGTGGGGTGGGCGGGGAGGGTCAATCTTACCTGTCTGACGTCTTCTTCGTCCGTTCTGGGCACCTACCACGATGCGGTCCACGCGGCGGTCACGTGGCTACATACACTTCCTCCTTCCGGGTTGAAGGTGTGACACTTTCGGGATAACCTCCACAGTCAGTGTGCAATGTGCACGCTGACACAGAGGAGATCGTGCGCAAGCGCTGTACGAGAAATAGGGATTTCCCCAAATATAATGGAGGAGCGGAAACAGACATAAGGGGGAGTTGTGGAGCACAGAGCAACCGTGCCTCTGTGCGACCCAAAAATCCCAATGAACAATGGCTGCACGGTGCAAACACAGCGCAGCGCGTAACCTGCGCAACTCAGAAAAGAGCAAGGACAGACTGGGTGAATGTCCGCCAATCTAGTCGCCACCCATTCAAGAGCAGGACAGATAGAACGAGATAGCTAATCGCAAGAACCGCGATAGCAGATAGATAAACAGAACAGGACGAAACAGCAAGAAAGGAATAGAGGAACACACAGTAAAATAACAACGTAAGGAAAAAAACAGACGCTAGCTAAACGCGAACTCCGCACTCATTCGCAACAGAGAACGCGTTTAAGACACGATCACCGCGCGTTAGTCGCCCAGTGACAAGCGTGCCACCCTAACTACAACAAGTAATACAAATGAACACAAATAGACAGAGACAGACAGAATGAACACTTGCGAGAGCAAGCGATCAACACAGACAAACAGATAGCGTAAACACTTGCTAATCGGTTGCCTAACACCAAGCAGCAGCAGGCGCAGAAGCAGCAGGATAAGTCACAAACATGATCATGACAGGACATGATCCTGACAGAAGGAGGAAGTGTTTGTAGTTACGTGATGCGCATGGACCGCATCGTTTGAGGCGCCAGGGATGGACAAAGAAGACGTGAGACAGGTAAGATTGAGCCCCCCGCACACCCCGCACAGGTTTACTGGGAGATATCCGGATAGCAACTATACGGGTGTCTCCGGGATCCGGATTTGAGCATCACTAATCGTCACCAAATGTGGCAACTTGCAGAAAACCACTGTGGGGCATATTTAAAATTATTTAAATATGCCACCTAAGAATGGCCTCCTCCTCCCCTACAGCCATGCTTATCCTCACCAAATGTGGCAATCTGCAGAGTACCACTCGGGCGTAGTTAAAATGATTTAAATATGCCGCCTAAGTATGGCCTCCTCCTCCCCTACAGCCATGCTTATCCTCACCAAATGTGGCAATCTGCAGAATACCACTCAAGGGCCTATTTAAAATGATTTAAATATGCCGCCCAAGTATGGCCTCTCCTCCCCTACAGCCAAGCCAATCCTCACCAAATGTGGCAATCTGCAGAGTACCACTGCGGGGCATATTTAAAATTATTTAAATATGCCACCTAAGAATGGCCTCCTCCTCCCCTACAGCCATGCCAATCCTCACCAAATACCAAATATGACAATCTGCAGAGTACCACTCGGGCGTAGTTAAAATGATTTAAATATGCCGCCTAAGTATGGCCTCCTCCTCCCCTACAGCCATGCCAATCGTCACCAAACGTGGCAATCTGCAGAGTACCACTCAGGGGCGTATTTAAAATGATTTAAATATGCCGCCCAAGTATGGCCTCCTCCTCCCCTACAGCCAAGCCAATCCTCACCAGTGATGCTCAAATCTGGATTCGGGACACCCGGATAGTTGCTATCCAGATATCTCTTAGTAAACCTGTGCGCGGTGGGTGGGGGGTCAATATTACCTGTCTGACGTCTTCTTCGTCCGTCCCTGGCGCCTCCCATGATGCGGTCCTTGTGGCGGTCACGTGACTACAAACACTTCCTCCTTCCGGGTTGAAGGAGGAAGTGTTTGTAGTCAAGTGATGCGCATGAACCGCATCGTTGGAGGCGCCAGGTATGGACAAAGAAGACGTCAGACAGGTAAGATTGAGCCCCCTGCCCACCCCGCACAGGTTTACTGGGAGATATCTGGATAGCAACTATACGGGTGTCTCTGGGATCCGGATTTGAGCATCACTAATCGTCACCAAATGTGGCAACTTGCAGAAAACCACTGCGGGGCATATTTAAAATGATTTAAATATGCCGCCTAAGTATGGCCTCCTCCTCCCCTACAGCCATGCCAATCCTCACCAAATGTGGCAATCTGCAGAATACCACTCAGGGGCGTATTTAAAATGATTTAAATATGCCGCCCAAGTATGGCCTCTCCTCCCCTACAGCCATGCCAATCCTCACCAAATGTGGCAATCTGCAGAATACCACTGTGGGGCATATTTAAAATTATTTAAATATGCCACCTAAGAATGGCCTCCTCCTCCCCTACAGACATGCCAATCCTCACCAAATGTGGCAATCTGCAGAGTACCACTGCGGGGCATATTTAAAATTATTTAAATATGCCACCTAAGAATGGCCTCCTCCTCCCCTACAGCCATGCCAATCCTCACAAAATACCAAATATGGCAATCTGCAGAGTACCACTCGGGCGTAGTTAAAATGATTTAAATATGCCGCCTAAGTATGGCCTCCTCCTCCCCTACAGCCATGCCAATCCTCACCAAACGTGGCAATCTGCAGAGTACCACTCAGGGGCGTATTTAAAATGATTTAAATATGCCGCCCAAGTATGGCCTCCTCCTCCCCTACAGCCAAGCCAATCCTCACCAGTGATGCTCAAATCTGGATTCGGGACACCTGGATAGTTGCTATCCAGATATCTCTTAGTAAACCTGTGCGCGGTGGGTGGGGGGGTCAATATTACCTGTCTGACGTCTTCTTCGTCCGTCCCTGGCGCCTCCCATGATGCGGTCCTTGTGGCGGTCACGTGACTACAAACACTTCCTCCTTCCGGGTTGAAGGAGGAAGTGTTTGTAGTCAAGTGATGCGCATGAACCGCATCGTTGGAGGCGCCAGGGATGGACAAAGAAGACGTCAGACAGGTAAGATTGAGCCCCCCGCCCACCCCGCACAGGTTTACTGGGAGATATCCGGATAGCAACTATACGGGTGTCTCCGGGATCCGGATTTGAGCATCACTAATCGTCACCAAATGTGGCAACTTGCAGAAAACCACTGCGGGGCATATTTAAAATTATTTAAATATGCCACCTAAGAATGGCCTCCTCCTCCCCTACAGCCATGCCAATCCTGACCAAATGTGGCAATCTGCAGAGTACCACTGCGGGGCATATTTAAAATTATTTAAATATGCCACCTAAGAATGGCCTCCTCCTCCAATACAGCCATGCCAATCCTCACCAAATGTGGCAATCTGCAGAGTACCACTCGGGCGTACTTAAAATGATTTAAATATGCCGCCCAAGTATGGCCTCCTCCTCCCCTACAGCCATGCCAATCCTCACCAGTGATGCTAAAATCCACATTTGGGAGACACCCGGATAGTTGCTGTCCGGATATCTCTTAGTAAACCTGTGTGGGGTGGGCAGGGGGGTTCAACCTTACCAGTCTGATGTCTTCTTCATCCGTCCTTGGCGCCTACCACGATGCGGTCCACGCTGCGGTCACGTGACTACATACACTTCCTCCTTCCGGGTTGAAGGTGTGACACTTGCGGGATAATCTCCACAGTCATTGTGCAATGTGCACGCTGACACAGTGGAGATCGTGCGCAAGCACTGTACGAGAAATAGGGATTTCCCCAAATATAGTGGAGGAGCGGAAACAGACATAAGGGGGAGTTGTGGAGCACAGAGCAACCGTGCCTCTGTGCGACCCAAAAATCCCAATGAACAATGGCTGCACGGTGCAAACACAGCGCAGCGCGTAACCTGCGCAACTCAGAAAAGAGCAAGGACAGACTGGGTGAATGTCCGCCAATCTAGTCGCCACCCATTCAAGAGAAGGACAGATAGAACGAGATAGCTAATCGCAAGAACCGCGATAGCAGACAGATAAACAGAACAGGACGAAACAGCAAGAAAGGAATAGAGGAACACACAGTAAAATGACAACGTAAGGAAAAAAACAAACGCTAGCTGAACGCGAACTCCGCACTCATTCGCAACAGAGAACGCGTTTAAGACACGATCACCGCGCGTTAGTTGCCCAGTGACAAGCGTGCCACCCTAACTACAACAAGTAATACAAATGAACACAAATAGACAGAGACAGACAGAATGAACACTTGCGAGAGCAAGCGATCAACACAGACAAACAGATAGCGTAAACACTTGCTAATCGGTTGCCTAACACCAAGCAACAGCAGGCGCAGAAACATCGTGGCCAGCAGGATAAGTCACAAACATGATCATGACAGGACATGATCCTGACAGAAGGAGGAAGTGTTTGTAGTTACGTGATGCGCATGGACCGCATCGTTTGAGGCGCCAGGGATGGACAAAGAAGACGTGAGACAGGTAAGATTGAGCCCCCCGCCCACCCCGCACAGGTTTACTGGGAGATATCCGGATAGCAACTATACGGGTGTCTCCGGGATCCGGATTTGAGCATCACTAATCATCACCAAATGTGGCAACTTGCAGAAAACCACTGTGGGGCATATTTAAAATTATTTAAATATGCCACCTAAGAATGGCCTCCTCCTCCCCTACAGCCATGCTTATCCTCACCAAATGTGGCAATCTGCAGAGTACCACTCGGGCGTAGTTAAAATGATTTAAATATGCCGCCTAAGTATGGCCTCCTCCTCCCCTACAGCCATGCTTATCCTCACCAAATGTGGCAATCTGCAGAATACCACTCAAGGGCCTATTTAAAATGATTTAAATATGCCGCCCAAGTATGGCCTCTCCTCCCCTACAGCCAAGCCAATCCTCACCAAATGTGGCAATCTGCAGAGTACCACTGCGGGGCATATTTAAAATTATTTAAATATGCCACCTAAGAATGGCCTCCTCCTCCCCTACAGCCATGCCAATCCTCACCAAATACCAAATATGGCAATCTGCAGAGTACCACTCGGGCGTAGTTAAAATGATTTAAATATGCCGCCTAAGTATGGCCTCCTCCTCCCCTACAGCCATGCCAATCCTCACCAAACGTTGCAATCTGCAGAGTACCACTCAGGGGCGTATTTAAAATGATTTAAATATGCCGCCCAAGTATGGCCTCCTCCTCCCCTACAGCCAAGCCAATCCTCACCAGTGATGCTCAAATCTGGATTCGGGACACCCGGATAGTTGCTATCCAGATATCTCTTAGTAAACCTGTGCGCGGTGGGTGGGGGGGTCAATATTACCTGTCTGACGTCTTCTTCGTCCGTCCCTGGCGCCTCCCATGATGCGGTCCTTGTGGCGGTCACGTGACTACAAACACTTCCTCCTTCCGGGTTGAAGGAGGAAGTGTTTGTAGTCAAGTGATGCGCATGAACCGCATCGTTGGAGGCGCCAGGTATGGACAAAGAAGACGTCAGACAGGTAAGATTGAGCCCCCTGCCCACCCCGCACAGGTTTACTGGGAGATATCTGGATAGCAACTATACGGGTGTCTCTGGGATCCGGATTTGAGCATCACTAATCGTCACCAAATGTGGCAACTTGCAGAAAACCACTGCGGGGCATATTTAAAATGATTTAAATATGCCGCCTAAGTATGGCCTCCTCCTCCCCTACAGCCATGCCAATCCTCACCAAATGTGGCAATCTGCAGAATACCACTCAGGGGCGTATTTAAAATGATTTAAATATGCCGCCCAAGTATGGCCTCTCCTCCCCTACAGCCATGCCAATCCTCACCAAATGTGGCAATCTGCAGAATACCACTGCGGGGCATATTTAAAATTATTTAAATATGCCACCTAAGAATGGCCTCCTCCTCCCCTACAGACATGCCAATCCTCACCAAATGTGGCAATCTGCAGAGTACCACTGCGGGGCATATTTAAAATTATTTAAATATGCCACCTAAGAATGGCCTCCTCCTCCCCTACAGCCATGCCAATCCTCACAAAATACCAAATATGGCAATCTGCAGAGTACCACTCGGGCGTAGTTAAAATGATTTAAATATGCCGCCTAAGTATGGCCTCCTCCTCCCCTACAGCCATGCCAATCCTCACCAAACGTGGCAATCTGCAGAGTACCACTCAGGGGCGTATTTAAAATGATTTAAATATGCCGCCCAAGTATGGCCTCCTCCTCCCCTACAGCCAAGCCAATCCTCACCAGTGATGCTCAAATCTGGATTCGGGACACCCGGATAGTTGCTATCCAGATATCTCTTAGTAAACCTGTGCGCGGTGGGTGGGGGGGTCAATATTACCTGTCTGACGTCTTCTTCGTCCGTCCCTGGCGCCTCCCATGATGCGGTCCTTGTGGCGGTCACGTGACTACAAACACTTCCTCCTTCCGGGTTGAAGGAGGAAGTGTTTGTAGTCAAGTGATGCGCATGAACCGCATCGTTGGAGGCGCCAGGTATGGACAAAGAAGACGTCAGACAGGTAAGATTGAGCCCCCCGCCCACCCCGCACAGGTTTACTGGTAGATATCCGGATAGCAACTATACGGGTGTCTCCGGGATCCGGATTTGAGCATCACTAATCGTCACCAAATGTGGCAACTTGCAGAAAACCACTGCGGGGCATATTTAAAATTATTTAAATATGCCACCTAAGAATGGCCTCCTCCTCCCCTACAGCCATGCCAATCCTCACCAAATGTGGCAATCTGCAGAGTACCACTGCGGGGCATATTTAAAATTATTTAAATATGCCACCTAAGAATGGCCTCCTCCTCCAATACAGCCATGCCAATCCTCACCAAATGTGGCAATCTGCAGAGTACCACTCGGGCGTACTTAAAATGATTTAAATATGCCGCCTAAGTATGGCCTCCTCCTCCCCTACAGCCATGCCAATCCTCACCAAATGTGGCAATCTGCAGAATACCACTCAGGGGTGTATTTAAAATGATTAAAATATGCCGCCCAAGTATGGCCTCCTCCTCCCCTACAGCCATGCCAATCCTCACCAGTGATGCTAAAATCCACATTTGGGAGACACCCGGATAGTTGCTGTCCGGATATCTCTTAGTAAACCTGTGTGGGGTGGGCGGGGGGGGGGGGGTCAATCTTACCTGTCTGACGTCTTCTTCGTCCGTTCTGGGCACCTACCACGATGCGGTCCACGCGGCAGTCACGTGGCTACATACACTTCCTCCTTCCGGGTTGAAGGTGTGACACTTGCGGGATAATCTCCACAGTCATTGTGCAATGTGCACGCTGACACAGAGGAGATCGTGCGCAAGCGCTGTACGAGAAATAGGGATTTCCCCAAATATAGTGGAGGAGCGGAAACAGACATAAGGGGGAGTTGTGGAGCACAGAGCAACCGTGCCTCTGTGCGACCCACAAATCCCAATGAACAATGGCTGCACAGTGCAAACACAGCGCAGCGCGTAACCTGCGCAACTCAGAAAAGAGCAAGGACAGACTGGGTGAATGTCCGCCAATCTAGTCGCCACCCATTCAAGAGAAGGACAGATAGAACGAGATAGCTAATCGCAAGAACCGCGATAGCAGACAGATAAACAGAACAGGACGAAACAGCAAGAAAGGAATAGAGGAACACACAGTAAAATAACAACGTAAGGAAAAAAACAAACGCTAGCTAAACGCGAACTCCGCACTCATTCGCAACAGAGAACGCGTTTAAGACACGATCACCGCGTGTTAGTCGCCCAGTGACAAGCGTGCCACCCTAACTACAACAAGTAATACAAATGAACACAAATAGACAGAGACAGACAGAATGAACACTTGCGAGAGCAAGCGATCAACACAGACAAACAGATAGCGTAAACACTTGCTAATCGGTTGCCTTACACCAAGCAACAGCAGGCGCAGAAACATTGTGGCCAGCAGGATAAGTCACAAACATGATCATGACAGGACATGATCCTGACAGAAGGAGGAAGTGTTTGTATTTACGTGATGCGCATGGACCGCATAGTTTGAGGCGCCAGGGATGGACAAAGAAGACGTGAGACAGGTAAGATTGAGCCCCCCGCCCACCCCGCACAGGTTTACTGGGAGATATCCAGATAGCAACTATACGGGTGTCTCCGGGATCCGGATTTGAGCATCACTAATCGTCACCAAATGTGGAAACTTGCAGAAAACCACTGCAGGGCATATTTAAAATTATTTAAATATGCCACCTAAGAATGGCCTCCTCCTCCCCTACAGCCATGCCAATCCTCACCAAATATGGCAATCTGCAGAATACCACTCAGGGGCGTATTTAAAATGATTTAAATATGCCGCCCAAGTATGGCCTATCCTCCCCTACAGCCAAGCCAATCCTCACCAAATGTGGCAATCTGCAGAGTACCACTCAGGGGCGTACTTAAAATGATTTAAATATGCCGCCCAAGTATGGCCTCCTCCTCCCCTACAGCCAAGCCAATCCTAACCAGTGATGCTCAAATCTGGATTCGGGACACCCGGATAGTTGCTATCCAGATATCTCTTAGTAAACCTGTGCGCGGTGGGGTCAATATTACCTGTCTGACGTCTTCTTCGTCCGTCCCTGGCGCCTCCCATGATGCGGTCCTTGTGGCGGTCACGTGACTACAAACACTTCCTCCTTCTGGGTTGAAGGAGGAAGTGTTTGTAGTCAAGTGATGCGCATGAACCGCATCGTTGGAGGTGCCAGGTATGGACAAAGAAGACGTCAGACAGGTAAGATTGAGCCCCCCGTCCACCCCGCACAGGTTTACTGGGAGATATCCGGATAGCAACTATACGGGTGTCTCCGGGATCCGGATTTGAGCATCACTGATCGTCACAAAATGTGGCAACTTGCAGAAAACCACTACGGGGCATATTTAAAATTATTTAAATATGCCACCTAAGAATGGCCTCCTCCTCCCCTACAGCCATGCCAATCCTCACCAAATGTGGCAATCTGCAGAGTACCACTGCGGGGCATATTTAAAATTATTTAAATATGCCACCTAAGAATGGCCTCCTCCTCCAATACAGCCATGCCTATCCTCACCAAATGTGGCAATCTGCAGAGTACCACTCGGGCGTACTTAAAATGATTTAAATATGCCGCCTAAGTATGGCCTCCTCCTCCCCTACAGCCATGCCAATCCTCACCAAATGTGGCAATCTGCAGAATACCACTCAGGGGCGTATTTAAAATGATTTAAATATGCCGCCCAAGTATGGCCTCCTCCTCCCCTACAGCCATGCCAATCCTCACCAGTGATGCTAAAATCCACATTTGGGAGACACCCGGATAGTTGCT
This sequence comes from Hyperolius riggenbachi, assembly GCF_040937935.1. Classification (NCBI taxonomy): domain Eukaryota; kingdom Metazoa; phylum Chordata; class Amphibia; order Anura; family Hyperoliidae; genus Hyperolius; species Hyperolius riggenbachi. The sequence goes on from NC_090656.1 coordinate 219,171,798, forward strand.
GTCCGGATATCTCTTAGTAAACCTGTGTGGGGTGGGCGGGGGGGTCAATCTTACCTGTCTGACGTCTTCTTCGTCCGTTCTGGGCACCTACCACGATGCGGTCCACGCGGTGGTCACGTGGCTACATACACTTCCTCCTTCCGGGTTGAAGGTGTGACACTTGCGGGATAACCTCCACAGTCATTGTGCAATGTGCATGCTGACACAGAGGAGATCGTGCGTAAGCGCTGTACGAGAAATAGGGATTTCCCCAAATATAGTGGAGGAGCGGAAACAGACATAAGGGGGAGTTGTGGAGCACAGAGCAACCGTGCCTCTGTGCGACCCACAAATCCCAATGAACAATGGCTGCACGGTGCAAACACAGCGCAGCGCGTAACCTGCGCAACTCAGAAAAGAGCAAGGACAGACTGGGTGAATGTCCGCCAATCTAGTCGCCACCCATTCAAGAGAAGGACAGATAGAACGAGATAGCTAGTCGCAAGAACCGCGATAGCAGACAGATAAACAGAACAGGACGAAACAGCAAAAAAAGGAATAGAGGAACACACAGTAAAATAACAACGTAAGGAAAAAAACAAACGCTAGCTAAACGCGAACTCCGCACTCATTCGCAACAGAGAACGCGTTTAAGACACGATCACCGCGCGTTAGTCGCCCAGTGACAAGCGTGCCACACTAACTACAACAAGTAATACAAATGAACACAAATAGACAGAGACAGACAGAATGAACACTTGCGAGAGCAAGCGATCAACACAGACAAACAGATAGCGTAAACACTTGCTAATCGGTTGCCTAACACCAAGCAACAGCAGGCGCAGAAACATCGTGGCCAGCAGGATAAGTCACAAACATGATCATGACAGGACATGATCCTGACAGAAGGAGGAAGTGTTTGTAGTTACGTGATGCGCATGGACCGCATCGTTTGAGGCGCCAGGGATGGACAAAGAAGACGTGAGACAGGTAAGATTGAGCCCCCCGCCCACCCCGCACAGGTTTACTGGGAGATATCCGGATATCAACTATACGGGTGTCTCCGGGATCCGGATTTGAGCATCACTAATCGTCACCAAATGTGACAACTTGCAGAAAACCACTGCGGGGCATATTTAAAATTATTTAAATATGCCACCTAAGAATGGTCTCCTCCTCCCCTACAGCCATGCTTATCCTCACCAAATGTGGCAATCTGCAGAGTACCACTCGGGCGTAGTTAAAATGATTTAAATATGCCGCCTAAGTATGGCCTCCTCCTCCCCTACAGCCATGCCAATCCTCACCAAATGTGGCAATCTGCAGAATACCAGTCAGGGGCGTATTTAAAATGATTTAAATATGCCGCCCAAGTATGGCCTCTCCTCCCCTACAGCCAAGCCAATCCTCACCAAATGTGGCAATCTGCAGAGTACCACTGCGGGGCATATTTAAAATTATTTAAATATGCCACCTAAGAATGGCCTCCTCCTCCCCTACAGCCATGCCAATCCTCACCAAATACCAAATATAACAATCTGCAGAGTACCACTCGGGCGTAGTTAAAATGATTTAAATATGCCGCCTAAGTATGGCCTCCTCCTCCCCTACAGCCATGCCAATCCTCACCAAACGTGGCAATCTGCAGAGTACCACTCAGGGGAGTATTTAAAATGATTTAAATATGCCGCCCAAGTATGGCCTCCTCCTCCCCTACAGCCAAGCCAATCCTCACCAGTGATGCTCAAATCTGGATTCGGGACACCCGGATAGTTGCTATCCAGATATCTCTTAGTAAACCTGTGCGCGGTGGGTGGGGGGGGGTCAATATTACCTGTTTGACGTCTTCTTCGTCCGTCCCTTGCGCCTCCCATGATGCGGTCCTTGTGGCGGTCACGTGACTACAAACACTTCCTCCTTCCGGGTTGAAGGAGGAAGTGCTTATAGTCAAGTTATGCGCATGAACCGCATCGTTGGAGGCGCCAGGTATGGACAAAGAAGACGTCAGACAGGTAAGATTGAGCCCCCCGCCCACCCCGCACAGGTTTACTGGGAGATATCCGGATAGCAACTATACGGGTGTCTCCGGGATCCGGATTTGAGCATCACTAATCGTCACCAAATGTGGCAACTTGCAGAAAACCACTGCGGGGCATATTTAAAATTATTTAAATATGCCACCTAAGAATGGCCTCCTCCTCCCCTACAGCCATGCCAATCCTCACCAAATGTGGCAATCTGCAGAGTACCACTGCGGGGCATATTTAAAATTATTTAAATATGCCACCTAAGAATGGCCTCCTCCTCCAATACAGCCATGCCAATCCTCACCAAATGTGGCAATCTGCAGAGTACCACTCGGGCGTACTTAAAATGATTTAAATATGCCGCCTAAATATGACCTCCTCCTCCCCTACAGCCATGCCAATCCTCACCAAATGTGGCAATCTGCAGAATACCACTCAGGGGCGTATTTAAAATGATTAAAATATGCCGCACAAGTATGGCCTCCTCCTCCCCTACAGCCATGCCAATCCTCACCAGTGATGCTAAAATCCACATTTGGGAGACACCCGGATAGTTGCTGTCCGGATATCTCTTATTAAACCTGTGTGGGTTGGGCGGGGGGGGGGGGGTCAATCTTACCTGTCTGACGTCTTCTTCGTCCGTCCCTGGCGCCTCCCATGATGCGGTCCTTGTGGCGGTCACGTGACTACAAACACTTCCTCCTTCCGTGGTTGAAGGAGGATGTGTTTGTAGTCAAGTGATGCGCATGAACCGCATCGTTGGAGGCGCCAGGTATGGACAAAGAAGACATCAGACAGGTAAGATTGAGCCCCCCGCCCACCCCGCACAGGTTTACTGGGAGATATCCGGATAGCAACTATACGGGTGTCTCCGGGATCCGGATTTGAGCATCACTAATCGTCACCAAATGTGGCAACTTGCAGAAAACCACTGCGGGGCATATTTAAAATTATTTAAATAAGCCACCTAAGAATGGCCTCCTCCTCCCCTACAGCCATGCCAATCCTCACCAAATGTGGCAATCTGCAGAGTACCACTCGGGCGTACTTAAAATGATTTAAATATGCCGCCTAAGTATGGCCTCCTCCTCCCCTACAGCCATGCCAATCCTCACCAAATGTGGCAATCTGCAGAATACCACTCAGGGGAGTATTTAAAATGATTTAAATATGCCGCCCAAGTATGGCCTCCTCCTACCCTACAGCCATGCCAATCATCACCAGTGATGCTAAAATCCACATTTGGGAGACACCCGGATAGTTGCTGTCCGGATATCTCTTAGTAAACCTGTGTGGGGTGGGCGGGGGGGGGGGGTCAATCTTACCTGTCTGACGTCTTCTTCGTTCGTTCTGGGCACCTACCACGATGCGGTCCACGCGGTGGTCACGTGGCTACATACACTTCCTCCTTCCGGGTTGAAGGTGTGACACTTGCGGGATAACCTCCACAGTCATTGTGCAATGTGCACGCTGACACAGAGGAGATCGTGCGTAACCGCTGTACGAGAAATAGGGATTTCCCCAAATATAGTGGAGGAGCGGAAACAGACATAAGGGGGAGTTGTGGAGCACAGAGCAACCGTGCCTCTGTGCGACCCACAAATCCCAATGAACAATGGCTGCACGGTGCAAACACAGCGCAGCGCGTAACCTGCGCAACTCAGAAAAGAGCAAGGACAGACTGGGTGAATGTCCGCCAATCTAGTCGCCACCCATTCAAGAGAAGGACAGATAGAACGAGATAGCTAGTCGCAAGAACCGCGATAGCAGACAGATAAACAGAACAGGACAAAACAGCAAGAAAGGAATAGAGGAACACACAGTAAAATAACAACGTAAGGAAAAAAACAAACGCTAGCTAAACGCGAACTCCACACTCATTCGCAACAGAGAACGCGTTTAAGACACGATCACCGCGCGTTAGTCGCCCAGTGACAAGCGTGCCACACTAACTACAACAAGTAATACAAATGAACACAAATAGACAGAGACAGACAGAATGAACACTTGCGAGAGCAAGCGATCAACACAGACAAACAGATAGCGTAAACACTTGCTAATCGGTTGCCTAACACCAAGCAACAGCAGGCGCAGAAACATCGTGGCCAGCAGGATAAGTCACAAACATGATCATGACAGGACATGATCCTGACAGAAGGAGGAAGTGTTTGTAGTTACGTGATGCGCATGGACCGCATCGTTTGAGGCGCCAGGGATGGACAAAGAAGACGTGAGACAGGTAAGATTGAGCCCCCCGCCCACCCCGCACAGGTTTACTGGGAGATATCCGGATAGCAACTATACGGGTGTCTCCGGGATCCGGATTTGAGCATCACTAATCGACACCAAATGTGACAACTTGCAGAAAACCACTGCGGGGCATATTTAAAATTATTAAAATATGCCACCTAAGAATGGCCTCCTCCTCCCCTACAGCCATGCTTATCCTCACCAAATGTGGCAATCTGCAGAGTACCACTCGGGCGTAGTTAAAATGATTTAAATATGCCGCCCAAGTATGGCCTCTCCTCCCCTACAGCCAAGCCAATCCTCACCAAATGTGGCAATCTGCAGAGTACCACTGCGGGGCATATTTAAAATTATTGAAATATGCCACCTAAGAATGGCCTCCTCCTCCAATACAGCCATGCCAATCCTCACCAAATGTGGCAATCTGCAGAGTACCACTGCGGGGCATATTTAAAATTATTTAAATATGCCACCTAAGAATGGCCTCCTCCTCCAATACAGCCATGCCAATCCTCACCAAATGTGGCAATCTGCAGAGTACCACTCGGGCGTACTTAAAATGATTTAAATATGCCGCCTAAGTATGGCCTCCTCCTCCCCTACAGCCATGCCAATCCTCACCAAATGTGGCAATCTGCAGAATACCACTCAGGGGCGTATTTAAAATGATTAAAATATGCCGCCCAAGTATGGCCTCCTCCTCCCCTACAGACATGCCAATCCTCACCAGTGATGCTAAAATCCACATTTGGGAGACACCCGGATAGTTGCTGTCCGGATATCTCTTAGTACACCTGTCTGGGGTGGGCGGGGGGGTTCAACCTTACCAGTCTGATGTCTTCTTCGTCCGTCCTTGGCGCCTACCACGATGCGGTCCACGCTGCGGTCACGTGACTACATACACTTCCTCCTTCCGGGTTGAAGGTGTGACACTTGTGGGATAACCTCCACAGTCATTGTGCAATGTGCACGCTGACACAGAGGAGATCGTGCGCAAGCGCTGTACGAGAAATAGGGATTTCCCCAAATATAGTGGAGGAGCAGAAACAGACATAAGGGGGAGTTGTGGAGCACAGAGCAACCGTGCCTCTGTGCGACCCACAAATCCCAATGAACAATGGCTGCACGGTGCAAACACAGCGCAGCGCGTAACCTGCGCAACTCAGAAAAGAGCAAGGACAGACTGGGTGAATGTCCGCCAATCTAGTCGCCACCCATTCAAGAGAAGGACAGATAGAACGAGATAGCTAATCGCAAGAACCGCGATAGCAGACAGATAAACAGAACAGGACGAAACAGCAAGAAAGGAATAGAGGAACACACAGTAAAATAACAATGTAAGGAAAAAAACAAACGCTAGCTAAACGCGAACTCCGCACTCATTCGCAACAGAGAACGCGTTTAAGACACGATCACCGCACGTTAGTTGCCCAGTGACAAGCGTGCCACCCTAACTACAACAAGTAATACAAATGTACACAAATAGACAGAGACAGACAGAATGAACACTTGCGAGAGCAAGCGATGAACACAGACAAACAGATAGCGTAAACACTTGCTAATCGGTTGCCTAACACCAAGCAACAGCAGGCGCAGAAACATTGTGGCCAGCAGGATAAGTCACAAACATGATCATGACAGGACATGATCCTGGCAGAAGGAGGAAGTGTTTGTATTTACGTGATGCGCATGGACCGCATAGTTTGAGGCGCCAGGGATGGACAAAGAAGACGTGAGACAGGTAAGATTGAGCCCCCCGCCCACCCCGCACAGGTTTACTGGGAGATATCCAGATAGCAACTATACGGGTGTCTCCGGGATCCGGATTTGAGCATCACTAATCGTCACCAAATGTGGCAACTTGCAGAAAACCACTGCGGGGCATATTTAAAATTATTTAAATATGCCACCTAAGAATGGCCTCCTCCTCCCCTACAGCCATGCTTATCCTCACCAAATGTGGCAATCTGCAGAGTACCACTCGGGCGTAGTTAAAATGATTTAAATATGCCGCCTAAGTATGGCCTCCTCCTCCCCTACAGCCATGCCAATCCTCACCAAATGTGGCAATCTGCAGAATACCACTCAGGGGCGTATTTAAAATGATTTAAATATGCCGCCCAAGTATGGCCTCTCCTCCCCTACAGCCAAGCCAATCCTCACCAAATGTGGCAATCTACAGAGTACCACTGCGGGGCATATTTAAAATTATTTAAATATGCCACCTAAGAATGACCTCTTCCTCCCTTACAGCCATGCCAATCCTCACCAAATACCAAATATGGCAATCTGCAGAGTACCATTCGGGCGTAGTTAAAATGATTTAAATATGCCGCCTAAGTATGGCCTCCTCCTCCTCCCCTACAGCCATGCCAATCCTCACCAAACGTGGCAATCTGCAGAGTACCACTCAGGGGCGTATTTAAAATGATTTAAATATGCCGCCCAAGTATGGCCTCCTCCTCCCCTACAGCCAAGCCAATCCTCACCAGTGATGCTCAAATCTGGATTCGGGACACCCGGATAGTTGCTATCCAGATATCTCTTAGTAAACCTGTGCGCGGTGGGTGGGGGGGGGTCAATATTACCTGTCTGACGTCTTCTTCGTCCGTCCCTGGCGCCTCCCATGATGCGATCCTTGTGGCGGTCACGTGACTACAAACACTTCCTCCTTCCGGGTTGAAGGAGGAAGTGTTTGTAGTCAAGTGATGCGCATGAACCGCATCGTTGGAGGCGCCAGGTATGGACAAAGAAGACGTCAGACAGGTAAGATTGAGCCCCCCGCCCACCCCGCACAGGTTTACTGGGAGATATCCGGATAGCAACTATACGGGTGTCTCCAGAATCCGGATTTGAGCATCACTAATCGTCACCAAATGTGGCAACTTGCAGAAAGCCACTGCGGGGCATATTTAAAATTATTTAAATATGCCACCTAAGAATGGCCTCCTCCTCCCCTACAGCCATGCCAATCCTCACCAAATGTGGCAATCTGCAGAGTACCACTGCGGGGCATATTTAAAATGATTTAAATATGCCGCCCAAGTATGGCCTCCTCCTCCCCTACAGCCATGCCAATCCTCACCAGTGATGTTAAAATCCACATTTGGGAGACACCTGGATAGTTGCTGTCCGGATATCTCTTAGTACACCTGTCTGGGGTGGGCGGGGGGGTTCAACCTTACCAGTCTGATGTCTTCTTCGTCCGTCCTTGGCGCCTACCACGATGCGGTCCACGCTGCGGTCACGTGACTACATACACTTCCTCCTTCCGGGTTGAAGGTGTGACACTTGTGGGATAACCTCCACAGTCATTGTGCAATGTGCACGCTGACACAGAGGAGATCGTGCGCAAGCGCTGTACGAGAAATAGGGATTTCCCCAAATATAGTGGAGGAGCGGAAACAGACATAAGGGGGAGTTGTGGAGCACAGAGCAACCGTGCCTCTGTGCGACCCAAAAATCCCAATGAACAATGGCTGCACGGTGCAAACACAGCGCAGCGCGTAACCTGCGCAACTCAGAAAAGAGCAAGGACAGACTGGGTGAATGTCCGCCAATCTAGTCGCCACCCATTCAAGAGAAGGACAGATAGAACGAGATAGCTAATCGCAAGAACCGCGATAGCAGACAGATAAACAGAACAGGACGAAACAGCAAGAAAGGAATAGAGGAACACACAGTAAAATAACAATGTAAGGAAAAAAACAAACGCTAGCTAAACGCGAACTCCGCACTCATTCGCAACAGAGAACGCGTTTAAGACACGATCACCGCACGTTAGTTGCCCAGTGACAAGCGTGCCACCCTAACTACAACAAGTAATACAAATGAACACAAATAGACAGAGACAGACAGAATGAACACTTGCGAGAGCAAGCGATGAACACAAACAGATAGCGTAAACACTTGCTAATCGGTTGCCTAACACCAAGCAACAGCAGGCGCAGAAACATTGTGGCCAGCAGGATAAGTCACAAACATGATCATGACAGGACATGATCCTGACAGAAGGAGGAAGTGTTTGTATTTACGTGATGCGCATGGACTGCATAGTTTGAGGCGCCAGGGATGGACAAAGAAGACGTGAGACAGGTAAGATTGAGCCCCCCGCCCACCCCGCACAGGTTTACTGGGAGATATCCAGATAGCAACTATACGGGTGTCTCCGGGATCCGGATTTGAGCATCACTAATCGTCACCAAATGTGGCAACTTGCAGAAAACCACTGCGGGGCATATTTTAAATTATTTAAATATGCCACCTAAGAATGGCCTCCTCCTCCCCTACAGCCATGCTTATCCTCACCAAATGTGGCAATCTGCAGAGTACCACTCGGGCGTAGTTAAAATGATTTAAATATGCCGCCTAAGTATGGCCTCCTCCTCCCCTACAGCCATGCCAATTCACACCAAATGTGGCAATCTGCAGAATACCACTCAGGGGCGTATTTAAAATGATTTAAATATGCCGCCCAAGTATGGCCTCTCCTCCCCTACAGCCAAGCCAATCCTCACCAAATGTGGCAATCTACAGAGTACCACTGCGGGGCATATTTAAAATTATTTAAATATGCCACCTAAGAATGACCTCTTCCTCCCTTACAGCCATGCCAATCCTCACCAAATACCAAATATGGCAATCTGCAGAGTACCATTCGGGCGTAGTTAAAATGATTTAAATATGCCGCCTAAGTATGGCCTCCTCCTCCTCCCCTACAGCCATGCCAATCCTCACCAAACGTGGCAATCTGCAGAGTACCACTCAGGGGCGTACTTAAAATGATTTAAATATGCCGCCCAAGTATGGCCTCCTCCTCCCCTACAGCTAAACCAATCCTCACCAGTGATGCTCAAATCTGGATTCGGGACACCCGGATAGTTGCTATCCAGATATCTCTTAGTAAACCTGTGCGCGGTGGGTGGGGGGGTCAATATTACCTGTCTGACGTCTTCTTCGTCCGTCCCTGGCGCCTCCCATGATGCGGTCCTTGTGGCGGTCACGTGACTACAAACACTTCCTCCTTCCCAGTTGAAGGAGGAAGTGTTTGTAGTCAAGTGATGCGCATGAACCGCATCGTTGGAGGTGCCAGGTGTGGACAAGGAAGACGTCAGACAGGTAAGATTGAGCCCCCCGCCCACCCCGCACAGGTTTACTGGGAGATATCCGTATAGCAACTATACGGGTGTCTCCGGGATCCGGATTTGAGCATCACTAATCGTCACCAAATGTGGCAACTTGCAGAAAACCACTGCGGGGCATATTTAAAATTATTAAAATATGCCACCTAAGAATGGCCTCCTCCTCCCCTACAGCCATGCCAATCCTCACCAAATGTGGCAATCTGCAGAGTACCACTGCGGGGCATATTTAAAATTATTTAAATATGCCACCTAAGAATGGCCTCCTCCTCCAATACAGCCATGCCTATCCTCACCAAATGTGGCAATCTGCAGAGTACCACTCGGGCGTACTTAAAATGATTTAAATATGGCGCCTAAGTATGGCCATCTCCTCCCCTACAGCCATGCCAATCCTCACCAAATGTGGCAATCTGCAGAATACCACTCAGGGGCGTATTTAAAAAGATTTAAATATGCCGCCCAAGTATGGCCTCCTCCTCCCCTACAGCCATGCCAATCCTCACCAGTGATGCTAAAATCCACATTTGGGAGACACCCGGATAGTTGCTGTCCGGATATCTCTTAGTACACCTGTGTGGGGTGGGCGGGGGGGTTCAACCTTACCAGTCTGATGTCTTCTTCGTCCATCCTTGGCGCCTACCACGATGCGGTCCACGCTGCGGTCACGTGACTACATACACTTCCTCCTTCCGGGTTGAAGGTGTGACACTTGCGGGATAATCTCCACAGTCATTGTGCAATGTGCACGCTGACACAGTGGAGATCGTGCGCAAGCGCTGTACGAGAAATAGGGATTTCCCCAAATATAGTGGAGGAGCGGAAACAGATATAAGGGGGAGTTGTGGAGCACAGAGCAACCGTGCCTCTGTGCGACCCAAAAATCCCAATGAACAATGGCTGCACGGTGCAAACACAGCGCAGCGCGTAACCTGCGCAACTCAGAAAAAAGCAAGGACAGACTGGGTGAATGTCCGCCAATCTAGTCGTCACCCATTCAAGAGAAGGACAGATAGAACGAGATAGCTAATCGCAAGAACCGCGATAGCAGACAGATAAACAGAACAGGACGAATCAGCAAGAAAGGAATAGAGGAACACACAGTAAAATAACAATGTAAGGAAAAAAACAAACGCTAGCTAAACGCGAACTCCGCACTCATTCGCAACAGAGAACGCGTTTAAGACACGATCACCGCACGTTAGTTGCCCAGTGACAAGCGTGCCACCCTAACTACAACAAGTAATACAAATGAACACAAATAGACAGAGACAGACAGAATGAACACTTGCGAGAGCAAGCGATGAACACAGACAAACAGATAGCGTAAACACTTGCTAATCGGTTGCCTAACACCAAGCAACAGCAGGCGCAGAAACATTGTGGCCAGCAGGATAAGTCACAAACATGATCATGACAGGACATGATCCTGACAGAAGGAGGAAGTGTTTGTATTTACGTGATGCGCATGGACCGCATAGTTTGAGGCGCCAGGGATGGACAAAGAAGACGTGAGACAGGTAAGATTGAGCCCCCCGCCCACCCCGCACAGGTTTACTGGGAGATATCCAGATAGCAACTATACGGGTGTCTCCGGGATCCGGATTTGAGCATCACTAATCGTCACCAAATGTGGCAACTTGCAGAAAACCACTGCGGGGCATATTTAAAATTATTTAAATATGCCACCTAAGAATGGCCTCCTCCTCCCCTACAGCCATGCTTATCCTCACCAAATGTGGCAATCTGCAGAGTACCACTCGGGCGTAGTTAAAATGATTTAAATATGCCGCCTAAGTATGGCCTCCTCCTCCCCTACAGCCATGCCAATCCACACCAAATGTGGCAATCTGCAGAATACCACTCAGGGGCGTATTTAAAATGATTTAAATATGCCGCCCAAGTATGGCCTCTCCTCCCCTACAGCCAAGCCAATCCTCACCAAATGTGGCAATCTACAGAGTACCACTGCGGGGCATATTTAAAATTATTTAAATATGCCACCTAAGAATTACCTCTTCCTCCCTTACAGCCATGCCAATCCTCACCAAATACCAAATATGGCAATCTGCAGAGTACCATTCGGGCGTAGTTAAAATGATTTAAATATGCCGCCTAAGTATGGCCTCCTCCTCCTCCCCTACAGCCATGCCAATTCTCACCAAACGTGGCAATCTGCAGAGTACCACTCAGGGGCGTACTTAAAATGATTTAAATATGCAGCCCAAGTATGGCCTCCTCCTCCCCTACAGCCAAACCAATCCTCACCAGTGATGCTCAAATCTGGATTCGGGACACCCGGATAGTTGCTATCCAGATATCTCTTAGTAAACCTGTGCGCGGTGGGTGGGGGGGTCAATATTACCTGTCTGACGTCTTCTTCGTCCGTCCCTGGCGCCTCCCATGATGCGGTCCTTGTGGCGGTCACGTGACTACAAACACTTCCTCCTTCCCAGTTGAAGGAGGAAGTGTTTGTAGTCAAGTGATGCGCATGAACCGCATCGTTGGAGGTGCCAGGTGTGGAGAAGGAAGACGTCAGACAGGTAAGATTGAGCCCCCCGCCCACCCCGCACAGGTTTACTGGGAGATATCCGGATAGCAACTATACGGGTGTCTCCGGGATCCGGATTTGAGCATCACTAATCGTCACCAAATGTGGCAACTTGCAGAAAACCACTGCGGGGCATATTTAAAATTATTTAAATATGCCACCTAAGAATGGCCTCCTCCTCCCCTACAGCCATGCCAATCCTCACCAAATGTGGCAATCTGCAGAGTACCACTGCGGGGCATATTTAAAATTATTTAAATATGCCACCTAAGAATGGCCTCTTCCTCCAATACAGCCATGCCTATCCTCACCAAATGTGGCAATCTGCAGAGTACCACTCGGGCGTACTTAAAATGATTTAAATATGCCGCCTAAGTATGGCCACCTCCTCCCCTACAGCCATGCCAATCCTCACCAAATGTGGCAATCTGCAGAATACCACTCAGGGGCGTATTTAAAATGATTTAAATATGCCGCCCAAGTATGGCCTCCTCCTCCCCTACAGCCATGCCAATCCTCACCAGTGATGCTAAAATCCACATTTGGGAGACACCCGGATAGTTGTTGTTTGGATATCTCTTAGTACACCTGTGTGGGGTGGGCGGGGGGGTTCAACCTTACCAGTCTGATGTCTTCTTCGTCCGTCCTTGGCGCCTACCACGATGCGGTCCACGCTGCGGTCACGTGACTACATACACTTCCTCCTTCCGGGTTGAAGGTGTGACACTTGCGGGATAATCTCCACAGTCATTGTGCAATGTGCACGCTGACACAGTGGAGATCGTGCGCAAGCGCTGTACGAGAAATAGGGATTTCCCCAAATATAGTGGAGGAGCGGAAACAGACATAAGGGGGAGTTGTGGAGCACAGAGCAACCGTGCCTCTGTGCGACCCAAAAATCCCAATGAACAATGGCTGCACGGTGCAAACACAGCGCAGCGCGTAACCTGCGCAACTCAGAAAAAAGCAAGGACAGACTGGGTGAATGTCCGCCAATCTAGTCGCCACCCATTCAAGAGAAGGACAGATAGAACGAGATAGCTAATCGCAAGAACCGCGATAGCAGACAGATAAACAGAACAGGACGAAACAGCAAGAAAGGAATAGAGGAACACACAGTAAAATAACAACGTAAGGAAAAAAACAAACGCTAACTAAACGCGAACTCCGCACTCATTCGCAACAGAGAACGCGTTTAAGACACGATCACCGCGCGTTAGTCGCCCAGTGACAAGCGTGCCACCCTAACTACAACAAGTAATAAAAATGAACACAAATAGACAGAGACAGACAGAATGAACACTTGCGAGAGCAAGCGATCAACACAGACAAACAGATAGCGTAAACACTTGCTAATCGGTTGCCTAACACCAAGCAACAGCAGGCGCAGAAACATCGTGGCCAGCAGGATAAGTCACAAACATGATCATGACAGGACATGATCCTGACAGAAGGAGGAAGTGTTTGTAGTTACATGATGCGCATGGACCGCATCGTTTGAGGCGCCAGGGATGGACAAAGAAGACGTGAGACAGGTAAGATTGAGCCCCCCGCCCACCCCGCACAGGTTTACTGGGAGATATCCAGATAGCAACTATACGGGTGTCTCCGGGATCCGGATTTGAGCATCACTAATCGTCACCAAATGTGGCAACTTGCAGAAAACCACTGCGGGGCATATTTAAAATTATTTAAATATGCCACCTAAGAATGGCCTCCTCCTCCCCTACAGCCATGCTTATCCTCACCAAATGTGGCAATCTGCAGAGTACCACTCGGGCGTAGTTAAAATTATTTAAATATGCCGCCTAAGTATGGCCTCCTCCTCCCCTACAGCCATGCCAATCCTCACCAAATGTGGCAATCTACAGAGTACCACTGCGGGGCATATTTAAAATTATTTAAATATGCCACCTAAGAATGACCTCCTTCTCCCTTACAGCCATGCCAATCCTCACCAAATACCAAATATGGCAATCTGCAGAGTACCACTCGGGCGTAGTTAAAATGATTTAAATATGCCGCCTAAGTATGGCCTCCTCCCCTACAGCCATGCCAATCCTCACCAAACGTGGCAATCTGCAGAGTACCACTCAGGGGCGTACTTAAAATGATTTAAATATGCCGCCCAAGTATGGCCTCCTCCTCCCCTACAGCCAAGCCAATCCTCACCAGTGATGCTCAAATCTGGATTCGGGACACCCGGATAGTTGCTATCCAGATATCTCTTAGTAAACCTGTGCGCGGTGGGTGGGGGGGGGGTCAATATTACCTGTCTGACGTCTTCTTCGTCCGTCCCTGGCGCCTCCCATGATGCGGTCCTTGTGGCGGTCACGTGACTACAAACACTTCCTCCTTCCGAGTTGAAGGAGGAAGTGTTTGTAGTCAAGTGACGCGCATGAACTGCATCGTTGGAGGTGCCAGGTGTGGACAAAGAAGACGTCAGACAGGTAAGATTGAGCCCCCCGCCCACCCCGCACAGGTTTACTGGGAGATATCCGGATAGCAACTATACGGGTGTCTCCGGGATCCGGATTTGAGCATCACTAATCGTCACCAAATGTGGCAACTTGCAGAAAACCACTGCGGGGCATATTTAAAATTATTTAAATATGCCACCTAAGAATGGCCTCCTCCTCCCCTACAGCCATGCCAATCCTCACCAAATGTGGCAATCTGCAGAGTACCACTGCGGGGCATATTTAAAATTATTTAAATATGCCACCTAAGAATGGCCTCCTCCTCCAATACAGCCATGCCTATCCTCACCAAATGTGGCAATCTGCAGAGTACCACTCGGGCGTACTTAAAATGATTTAAATATGCCGCCTAAGTATGGCCACCTCCTCCCCTACAGCCATGCCAATCCTCACCAAATGTGGCAATCTGCAGAATACCACTCAGGGGCGTATTTAAAATGATTTAAATATGCCGCCCAAGTATGGCCTCCTCCTCCCCTACAGCCATGCCAATCCTCACCAGTGATGCTAAAATCCACATTTGGGAGACACCCGGATAGTTGCTGTCTGGATATCTCTTAGTACACCTGTGTGGGGTGGGCGGGGGGGTTCAACCTTACCAGTCTGATGTCTTCTTCGTCCGTCCTTGGCGCCTACCACGATGCGGTCCACGCTGCGGTCACGTGACTACATACACTTCCTCCTTCCGGGTTGAAGGTGTGACACTTGCGGGATAATCTCCACAGTCATTGTGCAATGTGCACGCTGACACAGTGGCGATCGTGCGCAAGCGCTGTACGAGAAATAGGGATTTCCCCAAATATAGTGGAGGAGCGGAAACAGACATAAGGGGGAGTTGTGGAGCACAGAGCAACCGTGCCTCTGTGCGACCCAAAAATCCCAATGAACAATGGCTGCACGGTGCAAACACAGCGCAGCGCGTAACCTGCGCAACTCAGAAAAAAGCAAGGACAGACTGGGTGAATGTCCGCCAATCTAGTCGCCACCCATTCAAGAGAAGGACAGATAGAACGAGATAGCTAGTCGCAAGAACCGCGATAGCAGACAGATAAACAGAACAGGACAAAACAGCAAGAAAGGAATAGAGGAACACACAGTAAAATAACAACGTAAGGAAAAAAACAAACGCTAGCTAAACGCGAACTCCACACTCATTCGCAACAGAGAACGCGTTTAAGACACGATCACCGCGCGTTAGTCGCCCAGTGACAAGCGTGCCACACTAACTACAACAAGTAATACAAATGAACACAAATAGACAGAGACAGACAGAATGAACACTTGCGAGAGCAAGCGATCAACACAGACAAACAGATAGCGTAAACACTTGCTAATCGGTTGCCTAACACCAAGCAACAGCAGGCGCAGAAACATCGTGGCCAGCAGGATAAGTCACAAACATGATCATGACAGGACATGATCCTGACAGAAGGAGGAAGTGTTTGTAGTTACGTGATGCGCATGGACCGCATCGTTTGAGGCGCCAGGGATGGACAAAGAAGACGTGAGACAGGTAAGATTGAGCCCCCCGCCCACCCCGCACAGGTTTACTGGGAGATATCCGGATAGCAACTATACGGGTGTCTCCGGGATCCGGATTTGAGCATCACTAATCGACACCAAATGTGACAACTTGCAGAAAACCACTGCGGGGCATATTTAAAATTATTAAAATATGCCACCTAAGAATGGCCTCCTCCTCCCCTACAGCCATGCTTATCCTCACCAAATGTGGCAATCTGCAGAGTACCACTCGGGCGTAGTTAAAATGATTTAAATATGCCGCCCAAGTATGGCCTCTCCTCCCCTACAGCCAAGCCAATCCTCACCAAATGTGGCAATCTGCAGAGTACCACTGCGGGGCATATTTAAAATTATTGAAATATGCCACCTAAGAATGGCCTCCTCCTCCAATACAGCCATGCCAATCCTCACCAAATGTGGCAATCTGCAGAGTACCACTGCGGGGCATATTTAAAATTATTTAAATATGCCACCTAAGAATGGCCTCCTCCTCCAATACAGCCATGCCAATCCTCACCAAATGTGGCAATCTGCAGAGTACCACTCGGGCGTACTTAAAATGATTTAAATATGCCGCCTAAGTATGGCCTCCTCCTCCCCTACAGCCATGCCAATCCTCACCAAATGTGGCAATCTGCAGAATACCACTCAGGGGCGTATTTAAAATGATTAAAATATGCCGCCCAAGTATGGCCTCCTCCTCCCCTACAGACATGCCAATCCTCACCAGTGATGCTAAAATCCACATTTGGGAGACACCCGGATAGTTGCTGTCCGGATATCTCTTAGTACACCTGTCTGGGGTGGGCGGGGGGGTTCAACCTTACCAGTCTGATGTCTTCTTCGTCCGTCCTTGGCGCCTACCACGATGCGGTCCACGCTGCGGTCACGTGACTACATACACTTCCTCCTTCCGGGTTGAAGGTGTGACACTTGTGGGATAACCTCCACAGTCATTGTGCAATGTGCACGCTGACACAGAGGAGATCGTGCGCAAGCGCTGTACGAGAAATAGGGATTTCCCCAAATATAGTGGAGGAGCAGAAACAGACATAAGGGGGAGTTGTGGAGCACAGAGCAACCGTGCCTCTGTGCGACCCACAAATCCCAATGAACAATGGCTGCACGGTGCAAACACAGCGCAGCGCGTAACCTGCGCAACTCAGAAAAGAGCAAGGACAGACTGGGTGAATGTCCGCCAATCTAGTCGCCACCCATTCAAGAGAAGGACAGATAGAACGAGATAGCTAATCGCAAGAACCGCGATAGCAGACAGATAAACAGAACAGGACGAAACAGCAAGAAAGGAATAGAGGAACACACAGTAAAATAACAATGTAAGGAAAAAAACAAACGCTAGCTAAACGCGAACTCCGCACTCATTCGCAACAGAGAACGCGTTTAAGACACGATCACCGCACGTTAGTTGCCCAGTGACAAGCGTGCCACCCTAACTACAACAAGTAATACAAATGTACACAAATAGACAGAGACAGACAGAATGAACACTTGCGAGAGCAAGCGATGAACACAGACAAACAGATAGCGTAAACACTTGCTAATCGGTTGCCTAACACCAAGCAACAGCAGGCGCAGAAACATTGTGGCCAGCAGGATAAGTCACAAACATGATCATGACAGGACATGATCCTGGCAGAAGGAGGAAGTGTTTGTATTTACGTGATGCGCATGGACCGCATAGTTTGAGGCGCCAGGGATGGACAAAGAAGACGTGAGACAGGTAAGATTGAGCCCCCCGCCCACCCCGCACAGGTTTACTGGGAGATATCCAGATAGCAACTATACGGGTGTCTCCGGGATCCGGATTTGAGCATCACTAATCGTCACCAAATGTGGCAACTTGCAGAAAACCACTGCGGGGCATATTTAAAATTATTTAAATATGCCACCTAAGAATGGCCTCCTCCTCCCCTACAGCCATGCTTATCCTCACCAAATGTGGCAATCTGCAGAGTACCACTCGGGCGTAGTTAAAATGATTTAAATATGCCGCCTAAGTATGGCCTCCTCCTCCCCTACAGCCATGCCAATCCTCACCAAATGTGGCAATCTGCAGAATACCACTCAGGGGCGTATTTAAAATGATTTAAATATGCCGCCCAAGTATGGCCTCTCCTCCCCTACAGCCAAGCCAATCCTCACCAAATGTGGCAATCTACAGAGTACCACTGCGGGGCATATTTAAAATTATTTAAATATGCCACCTAAGAATGACCTCTTCCTCCCTTACAGCCATGCCAATCCTCACCAAATACCAAATATGGCAATCTGCAGAGTACCATTCGGGCGTAGTTAAAATGATTTAAATATGCCGCCTAAGTATGGCCTCCTCCTCCTCCCCTACAGCCATGCCAATCCTCACCAAACGTGGCAATCTGCAGAGTACCACTCAGGGGCGTATTTAAAATGATTTAAATATGCCGCCCAAGTATGGCCTCCTCCTCCCCTACAGCCAAGCCAATCCTCACCAGTGATGCTCAAATCTGGATTCGGGACACCCGGATAGTTGCTATCCAGATATCTCTTAGTAAACCTGTGCGCGGTGGGTGGGGGGGGGGTCAATATTACCTGTCTGACGTCTTCTTCGTCCGTCCCTGGCGCCTCCCATGATGCGATCCTTGTGGCGGTCACGTGACTACAAACACTTCCTCCTTCCGGGTTGAAGGAGGAAGTGTTTGTAGTCAAGTGATGCGCATGAACCGCATCGTTGGAGGCGCCAGGTATGGACAAAGAAGACGTCAGACAGGTAAGATTGAGCCCCCCGCCCACCCCGCACAGGTTTACTGGGAGATATCCGGATAGCAACTATACGGGTGTCTCCAGAATCCGGATTTGAGCATCACTAATCGTCCCCAAATGTGGCAACTTGCAGAAAGCCACTGCGGGGCATATTTAAAATTATTTAAATATGCCACCTAAGAATGGCCTCCTCCTCCCCTACAGCCATGCCAATCCTCACCAAATGTGGCAATCTGCAGAGTACCACTGCGGGGCATATTTAAAATGATTTAAATATGCCGCCCAAGTATGGCCTCCTCCTCCCCTACAGCCATGCCAATCCTCACCAGTGATGTTAAAATCCACATTTGGGAGACACCTGGATAGTTGCTGTCCGGATATCTCTTAGTACACCTGTCTGGGGTGGGCGGGGGGGTTCAACCTTACCAGTCTGATGTCTTCTTCGTCCGTCCTTGGCGCCTACCACGATGCGGTCCACGCTGCGGTCACGTGACTACATACACTTCCTCCTTCCGGGTTGAAGGTGTGACACTTGTGGGATAACCTCCACAGTCATTGTGCAATGTGCACGCTGACACAGAGGAGATCGTGCGCAAGCACTGTACGAGAAATAGGGATTTCCCCAAATATAGTGGAGGAGCGGAAACAGACATAAGGGGGAGTTGTGGAGCACAGAGCAACCGTGCCTCTGTGCGACCCACAAATCCCAATGAACAATCGCTGCACGGTGCAAACACAGCGCAGCGCGTAACCTGCGCAACTCAGAAAAGAGCAAGGACAGACTGGGTGAATGTCCGCCAATCTAGTCGCCACCCATTCAAGAGAAGGACAGATAGAACGAGATAGCTAATCGCAAGAACCGCGATAGCAGACAGATAAACAGAACAGGACGAAACAGCAAGAAAGGAATAGAGGAACACACAGTAAAATAACAATGTAAGGAAAAAAACAAACGCTAGCTAAACGCGAACTCCGCACTCATTCGCAACAGAGAACGCGTTTAAGACACGATCACCGCACGTTAGTTGCCCAGTGACAAGCGTGCCACCCTAACTACAACAAGTAATACAAATGAACACAAATAGACAGAGACAGACAGAATGAACACTTGCGAGAGCAAGCGATGAACACAAACAGATAGCGTAAACACTTGCTAATCGGTTGCCTAACACCAAGCAACAGCAGGCGCAGAAACATTGTGGCCAGCAGGATAAGTCACAAACATGATCATGACAGGACATGATCCTGACAGAAGGAGGAAGTGTTTGTATTTACGTGATGCGCATGGACTGCATAGTTTGAGGCGCCAGGGATGGACAAAGAAGACGTGAGACAGGTAAGATTGAGCCCCCCGCCCACCCCGCACAGGTTTACTGGGAGATATCCAGATAGCAACTATACGGGTGTCTCCGGGATCCGGATTTGAGCATCACTAATCGTCACCAAATGTGGCAACTTGCAGAAAACCACTGCGGGGCATATTTAAAATTATTTAAATATGCCACCTAAGAATGGCCTCCTCCTCCCCTACAGCCATGCTTATCCTCACCAAATGTGGCAATCTGCAGAGTACCACTCGGGCGTAGTTAAAATGATTTAAATATGCCGCCTAAGTATGGCCTCCTTCTCCCCTACAGCCATGCCAATCCACACCAAATGTGGCAATCTGCAGAATACCACTCAGGGGCGTATTTAAAATGATTTAAATATGCCGCCCAAGTATGGCCTCTCCTCCCCTACAGCCAAGCCAATCCTCACCAAATGTGGCAATCTACAGAGTACCACTGCGGGGCATATTTAAAATTATTTAAATATGCCACCTAAGAATGACCTCTTCCTCCCTTACAGCCATGCCAATCCTCACCAAATACCAAATATGGCAATCTGCAGAGTACCATTCGGGCGTAGTTAAAATGATTTAAATATGCCGCCTAAGTATGGCCTCCTCCTCCTCCCCTACAGCCATGCCAATCCTCACCAAACGTGGCAATCTGCAGAGTACCACTCAGGGGCGTACTTAAAATGATTTAAATATGCCGCCCAAGTATGGCCTCCTCCTCCCCTACAGCCAAACCAATCCTCACCAGTGATGCTCAAATCTGGATTCGGGACACCCGGATAGTTGCTATCCAGATATCTCTTAGTAAACCTGTGCGCGGTGGGTGGGGGGGTCAATATTACCTGTCTGACGTCTTCTTCGTCCGTCCCTGGCGCCTCCCATGATGCGGTCCTTGTGGCGGTCACGTGACTACAAACACTTCCTCCTTCCCAGTTGAAGGAGGAAGTGTTTGTAGTCAAGTGATGCGCATGAACCGCATCGTTGGAGGTGCCAGGTGTGGACAAGGAAGACGTCAGACAGGTAAGATTGAGCCCCCCGCCCACCCCGCACAGGTTTACTGGGAGATATCCGGATAGCAACTATACGGGTGTCTCCGGGATCCGGATTTGAGCATCACTAATCGTCACCAAATGTGGCAACTTGCAGAAAACCACTGCGGGGCATATTTAAAATTATTTAAATATGCCACCTAAGAATGGCCTCCTCCTCCCCTACAGCCATGCCAATCCTCACCAAATGTGGCAATCTGCAGAGTACCACTGCGGGGCATATTTAAAATTATTTAAATATGCCACCTAAGAATGGCCTCCTCCTCCAATACAGCCATGCCTATCCTCACCAAATGTGGCAATCTGCAGAGTACCACTCGGGCGTACTTAAAATGATTTAAATATGCCGCCTAAGTATGGCCATCTCCTCCCCTACAGCCATGCCAATCCTCACCAAATGTGGCAATCTGCAGAATACCACTCAGGGGCGTATTTAAAAAGATTTAAATATGCCGCCCAAGTATGGCCTCCTCCTCCCCTACAGCCATGCCAATCCTCACCAGTGATGCTAAAATCCACATTTGGGAGACACCCGGATAGTTGCTGTCCGGATATCTCTTAGTACACCTGTGTGGGGTGGGCGGGGGGGTTCAACCTTACCAGTCTGATGTCTTCTTCGTCCATCCTTGGCGCCTACCACGATGCGGTCCACGCTGCGGTCACGTGACTACATACACTTCCTCCTTCCGGGTTGAAGGTGTGACACTTGCGGGTTAATCTCCACAGTCATTGTGCAATGTGCACGCTGACACAGTGGAGATCGTGCGCAAGCGCTGTACGAGAAATAGGGATTTCCCCAAATATAGTGGAGGAGCGGAAACAGATATAAGGGGGAGTTGTGGAGCACAGAGCAACCGTGCCTCTGTGCGACCCAAAAATCCCAATGAACAATGGCTGCACGGTGCAAACACAGCGCAGCGCGTAACCTGCGCAACTCAGAAAAAAGCAAGGACAGACTGGGTGAATGTCCGCCAATCTAGTCGCCACCCATTCAAGAGAAGGACAGATAGAACGAGATAGCTAATCGCAAGAACCGCGATAGCAGACAGATAAACAGAACAGGACGAATCAGCAAGAAAGGAATAGAGGAACACACAGTAAAATAACAATGTAAGGAAAAAAACAAACGCTAGCTAAACGCGAACTCCGCACTCATTCGCAACAGAGAACGCGTTTAAGACACGATCACCGCACGTTAGTTGCCCAGTGACAAGCGTGCCACCCTAACTACAACAAGTAATACAAATGAACACAAATAGACAGAGACAGACAGAATGAACACTTGCGAGAGCAAGCGATGAACACAGACAAACAGATAGTGTAAACACTTGCTAATCGGTTGCCTAACACCAAGCAACAGCAGGCGCAGAAACATTGTGGCCAGCAGGATAAGTCACAAACATGATCATGACAGGACATGATCCTGACAGAAGGAGGAAGTGTTTGTATTTACGTGATGCGCATGGACCGCATAGTTTGAGGCGCCAGGGATGGACAAAGAAGACGTGAGACAGGTAAGATTGAGCCCCCCGCCCACCCCGCACAGGTTTACTGGGAGATATCCAGATAGCAACTATACGGGTGTCTCCGGGATCCGGATTTGAGCATCACTAATCGTCACCAAATGTGGCAACTTGCAGAAAACCACTGCGGGGCATATTTAAAATTATTTAAATATGCCACCTAAGAATGGCCTCCTCCTCCCCTACAGCCATGCTTATCCTCACCAAATGTGGCAATCTGCAGAGTACCACTCGGGCGTAGTTAAAATGATTTAAATATGCCGCCTAAGTATGGCCTCCTCCTCCCCTACAGCCATGCCAATCCACACCAAATGTGGCAATCTGCAGAATACCACTCAGGGGCGTATTTAAAATGATTTAAATATGCCGCCCAAGTATGGCCTCTCCTCCCCTACAGCCAAGCCAATCCTCACCAAATGTGGCAATCTACAGAGTACCACTGCGGGGCATATTTAAAATTATTTAAATATGCCACCTAAGAATGACCTCTTCCTCCCTTACAGCCATGCCAATCCTCACCAAATACCAAATATGGCAATCTGCAGAGTACCATTCGGGCGTAGTTAAAATGATTTAAATATGCCGCCTAAGTATGGCCTCCTCCTCCTCCCCTACAGCCATGCCAATTCTCACCAAACGTGGCAATCTGCAGAGTACCACTCAGGGGCGTACTTAAAATGATTTAAATATGCCGCCCAAGTATGGCCTCCTCCTCCCCTACAGCCAAACCAATCCTCACCAGTGATGCTCAAATCTGGATTCGGGACACCCGGATAGTTGCTATCCAGATATCTCTTAGTAAACCTGTGCGCGGTGGGTGGGGGGGTCAATATTACCTGTCTGACGTCTTCTTCGTCCGTCCCTGGCGCCTCCCATGATGCGGTCCTTGTGGCGGTCACGTGACTACAAACACTTCCTCCTTCCCAGTTGAAGGAGGAAGTGTTTGTAGTCAAGTGATGCGCATGAACCGCATCGTTGGAGGTGCCAGGTGTGGAGAAGGAAGACGTCAGACAGGTAAGATTGAGCCCCCCGCCCACCCCACACAGGTTTACTGGGAGATATCCGGATAGCAACTATACGGGTGTCTCCGGGATCCGGATTTGAGCATCACTAATCGTCACCAAATGTGGCAACTTGCAGAAAACCACTGCGGGGCATATTTAAAATTATTTAAATATGCCACCTAAGAATGGCCTCCTCCTCCCCTACAGCCATGCCAATCCTCACCAAATGTGGCAATCTGCAGAGTACCACTGCGGGGCATATTTAAAATTATTTAAATATGCCACCTAAGAATGGCCTCTTCCTCCAATACAGCCATGCCTATCCTCACCAAATGTGGCAATCTGCAGAGTACCACTCGGGCGTACTTAAAATGATTTAAATATGCCGCCTAAGTATGGCCACCTCCTCCCCTACAGCCATGCCAATCCTCACCAAATGTGGCAATCTGCAGAATACCACTCAGGGGCGTATTTAAAATGATTTAAATATGCCGCCCAAGTATGGCCTCCTCCTCCCCTACAGCCATGCCAATCCTCACCAGTGATGCTAAAATCCACATTTGGGAGACACCCGGATAGTTGTTGTTTGGATATCTCTTAGTACACCTGTGTGGGGTGGGCGGGGGGGTTCAACCTTACCAGTCTGATGTCTTCTTCGTCCGTCCTTGGCGCCTACCACGATGCGGTCCACGCTGCGGTCACGTGACTACATACACTTCCTCCTTCCGGGTTGAAGGTGTGACACTTGCGGGATAATCTCCACAGTCATTGTGCAATGTGCACGCTGACACAGTGGAGATCGTGCGCAAGCGCTGTACGAGAAATAGGGATTTCCCCAAATATAGTGGAGGAGCGGAAACAGACATAAGGGGGAGTTGTGGAGCACAGAGCAACCGTGCCTCTGTGCGACCCAAAAATCCCAATGAACAATGGCTGCACGGTGCAAACACAGCGCAGCGCGTAACCTGCGCAACTCAGAAAAAAGCAAGGACAGACTGGGTGAATGTCCGCCAATCTAGTCGCCACCCATTCAAGAGAAGGACAGATAGAACGAGATAGCTAATCGCAAGAACCGCGATAGCAGACAGATAAACAGAACAGGACGAAACAGCAAGAAAGGAATAGAGGAACACACAGTAAAATAACAACGTAAGGAAAAAAACAAACGCTAACTAAACGCGAACTCCGCACTCATTCGCAACAGAGAACGCGTTTAAGACACGATCACCGCGCGTTAGTCGCCCAGTGACAAGCGTGCCACCCTAACTACAACAAGTAATAAAAATGAACACAAATAGACAGAGACAGACAGAATGAACACTTGCGAGAGCAAGCGATCAACACAGACAAACAGATAGCGTAAACACTTGCTAATCGGTTGCCTAACACCAAGCAACAGCAGGCGCAGAAACATCGTGGCCAGCAGGATAAGTCACAAACATGATCATGACAGGACATGATCCTGACAGAAGGAGGAAGTGTTTGTAGTTACATGATGCGCATGGACCGCATCGTTTGAGGCGCCAGGGATGGACAAAGAAGACGTGAGACAGGTAAGATTGAGCCCCCCGCCCACCCCGCACAGGTTTACTGGGAGATATCCAGATAGCAACTATACGGGTGTCTCCGGGATCCGGATTTGAGCATCACTAATCGTCACCAAATGTGGCAACTTGCAGAAAACCACTGCGGGGCATATTTAAAATTATTTAAATATGCCACCTAAGAATGGCCTCCTCCTCCCCTACAGCCATGCTTATCCTCACCAAATGTGGCAATCTGCAGAGTACCACTCGGGCGTAGTTAAAATTATTTAAATATGCCGCCTAAGTATGGCCTCCTCCTCCCCTACAGCCATGCCAATCCTCACCAAATGTGGCAATCTACAGAGTACCACTGCGGGGCATATTTAAAATTATTTAAATATGCCACCTAAGAATGACCTCCTTCTCCCTTACAGCCATGCCAATCCTCACCAAATACCAAATATGGCAATCTGCAGAGTACCACTCGGGCGTAGTTAAAATGATTTAAATATGCCGCCTAAGTATGGCCTCCTCCTCCTCCCCTACAGCCATGCCAATCCTCACCAAACGTGGCAATCTGCAGAGTACCACTCAGGGGCGTACTTAAAATGATTTAAATATGCCGCCCAAGTATGGCCTCCTCCTCCCCTACAGCCAAGCCAATCCTCACCAGTGATGCTCAAATCTGGATTCGGGACACCCGGATAGTTGCTATCCAGATATCTCTTAGTAAACCTGTGCGCGGTGGGTGGGGGGTCAATATTACCTGTCTGACGTCTTCTTCGTCCGTCCCTGGCGCCTCCCATGATGCGGTCCTTGTGGCGGTCACGTGACTACAAACACTTCCTCCTTCCGAGTTGAAGGAGGACGTGTTTGTAGTCAAGTGACGCGCATGAACTGCATCGTTGGAGGTGCCAGGTGTGGACAAAGAAGACGTCAGACAGGTAAGATTGAGCCCCCCGCCCACCCCGCACAGGTTTACTGGGAGATATCCGGATAGCAACTATACGGGTGTCTCCGGGATCCGGATTTGAGCATCACTAATCGTCACCAAATGTGGCAACTTGCAGAAAACCACTGCGGGGCATATTTAAAATTATTTAAATATGCCACCTAAGAATGGCCTCCTCCTCCCCTACAGCCATGCCAATCCTCACCAAATGTGGCAATCTGCAGAGTACCACTGCGGGGCATATTTAAAATTATTTAAATATGTCACCTAAGAATGGCCTCCTCCTCCAATACAGCCATGCCTATCCTCACCAAATGTGGCAATCTGCAGAGTACCACTCGGGCGTACTTAAAATGATTTAAATATGCCGCCTAAGTATGGCCACCTCCTCCCCTACAGCCATGCCAATCCTCACCAAATGTGGCAATCTGCAGAATACCACTCAGGGGCGTATTTAAAATGATTTAAATATGCCGCCCAAGTATGGCCTCCTCCTCCCCTACAGCCATGCCAATCCTCACCAGTGATGCTAAAATCCAAATTTGGGAGACACCCGGATAGTTGCTGTCTGGATATCTCTTAGTACACCTGTGTGGGGTGGGCGGGGGGGTTCAACCTTACCAGTCTGATGTCTTCTTCGTCCGTCCTTGGCGCCTACCACGATGCGGTCCACGCTGCGGTCACGTGACTACATACACTTCCTCCTTCCGGGTTGAAGGTGTGACACTTGCGGGATAATCTCCACAGTCATTGTGCAATGTGCACGCTGACACAGTGGAGATCGTGCGCAAGCGCTGTACGAGAAATAGGGATTTCCCCAAATATAGTGGAGGAGCGGAAACAGACATAAGGGGGAGTTGTGGAGCACAGAGCAACCGTGCCTCTGTGCGACCCAAAAATCCCAATGAACAATGGCTGCACGGTGCAAACACAGCGCAGCGCGTAACCTGCGCAACTCAGAAAAAAGCAAGGACAGACAGGGTGAATGTCCGCCAATCTAGTCGCCACCCATTCAAGAGAAGGACAGATAGAACGAGATAGCTAATCGCAAGAACCGCGATAGCAGACAGATAAACAGAACAGGACGAATCAGCAAGAAAGGAATAGAGGAACACACAGTAAAATAACAATGTTAGGAAAAAAACAAACGCTAGCTAAACGCGAACTCCGCACTCATTCGCAACAGAGAACGCGTTTAAGACACGATCACCGCACGTTAGTTGCCCAGTGACAAGCGTGCCACCCTAACTACAACAAGTAATACAAATGAACACAAATAGACAGAGACAGACAGAATGAACACTTGCGAGAGCAAGCGATGAACACAGACAAACAGATAGCGTAAACACTTGCTAATCGGTTGCCTAACACCAAGCAACAGCAGGCGCAGAAACATTGTGGCCAGCAGGATAAGTCACAAACATGATCATGACAGGACATGATCCTGACAGAAGGAGGAAGTGTTTGTATTTACGTGATGCGCATGGACCGCATAGTTTGAGGCGCCAGGGATGGACAAAGAAGACGTGAGACAGGTAAGATTGAGCCCCCCGCCCACCCCGCACAGGTTTACTGGGAGATATCCAGATAGCAACTATACGGGTGTCTCCGGGATCCGGATTTGAGCATCACTAATCGTCACCAAATGTGGCAACTTGCAGAAAACCACTGCGGGGCATATTTAAAATTATTTAAATATGCCACCTAAGAATGGCCTCCTCCTCCCCTACAGCCATGCTTATCCTCACCAAATGTGGCAATCTGCAGAGTACCACTCGGGCGTAGTTAAAATGATTTAAATATGCCGCCTAAGTATGGCCTCCTCCTCCCCTACAGCCATGCCAATCCACACCAAATGTGGCAATCTGCAGAATACCACTCAGGGGCGTATTTAAAATGATTTAAATATGCCGCCCAAGTATGGCCTCTCCTCCCCTACAGCCAAGCCAATCCTCACCAAATGTGGCAATCTACAGAGTACCACTGCGGGGCATATTTAAAATTATTTAAATATGCCACCTAAGAATGACCTCTTCCTCCCTTACAGCCATGCCAATCCTCACCAAATACCAAATATGGCAATCTGCAGAGTACCATTCGGGCGTAGTTAAAATGATTTAAATATGCCGCCTAAGTATGGCCTCCTCCTCCTCCCCTACAGCCATGCCAATTCTCACCAAACGTGGCAATCTGCAGAGTACCACTCAGGGGCGTACTTAAAATGATTTAAATATGCCGCCCAAGTATGGCCTCCTCCTCCCCTACAGCCAAACCAATCCTCACCAGTGATGCTCAAATCTGGATTCGGGACACCCGGATAGTTGCTATCCAGATATCTCTTAGTAAACCTGTGCGCGGTGGGTGGGGGGGTCAATATTACCTGTCTGACGTCTTCTTCGTCCGTCCCTGGCGCCTCCCATGATGCGGTCCTTGTGGCGGTCACGTGACTACAAACACTTCCTCCTTCCCAGTTGAAGGAGGAAGTGTTTGTAGTCAAGTGATGCGCATGAACCGCATCGTTGGAGGTGCCAGGTGTGGAGAAGGAAGACGTCAGACAGGTAAGATTGAGCCCCCCGCCCACCCCGCACAGGTTTACTGGGAGATATCCGGATAGCAACTATACGGGTGTCTCCGGGATCCGGATTTGAGCATCACTAATCGTCACCAAATGTGGCAACTTGCAGAAAACCACTGCGGGGCATATTTAAAATTATTTAAATATGCCACCTAAGAATGGCCTCCTCCTCCCCTACAGCCATGCCAATCCTCACCAAATGTGGCAATCTGCAGAGTACCACTGCGGGGCATATTTAAAATTATTTAAATATGCCACCTAAGAATGGCCTCCTCCTCCAATACAGCCATGCCTATCCTCACCAAATGTGGCAATCTGCAGAGTACCACTCGGGTGTACTTAAAATGATTTAAATATGCCGCCTAAGTATGGCCACCTCCTCCCCTACAGCCATGCCAATCCTCACCAAATGTGGCAATCTGCAGAATACCACTCAGGGGCGTATTTAAAATGATTTAAATATGCCGCCCAAGTATGGCCTCCTCCTCCCCTACAGCCATGCCAATCCTCACCAGTGATGCTAAAATCCACATTTGGGAGACACCCGGATAGTTGTTGTTTGGATATCTCTTAGTACACCTGTGTGGGGTGGGCGGGGGGGTTCAACCTTACCAGTCTGATGTCTTCTTCGTCCGTCCTTGGCGCCTACCACGATGCGGTCCACGCTGCGGTCACGTGACTACATACACTTCCTCCTTCCGGGTTGAAGGTGTGACACTTGCGGGATAATCTCCACAGTCATTGTGCAATGTGCACGCTGACACAGTGGAGATCGTGCGCAAGCGCTGTACGAGAAATAGGGATTTCCCCAAATATAGTGGAGGAGCGGAAACAGACATAAGGGGGAGTTGTGGAGCACAGAGCAACCGTGCCTCTGTGCGACCCAAAAATCCCAATGAACAATGGCTGCACGGTGCAAACACAGCGCAGCGCGTAACCTGCGCAACTCAGAAAAAAGCAAGGACAGACTGGGTGAATGTCCGCCAATCTAGTCGCCACCCATTCAAGAGAAGGACAGATAGAACGAGATAGCTAATCGCAAGAACCGCGATAGCAGACAGATAAACAGAACAGGACGAAACAGCAAGAAAGGAATAGAGGAACACACAGTAAAATAACAACGTAAGGAAAAAAACAAACGCTAGCTAAACGCGAACTCCGCACTCATTTGCAACAGAGAACGCGTTTAAGACACGATCACCGCGCGTTAGTCGCCCAGTGACAAGCGTGCCACCCTAACTACAACAAGTAATAAAAATGAACACAAATAGACAGAGACAGACAGAATGAACACTTGTGAGAGCAAGCGATCAACACACACAAACAGATAGCGTAAACACTTGCTAATCGGTTGCCTAACACCAAGCAACAGCAGGCGCAGAAACATCGTGGCCAGCAGGATAAGTCACAAACATGATCATGACAGGACATGATCCTGACAGAAGGAGGAAGTGTTTGTAGTTACATGATGCGCATGGACCGCATCGTTTGAGGCGCCAGGGATGGACAAAGAAGACGTGAGACAGGTAAGATTGAGCCCCCCGCCCACCCCGCACAGGTTTACTGGGAGATATCCGGATAGCAACTATACGGGTGTCTCCGGGATCCGGATTTGAGCATCACTAATCGTCACCAAATGTGGCAACTTGCAGAAAACCACTGCGGGGCATATTTAAAATTATTTAAATATGCCACCTAAGAATGGCCTCCTCCTCCCCTACAGCCATGCTTATCCTCACCAAATGTGGCAATCTGCAGAGTACCACTCGGGCGTAGTTAAAATTATTTAAATATGCCGCCTAAGTATGGCCTCCTCCTCCCCTACAGCCATGCCAATCCTCACCAAATGTGGCAATCTACAGAGTACCACTGCGGGGCATATTTAAAATTATTTAAATATGCCACCTAAGAATGACCTCCTTCTCCCTTACAGCCATGCCAATCCTCACCAAATACCAAATATGGCAATCTGCAGAGTACCACTCGGGCGTAGTTAAAATGATTTAAATATGCCGCCTAAGTATGGCCTCCTCCTCCTCCCCTACAGCCATGCCAATCCTCACCAAACGTGGCAATCTGCAGAGTACCACTCAGGGGCGTACTTAAAATGATTTAAATATGCCGCCCAAGTATGGCCTCCTCCTCCCCTACAGCCAAGCCAATCCTCACCAGTGATGCTCAAATCTGGATTCGGGACACCCGGATAGTTGCTATCCAGATATCTCTTAGTAAACCTGTGCGCGGTGGGTGGGGGGGTCAATATTACCTGTCTGACGTCTTCTTCGTCCGTCCCTGGCGCCTCCCATGATGCGGTCCTTGTGGCGGTCACGTGACTACAAACACTTCCTCCTTCCGAGTTGAAGGAGGAAGTGTTTGTAGTCAAGTGACGCGCATGAACTGCATCGTTGGAGGTGCCAGGTGTGGACAAAGAAGACGTCAGACAGGTAAGATTGAGCCCCCCGCCCACCCCGCACAGGTTTACTGGGAGATATCCGGATAGCAACTATACGGGTGTCTCCGGGATCCGGATTTGAGCATCACTAATCGTCACCAAATGTGGCAACTTGCAGAAAACCACTGCGGGGCATATTTAAAATTATTTAAATATGCCACCTAAGAATGGCCTCCTCCTCCCCTACAGCCATGCCAATCCTCACCAAATGTGGCAATCTGCAGAGTACCACTGCGGGGCATATTTAAAATTATTTAAATATGCCACCTAAGAATGGCCTCCTCCTCCAATACAGCCATGCCTATCCTCACCAAATGTGGCAATCTGCAGAGTACCACTCGGGCGTACTTAAAATGATTTAAATATGCCGCCTAAGTATGGCCACCTCCTCCCCTACAGCCATGCCAATCCTCACCAAATGTGGCAATCTGCAGAATACCACTCAGGGGCGTATTTAAAATGATTTAAATATGCCGCCCAAGTATGGCCTCCTCCTCCCCTACAGCCATGCCAATCCTCACCAGTGATGCTAAAATCCACATTTGGGAGACACCCGGATAGTTGCTGTCTGGATATCTCTTAGTACACCTGTGTGGGGTGGGCGGGGGGGTTCAACCTTACCAGTCTGATGTCTTCTTCGTCCGTCCTTGGCGCCTACCACGATGCGGTCCACGCTGCGGTCACGTGACTACATACACTTCCTCCTTCCGGGTTGAAGGTGTGACACTTGCGGGATAATCTCCACAGTCATTGTGCAATGTGCACGCTGACACAGTGGAGATCGTGCGCAAGCGCTGTACGAGAAATAGGGATTTCCCCAAATATAGTGGAGGAGCGGAAACAGACATAAGGGGGAGTTGTGGAGCACAGAGCAACCGTGCCTCTGTGCGACCCAAAAATCCCAATGAACAATGGCTGCACGGTGCAAACACAGCGCAGCGCGTAACCTGCGCAACTCAGAAAAAAGCAAGGACAGACTGGGTGAATGTCCGCCAATCTAGTCGCCACCCATTCAAGAGAAGGACAGATAGAACGAGATAGCTAATCGCAAGAACCGCGATAGCAGACAGATAAACAGAACAGGACGAAACAGCAAGAAAGGAATAGAGGAACACACAGTAAAATAACAACGTAAGGAAAAAAACAAACGCTAGCTAAACGCGAACTCCGCACTCATTCGCAACAGAGAACGCGTTTAAGACACGATCACCGCGCGTTAGTCGCCCAGTGACAAGCGTGCCACCCTAACTACAACAAGTAATACAAATGAACACAAATAGACAGAGACAGACAGAATGAACACTTGTGAGAGCAAGCGATCAACACAGACAAACAGATAGCGTAAACACTTGCTAATCGGTTGCCTAACACCAAGCAACAGCAGGCGCAGAAACATCGTGGCCAGCAGGATAAGTCACAAACATGATCATGACAGGACATGATCCTGACAGAAGGAGGAAGTGTTTGTAGTTACATGATGCGCATGGACCGCATCGTTTGAGGCGCCAGGGATGGACAAATAAGACGTGAGACAGGTAAGATTGAGCCCCCCGCCCACCCCGCACAGGTTTACTGGGAGATATTCGGATAGCAACTATACGGGTGTCTCCGGGATCCGGATTTGAGCATCACTAATCGTCACCAAATGTGGCAACTTGCAGAAAACCACTGTGGGGCATATTTAAAATTATTTAAATATGCCACCTAAGAATGGCCTCCTCCTCCCCTACAGCCATGCTTATCCTCACCAAATGTGGCAATCTGCAGAGTACCACTCGGACGTAGTTAAAATGATTTAAATATGCGCCTAAGTATGGCCTCCTCCTCCCCTACAGCCATGCCAATCCTCACCAAATGTGGCAATCTGCAGAATACCACTCAGGGGCCTATTTAAAATTATTTAAATATGCCGCCCAAGTATGGCCTCTCCTCCCCTACAGCCATGCCAATCCTCACCAAATGTGGCAATCTGCAGAGTACCACTGCGGGGCATATTTAAAATTATTTAAATATGCCACCTAAGAATGGCCTCCTCCTCCCCTACAGCCATGCCAATCCTCACCAAATACCAAATATGGCAATCTGCAGAGTACCACTCGGGCGTAGTTAAAATGATTTAAATATGCCGCCTAAGTATGGCCTCCTCCTCCCCTACAGCCATGCCAATCCTCACCAAACGTGGCAATCTGCAGAGTACCACTCAGGGGCGTATTTAAAATGATTTAAAGGGAACCTTAACTGCTGCGGAAAAATAAATTCACTTACCTGGGGGCTTTCCCAAGCCTCCTGCAGCCGTCCTGTGCCCGCGCCGGTCCTTCGGTGCCCTCCGGTCTCCCTCCGCCGCTGAGTTTCGATTTCGGACAACTGCCAGTCGTCCTGGGGCCTCTTCCGCATTCCTTGTCGTAAACTGCAGTAAAGCGCGTCCGCATGACGCCAAACGCGTCATCGCATGACGTCAAACGCGTCATGCGGACGCGCTTTACTGCAGTTTACGACCAGGAATGCGGAAGAGGCCCCAGGACGACTGGCAGTCGTCCGAAATCGAAACTTAGCGGCGGAGGGAGACCGGAGGGCACCGAAGGACCGGCGCGGGCACAGGACGGCTGCAGGAGGCTTGGGAAAGCCCCCAGGTAAGTGAATTTATTTTTCCGCAGCAGTTAAGGTTCCCTTTAAATATGCCGCCCAAGTATGGCCTCCTCCTACCCTACAGCCAAGCCAATCCTCACCAGTGATGCTCAAATCTGGATTCGGGACACCCGGATAGTTGCTATCCAGATATCTCTTAGTAAACCTGTGCGCGGTGGGTGGGGGGGTCAATATTACCTGTCTGACGTCTTCTTCGTCCGTCCCTGGCGCCTCCCATGATGCGGTCCTTGTGGCGGTCACGTGACTACAAACACTTCCTCCTTCCGGGTTGAAGGAGGAAGTGTTTGTAGTCAAGTGATGCGCATGAACCGCATCGTTGGAGGCGCCAGGTATGGACAAAGAAGACGTCAGACAGGTAAGATTGAGACCCCCGCCCACCCCGCACAGGTTTACTGGGAGATATCCGGATAGCAACTATACGGGTGTCTCCGGGATCCGGATTTGAGCATCACTAATCGTCACCAAATGTGGCAACTTGCAGAAAACCACTGCGGGGCATATTTAAAATTATTTAAATATGCCACCTAAGAATGGCCTCCTCCTCCCCTACAGCCATGCCAATCCTCACCAAATGTGGCAATCTGCAGAGTACCACTGCGGGGCATATTTAAAATTATTTAAATATGCCACCTAAGAATGGCCTCCTCCTCCAATACAGCCATGCCAATCCTCACCAAATGTGGCAATCTGCTGAGTACCACTCGGGCGTAGTTAAAATGATTTAAATATGCCGCCTAAGTATGGCCTCCTCCTCCCCTACAGCCATGCCAATCGTCACCAGTGATGCTAAAATCCACATTTGGGAGACACCCGGATAGTTGCTGTCCGGATATCTCTTAGTACACCTTTGTGGGGTGGGCGGGGGGGTTCAACCTTACCAGTCTGATGTCTTCTTCGTCCGTCCTTGGCGCCTACCACGATGCGGTGCACGCTGCGGTCACGTGACTACATACACTTCCTCCTTCCGGGTTGAAGGTGTGACACTTGCGGGATAATCTCCACAGTCATTGTGCAATGTGCACACTGACACAGTGGAGATCGTGCGCAAGCGCTGTACGAGAAATAGGGATTTTCCCAAATATAGTGGAGGAGCGGAAACAGACACAAGGGGGAGTTGTGGAGCACAGAGCAACCGTGCCTCTGTGCGACCCACAAATCCCAATGAACAATGGCTGCACGGTGCAAACACAGCGCAGCGCGTAACCTGCGCAACTCAGAAAAGAGCAAGGACAGACTGGGTAAATGTCCGCCAATCTAGTCGCCACCCATTCAAGAGAAGGACAGATAGAACGAGATAGCTAATCGCAAGAACCGCGATAGCAGACAGATAAACAGAACAGGACGAAGCAGCAAGAAAGGAATAGAGGAACACACAGTAAAATAACAACGTAAGGAAAAAAACAAACGCTAGCTAAACGCGAACTTCGCACTCATTCGCAACAGAGAACGCGTTTAAGACACGATCACCGCGCGTTAGTCGCCCAGTGACAAGCGTGCCACCCTAACTACAACAAGTAATACAAATGAACACAAATAGACAGAGACAGACAGAATGAACACTTGCGAGAGCAAGCGATCAACACAGACAAACAGATAGCGTAAACACTTGCTAATCGGTTGCCTAACACCAAGCAACAGCAGGCGCGGAAACATCGTGGCCAGCAGGATAAGTCACAAACATGATCATGACAGGACATGATCCTGACAGAAGGAGGAAGTGTTTGTAGTTACGTGATGCGCATGGACCGCATCGTTTGAGGCGCCAGGGATGGACAAAGAAGACGTGAGACAGGTAAAATTGAGCCCCCCGCCCACCCCGCACAGGTTTACTGGGAGATATCCGGATAGCAACTATACGGGTGTCTCCGGGATCCGGATTTGAGCATCACTAATCGTCACCAAATGTGGCAACTTGCAGAAAACCACTGTGGGGCATATTTAAAATTATTTAAATATGCCACCTAAGAATGGCCTCCTCCTCCCCTACAACCATGCTTATCTTCACCAAATGTGGCAATCTGCAGAGTACCACTCGGGCGTAGTTAAAATGATTTAAATATGCCGCCTAAGTATGGCCTCCTCCTCCCCTACAGCCATGCCAATCCTCAATAAATGTGGCAATCTGCAGAATACCACTCAGGGGCCTATTTAAAATTATTTAAATATGCCGCCCAAGTATGGCCTCTCCTCCCCTACAGCCAAGCCAATCCTCACCAAATGTGGCAATCTGCAGAGTACCACTGCGGGGCATATTTAAAATTATTTAAATATGCCACCTAAGAATGGCCTCCTCCTCCCCTACAGCCATGCCAATCCTCACCAAATACCAAATATGGCAATCTGCAGAGTACCACTCGGGCGTAGTTAAAATGATTTAAATATGCTGCCTAAGTATGGCCTCCTCCTCCCCTACAGCCATGCCAATCCTCACCAAATGTGGCAATCTGCAGAGTACCACTCAGGGGCGTATTTAAAATGATTTAAATATGCCGCCCAAGTATGGCCTCCTCCTCCCCTACAGCCAAGCCAATCCTCACCAGTGATGCTCAAATCTGGATTCGGGACACCCGGATAGTTGCTATCCAGATATCTCTTAGTAAACCTGTGCGCGGTGGGTGGGGGGGTCAATATTACCTGTCTGACGTCTTCTTCGTCCGTCCCTGGCGCCTCCCATGATGCGGTCCTTGTGGCGGTCACGTGACTACAAACACTTCCTCCTTCCGGGTTGAAAGAGAAAGTGTTTAAGTCAAGTGATGCGCATGAACCCCATCGTTGGAGGAGCCAGGTATGGACAAAGAAGACGTCAGACAGGTAAGATTGAGCCCCCCGCCCACCCCGCACAGGTTTACTGGGAGATATCCGGATAGCAACTATACGGGTGTCTCCTGGATCCGGATTTGAGCATCACTAATCGTCACCAAATGTGGCAACTTGCAGAAAACCACTGCGGGGCATATTTAAAATTATTTAAATATGCCACCTAAGAATGGCCTCCTCCTCCCCTACAGCCATGCCAATCCTCACCAAATGTGGCAATCTGCAGAGTACCACTGCGGGGCATATTTAAAATTATTTAAATATGCCACCTAAGAATGGCCTCCTCCTCCAATACAGCCATGCCAATCCTCACCAAATGTGGCAATCTGCAGAGTACCACTCGGGCGTAGTTAAAATGATTTAAATATGCCGCCTAAGTATGGCCTCCTCCTCCCCTACAGCCATGCCAATCCTCACCAAATGTGGTAATCTGCAGAATACCACTCAGGGGCGTATTTAAAATGATTAAAATATGCCGCCCAAGTATGGCCTCCTCCTCCCCTACAGCCATGCCAATCCTCACCAAATGTGGCAATCTGCAGAGTACCACTCGGGCGTAGTTAAAATGATTTAAATATGCCGCCTAAGTATGGCCTCCTCCTCCCCTACAGCCATGCCAATCCTCACCAAATGTGGCAATCTACAGAGTACCACTGCGGGGCATATTTAAAATTATTTAAATATGCCACCTAAGAATGACCTCCTTCTCCCTTACAGCCATGCCAATCCTCACCAAATACCAAATATGGCAATCTGCAGAGTACCACTCGGGCGTAGTTAAAATGATTTAAATATGCCGCCTAAGTATGGCCTCCTCCTCCTCCCCTACAGCCATGCCAATCCTCACCAAACGTGGCAATCTGCAGAGTACCACTCAGGGGCGTACTTAAAATGATTTAAATATGCCGCCCAAGTATGGCCTCCTCCTCCCCTACAGCCAAGCCAATCCTCACCAGTGATGCTCAAATCTGGATTCGGGACACCCGGATAGTTGCTATCCAGATATCTCTTAGTAAACCTGTGCGCGGTGGGTGGGGGGGTCAATATTACCTGTCTGACGTCTTCTTCGTCCGTCCCTGGCGCCTCCCATGATGCGGTCCTTGTGGCGGTCACGTGACTACAAACACTTCCTCCTTCCGAGTTGAAGGAGGAAGTGTTTGTAGTCAAGTGACGCGCATGAACTGCATCGTTGGAGGTGCCAGGTGTGGACAAAGAAGACGTCAGACAGGTAAGATTGAGCCCCCCGCCCACCCCGCACAGGTTTACTGGGAGATATCCGGATAGCAACTATACGGGTGTCTCCGGGATCCGGATTTGAGCATCACTAATCGTCACCAAATGTGGCAACTTGCAGAAAACCACTGCGGGGCATATTTAAAATTATTTAAATATGCCACCTAAGAATGGCCTCCTCCTCCCCTACAGCCATGCCAATCCTCACCAAATGTGGCAATCTGCAGAGTACCACTGCGGGGCATATTTAAAATTATTTAAATATGCCACCTAAGAATGGCCTCCTCCTCCAATACAGCCATGCCTATCCTCACCAAATGTGGCAATCTGCAGAGTACCACTCGGGCGTACTTAAAATGATTTAAATATGCCGCCTAAGTATGGCCACCTCCTCCCCTACAGCCATGCCAATCCTCACCAAATGTGGCAATCTGCAGAATACCACTCAGGGGCGTATTTAAAATGATTTAAATATGCCGCCCAAGTATGGCCTCCTCCTCCCCTACAGCCATGCCAATCCTCACCAGTGATGCTAAAATCCACATTTGGGAGACACCCGGATAGTTGCTGTCTGGATATCTCTTAGTACACCTGTGTGGGGTGGGCGGGGGGGTTCAACCTTACCAGTCTGATGTCTTCTTCGTCCGTCCTTGGCGCCTACCACGATGCGGTCCACGCTGCGGTCACGTGACTACATACACTTCCTCCTTCCGGGTTGAAGGTGTGACACTTGCGGGATAATCTCCACAGTCATTGTGCAATGTGCACGCTGACACAGTGGAGATCGTGCGCAAGCGCTGTACGAGAAATAGGGATTTCCCCAAATATAGTGGAGGAGCGGAAACAGACATAAGGGGGAGTTGTGGAGCACAGAGCAACCGTGCCTCTGTGCGACCCAAAAATCCCAATGAACAATGGCTGCACGGTGCAAACACAGCGCAGCGCGTAACCTGCGCAACTCAGAAAAAAGCAAGGACAGACTGGGTGAATGTCCGCCAATCTAGTCGCCACCCATTCAAGAGAAGGACAGATAGAACGAGATAGCTAATCGCAAGAACCGCGATAGCAGACAGATAAACAGAACAGGACGAAACAGCAAGAAAGGAATAGAGGAACACACAGTAAAATAACAACGTAAGGAAAAAAACAAACGCTAGCTAAACGCGAACTCCGCACTCATTCGCAACAGAGAACGCGTTTAAGACACGATCACCGCGCGTTAGTCGCCCAGTGACAAGCGTGCCACCCTAACTACAACAAGTAATACAAATGAACACAAATAGACAGAGACAGACAGAATGAACACTTGTGAGAGCAAGCGATCAACACAGACAAACAGATAGCGTAAACACTTGCTAATCGGTTGCCTAACACCAAGCAACAGCAGGCGCAGAAACATCGTGGCCAGCAGGATAAGTCACAAACATGATCATGACAGGACATGATCCTGACAGAAGGAGGAAGTGTTTGTAGTTACATGATGCGCATGGACCGCATCGTTTGAGGCGCCAGGGATGGACAAATAAGACGTGAGACAGGTAAGATTGAGCCCCCCGCCCACCCCGCACAGGTTTACTGGGAGATATTCGGATAGCAACTATACGGGTGTCTCCGGGATCCGGATTTGAGCATCACTAATCGTCACCAAATGTGGCAACTTGCAGAAAACCACTGTGGGGCATATTTAAAATTATTTAAATATGCCACCTAAGAATGGCCTCCTCCTCCCCTACAGCCATGCTTATCCTCACCAAATGTGGCAATCTGCAGAGTACCACTCGGACGTAGTTAAAATGATTTAAATATGCGCCTAAGTATGGCCTCCTCCTCCCCTACAGCCATGCCAATCCTCACCAAATGTGGCAATCTGCAGAATACCACTCAGGGGCCTATTTAAAATTATTTAAATATGCCGCCCAAGTATGGCCTCTCCTCCCCTACAGCCATGCCAATCCTCACCAAATGTGGCAATCTGCAGAGTACCACTGCGGGGCATATTTAAAATTATTTAAATATGCCACCTAAGAATGGCCTCCTCCTCCCCTACAGCCATGCCAATCCTCACCAAATACCAAATATGGCAATCTGCAGAGTACCACTCGGGCGTAGTTAAAATGATTTAAATATGCCGCCTAAGTATGGCCTCCTCCTCCCCTACAGCCATGCCAATCCTCACCAAACGTGGCAATCTGCAGAGTACCACTCAGGGGCGTATTTAAAATGATTTAAAGGGAACCTTAACTGCTGCGGAAAAATAAATTCACTTACCTGGGGGCTTTCCCAAGCCTCCTGCAGCCGTCCTGTGCCCGCGCCGGTCCTTCGGTGCCCTCCGGTCTCCCTCCGCCGCTGAGTTTCGATTTCGGACAACTGCCAGTCGTCCTGGGGCCTCTTCCGCATTCCTTGTCGTAAACTGCAGTAAAGCGCGTCCGCATGACGCCAAACGCGTCATCGCATGACGTCAAACGCGTCATGCGGACGCGCTTTACTGCAGTTTACGACCAGGAATGCGGAAGAGGCCCCAGGACGACTGGCAGTCGTCCGAAATCGAAACTTAGCGGCGGAGGGAGACCGGAGGGCACCGAAGGACCGGCGCGGGCACAGGACGGCTGCAGGAGGCTTGGGAAAGCCCCCAGGTAAGTGAATTTATTTTTCCGCAGCAGTTAAGGTTCCCTTTAAATATGCCGCCCAAGTATGGCCTCCTCCTACCCTACAGCCAAGCCAATCCTCACCAGTGATGCTCAAATCTGGATTCGGGACACCCGGATAGTTGCTATCCAGATATCTCTTAGTAAACCTGTGCGCGGTGGGTGGGGGGGTCAATATTACCTGTCTGACGTCTTCTTCGTCCGTCCCTGGCGCCTCCCATGATGCGGTCCTTGTGGCGGTCACGTGACTACAAACACTTCCTCCTTCCGGGTTGAAGGAGGAAGTGTTTGTAGTCAAGTGATGCGCATGAACCGCATCGTTGGAGGCGCCAGGTATGGACAAAGAAGACGTCAGACAGGTAAGATTGAGACCCCCGCCCACCCCGCACAGGTTTACTGGGAGATATCCGGATAGCAACTATACGGGTGTCTCCGGGATCCGGATTTGAGCATCACTAATCGTCACCAAATGTGGCAACTTGCAGAAAACCACTGCGGGGCATATTTAAAATTATTTAAATATGCCACCTAAGAATGGCCTCCTCCTCCCCTACAGCCATGCCAATCCTCACCAAATGTGGCAATCTGCAGAGTACCACTGCGGGGCATATTTAAAATTATTTAAATATGCCACCTAAGAATGGCCTCCTCCTCCAATACAGCCATGCCAATCCTCACCAAATGTGGCAATCTGCTGAGTACCACTCGGGCGTAGTTAAAATGATTTAAATATGCCGCCTAAGTATGGCCTCCTCC
Source organism: Hyperolius riggenbachi (assembly GCF_040937935.1). NCBI lineage: Eukaryota > Metazoa > Chordata > Amphibia > Anura > Hyperoliidae > Hyperolius > Hyperolius riggenbachi. Next base: position 219,213,027 of record NC_090656.1, read on the forward strand.
TCCCCTACAGCCATGCCAATCGTCACCAGTGATGCTAAAATCCACATTTGGGAGACACCCGGATAGTTGCTGTCCGGATATCTCTTAGTACACCTTTGTGGGGTGGGCGGGGGGGTTCAACCTTACCAGTCTGATGTCTTCTTCGTCCGTCCTTGGCGCCTACCACGATGCGGTGCACGCTGCGGTCACGTGACTACATACACTTCCTCCTTCCGGGTTGAAGGTGTGACACTTGCGGGATAATCTCCACAGTCATTGTGCAATGTGCACACTGACACAGTGGAGATCGTGCGCAAGCGCTGTACGAGAAATAGGGATTTTCCCAAATATAGTGGAGGAGCGGAAACAGACACAAGGGGGAGTTGTGGAGCACAGAGCAACCGTGCCTCTGTGCGACCCACAAATCCCAATGAACAATGGCTGCACGGTGCAAACACAGCGCAGCGCGTAACCTGCGCAACTCAGAAAAGAGCAAGGACAGACTGGGTAAATGTCCGCCAATCTAGTCGCCACCCATTCAAGAGAAGGACAGATAGAACGAGATAGCTAATCGCAAGAACCGCGATAGCAGACAGATAAACAGAACAGGACGAAGCAGCAAGAAAGGAATAGAGGAACACACAGTAAAATAACAACGTAAGGAAAAAAACAAACGCTAGCTAAACGCGAACTTCGCACTCATTCGCAACAGAGAACGCGTTTAAGACACGATCACCGCGCGTTAGTCGCCCAGTGACAAGCGTGCCACCCTAACTACAACAAGTAATACAAATGAACACAAATAGACAGAGACAGACAGAATGAACACTTGCGAGAGCAAGCGATCAACACAGACAAACAGATAGCGTAAACACTTGCTAATCGGTTGCCTAACACCAAGCAACAGCAGGCGCGGAAACATCGTGGCCAGCAGGATAAGTCACAAACATGATCATGACAGGACATGATCCTGACAGAAGGAGGAAGTGTTTGTAGTTACGTGATGCGCATGGACCGCATCGTTTGAGGCGCCAGGGATGGACAAAGAAGACGTGAGACAGGTAAAATTGAGCCCCCCGCCCACCCCGCACAGGTTTACTGGGAGATATCCGGATAGCAACTATACGGGTGTCTCCGGGATCCGGATTTGAGCATCACTAATCGTCACCAAATGTGGCAACTTGCAGAAAACCACTGTGGGGCATATTTAAAATTATTTAAATATGCCACCTAAGAATGGCCTCCTCCTCCCCTACAACCATGCTTATCTTCACCAAATGTGGCAATCTGCAGAGTACCACTCGGGCGTAGTTAAAATGATTTAAATATGCCGCCTAAGTATGGCCTCCTCCTCCCCTACAGCCATGCCAATCCTCAATAAATGTGGCAATCTGCAGAATACCACTCAGGGGCCTATTTAAAATTATTTAAATATGCCGCCCAAGTATGGCCTCTCCTCCCCTACAGCCAAGCCAATCCTCACCAAATGTGGCAATCTGCAGAGTACCACTGCGGGGCATATTTAAAATTATTTAAATATGCCACCTAAGAATGGCCTCCTCCTCCCCTACAGCCATGCCAATCCTCACCAAATACCAAATATGGCAATCTGCAGAGTACCACTCGGGCGTAGTTAAAATGATTTAAATATGCTGCCTAAGTATGGCCTCCTCCTCCCCTACAGCCATGCCAATCCTCACCAAATGTGGCAATCTGCAGAGTACCACTCAGGGGCGTATTTAAAATGATTTAAATATGCCGCCCAAGTATGGCCTCCTCCTCCCCTACAGCCAAGCCAATCCTCACCAGTGATGCTCAAATCTGGATTCGGGACACCCGGATAGTTGCTATCCAGATATCTCTTAGTAAACCTGTGCGCGGTGGGTGGGGGGGTCAATATTACCTGTCTGACGTCTTCTTCGTCCGTCCCTGGCGCCTCCCATGATGCGGTCCTTGTGGCGGTCACGTGACTACAAACACTTCCTCCTTCCGGGTTGAAAGAGAAAGTGTTTAAGTCAAGTGATGCGCATGAACCCCATCGTTGGAGGAGCCAGGTATGGACAAAGAAGACGTCAGACAGGTAAGATTGAGCCCCCCGCCCACCCCGCACAGGTTTACTGGGAGATATCCGGATAGCAACTATACGGGTGTCTCCTGGATCCGGATTTGAGCATCACTAATCGTCACCAAATGTGGCAACTTGCAGAAAACCACTGCGGGGCATATTTAAAATTATTTAAATATGCCACCTAAGAATGGCCTCCTCCTCCCCTACAGCCATGCCAATCCTCACTAAATGTGGCAATCTGCAGAGTACCACTGCGGGGCATATTTAAAATTATTTAAATATGCCACCTAAGAATGGCCTCCTCCTCCAATACAGCCATGCCAATCCTCACCAAATGTGGCAATCTGCAGAGTACCACTCGGGCGTAGTTAAAATGATTTAAATATGCCGCCTAAGTATGGCCTCCTCCTCCCCTACAGCCATGCCAATCCTCACCAAATGTGGTAATCTGCAGAATACCACTCAGGGGCGTATTTAAAATGATTAAAATATGCCGCCCAAGTATGGCCTCCTCCTCCCCTACAGCCATGCCAATCCTCACCAAATGTGGCAATCTGCAGAGTACCACTCGGGCGTAGTTAAAATGATTTAAATATGCCGCCTAAGTATGGCCTCCTCCTCCCCTACAGCCATGCCAATCCTCACCAAACGTGGCAATCTGCAGAGTACCACTCAGGGGCGTATTTAAAATGATTTAAATATGCCGCCCAAGTATGGTCTCCTCCTCCCCTACAGCCAAGCCAATCCTCACCAGTGATGCTCAAATATGGATTCGGGACACCCGGATAGTTGCTATCCAGATATCTCTTAGTAAACCTGTGCGCGGTGGGTGGGGGGGTCAATATTACCTGTCTGACGTCTTCTTCGTCCGTCCCTGGCGCCTCCCATGATGCGGTCCTTGTGGCGGTCACGTGACTACAAACACTTCCTCCTTCCGGGTTGAAGGAGGAAGTGTTTGTAGTCAAGTGATGCGCATGAACCACAATCGGTGGAGGCGCCAGGTATAGACAAAGAAGATGTCAGACAGGTAAGATTGAGCCCCCCGCCCACCCCGCACAGGTTTACTGGGAGATATCCGGATGGCAACTATACGGGTGTCTCCGGGATCCGTATTTGAGCATCATTAATCGTCACCAAATGTGTCAACTTGCAGAAAACAACTGTGGGGCATATTTAAAATTATTTAACTATGCCGCCTAACTATGGCCTCCTCCTCCCCTACAGCCATGCCAATCCTCACCAGTGATGCTCAAATCCACATTCGGGAGACACCCGGATAGTTGCTGTCCGGATATCTCTTAGTAAACCTGTGTGGGGTGGGCGGGGGGGGGTCAATCTTACCTGTCTGACGTCTTCTTCGTCCGTTCTGGGCACCTACCACGATGCGGTCCACGGGGCGGCCACGTGGCTACATACACTTCCTCCTTCCGGGTTGAAGGTGTGACACTTGCGGGATAACCTCCACAGTCATTGTGCAATGTGCATGCTGACACAGAGGAGATCGTGCGCAAGCGCTGTACGAGAAATAGGGATTTTTCCAAATATAGTGGAGGAGCGGAAACAGACACAAGGGGGAGTTGTGGAGCACAGAGCAACCGTGCCTCTGTGCGACCCACAAATCCCAATGAACAATGGCTGCATGGTGCAAACACAGCGCAGCGCGTAACCTGCGCAACTCAGAAAAGAGCAAGGACAGACTGGGTGAATGTCCGCCAATCTAGTCGCCACCCATTCAAGAGAAGGACAGATAGAACGAGATAGCTAATCGCAAGAACCGCGATAGCAGACAGATAAACAGAACAGGACGAAACAGCAAGAAAGGAATAGAGGAACACACAGTAAAATAACAACGTAAGGAAAAAAACAAACGCTAGCTAAATGCGAACTCCGCACTCATTCGCAACAGAGAACGCGTTTAAGACACGATCACCGCGCGTTAGTCGTCCAGTGACAAGCGTGCCACCCTAACTACAACAAGTAATACAAATGAACACAAATAGACAGAGACAGACAGAATGAACACTTGCGAGAGCAAGCGATCAACACAGACAAACAGATAGTGTAAACACTTAAGAATCGGTTGCCTAACACCAAGCAACAGCAGGCGCAGAAACATCGTGGCCAGCAGGATAAGTCACAAACATGATCATGACAGGACATGATCCTGACAGAAGGAGGAAGTGTTTGTAGTTACGTGATGCGCATGGACCGCATCGTTTGAGGCGGCAGCGATGGACAAAGAAGACGTGAGACAGGTAAGATTGAGCCCCCCGCCCACCCAGCACAGGTTTACTGGGAGATATCCGGATAGCAACTATACGGGTGTCTCCGGGATCCGGATTTGAGCATCACTAATCGTAACCAAATGTGGCAACTTGCAGAAAACCACTGCGGGGCATATTTAAAATTATTTAAATATGCCACCTAAGAATGGCCTCCTCCTCCCCTACAGCCATGCTTATCCTCACCAAATGTGGCAATCTGCAGAGTACCACTCGGGCGTAGTTAAAATGATTTAAATATGCCGTCTAAGTATGGCCTCCTCCTCCCCTACAGCCATGCCAATCCTCACCAAATGTGGCAATCTGCAGAATACCACTCAGGGGCGTATTTAAAATGATTTAAATATGCCGCCCAAGTATGGCCTCTCCTCCCCTACAGCCAAGCCAATCCTCACCAAATGTGGCAATCTGGAGAGTACCACTGCGGGGCATATTTAAAATTATTTAAATATGCCACCTAAGAATGGCCTCCTCCTCCCCTACAGCCATGCCAATCCTCACCAAATACCAAATATGGCAATCTGCAGAGTACCACTCGGGCGTAGTTAAAATGATTTAAATATGCCGCCTAAGTATGGCCTCCTCCTCCCCTACAGCCATGCCAATCCTCACCAAACGTGGCAATCTGCAGAGTACCACTCAGGGGCGTATTTAAAATGATTTAAATATGCCGCCCAAGTATGGCCTCCTCCTCCCCTACAGCCAAGCCAATCCTCACCAGTGATGCTCAAATATGGATTCGGGACACCCGGATAGTTGCTATCCAGATATCTCTTAGTAAACCTGTGCGCGGTGGGTGGGGGGGTCAATATTACCTGTCTGACGTCTTCTTCGTCCGTCCCTGGCGCCTCCCATGATGCGGTCCTTGTGGCGGTCACGTGACTACAAACACTTCCTCCTTCCGGGTTGAAGGAGGAAGTGTTTGTAGTCAAGTGATGCGCATGAACCACAATCGTTGGAGGCGCCAGGTATGGACAAAGAAGACGTCAGACAGGTAAGATTGAGCCCCCCGCCCACCCCGCACAGGTTTACTGGGAGATATCCGGATAGCAACTATACGGGTGTCTCCGGGATCTGGATTTGAGCATCACTAATCGTCACCAAATGTGGCAACTTGCAGAAAACCACTGCGGGGCATATTTAAAATTATTTAAATATGCCACCTAAGAATGGCCTCCTCCTCCCCTACAGCCATGCCAATCCTCATCAAATGTGGCAATCTGCAGAGTACCACTGCGGGGCATATTTAAAATTATTTAAATATGCCACCTAAGAATGGCCTCCTCCTCCAATACAGCCATGCCAATCCTCACCAAATGTGGCAATCTAGAGAGTACCACTCGGGCGTACTTAAAATGATTTAAATATGCCGCCTAAGTATGGCCTCCTCCTCCCCTACAGCCATGCCAATCCTCACCAAATGTGGCAATCTGCAGAATACCACTCAGGGGCGTATTTAAAATGATTTAAATATGCCGCCCAAGTATGGCCTCCTCCTCTCCTACAGCCCTGCCAATCCTCACCAGTGATGCTAAAATCCACATTTGGGAGAGACCCGGATAGTTGCTGTCCGGATATCTCTTAGTAAACCTGTGTGGGGTGGGGGGGGGGTTCAACCTTACCAGTCTGATGTCTTCTTCGTGCGTCCTTGGCGCCTACTACGATGCGGTCCACGCTGCGGTCACGTGACTACATACACTTCCTCCTTCCGTGTTGAAGGTGTGACACTTGCGGGATAATCTCCACAGTCATTGTGCAATGTGCACGCTGACACAGTGGAGATCGTGCGCAAGCGCTGTACGAGAAATAGGAACTTCCCCAAATATAGTGGAGGAGCGGAAACAGACATAAGGGGGAGTTGTGGAGCACAGAGCAACCGTGCCTCTGTGCGACCCACAAATCCCAATGAACAATGGCTGCACGGTGCAAACACAGCGCAGCGCGTAACCTGCGCAACTCAGAAAAGAGCAAGGACAGACTGGGTGAATGTCCGCCATTCTAGTCGCCACCCATTCAAGAGAAGGACAGATAGAACGAGATAGCTAGTCGCAAGAACCGCGATAGCAGACAGATAAACAGAACAGGACGAAACAGCAAGAAAGGAATAGAGAAACACACATTAAAATAACAACGTAAGGAAAAAAACAAACGCTAGCTAAACGCGAACTCCGCACTCAGTCGCAACAGAGAACGCGTTTAAGACACGATCACCGCGCGTTAGTCGCCCAGTGACAAGCGTGCCACCCTAACTACAACAAGTAATACAAATGAACACAAATAGACAGAGACAGACAGAATGAACACTTGCGAGAGCAAGCGATCAACACAGACAAACAGATAGCGTAAACACTTGCTAATCGGTTGCCTAACACCAAGCAACAGCAGGCGCAGAAACATCGTGGCCAGCAGGATAAGTCACAAACATGATCATGACAGGACATGATCCTGACAGAAGGAGGAAGTGTTTGTGGTTACGTGATGCACATGGACCGCATCGTTTGAGGCGCCAGGGATGGACAAAGAAGACGTCAGACAGGTAAGATTGAGCCCCCCGCCCACCCCGCACAGGTTTACTGGGAGATATCCGGATAGCAACTATACGGGTGTCTCCGGGATCCGGATTTGAGCATCACTAATCGTCACCAAACGTGACAACTTGCAGAAAACCACTGCGGGGCATATTTAAAATTATTTAAATATGCCACCTAAGAATGGCCTCCTCCTCCCCTACAGCCATCCTTATCCTCACCAAATGTGGCAATCTGCAGAGTACCACTCGGGCGTAGTTAAAATGATTTAAATATGCCGCCTAAGTATGGCCTCCTCCTCCCCTACAGCCATGCCAATCCTCACCAAATGTGGCAATCTGCAGAATACCACTAAGGGGCCTATTTAAAATGATTTAAATATGCCGCCCAAGTATGGCCTCTCCTCCCCTACAGCCAAGCCAATCCTCACCAAATGTGGCAATCTGCAGAGTACCACTGCGGGGCATATTTAAAATTATTTAAATATGCCACCTAAGAATGGCCTCCTCCTCCCCTACAGCCATGCCAATCCTCACCAAATACCAAATATGACAATCTGCAGAGTACCACTCGGGCGTAGTTAAAATGATTTAAATATGCCGCCTAAGTATGGCCTCCTCCTCCCCTACAGCCATGCCAATCCTCACCAAACGTGGCAATCTGCAGAGTACCACTCAGGGGCGTATTTAAAATGATTTAAATATGCCGCCCAAGTATGGCCTCCTCCTCTCCTACAGCCAAGCCAATCCTCACCAGTGATGCTCAAATCTGGATTCGGGACACCCGGATAGTTGCTATCCAGATATCTCTTAGTAAACCTGTGCGCGGTGGGTGGGGAGGTCAATATTACCTGTCTGACGTCTTCTTCGTCCGTCCCTGGCGCCTCCCATGATGCGGTCCTTGTGGCGGTCACGTGACTACAAACACTTCCTCCTTCCGGGTTGAAGGAGGAAGTGTTTGTAGTCAAGTGATGCGCATGAACCGCATCGTTGGAGGCGCCAGGTATGGACAAAGAAGACGTCAGACAGGTAAGATTGAGCCCACCCCGCACAGGTTTACTGGGAGATATCCGGATAGCAACTATACGGGTGTCTCCGGAATCCGGATTTGAGCATCACTAATCGTCACCAAATGTGGCAACTTGCAGAAAACCACTGCGGGGCATATTTAAAATTATTTAAATATGCCACCTAAGAATGGCCTCCTCCTCCCCTACAGCCATGCCAATCCTCACCAAATGTGGCAATCTGCAGAGCACCACTGCGGGGCATATTTAAAATTATTTAAATATGCCACCTAAGAATGGCCTCCTCCTCCCCTACAGCCATGCTTATCCTCACCAAATGTGGCAATCTGCAGAGTACCACTCGGGCGTAGTTAAAATGATTTAAATATGCCGTCTAAGTATGGCCTCCTCCTCCCCTACAGCCATGCCAATCCTCACCAAATTTGGCAATCTGCAGAATACCACTCAGGGGCGTATTTAAAATGATTTAAATATGCCGCCCAAGTATGGCCTCTCCTCCCCTACAGCCAAGCCAATCCTCACCAAATGTGGCAATCTGGAGAGTACCACTGCGGGGCATATTTAAAATATTTAAATATGCCACCTAAGAATGGCCTCCTCCTCCCCTACAGCCATGCCAATCCTCACCAAATACCAAATATGGCAATCTGCAGAGTACCACTCGGGCGTAGTTAAAATGATTTAAATATGCCGCCTAAGTATGGCCTCCTCCTCCCCTACAGCCATGCCAATCCTCACCAAACGTGGCAATCTGCAGAGTACCACTCAGGGGCGTATTTAAAATGATTTAAATATGCCGCCCAAGTATGGCCTCCTCCTCCCCTACAGCCAAGCCAATCCTCACCAGTGATGCTCAAATATGGATTCGGGACACCCGGATAGTTGCTATCCAGATATCTCTTAGTAAACCTGTGCGCGGTGGGTGGGGGGGTCAATATTACCTGTCTGACGTCTTCTTCGTCCGTCCCTGGCGCCTCCCATGATGCGGTCCTTGTGGCGGTCACGTGACTACAAACACTTCCTCCTTCCGGGTTGAAGGAGGAAGTGTTTGTAGTCAAGTGATGCGCATGAACCACAATCGTTGGAGGCGCCAGGTATGGACAAAGAAGACGTCAGACAGGTAAGATTGAGCCCCCCGCCCACCCCGCACATGTTTACTGGGAGATATCCGGATAGCAACTATACGGGTGTCTCCGAGATCTGGATTTGAGCATCACTAATCGTCACCAAATGTGGCAACTTGCAGAAAACCACTGCGGGGCATATTTAAAATTATTTAAATATGCCACCTAAGAATGGCCTCCTCCTCCCCTACAGCCATGCCAATCCTCATCAAATGTGGCAATCTGCAGAGTACCACTGCGGGGCATATTTAAAATTATTTAAATATGCCACCTAAGAATGGCCTCCTCCTCCAATACAGCCATGCCAATCCTCACCAAATGTGGCAATCTAGAGAGTACCACTCGGACGTACTTAAAATGATTTAAATATGCCGCCTAAGTATGGCCTCCTCCTCCCCTACAGCCATGCCAATCCTCACCTAATGTGGCAATCTGCAGAATACCACTCAGGGGCGTATTTAAAATGATTTAAATATGCCGCCCAAGTATGGCCTCCTCCTCTACTACAGCCCTGCCAATCCTCACCAGTGATGCTAAAATCCACATTTGGGAGACACCCGGATAGTTGCTGTCCGGATATCTCTTAGTAAACCTGTGTGGGGTGGGCGGGGGGGTTCAACCTTACCAGTCTGATGTCTTCTTCGTGCGTCCTTGGCGCCTACCACGATGCGGTCCACGCTGCGGTCACGTGACTACATACACTTCCTCCTTCCGTGTTGAAGGTGTGACACTTGCGGGATAATCTCCACAGTCATTGTGCAATGTGCACGCTGACACAGTGGAGATCGTGCGCAAGCGCTGTACGAGAAATAGGAACTTCCCCAAATATAGTGGAGGAGCGGAAACAGACATAAGGGGGAGTTGTGGAGCACAGAGCAACCGTGCCTCTGTGCGACCCACAAATCCCAATGAACAATGGCTGCACGGTGCAAACACAGCGCAGCGCGTAACCTGCGCAACTCAGAAAAGAGCAAGGACAGACTGGGTGAATGTCCGCCATTCTAGTCGCCACCCATTCAAGAGAAGGACAGATAGAACGAGAGAGCTAGTCGCAAGAACCGCGATAGCAGACAGATAAACAGAACAGGACGAAACAGCAAGAAAGGAATAGAGAAACACACATTAAAATAACAACGTAAGGAAAAAAACAAACGCTAGCTAAACGCGAACTCCGCACTCATTCGCAACAGAGAACGCGTTTAAGACACGATCACCGCGCGTTAGTCGCCCAGTGACAAGCGTGCCACCCTAACTACAACAAGTAATACAAATGAACACAAATAGACAGAGACAGACAGAATGAACACTTGCGAGAGCAAGCGATCAACACAGACAAACAGATAGCGTAAACACTTGCTAATCGGTTGCCTAACACCAAGCAACAGCAGGCGCAGAAACATCGTGGCCAGCAGGATAAGTCACAAACATGATCATGACAGGACATGATCCTGACAGAAGGAGGAAGTGTTTGTGGTTACGTGATGCACATGGACCGCATCGTTTGAGGCGCCAGGGATGGACAAAGAAGACGTCAGACAGGTAAGATTGAGCCCCCCGCCCACCCCGCACAGGTTTACTGGGAGATATCCGGATAGCAACTATACGGGTGTCTCCGGGATCCGGATTTGAGCATCACTAATCGTCACCAAACGTGACAACTTGCAGAAAACCACTGCGGGGCATATTTAAAATTATTTAAATATGCCACCTAAGAATGGCCTCCTCCTCCCCTACAGCCATCCTTATCCTCACCAAATGTGGCAATCTGCAGAGTACCACTCGGGCGTAGTTAAAATGATTTAAATATGCCGCCTAAGTATGGCCTCCTCCTCCCCTACAGCCATGCCAATCCTCACCAAATGTGGCAATCTGCAGAATACCACTAAGGGGCCTATTTAAAATGATTTAAATATGCCGCCCAAGTATGGCCTCTCCTCCCCTACAGCCAAGCCAATCCTCACCAAATGTGGCAATCTGCAGAGTACCACTGCGGGGCATATTTAAAATTATTTAAATATGCCACCTAAGAATGGCCTCCTCCTCCCCTACAGCCATGCCAATCCTCACCAAATACCAAATATGACAATCTGCAGAGTACCACTCGGGCGTAGTTAAAATGATTTAAATATGCCGCCTAAGTATGGCCTCCTCCTCCCCTACAGCCATGCCAATCCTCACCAAACGTGGCAATCTGCAGAGTACCACTCAGGGGCGTATTTAAAATGATTTAAATATGCCGCCCAAGTATGGCCTCCTCCTCTCCTACAGCCAAGCCAATCCTCACCAGTGATGCTCAAATCTGGATTCGGGACACCCGGATAGTTGCTATCCAGATATCTCTTAGTAAACCTGTGCGCGGTGGGTGGGGAGGTCAATATTACCTGTCTGACGTCTTCTTCGTCCGTCCCTGGCGCCTCCCATGATGCGGTCCTTGTGGCGGTCACGTGACTACAAACACTTCCTCCTTCCGGGTTGAAGGAGGAAGTGTTTGTAGTCAAGTGATGCGCATGAACCGCATCGTTGGAGGCACCAGGTATGGACAAAGAAGACGTCAGACAGGTAAGATTGAGCCCCCCGCCCACCCCGCACAGGTTTACTGGGAGATATCCGGATAGCAACTATACGGGTGTCTCCGGAATCCGGATTTGAGCATCACTAATCGTCACCAAATGTGGCAACTTGCAGAAAACCACTGCGGGGCATATTTAAAATTATTTAAATATGCCACCTAAGAATGGCCTCCTCCTCCCCTACAGCCATGCCAATCCTCACCAAATGTGGCAATCTGCAGAGTACCACTGCGGGGCATATTTAAAATGATTTAAATATGCCACCTAAGAATGGCCTCCTCCTCCAATACAGCCATGCCAATCCTCACCAAATGTGGCAATCTGCAGAGTACCACTCGGGCGTACTTAAAATGATTTAAATATGCCGCCTAAGTATGGCCTCCTCCTCCCCTACAGCCATGCCAATCCTCACCAAATGTGGCAATCTGCAGAATACCACTCAGGGGCGTATTTAAAATGATTTAAATATGCCGCCCAAGTATGGCCTCCTCCTCCCCTACAGCCAAGCCAATCCTCACCAGTGATGCTAAAATCCACATTTGGGAGACACCCGGATAGTTGCTGTCTGGATATCTCTTAGTACACCTGTGTGGGGTGGGCGGGGGGGTTCAACCTTACCAGTTTGATGTCTTCTTCGTCCGTCCTTGGCGCCTACTACGATGCGGTCCACGCTGCGGTCACGTGACTACATACACTTCCTCCTTCCGGGTTGAAGGTGTGACACTTGCGGGATAATCTCCACAGTCATTGTGCAATGTGCACGCTGACACAGTGGAGATCGTGCGCAAGCGCTGTACGAGAAATAGGGATTTCCCCAAATATAGTGGAGGAGCGGAAACAGACATAAGGGGGAGTTGTGGAGCACAGAGCAACCGTGCCTCTGTGCGACCCAAAAATCTCAATGAACAATGGCTGCACGGTGCAAACACAGCGCAGCGCGTAACCTGGGCAGCTCAGAAAAGAGCAAGGACAGACTGGGTGAATGTCCGCCAATCTAGTCGCCACCCATTCAAGAGAAGGACAGATAGAACGAGATAGCTAATCGCAAGAACCGCGATAGCAGACAGATAAACAGAACAGGACGAAACAGCAAGAAAGGAATAGAGGAACACACAGTAGAATCACAACGTAAGGAAAAAAACAAACGCTAGCTAAACGCGAACTCCGCACTCATTCGCAACAGAGAACGCGTTTAAGACACGATCACCGCGCGTTAGTCGCCCAGTGACAAGCGTGCCACCCTAACTACAACAAGTAATACAAATGAACACAAATAGACAGAGACAGACAGAATGAACACTTGCGAGAGCAAGCGATCAACACAGACAAACAGATAGCGTAAACACTTGCTAATCGGTTGCCTAACACCAAGCAACAGCAGGCGCAGAAACATCGTGGCCAGCAGGATAAGTCACAAACATAATCATGACAGGACATGATCCTGACAGAAGGAGGAAGTGTTTGTAGTTACGTGATGCGCATGGACCGCATCGTTTGAGGCGCCAGGGATGGACAAAGAAGACGTGAGACAGGTAAGATTGAGCCCCCCGCCCACCCCGCACAGGTTTACTGGGAGATATCCGGATAGCAACTATACGGGTGTCTCCGGGATCCGGATTTGAGCATCACTAATCGTCACCAAATGTGGCAACTTGCAAAACCACTGCGGGGCATATTTAAAATTATTTGAATATGCCACCTAAGAATGGCCTTCTCCTCCCCTACAGCCATGCCAATCCTCACCAAATACCAAATATGGCAATCTGCAGAGTACCACTCGGGTGTAGTTAAAATGATTTAAATATGCCGCCTAAGTATGGCCTCCTCTTCCCCTACAGCCATGCCAATCCTCACCAAACGTGGCAATCTGCAGAGTACCACTCAGGGGCGTATTTAAAATGATTTAAATATGCCGCCCAAGTATGGCCTCCTCCTCCCCTACAGCCAAGCCAATCCTCACCAGTGATGCTCAAATCTGGATTCGGGACACCCGGATAGTTGCTATCCAGATATCTCTTAGTAAACCTGTGCGCGGTGGGTGGGGGTCAATATTACCTGTCTGACGTCTTCTTCGTCCGTCCCTGGCGCCTCCCATGATGCGGTCCTTGTGGCGGTCACGTGACTACAAACACTTCCTCCTTCCGGGTTGAAGGAGTACGTGTTTGTAGTCAAGTGATGCGCATGAACCGCAATCGTTGGAGGCGCCAGGTATGGACAAAGAAGACGTCAGACAGGTAAGATTGAGCCCCCCGCCCACCCCGCACAGGTTTACTGGGAGATATCCGGATAGCAACTATACGGGTGTCTCCGGGATCCGGATTTGAGCATCACTAATCGTCACCAAATGTGGCAACTTGCAGAAAACCACTGCGGGGCATATTTAAAATTATTTAAATATGCCACCTAAGAATGGCCTCCTCCTCCCCTACAGCCATGCCAATCCTCACCAAATGTGGCAATCTGCAGAGTACCACTGCGGGGCATATTTAAAATTATTTAAATATGCCACCTAAGAATGGCCTCCTCCTCCAATACAGCCATGCCAATCCTCACCAAATGTGGCAATCTGCAGAGTACCACTCGGGCGTACTTAAAATGATTTAAATATGCCGCCTAAGTATGGCCTCCTCCTCCCCTACAGCCATGCCAATCCTCACCAAATGTGGCAATCTGCAGAATACCACTCAGGGGCGTATTTAAAATGATTTAAATATGCCGCCCAAGTATGGCCTCCTCCTCCCCTACAGCCATGCCAATCCTCACCAGTGATGCTAAAATCCACATTTGGGAGACACCCGGATAGTTGCTGTCCGGATATCTCTTAGTAAACCTGTGTGGGGTGGGCGGGGGGGTTCAACCTTACCAGTCTGATGTCTTCTTCGTCCGTCCTTGGCGCCTACCACGATGGGGTCCACGCTGCGGTCACGTGACTACATACACTTCCTCCTTCCAGGTTGAAGGTGTGACACTTGCGGGATAATCTCCACAGTCATTGTGCAATGTGCACGCTGACACAGTGGAGATCGTGCGCAAGCGCTGTACGAGAAATAGGGATTTTCCCAAATATAGTAGAGGAGCGGAAACAGACACAAGGGGGAGTTGTGGAGCACAGAGCAACCGTGCCTCTGTGCGACCCACAAATCCCAATGAACAATGGCTGCACGGTGCAAACACAGCGCAGCGCGTAACCTGCGCAACTCAGAAAAGAGCAAGGACAGACTGGGTGAATGTCCGCCAATCTTGTCGCCACCCATTCAAGAGAAGGACAGATAGAACGAGATAGCTAATCGCAAGAACCGCGATAGCAGACAGATAAACAGAACAGGACGAAACAGCAAGAAAGGAATAGAGGAACACACAGTAAAATAACAACGTAAGGAAAAAAACAAACGCTAGCTAAACGCAAACTCCGCACTCATTCGCAACAGAGAACGCGTTTAGGACACGATCACCGCGCGTTAGTCGCCCAGTGACAAGCGTGCCACCCTAACTACAACAAGTAATACAAATGAACACAAATAGACAGAGACAGACAGAATGAACACTTGCGAGAGTGTGGGGGGGGGTCAATATTACCTGTCTGACGTCTTCTTCGTCCGTCCCTGGCGCCTCCCATGATGCGGTCCTTGTGGCGGTCACGTGACTACAAACACTTCCCAATTTCTGGGTTGAAGAAGGAAGTGTTTGTAGTAAAGTGATGCGCATGAACCGCATCGTTGGAGGTGCCAGGGATGGACAAAGAAGACGTCAGACAGGTAAGATTGAGCCCCCCGCCCACCCCGCACAGGTTTACTGGGAGATATCCGGATAGCAACTATACGGGTGTCTTCGGGATCCGGATTTGAGCATCACTAATCGTCACCAAATGTGGCAACTTGCAGAAAACCACTGCGGGGCATATTTAAAATTATTTAACTATGCCGCCTAAGTATGGCCTCCTACTCCCCTACAGCCATGCCAATCCTCACCAGTGATGCTCAAATCCACATTCAGGAGACACCCGGATAGTTGCTGTCCGGATATCTCTTAGTAAACCTGAGTGGGGTGGGCGGGGGGGGGGGGGGTTCAACCTTACCAGTCTGATGTCTTCTTCGTCCGTCCTTGGTGCCTACCACGATGCGGTCCACGCTGCGGTCACGTGACTACATACACTTCCTCCTTCCGGGTTGAAAGTGTGACACTTGCGGGATAACCTCCACAGTCAGTGTGCAATGTGCACGCTGACACAGAGGAGATCGTGTGCAAGCGCTGTACAAGAAATAGGGATTTCCCCAAATATCGTGGAGGAGCGGAAACAGACATAAGGGGGAGTTGTGAAGCACAGAGCAACCGTGCCTCTGTGCGACCCACAAATGCCAATGAACAATGGCTGCACGGTGCAAACACAGCGCAGCGCGTAACCTGCGCAACTCAGAAAAGAGCAAGGACATACTGGGTGAATGTCCGCCAATCTAGTCGCCACCCATTCAAGAGAAGGAGAGATAGAACGAGATAGCTAATCGCAAGAACCGCGATAGCAGACAGATAAACAGAACGGGACGAAACAGCAAGAAAGGAATAGAGGAACACACAGTAAAATAACAACGTAAGGAAAAAAACAAACGCTAGCTAAACGCGAACTCCGCACTCATTTGCAACAGAGAACGCGTTTAAGACACGATCACCGCGCGTTAGTCGCCCAGTGACAAGCGTGCCACCCTAACTACAACAAGTAATACAAATGAACACAAATAGACAGAGACAGACAGAATGAACACTTGCGAGAGTAAGCGATCAACACAGACAAACAGATAGCGTAAACACTTGCTAATCGGTTGCCTAACACCAAGCAACAGCAGGCGCAGAAACATCGTGGCCAGCAGGATAAGTCACAAACATGATCATGACAGGACATGATCCTGAAAGAAGGAGGAAGTGTTTGTAGTTACGTGATGCGCATGGACCGACAAAGAAGACGTCAGACAGGTATGATTGAGCCCCCCGCCCACCCCGCACAGGTTTACTGGGAGATATCCGGATAGCAACTATACGGGTGTCTCCAGGATCCGGATTTGAGCATCACTAATCGTCACCAAATGTGGCAACTTGCAGAAAACCACTGCGGGGCATATTTAAAATTATTTAAATATGCCACCTAAGAATGGCCTCCTCCTCCCCTACAGCCATGCTTATCCTCACCAAATGTGGCAATCTGCAGAGTACCACTCGGGCGTAGTTAAAATGATTTAAATATGCCGCCTAAGTATGTCCTCCTCCTCCCCTACAGCCATGCCAATCCTCACCAAATGTGGCAATCTGCAGAATACCACTCAGGGGCCTATTTAAAATGATTTAAATATGCCGTCCAAGTATGGCCTCTCCTCCCCTACAGCCAAGCCAATCCTCACCAAATGTGGCAATCTGCAGAGTACCACTGCGGGGCATATTTAAAATTATTTAAATATGCCACCTAAGAATGGCCTCCTCCTCCCCTACAGCCATGCCAATCCTCACCAAATACCAAATATGGCAATCTGCAGAGTACCACTCGGGCGTATTCAAAATGATTTAAATATGCCGCCTAAGTATGGCCTCCTCCTCCCTTACAGCCATGCCAATCCTGACCAAACGTGGCAATCTGCAGAGTACCACTCAGGGGCGTATTTAAAATGATTTAAATATGCCGCCCAAGTATGGCCTCCTCCTCCCCTACAGCCAAGCCAATCCTCACCAGTGATGCTCAAATCTGGATTCGGAAGACACCCGGATAGTTGCTATCCAGATATCTCTTAGTAAACCTGTGCGCGGTGGGTGGGGGGGTCAATATTACCTGTCTGACGTCTTCTTCGTCCGTCCTCCCATGATGCGGTCTTTGTGGCAGTCACGTGACTAAAAACACTTCCTCCTTCTGGGTTGAAGGAGGAAGTATTTGTAGTCAAGTGATTGCGCATGTAGTCAAGTGATGCGCATGAACCGCATCGTTGGAGGCGCCAGGGATGGACAAAGAAGACGTCAGACAGGTAAAATTGAGCACCCCGCCCACCCCGCACAGGTTTACTGAGGGGATATCCGGATGGCAACTATACGGGTGTCTCCGGGATCCGGATTTGAGCATCACTAATCGTCACCAAATGTGGCAACTTGCAGACAACCACTGCGGGGCATATTTAAAATTATTTAAATATGCCACCTAAGAATGGCCTCCTCCTCCCCTACAGCCATGTCAATCCTCACCAAATGTGGCAATCTGCAGAGTAGCACTCGGGCGTAGTTAAAATGATTTAAATATGCCGCCTAATTATGGCCTCCTCCTCCCCTACAGCCATGCCAATCCTCACCAAATGTGGCAATCTGCAGAGTACCACTCAGGGGCGAATTTAAAATAATTTAAATATGCCGCCCAAGTATGGCCTCCTCCTCCCCTACAGCCAAGCCAATCCTCACCAGTGATGCTCAAATCCGAATCCGGGAGACACACGGATAGTTGCTATCCAGATATCTCTTAGTAAACCTGTGCGCGGTGGGTGGGGGGGGGGTCAATATTACCTGTCTGCAGTCTTCTTCGTCCGTCCCTGGCGCCTCCCATGATGCGGTCCTTGTAGCGGTCACGTGACTACAAACACTTCCTCCTTCTGGGTTGAAGGAGGAAGTGTTTGTAGTCAAGTGATGCGCATGAACCGCATCGTTCGAGGCGCCAGGGATGGACAAAGAAGACGTCAGACAGGTAAGATTGAGCCCCCCGCCCACACCGCACAGGTTTACTGGGAGATATCCGGATAGCAACTATACGGGTGTCTCCGGGATCCGGATTTGAGCATCACTAATCATCACCAAATGTGGCAACTTGCAGAAAACCACTGCGGGGCATATTTTAAATTATTTAAATATGCCACCTAAGAATGGCCTCCTCCTCTCCTACAGCCATGCCAATCCTCACCAAACGTGGCAATCTGCAGAGTACCACTCAGGGGCGTATTTAAAATGATTTAAATATGCCGCCCAAGTATGGCCTCCTCCTCCCCTACAGCCAAGCCAATCCTCACCAGTGATGCTCAAATCCGGATCCGGGAGACACACGGATAGTTGCTATCCAGATATCTTTTACTAAACCTGTGCGCGGTGGGTGGGGGGGGGGGCAATATTACCTGTCTGACGTCTTTTCGTCCGTCCCTGACGCCTCCCATGATGCGGTCCTTGTGGCGGTCACGTGACTACAAACACTTCCACCTTTCAGGTTGAAGGAGGAAGTGTTTGTAGTCAAGTGATGCGCATGAACCGCATCGTTGGAGGTGCCAGGGATGGACGAAGAAGATGTCAGACGGGTAAGATTGAGCCCCCCGCCCACCCCGCACAGGTCTACTGGGAGATATCTGGATAGCAACTATACGGGTGTCTCCGGGATCCGTATTTGAGCATCACTAATCGTCACCAAATGTGGCAACTTGCAGAAAACCACTGTGGGGCATATTTAAAATTATTTAACTATGCCGCCTAAGTATGGCCTCCTCCTCCCCTACAGCCATGCCAATCCTCACCAGTGATGCTCAAATCCACATTTGGGAGACACCCGGATAGTTGCTGTCCGGATATCTCTTAGTAAACCTGTGTGGGGTGGGCGGGGGGGTTCAATCTTACCAGTCTGACGTCTTCTTCGTCCGTTCTGGGCACCTACCACGATGCGGTCCACGCGGCGGTCACGTAACTACATACACTTCCTCCTTCCGGGTTGAAGGTGTGATGCTTGCGGGATAACCTCCACAGTCAGTGTGCAATGTGCACGCTGACACAGAGGAGATCGTGCGCAAGCGCTGTATGAGAAATAGGATTTCCCCAAATATAGTGGAGGAGCGGAAACAGACACAAGGGGGAGTTGTGGAGCACAAAGCAACCGTGCCTCTGTGCGACCCACAAATCCCGATGAACAATGGCTGCACGGTGCAAACACAGCGCAGCGCTTAACCTGCGCAACTCAGAAAAGAGCAAGGACAGACTGGGTGAATGTCCGCCAATCTAGTCGCCACCCATTCAAGAGAAGGACAGATAGAACGAGATAGCTAATCGCAAGATCCGCGATAGCAGACAGATAAACAGAACAGGACGAAACAGCAAGAAAGGAATAGAGGAACACACAGTAAAATAACAATGTAAGGAAAAAAACAAACGCTAGCTAAACGCGAACTCCGCACTCATTCGCAACAGAGAACGTGTTTAAGACACGATCACCGCGCGTTAGTCGCCCAGTGACAAGCGTGCCACCCTAACTAAAACAAGTAATACAAATGAACACAAATAGACAGAGACAGACAGAATGAACACTTGCGAGAGCAAGCGATCAACACAGACAAACAGATAGCGTAAACACTTGCTAATCGGTTGCCTAACACCAAGCAACAGCAGGCGCAGAAACATCGTGGCCAGCAGGATAAGTCACAAACATGATCATGACAGGACATGATCCTGACAGAAGGAGGAAGTGTTTGTAGTTACGTGATGCGCATGGACCGCATCGTTTGAGGCGCCAGGGATGGACAAAGAAGACGTGAGACAGGTAAGATTGAGCCCCCCGCCCACCCCGCACAGGTTTACTGGGAGATATCCGGATAGCAACTATACGGGTGTCTCCGGGATCCGGATTTGAGCATCACTAATCCTCACCAAATGTGGCAACTTGCAGAAAACCACTGCGGGGCATATTTAAAATTATTTAAATATGCCACCTAAGAATGGCCTCCTCCTCCCCTACAGCCATGCTTATTCTCACCAAATGTGGCAATCTGCAGAGTACCACTTGGGCGTAGTTAAAATGATTCAAATATGCCGCCTAAGTATGGCCTCCTCCTCCCCTACAGCTATGCCAATCCTCACCAAATGTGGCAATCTTAATGGGTCCACAAGAACAGAAAAACAAATCGGCACAAGATGAGCTCCTGGCAGGTTGGGAGATGCAGGTGCAAAAAACAATTGTGCCTCCGGCAGACAATTGTATGATTAAAAAAAAAAAGAGCAGAGGATTTCCGGGCACCAATTCAAGTAGTCACCTTTAATCTATACTCCCAACACCTTCAGACATGTACATGCAATAAAGATCAGCCTAACAGCCGTTTCGCAGGAAACCTGCTTCTTCAGAGGCAGCAATGTGGCAATCTGCAGAATACCATTTAGAGGCGTATTTAAAATGATTTAAATATGCCGCCCAAGTATGGCCTCTCCTCCCCTACAGCCAAGCCAATCCTCACCAAATGTGGCAATCTGCAGAGTACCACTGCGGGGCATATTTAAAATTATTTAAATATGCCACCTAAGAATGGCCTCCTCCTCCCCTACAGCCATGCCAATCCTCACCAAATACCAAATATGGCAATCTGCAGAGTACCACTCGGGCGTAGTTAAAATGATTTAAATATGCCGCCTAAGTATAGCCTCCTCCTCCCCTACAGCCAAGCCAATCCTCACCAGTGATGCTCAAATCCGGATCCGGGAGACACACGGATAGTTGCTATCCAGATATCTCTTAGTAAACCTGTGCGTGGTGGGTGGGGGTGGGGGGGGGGTCAATATTACCTGTCTGACGTCTTCTTCGTCCGTCCCTGGCGCCTACCATGATGCGGTCCTTGTGGCGGTCCCGTTGACTACAAACACTTCCTTCTTCCGGGTTGAAGGAGGAAGTGTTTGTAGTCAAGTGATGCGCATGAACCACATCGTTGGAGGCGCTAGGGATGGACAAAGAAGACGTCAGAAAGGTAAGATTGAGCCCCCCGCCCACCCCGCACAGGTTTACTGGGAGATATCCGGATAGCAACTATACGGGTGTCTCCGGGATCCGGATTTGAGCATCACTAATCGTCACCAAATATGGCAACTTGCAGAAAACCACTGCGGGGCATATTTAAAATTATTTAAATATGCCACCTAAGAATGGCCTCCTCCTCCCCTACAGCCATGCCAATCCTCACCAAATGTGGCAATCTGCAGAGTACCATTCGGGCGTAGTTAAAATGATTTAAATATGCCGCCTAAGTATGGCCTCCTCCTCCCCTACAGCCATGCCAATCCTCACCAAATGTGGCAATCTGCAGAGTACCACTCAGGGGCGTATTTAAAATGATTTAAATATGCCGCCCAAGTATGGCCTCCTCCTCCCCTACAGCCAAGCCAATCCTCACCAGTGATGCTCAAATCCGAATCCGGGAGACACACGGATAGTTGCTATCCAGATATCTCTTAGTAAACCTGTGCGCGGTGGGTCGGGGGGGGGGGGTCAATATCACCTGTCTGCAGTCTTCTTCATCCGTCCCTGGCGCCTCCCATGATGCGGTCCTTGTGGCGGTCACGTGACTACATACACTTCCTCCTTCCGGGTTGAAGGAGGAAGTGTTTGTAGTCACGTGATGCGCATAGACCTTATTCACGCATAGATCACACACAAGGATTCAAGTTAAGCACCTCTTGAAGCCTTGTGCAGATCGCTTCATACTCCTCCCTGTATTGCCTAATGAAGCGGAATTGAGCCTGTGAAACCCGTTGCAAAAAGTTTTTGGGGAGTTTCTAATAAATGTGTTTGATTTTCTGAATCACAGACCACCACTTTCTCCTTCATTTTTGCCATTTGAGTCGGTTTTTAAGCTCATTTAAATATTTAATGTAATTTTATACTTTTGGCACCTCTGTTCACTGTATACAATTTTGAGTCTACCCTTGGTGGAGGGTTGCTACCCTTTTGTCCTGTCCATAGAGAGCGACTTCTTAATCCTGAGTGGGGTCAGGAGAATCTCCCCACCTGCCTTTACAGTGGTTGCCTGCTGGTGACCCTGACTTGTGAGTGTCTAGCAATACAAATTTATTGCCCCCTTATCCAGTGCGTATTACACTATTGGGGCTCTTGGTGTTCCCTGTTTTTATCTCTTTGCAAGAACTTACCTGAGCATCAGCCTTGTGCTGCCTCATCCTGCCACTGCTGGCTGCACTGTGTCAAATGTTACAAGTACCTCATTTACTTATAGTGTAAAGAGTACTATGACATCAGAGTGGGCGTGGCCAATGTTACCAGACAATAACAACAGAAAACCCCAGACTTATCCCCCACAGAAAATGCTGGAACAGTCCCCAGACATGCCCCCACAAAACAAGCACACTCATCCCCACACCCCGCACCCAATCAAAATGTAGCCATATTCTTGCCACTGCCACTTATTAAGTTTTGAAGCTACAGTCACCAAACGTGGACCAAATATTTTGGGAGTCAACCTGAAGTAAAATGTAAATTTATGTGGTTTACCCCAATGTGGGCGGAGCCTAAAACACCCAATGAAAAAATAGGGGTTTTTTTTAATCATTTTCCAATTATTGCCACTGATACAGTTTTGAAGCTACAGTCACTAAAATTGGAGGAAATATTCTGGGAGTCAAACCTAATTAAAATGTGAATTTTGGGGGCTTACCCCAAAATGGGTGGAGCCTAAAACAGCTAATCACAAATGAGCTATTTTTCTATCACTGCCACTCATACCGTTTTGAAGCTATAGTCACAAAAAACTTGAACCAAATATTTTGGGAAACAACCAAAGACCTAGAGCTGCCAGGCCACAGGCCAGAACTTACCTGAGCAGCAGCATTGTGCTGCCTCATCCTGTCACTGCTGGCTACACTGTGTCAAATGTTACAAGTACCTCATTTACTTATAGTGTGAATAGTACTATGACATCAGCAGGGGCAGTACGATGACATCAGAGGGGGCGTGGCCACCTTTACCAGACAACAACAACGGAAAAACCCCAGACTTATCCCCCACAGAAAATTCTGGAACATTTCCAAGACATGCCCACAAAAAACACTCACACACATCCTACCCACCCCAACCCCCCTCCCCCGCAGCCAATTAAAATGTAGCTATATTCTTATCATTGCCACTTATACCGTTTTGAAGCTATACTCACAAAAGACGTGAACAAAATATTTGGAGAACCAACCAAAGACCTAGAGCTGCCAGGCCATAATTTACCTGAGCATCAGCCTTGTGCCGCCTCGTCCTGCTACTGCTGCCTGCACTTACAAGTACCTCATTTCCTTACCGTATATACTCGAATATAAGTCGACCCCGTATATAAGTCGACCCCAATATTTGACCTTCTTAAGCTGGAATTTGTTGATTTCTCAAGTATAAGTCATCCCACTCAGGGGCGTAGCAAAAGGGGGTGCAGCGGTAGCAACCGCATCGGGGCCCTTGGGCCAGAGGGGCCCCGAAGGGCCCTCCCTCAACCACAGTATTAGCTCTTTATTGGTCCTGTGCTCATAATAATCACTTCTATAGATACATTGAATAGTGGTAATTACAAACAAACTGTTCCCCATCCCTTTCTTGCACCTCTGACACTGTAGTTGTCATTGGCAGGTTTTGGTGCGCCGTATCAATTGTTATGTATAGAGGGCTTGGGGGGCCCCAAAGTAAAACTTGCATCGGGGCCCACAGCTCCTTAGCTACGCCACTGATCCCACTGTTCAACTCCCCACACATATAGTAGTCGTCCTTTTCTTCAATATATTTTATGTATTTTTTAAATATATTTTATAATAATCCTTTAAGGAAATTACTGTACATTTTTATATGTTGTTTTTACATATATGAAGCAAGATACCTGGAGCAAATGACCCTGCATGATTTCCATGCATCTTCCCCACACTGTGCTGCTGTTAATGTGTTAATACATAACATTAACAGCAGCACAGTGTTATATGCTTGTAGATAAGGGTTACTTGTTCCAGGTATCTTGCCTCAGATCTGGCTGGGATGGATACCTGCTGACTGTAGGGTCAATAACGCTGCTCTCTCCCTGGCGCTGCACAGTGACGCTATAATCACTGTATCAGCAGCGCTGACACTTCAGGGGGGAGCAGCAATTAGACGGGCTGGGCATGGGACAGTGATGCGGTGGGCGGAGCTTAAATCGCCGGTGTCCTGCTGAGAATGTTACCTAGGCTGCGGGGGTAGGAGCTGCTCACTGTGCCTCATCTAGCTGGCTAAGAGGACTAACGCAGCTCTCTCCCCGGCACTCGCTGTATAAACAGCGCTGACACTTCAGGGGGGAGCAGCAATTAGACAGGCTGGACATGGGAAAGTGATGTGGCTGGCGGGGGGCGGAGCTTAAATCGCCGGTGCCCTGTCAAGAAAAGCTGCTTGCCTCAGGGACAGGCTGGTGAGGACAGTGATCGGTGGCTGGATCAGAGGGATTTAGAGCAGCTCCTACCCCTGCAGCGGTTGTAGGAGCAGCTTTAAATCCCTCCGTTCCAGCCACCGATCACTGTCCTCGCCTGCCTGTCCCTGATAGAAGCAGCTTTTCTTGACAGGACACCGGCGAATTAAGCTCCGCCCCCGCCAGCCACATCACTTTCCCATGTCCAGCCTTGTCTAATTGCTGCTCCCCCCTGAAGTGTCAGCGCTGTTTATACAGCGAGTGCCGGGGAGAGAGCTGCTGACAGGGGAGGATTGCTGGCAGGCTTGACAGGCGTTTTGATCTGATTTTACACTGTGAGTGTGTTTTTTTATGCGTGTCTTTTTTAAAGTAAAAACTTATTGCACCAGCGGTGCGCTCCTCTCTTCTTGCCTCTTGTGCTGCCTCATCCTGCCACTGCTGGCTGCACTTACAAGTACCTCATTTACTTATAGTGTAAAGAGTACTATGACATCAGAGTGGGCGTGGCCAACATTACCAGGCAATAACAACAGAAAAACCCCAGACTTATCCCCCACAGAAAATTCTGGAACATTTCCAAGACATATCCCCCACAGAGCAGGCACACATATCCCCTCCTCCCCTCCTGAATTTTGGAGTGTGTGGAGAAAATCCACACCGACAAGGGGAAACACACAAATCTCCTGCATATAGTGTCCTGGCTGGGATTCCAACCAAAGACCTAGAGCTGCCAGGCCAGAACTTACCTGAGCATCAGCCTTGTGCTGCCTCATCCTGCCACTGCTGGCTGCACTGTGTCACATGTTACATGCACCTCATTTACATATAGTGTGAAGAATACTATGACATCAGCAGGGGCAGTACTATGACATCAGAGGGGGCGTGGCCAACTTTAACAGACAACAACAATGGAAAAACCCCAGCCTTATTCCCCACAGAAAATTCTGGAACATTTCCAAGACATGCCTCCAAAAAATAAGCACACAGAGCCCCCCCTCCCCCGCAGCCAATCAAAATGTAGCTATATTCTTATCGCTGCCACTTATACCGTTTTGAAACTATAGTCACCAGGGATGATCGTAATCAAGTACCTCATTTACATATAGTGTAAAGAGTACTATGACATCAGAGTGGGCGTGGGCAACATTACCAGGCAACAACAACAGAAAAACCCCAGACTTATCCCCCACAGAAAATTCTGGAACATTTCCAAGACATATCTCCCACAGAGCAGGCACGCATATCCCCTCCTCCCCCACAGCCAATCGAAATGTAGCTGTATTTTTATCACTGCCACTTATACAGTTTTGAAGCTACAGTCACCAATCTTGGACCAAATATTTTGGCAGTTAAACCAAATTAAAATGTGAATTTTGGAGTGTGCGGAGAAAATCCACACCGACAAAGGGAAAACACACAAATCTCCTGCATATAGTGCCCTGGCTGGGATTCCCACCAAAGACCTAGCGCTGCCAGGCCAGAACTTACCTGAGCATCAGCCTCGTGCTGCCTCATCCTGCCACTGCTGGCTGCACTGTGTCACATGTTACATGCACCTCATTTACATATAGTGTGAAGAATACTATGACATCAGCAGGGGCAGTACTATGACATCAGAGGGGGCGTGGCCAACTTTACCAGACAACAACAATGGAAAAACCCCAGACTTATCTCCCACAGAAAATTCTGGAACATTTCCAAGACATGCCCACAACAAACAAGCACACAGAGCCTGCCGCCCCTCCCCCTCCCCCGCAGCCAATCAAAATGTAGCTATATTCTTATCGCTGCTACTCATACCGTTTTTAAACTGTAGTCACCAGTGATGATCGTAATCAGCAAAATTACGATTTTGCAAAATTTCGCTTACATTTTTGCAATTACGCCTATACGTAATTACGATTAGCAAACGAAAATTGATTTCAAAGTCATTCGTAATTTCACATAAAAATGTGCGTAAGTTCGCGAAATTTTGCGTAATTTTGTGCCGACTTTGGAGGTTAATAGCAAAGCCCCCATACATGCTACTGACACCAAAATTGCTACCAATGTTAAAGGGAATAGTGGGTACAAGGGAACATTTTTTTTCCAAAAAGGCCATATAGTTTTTGAGAGAATCAATATTAAAAATGCAAAGAAAAATGGTTTTTAAACTTGCAAAAAATGACAGTTTAAAAACCATTTATTTTTGCATTTTTAAAATCGATTTTCTCAAAAACGACGTCTTTTTGAAAAATATTTTTTTTTAATTGTACTCAAAAATTCTCTTTAACATATGTACCAATTTTGGTAGCTATAGCATGTATAGGGGTTTTGCTATTAACTGCCAAAGTGGGCAAGAAATTGCGCAAAATTGCGCGAATATTCAAAAATTACACAAAATTATGAAATACTATTATTACATACTAAATCAATTAAGATTTTCTCAGAAATTTCGCATTATGAATATGATGTGAAAATGCAAATTTATTTTCAAAATTTTGCATATGCGAAATTTCGGCCCATCACTGATAGTCACAAAAAACTTGAACCAAAAATTTTGGGAAACAACCAAAGACCTAGAGCTGCCAGGCCAGAACTTACCTGAGCATCAGCCTCGTGCTGCCTCATCCTGCCACAGCTGGCTGCACTGTGTCACATGTTACACATACCTCCTTTACTTATAGTGTGAAGAGTACTATGACATCAGAGTGGGCGTGGCCAATGTTACTAGACTTATCCCCCACAGAAAATTCTGGAACAGTCCCCAGACATGCCCCCACAAAACAAGCACGCACATCCCCCCAAAATGGGTGGAGCCTAAAACAGCTAATCACAAATGAGCTATTTTTCTATCACTGCCACTCATACCGTTTTGAAGCTATAGTCACAAAAAACTTGAACCAAATATTTTGGGAAACAACCAAAGATCTAGAGCTGCCAGGCCACAGGCCAGAACTTACCTGAGCAACAGCCTTGTGTTGCCTCATCCTGTCACTGCTGGCTACACTGTGTCAAATGTTACAAGTACATCATTTACTTATGGTGTGAATAGTACTATGACATCAGCAGGGGCAGTACTATGACATCAGAGGGGGCGTGGCCACCTTTACCAGACAACAACAACGGAAAAACCCCAGACTTACCTCCCACAGAAAATTCTGGAACATTTCCAAGACATTACCACAAAAAACAAACACACACATCCCCCCACCCCAACCCCCCCTCCCCGCAGCCAATCAAAATGTAGCTATATTCTTATTATTGACACTTATACCGTTTTGAAGCTATACTCACAAAAAACTTGAACAAAATATTTGGGGAAACAACCAAAGACCTAGAGCTGCCAGGCCATAATTTACCTGAGCATCAGCCTTGTGCTGCCTCATCCTGCCACTGCTGGCTGCACTTACAAGTACCTCATTTACTTATAGTGTAAAGAGTACTATGACATCAGAGTGGGCGTGGCCAACATTACCAGGCAATAACAACAGAAAAACCCCAGACTTATCCCCCACAGAAAATTCTGGAACATTTCCAAGACATATCCCCCACAGAGCAGGCACACATATCCCCTCCTCCCCTCCTGAATTTTGGAGTGTGTGGAGAAAATCCACACCGACAAGGGGAAACACACAAATCTCCTGCATATAGTGTCCTGGCTGGGATTCCAACCAAAGACCTAGAGCTGCCAGGCCAGAACTTACCTGAGCATCAGCCTTGTGCTGCCTCATCCTGCCACTGCTGGCTGCACTGTGTCACATGTTACATGCACCTCATTTACATATAGTGTGAAGAATACTATGACATCAGCAGGGGCAGTACTATGACATCAGAGGGGGCGTGGCCAACTTTAACAGACAACAACAATGGAAAAACCCCAGCCTTATTCCCCACAGAAAATTCTGGAACATTTCCAAGACATGCCTCCAAAAAATAAGCACACAGAGCCCCCCCTCCCCCGCAGCCAATCAAAATGTAGCTATATTCTTATCGCTGCCACTTATATCGTTTTGAAACTATAGTCACCAGGGATGATCGTAATCAAGTACCTCATTTACATATAGTGTAAAGAGTACTATGACATCAGAGTGGGCGTGGGCAACATTACCAGGCAACAACAACAGAAAAACCCCAGACTTATCCCCCACAGAAAATTCTGGAACATTTCCAAGACATATCTCCCACAGAGCAGGCACGCATATCCCCTCCTCCCCCACAGCCAATCGAAATGTAGCTGTATTTTTATCACTGCCACTTATACAGTTTTGAAGCTACAGTTACCAAACTTGGACCAAATATTTTGGCAGTTAAACCAAATTAAAATGTGAATTTTGGAGTGTGTGGAGAAAATCCACACCGACAAGGGGAAACACACAAATCTCCTGCATATAGTGCCCTGGCTGGGATTCCCACCAAAGACCTAGCGCTGCCAGGCCAGAACTTACCTGAGCATCAGCCTCGTGCTGCCTCATCCTGCCACTGCTGGCTGCACTGTGTCACATGTTACATGCACCTCATTTACATATAGTGTGAAGAATACTATGACATCAGCAGGGGCAGTACTATGACATCAGAGGGGGCGTGGCCAACTTTACCAGACAACAACAATGGAAAAACCCCAGACTTATCTCCCACAGAAAATTCTGGAACATTTCCAAGACATGCCCACAACAAACAAGCACACAGAGCCTGCAGCCCCTCCCCCTCCCCCGCAGCCAATCAAAATGTAGCTATATTCTTATCGCTGCTACTCATACCGTTTTTAAACTGTAGTCACCAGTGATGATCGTAATCAGCAAAATTACGATTTTGCAAAATTTCGCTTACATTTTTGCAATTATGCCTATACGTAATTACGATTAGCAAACGAAAATTGATTTCAAAGTCATTCGTAATTTCACATAAAAATGTGCGTAAGTTCGCGAAATTTTGCGTAATTTTGTGCCGACTTTGGAGGTTAATAGCAAAGCCCCCATACATGCTACTGACACCAAAATTGCTACCAATGTTAAAGGGAATAGTGGGTACAAGGGAACATTTTTTTTTTCCAAAAAGGCCATATAGTTTTTGAGAGAATCAATATTAAAAAATGCAAAGAAAAATGGTTTTTAAACTTGCAAAAAATGACAGTTTAAAAACCATTTGTTTTTGCATTTTTAAAATCGATTTTCTCAAAAACTACGTCTTTTTGAAAAATTATTTTTTTGAATTGTACTCAAAATTCTCTTTAACATATGTACCAATTTTGGTAGCTATAGCATGTATAGGGGCTTTGCTATTAACTGCCAAAGTGGGCAAGAAATTGCACAAAATTGCGCGAATATTCGAAAAATGACACAAAATCATGAAATACTATTATTACATACTAAATCAATTAAGATTTTCTCCAAATTTTGTATTATGAAAACGATGTGAAAATGCAAATTTCTTTTCTAAATTTCGCATATACGAAATTTTGGCCCATCACTGATAGTCACAAAAAACTTGAACCAAAAATGTTGGGAAACAACCAAAGACCTAGAGCTGCCAGGCCAGAACTTACCTGAGCATCAGCCTCATGCTGCCTCATCCTGCCACTGCTGGCTGCACTGTGTCAAACGTTACAAGTACCTCATTTACTTATAGTGTGAAGAGTACTATGACATCAGAGTGGGCGTGGCCAATGTTACTAGACTTATCCCCCACAGAAAATTCTGGAACAGTCCCCAACACCCCACCCACCCCGCAGCCAATCAAAATGTAGCTATATTCTTGCCACTGCCACTTATTAAGTTTTGAAGCTACAGTCACCAAACTTGGACCAAATATTTTGGGAGTCAACCTGAAGTAAAATGTAAATTGATGGGGTTTACCCCAACGTGGGTGGAGCCTAAAACACCCAATCAAAAAATAGTTTTTTTTCCAATTATTTTCCAATTATTGCCACTGATACAGTTTTGAAGCTACAGTCACTAAAATTGGAGGAAATATTCTGGGAGTCAAACCTAATTAAAATGTGAATTTTGGGGGCTTACCCCAAAATGGGTGGAGCCTAAAACAGCTAATCACAAATTAGCTATTTTTCTATCACTTCCACTCATAACGTTTTGAAGCTATAGTCACAAAAGACTTGAACCAAATAATTTGGGAAACAACCAAAGACCTAGAGCTGCCAGGCCACAGGCCAGAACTTACCTGAGCAGCAGCCTTGTGTTGCCTCATCCTGCCACTGCTGGCTACACTGTGTCAAATGTTACAAGTACATCATTTACTTATAGTGTGAATAGTACTATGACATCAGCAGGGGCAGAACTATGACATCAGAGGGGGCGTGGCCACCTTTACCAGACAACAACAACAGAAGAACCCCAGACTTATCCCCCACAGAAAATTCTGGAACATTTCCAAGACATGCCCACAAAAAAACACTCACACACATCCTACCCACCCCAACCCCCCTCCCCCGCAGCCAATCAAAAAATAGCTATATTCTTATCATTGCCACTTATACCGTTAAGCTATACTCACAAAAAACTTGAACAAAAATATTTGGGGAAACAACCAAAGACCTAGAGCTGCCAGGCCATATTTTACCTGAGCATCAGCCTTGTGCTGCCTCGTCCTGCTACTGCTGGCTGCACTTACAAGTACCTCATTTACATATAGTGTAAAGAGTGCTATGACATCAGAGTGGGCGTGGCCAACATTATCAGACAACAACAACAACAAAACTCAGACTTATCCCCACAGAAAATTCTGGAACATTTCCAAGACATATCCCCCACAGAGCAGGCACACATATCCCCTCCTCCCCCGCAGCCAATCAAAATGTAGCTGTATTCTTATCACTGCCACTTATACAGTTTTGAAGCTACAGTCACCAAACTTGGACCAAATATTTTGGCAGTTAAACCAAATTAAAATGTGAATTTTGGAGTGTGCAGAGAAAATCCACACAGACAAGGGGAAAACACACAAATCTCCTGCATATAGTGCCCTGGCTGGGATTCCGAATCAAAGACCTAACGCTGCCAGGCCAGAACTTACCTGAGCATCAGCCTCGTTCTGCCTCATCCTGCCACTGCTGGCTGCACTGTGTCAAATATTACAAGCACCTCATTTACTTATAGTGTGAATAGTACTATGACATCAGCAGGGGCAGTACTATGACATCAGAGGGGGCGTGGCCACCTTTACCAGACAACAACAGCGGAAAAACCCCAGACTTATCCTCCACAGAAAATTCTGGAACAGTCCCCAGTAGAGTTGGGCCGAACGGTTCGCCTGCGAACGGTTCCATGCGAACTTCCGTGGTTCGCGTTCGCGTCCCGCAGGCGAACTTTTGCGGAAGTTCGGTTCGCCCCATAATGCACCATGAGGGTCAACTTTGACCCTCTACATCACAGTCAGCAGGCCCAGTGTAGCCAATTAGGCTACACTAGCCCCTGGAGCCACTCCCCCCCTACTAAAAGGCCTGTACTGTGAACCCACCACTGCATACCTGTTCTGTGAACCCACCACTGCATACCTGTACTGTGAACCCACCACTGCATACCTGTTCAGTAAACCCACCACTGCATACCTGTTCTGTGAACCCACCACTGCATACCTGTTCTGTGAACCCACCACTGCATACCTGTTCTGTGTACCCACCACTGCATACCTGTACTGTGAACCCACCACTGCATACCTGTTCAGTGAACCTGCCACTGCATACCTGTACTGTTCAGTGAACCCGCCACTGCATACCTGTTCTGTTCAGTGAACCCACCACTGTATACCTGTTCTGTTCAGTGAACCCGCCACTGCATACCTGTTCTGTTCAGTGAACCCGCCACTGCATACCTGTTCAGTGAACCCGCCACTGCATACCTGTTCAGTGAACCCACCACTGCATACCTGTTCTGTGAACCCACCACTGCATACCTGTTCTGTGAACCCACCACTGCATACCTGTACTGTGAACCCACCACTGCATACCTGTTCTGTGAACCCACCACTGCATACCTGTTCTGTGAACCCACCACTGCATACCTGTACTGTGAACCCACCACTGCATACCTGTTCAGTAAACCCACCACTGCATACCTGTTCTGTGAACCCACCACTGCATACCTGTTCTGTGAACCCACCACTGCATACCTGTTCTGTGAACCCACCACTGCATACCTGTACTGTGAACCCACCACTGCATACCTGTTCAGTGAACCTGCCACTGCATACCTGTACTGTTCAGTGAACCCGCCACTGCATACCTGTTCTGTTCAGTGAACCCACCACTGTATACCTGTTCTGTTCAGTGAACCCGCCACTGCATACCTGTTCTGTTCAGTGAACCCGCCACTGCATACCTGTTCAGTGAACCCGCCACTGCATACCTGTTCAGTGAACCCACCACTGCATACCTGTTCTGTGAACCCACCACTGCATACCTGTTCTGTGAACCCACCACTGCATACCTGTTCTGTGAACCCACCACTGCATACCTGTTCTGTGAACCCACCACTGCATACCTGTACTGTGAACCCACCACTGCATACCTGTACTGTGAACCCACCACTGCATACCTGTTCAGTGAACCTGCCACTGCATACCTGTACTGTTCAGTGAACCCACCACTGCATACCTGTACTGTGAACCCACCACTGCATACCTGATCAGTAAACCCACCACTGCATACCTGTTCTGTGAACCCACCACTGCATACCTGTTCTGTGAACCCACCACTGCATACCTGTTCTGTGAACCCACCACTGCATACCTGTTCTGTGAACCCACCACTGCATACCTGTTCTGTGAACCCACCACTGCATACCTGTTCTGTGAACTCACCACTGCATACCTATACTGTGAACCCACCACTGCATACCTGTACTGTGAACCCATCACTGCATACCTGTTCAGTGAACCTGCCACTGCAAACCTGTACTGTTCAGTGAACCCGCCACTGCATACCTGTTCTGTTCAGTGAACCCGCCACTGTATACCTGTTCTGTTCAGTGAACCCGCCACTGCATACCTGTTCTGTTCAGTGAACCCGCCACTGCATACCTGTTCTGTTCAGTGAACCCGCCACTGCATACCTGTTCTGTTCAGTGAACCCGCCACTGTATACCTGTTCTGTTCAGTGAACCCGCCACTGCATACCTGTTCTGTTCAGTGAACCCGCCACTGTATACCTGTTCTGTTCAGTGAACCCGCCACTGCATACCTGTTCTGTTCAGTGAACCCGCCACTGTATACCTGTTCTGTTCAGTGAACAGTTTGGTGTGTCAGTGTGAAGCAGTACCTTAATTACACTATCTGATTGATGTATACACATGCAAGATGTTTTAAAGCACTTTAGGCCTGTCATTTAGCATTCAATATGATTTCTGCCCTTAAAACGCTGCTTTGCGTCAAATCCAGATTTTTCCCGGGGACTTTTGGCGTGTATCCCACTCCGCCATGCCCCCCTCCAGGTGTTAGACCCCCTTGAAACATCTTTTCCATCACTTTTGTGGCCAGCATAAATTTTTTTTCCAAAGTTCGCATCCCCATTGAAGTCTATTGCGGTTCGCAAACTTTAACGCGAACCGAACCTTCCGCGAAAGTTCGCGAACCCGGTTCGCGAACCTAAAATCGGAGGTTCGGCCCAACTCTAGTCCCCAGACATGCCCCCACAAAACAAGCACGCACATCCCCCCATCCCAACACCTGCTAAAGGAACGGAGTGCTGGAGATGGAAAACTAATGCCTTTAAAATCCATGGATCAGTTTTTAAAGGCATCAGTTTTCTATCTGTGCCAGTGTGGCCCGGGGCTTAAATTAATAATTTCTTACTTTTAAATATTATGAAATAAACTAATTGATGGTAGACAGGACCAGCATAGTTTGAATGATAAAACAAATTATTTTGCTTTCGAACTTCTTTGTGATCACAACTTCTTTGTGATATGTTTGACTAGGGGTGTAGTTAGAGGTAGTACTGTGCAGGTGCAGAATGCTAGATAGGGGCATGCGCAGTAAAGCACAACTCAGAACGACACAGGACTTTACTAGGACAGCCAGTGGATGATCGAAGCGGCCCGGGAGGACAGCGAGGGAAGCCCATGTCTGAATGGGGTTGGAGAAAGCCCCAGGAATATATAAAAGCGTTCATTTATTTTTGGTCTCAGGTTTCTTTTAAAGTGAACCTAAATCGGTTGAAAAAAAGACCTGTGCATGCGCCGTCCATCAACGATTCTCCGGTCCTCCGCCGTGGCTGTTTCGTTCTTCAGAAATTGACCAGTCGATGGCCAGTGCGCCTGCGTGGCCCTGGCTTGTCCTCGATCACGCTCCCGTCTCATGAAGTGTACTGCGCAGTGGGATGCTCCTGGCAATAGGCGCGTGATCGAGGACGCTCACGGCCAGGGACGCGCAGACGCACTGGCCATCGACTGAAGAAGGAAACTAAGCCACAGCGGGGGACCGGAGGATTGTTGACTGATGGCGTGTGCACAGGCTGGTTGCAAGGGGCTGGTAGACTTTAAAGTGTCCCTTTTTCTTAACTCAAAAAGTTGACAACGCCCTGATATCATAAGTGTGCAGCCACCTAAATGAAAGTTAAGAAAGCATTCTTAAACACTTACAGAGCTCTCACTGCTAATAAAAACATGGAAGTCAAGAGGGTACTCCAGATGATAACCACAGCAGTGGGTGCTTGATAAAATGTATCCTTAATAAGTGATTACATCATGTGGTAAAGATGTTGAGAAACATTTAATTGCTCAGAGCAACGTCTTCAGTTCTGATTAAGCAAGTTAGATAACGGGAAACCTTCACAAACCCACGCAGGCCAAAAAGGCTATGCAGCCAGAGCTTGGCACTCGTCTGAAGCCAGCACACTGCGGAACCCACTATAGGGTTAATGACGTCGGCGCGCGCAGCCAGGAATGGAACACACAGGCCAGTCATTTAGAACGCTTCCAGCGGCCAGCATGCGCAGTACATCTGCCTTTGACTGCCACAGGGAAAAGCAATCGAGCGCCGCACGTGAGTGCAGGGAGTTTAGTGAGTGAGGCGAAGAGCGATAGATTGGTGCGGCCTGGCCGTACAGTCAGCTAGAATTGCAGAGTACAGCAGTGTGGAAGTAGAGAGAGGATAGGAGGAGAGGTGTGACAGTCTGCAAGTGGATCTGCTCTGCTGGCATTGGCACTGCAGGGAGGACACCCCTCAGCACCTCACTGCATGGGAGAACCTGCTGCTGTACTGGTGAGCATGGGGGGCATTGTGTGCAGGGAGCCCATACACGCCCAGGTGATGACAGGGTGCTGCTCTCAACTGGGCAGAGATGGGGGCAAGACGTCAGCCAGTCATTCCTGACACTACATTGCTGGGTCATGTGCCTGGATATGCCCCTCCAGGCTTGGCCAGTGTACAGATGGACATACAGAGCAGGAGGGCAGTTTCTGAACTCCTCCACAGGTCCCAACAGTGTCTGCAAGTCATCAGCAGCTATTCCTTTGTTTGTGATTGTTTGGTACTAGCAGCTCCCTTGCAGGATTAGTTAGATGCACTATCTGTCCCAGGGAGGACATTAAGGATATGTGCTCCTATTCCCTAGATAGGGTTTGATGCGCCGAACGTGTGCATGTTTGTGCTATGCATGCTACAGGGCCAGAGTTAGGACACAAACGACACTGGGCTACCTCTACGCGGTGTATGTGACTACGCAAAACACTTTATTGTAACGAAGATCTAAGCTTTTAACTTAGCTGTAGGGACAGCATTGATTGCTGCATGATTTTTGTAAATGGATTTGCACGAGTGTGCAGAAGTTCATTTTGATGTTTTGCTGGTTCCAGACCAGACACCACTCCTTGTAGATTGCATGCTCTTTTTCTACAGATGTTGTGCCAGATCAGATCAGGTTTCTCAACATCAGTGTAGCTAATACGCTATAATCAAATAATTAGTTTGTAAAGTATTACTTGTCGATAACATCATCTCAGTACACCTTTGCAAATGTAAATTTGTTGGAGGCTATAGATTCCCAGATGATTTGATGAAAGTTAGATTAGGGGCTGAGCTTGTATTAGGATGTTTCATACCAAGTAGGGATTCAGCACAAGCACTGCTTCATATTTTTCCCTACATAAGGTGAATGTTTACTATCCTGGGATATATGGGATTTAACTTTACTGTAAATCTTGCAGTTGTTTTGGGGCAGGTTGGTAGTGTGGAATTTGATTGTAGAGATGTGTGGAAGGCACAGATGAAGCAGAAATAAACTAAAGGGAACCCGAGCTGAGAGCTACAGTGCTGCCCTTAATTATTCATATACCCCTGGCAAATTTTGACTTAAAGTTACTTTTATTCAACCAGCAAGTAATTTTTTGATCAGAAATAACATAGATGTCTCCCAAAAGATAATAAGACAATGTACAAGAGACATTATTGTGGGAAAGAAAAAATTTCTCAGCTTTTATTTACATTTGAGCAAAACGTGTTGGGATCACTTTAAAGAGGAACTGTAACGACAAAACGGCCCCTGGGGGGTACTCACTTCGGGTGGGGGAAGCCTCAGGATCCTAATGAGGCTTCCCACGCCGTCCTGCGTCCCTCGGGGGTCTCGCTGTAGCCCTCCGTGCAGCGGTGACGCAATATTTACTTTCCTGGCTCCTGCGCAGGCGCTCTGATGCCTCTCGGCGCCGAAGTAGGCGGAAATACCCGATCGCCGTCGGGTCTGCTCTACTGCGCAGGCGCAAGTTTCCGGCGCCTGCGCAGTAGAGCGGACCCGACGGAGATCGGGTATTTCCGTCTATTTCCGTGCCGAAAGTCGCCACAGCGCCCCCGCTGGAGCCAGCAAAGGTAAATATTGAACTGACAGTCGGCACAGTCGCCGGCTGTTCGGAGGGCTGCAACGAGACCCTCGTGGGACAGAGGACGGCGTGGGAAGCCTCATTAGGATCCGGAGGCTTCCCCCACCCGAGGTGAGTACCCCACAGGGGAGGTTTTTGTTGTTACAGAGTCTCTTTAAAGAAGGTAACAGATTTGCATTGCTTTCCATATTTACCTTTTCAGTTTACATATACCATTTACCTCTGAAAACCACATACACAGGGCAGCAACAGGAGGTATTCCTACCTAGCTATGATGCAAAATGAAGGGGTGATTATTTTCATTGCTCTTGCGGGGTTTCTGTTACCTCAAATTTTGCTTGCCTACTTAAAGTGATCCTAAAGTCAACCCCAAAAAAAAGAGTTTTACTCACCTGGGGCTTCCAATAGCCCCCTGCAGCTGTCCGGTGCCCTCGCCGTGTCCCTCCAATCCTCCTGTCCCCGCCGGCAGCCACTTCCGGTTTCGCTGTCAGGACCCGACAGGCTATAGCAAGCACATGGCAGCATAGAGGGCCATATTGTGGCTGGGAACGCGAAGAATCACTCACGTTCCCAGCCTGTCGGCTCCTGACGGCGAAACCGGAAGTGGCTGCCGGCGGGGCCAGGAGGATCGGAGGGACATGGCGACGGCACCGGACAGCTGCAGGGGGCTATTGGAAGCCCCAGGTGAGTAAAACTCATTTTTTTTGGTTGACTTAAGGTTCATTTTAAAGGCCAGAGTGGCTAAATGAAGTAATATGGGGCCCTAAGGGCTCATTCACATTGCATTCCGCTCGCGTTGGCTTTCGTGTTGAGATTTTTTGTAGCGATTTTTTTTTTTTTTGATTCCCGGCGCTTGGGTTGGCGTTCCGTTTTTGTGAAAAGCGTTTTTTCTAAGTGCTTTTCCCAAGCGTTGTTTTTTATTCACTCCCTGACGCAAGTCAGGAAGTGAACTCTTTGACTCGGAATATAATAAATACAGTGTATTTATTCTTTAAAACGCGAACTCAATCGCTGCACAAAGTGATTTTGTGAGCGTTTTGCGTTTTTCCTATACCTTCCATTATAGCAAAATCGCCCCAAAAATGGTACAGGCAGCGCTTTGCTGGACGCACAGCGCACGACCCGCACTGATATAAACCTTCTTATAGACATTTATTGCGCAAGCGTTTTGGGGGCGATTTTAAAAATCACCTGCGCTTGAAAAAAGGCCAAAAACGCCCTAGATGTGAACGAGCACGAATTGAGGTACAAGCTTATGCTTCCCCTGAACATTTTTGGTAAGAAGTAATATGAGAGGTCGGCATCCGAGGTGGCTCCTTGACTTCCACCAGACCCTAGACAACCACCCAGATTGCCTTGTGTATAATCTGGTACTAGCTATACTAAATTGGCCTTGTGCTCAAATGTTATATTTTAGTGTTTCCCCTTATATATTTATAAGATTGCATGCGTATTTGCTTATTTGTGAAACTATAAGGCAAGGTTCGCACGAGGCAGGGCGTCTTGGCGCGTGCCGGGTAGCGCCTGCATTGGGCGCCACTATATTCACAGTGCTACAGTGCACGGCCCACGCAGTGGTTATTCAGGGTTCTGGCAACTGCTGTCATTTGGCTCACCCTGTGCCAAAGTGCCCGGGCGCCAAACTGGCAAGGATCAAGGTTTGCAGTGGGTGTTGTGTTGCGTTTTCCATAAAAGCAAGAGCTCAGCAGAATGGAAAAGTCATGCGACCTGTCATCTGTGCATTGCATTGCATCGCATAGAGTGAAGCATACAGTCACTGAAAAGTATGCTTCACTGTCACCGTTAAACGCACGTGTTTTTTTCATTACACGTTGGGATGCTACATGCTGTTAAAAAACACACCACCGGCCACACTGAACGTCACATTGTTTTTTCATTGCAGTGCGGAAAACTGCGTTGCAATATGGCCTTCACTTTACACCGAAACGCCCCACTGTGAACATATTGCACATACCGCTAGCACATTTGCTGCTAATGTTATCCTATGGTATTGCTACTATCTATTCCACACTAGCAGCAGCTTGGTGCTTCATCCTCTTGTGTTGTAGTTTCTACACACTCAGAGGCGTATCTAGAGGGGTGCAGGTATGGCTTGTGCCATGGGCGCCACAGCACCGTGGGGTGCCATGCCTCATGCCTCAAATAAGGGGAATCTGGGGAACATGGGTACTTAATCTGCCCTCTTTTCTCACTTGGCTTAGTGTTAGAAAAGGGGGCAGAGAGGGAATAAGTAGAAATACTTCCCAAAAAGTAACTTCAGCAATCTCCCGAGCCAAAAAACACAGGCAACCATAACATGTACGCGAGAAAGAACATTGCGGCCAGCTGGTCGCAATAGCAGCATAGGGGGCGATATACAGGCTGGGAACGCAAACATTCACTCGCGTTCCCATGCCTGTCGGCCGGTGACGGCCAAACCGGAAGTGTTCGCCGGCGGGTCCTGGAGCGTCAGAGCGTGGCTGCGAGGGCACCGAACGGCTGCAGGGGGCTGAGGGAAGCCCCAGGTGAGTAAATCTCATTTTTTATACTTGACTTAAGTTTTCCTTTAATGCTTTAAGATTGTGCTGAGCTACTATCTTGTAATTTTGTGCTTTCAGAAACTACGACACATAGAGAGTGTTTGATGAACTCCCAAGCTTGTACCATGTTTTCTGAGCTTTGCAGATCATTAAAGTTATTTGGTATTGGAAGGGTTAACCACCCTGGCGTTCTGATTAAATCGCCAGGGTGGCTGCGGGAGGGTTTTTTTTAAATAAAAAAAAAACTATTTCATGCAGCCAACTGAAAGTTGGCTGCATGAAAGCCCACTAGAGGGCGCTCCGGAGGCGATCTTCCGATCGCCTCCGGCGGCAAGAGATAACACGGAAGGCCGCAATGAGCGGCCCTCCGTGTTTCGCTTCCCTCGTCGCCATGGCGACGAGCGGAGTGACGTCATGGACGTCAGCCGACGTCCTGACGTCAGCCGCCTCCGATCCAGCCCTTAGCGCTGGCCGGAACTGTTTGTTCCGGCTACGCTGGGCTCGGGCGGCTGGGGGGACCCTCTTTCGCCGCTGCACGCGGCGGATCGCCGCGCTGCAGCGGCGATCAGGCAGCACACGCGGCTGGCAAAGTGCCGGCTGCGTGTGCTGCTTTTTATTTGGTTAAAATCGGCCCAGCAGGGCCTGAGCGGCAGCCTCTGGCGGTGTTGGACGAGCTGAGCTCGTCCAGACCGCTCAGCAGGTTAAACTGTGGTGCACTCCGCGAGTATATCTTGGCCAGCACTGGGAGCAGGCATTTTATTGGTTGTCAGCCAAAGGCTCTCCCAGCGGTAATGTTTATCTGCTGCCATAGCTTGGCATGTGAGGTTGCTGCAGACTTGTGATGTCCTGGGTGCAGAGAGATGGCCTGGCTGAGTGGCCTGGGAGGGACTCCTCCTGAGTCACTCTCTCAGCCTGAAGGTCAGCACATTCTTTGTCCTGAATCTGGAAAGTGTCAGGTCTGTCCACATTCTCCCGGCAGCTGCACCATTTTTGGAATAATATGTGACTGCCGCAGCCTCAGATCTGTTTATAAAATGGGATTGGCATTGGGAAGTTGTAGTGCAGAAAATATGACTTTTTAAATTTTTTCCCCCTACAGAAATCATGGACTCGGAGCCAGCAGCTACCCCGCCCGTGCTTGGCAGATCACAGCTGAATGCTGCTACTGATGCCGATGTGCAGCATGAAGATAGCCACAAGGCGGCCCCATCCACCCCAGTGTCCCCCAGAGATTTTGCAGCTGTGCCAGGTATGCCTAAAACCAACCTGTTGCTGCTTGTGTCTGCCCACCACTGCTGCTACTGTAAAAATGCACAGGGGCACCTCAAATCCACTTGGCAATTGTTGGCGAAATGACTTGAGCCATGTACACACTATTATTTATTTATTGGATTTATATAGCGCCAACATATTATTATGCTGCGCGGTGACCGACAACACAATACAGGTAATAAGCAGTACGACACACAATGCCAGATCATACACTTGGCAAAGACAGTTAGGGCAGTGGCGAGGTGAGGTAGGCCTTCTTGAATAGGTGAGTTTTGAGGCCTTGTTTGAAGGTGCTGAAAGCATACCTGAGTTTATGGATAAGAAAGATTTTATACTTACCCTGGGCTTCCTCCAGCCCCATGAACACCACTGCGTCCCTTGCCGTCCTCCCGGGAAGCTCCATTCAGCCCCAATCAGCCCTGTTAATCTGGCTTGGCTGCGCCAATCGGGTTCTTCTGCGCATGCGTGGCCGAGCCAGTTACCGTGGCTGATTGCGGCCAAACGGAGGCACTTGGGAGGACGCCGAGGGATGCAGCGGTGCTCATGGGGCTGGAGGAAGCCTGGGTAAATATAAAATCTTTCTTATCCATGGTCTAAAGTACACTTGAAGTAAGGGGAAACCTGAGGGACAGGTGGAGAAAGTTCCAAAGGATGGGGGCAGCTTTAGTAAAGTCCTGTAGTCGCACATGGGCGTGCTAAATGTATGGTATGGTTAGGAAGAGGTCATTGGATTAGTGAAGTGGGCAGCCAGGTTTGTATCTGCTGACCAGGTCAGAGATGTAGGTCAAGCAAGACTTGTGTATAGATGTGTAGGCCAGGCACAGGATCTTGAAACTGATTCTGAAGCGGATCAGGAGACAGGGGAAGGATTTGCATAGGGAAGTCGTGGAGATGGCGATGTGGAAGGAGTAGATGGCTACTGCATTTATGATGGAATGTAGGGGAGGTGACGCGTTTCACAGGGAAGCCTGACAGGAGGGTGCAGAGACTGTCACCTGCAGGGTTCGGGACTTGATCCTTCAGGCAACATTTTGGTGCTGAGTTCTGCACAGAATAACGTTGCAGCACTTTGTACCTATGGTAGTTTGAATCCCAACATTATCTGCATGGAGTTTGTATGTTCCCTCTGTGTTTAGTGTGGGTTTTCTCCAGGCACCCCGGGCACATACAAGACATTATTGTATGTCTGGTGGGGGACTGGACGTCTGGGTTAGTAATACAGCAGGCATAAGATTTCCCCATACATGGTCTTTTGGAAGAAGAAAAGAACACTAAATGTATTTTGAATGGTAAGTTCTCCCCAATGCAGTGTTCTGAGTAAAATGTAACCTGTGAAGATAAACAGCCATCCTCCCCTCTCTAGGAAGAGTAGCTTGCGTCCTCACCGCTCCCTTCTCCCCCTTCAGGGAGGGTGCGATAGCTGGCGCCATGCTCCTCTCAGCTCCGGTACCCCCGCTGTTGTGTTCTCGTCTGATAGGGAGGGTGCGATAGCTGGCGCCATGCTCCTCTCACCTCCGGTACCCCCGCTGTTGTGTTCTCGTCTGATAGGGAGGGAGCAATAGCTGGCGCCATGCTCCTCTCAGCTCCGGTACCCCCGCTGTGGTGTTCTCGTCTGATAGGGAGGGTGCGATAGCTGGCGCCATGCTCCTCTCACCTCCGGTACCCCCGCTGTGGTGTTCTCGTCTGATAGGGAGGGAGCGATAGCTGGCGCCATGCTCCTCTCAGCTCCGGTACCCCCGCTGTGGTGTTCTCGTCTGATAGGGAGGGAGCGATAGCTGGCGCCATGCTCCTCTCAGCTCCGGTACCCCCGCTGTTGTGTTCTCGTCTGATAGGGAGGGAGCAATAGCTGGCGCCATGCTCCTCTCAGCTCCGGTACCCCCGCTGTGGTGTTCTCGTCTGATAGGGAGGGAGCGATAGCTGGCGCCATGCTCCTCTCAGCTCCGGTACCCCCGCTGTTGTGTTCTCGTCTGATAGGGAGGGAGCAATAGCTGGCGCCATGCTCCTCTCACCTCCGGTACCCCCGTTGTTGTGTTCTCGTCTGATAGGGAGGGAGCAATAGCTGGCGCCATGCTCCTCTCAGCTCCGGTACCCCCGCTGTGGTGTTCTCGTCTGATAGGGAGGGAGCGATAGCTGGCGCCATGCTCCTCTCAGCTCCGGTACCCCCGCTGTTGTGTTCTCGTCTGATAGGGAGGGAGCAATAGCTGGCGCCATGCTCCTCACAGCTCCGGTACCCCCGCTGTGGTGTTCTCGTCTGATAGGGAGGGAGCAATAGCTGGCGCCATGCTCCTCTCACCTCCGGTACCCCCGCTGTGGTGTTCTCGTCTGATAGGGAGGGTGCGATAGCTGGCGCCATGCTCCTCACCTCCGGTACCCCCGCTGTGGTGTTCTCGTCTGATAGGGAGGGTGCGATAGCTGGCGCCATGCTCCTCTCAGCTCCGGTACCCCCGCTGTTGTGTTCTCGTCTGATAGGGAGGGAGCAATAGCTGGCGCCATGCTCCTCTCACCTCCGGTACCCCCGCTGTGGTGTTCTCGTCTGATAGGGAGGGAGCGATAGCTGGCGCCATGCTCCTCTCAGCTCCGGTACCCCCGCTGTTGTGTTCTCGTCTGATAGGGAGGGAGCAATAGCTGGCGCCATGCTCCTCTCACCTCCGGTACCCCCGCTGT
Source organism: Hyperolius riggenbachi (assembly GCF_040937935.1). NCBI lineage: Eukaryota > Metazoa > Chordata > Amphibia > Anura > Hyperoliidae > Hyperolius > Hyperolius riggenbachi. The sequence continues at coordinate 219,257,050 of NC_090656.1, forward strand.
GGTGTTCTCGTCTGATAGGGAGGGTGCGATAGCTGGCGCCATGCTCCTCACCTCCGGTACCCCCGCTGTGGTGTTCTCGTCTGATAGGGAGGGTGCGATAGCTGGCGCCATGCTCCTCTCACCTCCGGTACCCCCGATGTGGTGTTCTCGTCTGATAGGGAGGGAGCGATAGCTGGCGCCATGCTCCTCTCAGCTCCGGTACCCCCGCTGTGGTGTTCTCGTCTGATAGGGAGGGAGCGATAGCTGGCGCCATGCTCCTCTCACCTCCGGTACCTCCGCTGTTGTGTTCTCGTCTGATAGGGAGGGAGCGATAGCTGGCGCCATGCTCCTCTCACCTCCGGTACCCCCGCTGTTGTGTTCTCGTCTGATAGGGAGGGAGCGATAGCTGGCGCCATGCTCCTCTCAGCTCCGGTACCCCCGCTGTGCTGTTCTTGTCTGATAGGGAGGGTGTAATAGCTGGCGCCATGCTCCTCTCAGCTCCGGTACCCCCGCTGTGCTGTTCTCGTCTGATGGGGAGTGTGCAATAGCTGGCACCATGCTCCTCTCAGCTCCGGTACCGCCGCTGTGGTGTTCTCGTCTGATAGGGAGGGTGCAATAGCTGGCGCCATGCTCCTCTCAGCTCCGGTACCCCCGCTGTGGTGTTCTCGTCTGATAGGGAGGGTGCAATAGCTGGCGCCATGCTCCTCTCAGCTCTGGTACCCCCGCTGTGGTGTTCTCGTCTGATAGGGAGGGTGCAATAGCTGGCGCCATGCTCCTCACAGCTCCGGTACCCCCGCTGTGGTGTTCTCGTCTGATAGGGAAGGTGCAATAGCTGGCGCCATGCTCCTCACAGCTCCGGTACCCCCGCTGTGGTGTTCTCGTCTGATAGGGAAGGTTTGCCATCACACTAGCGATATCCCATGCCAGATCAGTGTTTACCCAGCAGCATCCTGTGTTCCTGCCAGTAAATAACAAATATTGCCTGTAGGAATGTATGGCTCAGCATTTAGGAATAATTATCCAGGCTTAGCATGTTTATGCAGCGACCTTTATTACTGCGGTCTGCATCCGCTGGAAGCATCTGGAGGATTTTTTTTTTTCTGAAGAAATCCTTTGAGTAGAAATGATTTAAAAGTCCAGGCAGATATACAAACTTCGATTTCATGAGGTTGTGGAGTCATTAAAAGATTTTCAAGGTTTATGATAAGTGTGTGTGTCATTGTGTGTGAGCCTTCATGTTATTACATCCCCATCGTCCTCTCCACACAGCTGCAAATCACATCACATTATTGATGGGAGTTCCTGCAATGGCTTCTGGGATATGGGCATTAAGGACCAGAGATATCCACCAGCAGATCTCTCTTCTCACAGCTGGGAATAGTGCCATACATCATACACTGGCGTTTTAAAGGACAACTGAAGTGAGAAGACTATGGAGGCTGCCATATTTATTGCCTTTTAAACAATACTCGTTGCCTGACATCCTGCTGATCTGTTTGGCTGCAGTAGTCTCTGAATAACACCAGGAATAAGCATGCAGCTTATCTTGTCAGATCGAACAATAATGTCAAAAACACCTGATCTGCTGCATGCTTGTTCAGGGCCTATGGCTAAAAATATTAGAAGCAGAGGATTAGCAGGACAGCCAGGTAACTGGTATTGCTTAAAAGGAAATAAATACCTATAACAGCCTTCATGCCCCCTCCCCAACTCTTCTCAGCAGTATACAAGATTAATATATCCCCGCAGTAGCTGTAGCAATTATTACAATCAATCTGATGGTACCGTTGATGTGTCATGGAGTGATTTCAAATGGTTAACATTTGTTTTCGTAGGTCATTTAGTCCATGTATTCCTATATCAGCACCATCTTTAGGCCTGGAACCGACTACAAATCGCAAAGCGCTATCGCTAGCGTTTTTCATGAGCATTTTGTAAGTGATCTCATGAGCGTTTTCCAGCGATTTTGGTAGCGATTTTAAAAAGTGTAAGCTTTTTTACCAGCGATTGTGATAGCGATTTGCGATTTTATTTCTGATTGGTCCTTTCAAATTATTATACATTTTTTACAGTTTGCAGCATTTGTAGCGATTTTCATATCGATTAGCCAGCGCTTATATACTTTATATTGAAGCACAAACGCTCCCAAATTGCATGGCCTGCGATTGCGCTAATCCCAATCGCTACTGTGGAATGTGTTACATTTATTTACATTGGCAGATTGTTAAAGAGACACTGAAGCGGAAAAAAAAATGATATAATGAATTGGTTGTGTACTATTTTCAGGTATATAGTGTGTTTTCTAACATTGCATCACTCTATAATATGTGCAGATTACACAACACTCAGCATTCAAAATGATTCTTTCAGGGCTGGAACCCACAGGAGCGCTTTTGGCAGCGTTTTGGCAGCACTGCGATACGCTAGCAGTTTGCCAAAACGCTGGGCTAATGTTAATGGATGGGGCAACTTCCACAGGAGCGTTTGCGTTTCTCAGAAACGCAAACGCAGGACGTGCAGCATTTTGGGAGCGTTAGCGCTTCAATGTAAAGTATTGAACCGCTAGCGGAAATGCTCAGCAAAACCTAAACCGAGCGGTTTTGCTAGCGTTTTGCGGTTCAGCACACTGTAACAAAATGAAAAATAATTCACAGGACCAATCAGGATAAAAACGCAAAACGCTAGGCACCCGCTGGGGAAAAAAATACAATGTTGCAAAACACGACCCAAAACGCGCATGAATCCGCTTGCAAACCGCGCAGACAAAACGCTAGCGGTTGCGTTTTGCGTTTGCGGTTTTCAGTGGGTTCCAGGCCTCAGAGCAGTCTGTGAACTAATGACCTCTCCTCTGCCAGAGAAAAAGACATTTGTTTACTTACAGTTGAGATAATAAAAGTCAGATAACAGCCCTTCCTACGACTTTGAAAGTCATAGAGATTATTGGCTTTTTTGCATAGAGATAACAACTGGAGTTTCTTAACTCTTACTGTACTGGAAACAATTACACTAATGTATCTGATCTTAATGTTTTATTTCTTAGCTGTGCTACACATACAAATCATAATATCATAATTTTTTTTTCGCTTCAGTGTCTCTTTAAGGGAAAACGCTAGCGATTTAACCACTTCGCCATATCTGGACGCATATATCCGTCCAGATAGGCAGTGGTGCTGCAGCCGTGTGGTGCGCGCGATCGGGCGCGCGCCCGCGCGCGCCCCCGCTGCCTCCCGCTACCCCCCCCGATCAGTGAATGGGAATATAATTCCCATTCACCGATCCAAGTCCCCGGCAGAAATACCGACGCTTTCTCATCAGAGAGCGTGGTATTTCTGCCCCCAGGAAACAACTTCTCTTCATTTTAGTTCCTAGATGCGACATCGTTCGCATCTAGGAACTTTTTGAATGTGGCCATCTTGTGGCCAAATAGTAAACTGCACCCACATACCTGTATTGAATAAAAAATACATTATTTTACATCTAAAATTGGCTATTTACCTCCCAAACTAAAATTACCCAAATACATTTTTGTATTAAAAAAAATAATTAAAAAAATTACAATTAAAAAAAAAAAAAACTACATAAATAGTTACCTAAGGGTCTGAACTTTTTAAATATACATGTCAAGAGAGTATCTCATTACATTTTTTAAAATTATAAGCTTGTAAATAGTGATCGACGCAAATTGAAAAAATGCACCTTTATTTCTAAATAAAATATCGGCGCCATAAATTGTGATAGGGACGTAATTTAAATGGTGTAATAAGCGGGACAAATGGGCACATAAAATACATGGGTTTTAATTACTGTAGCATGTATTAATTTTAAACTATAATGGCTAAAAACTGAGAAATAATGTTTTTTTTCCATTTCTATCTTAATCTTCCTGTTAAAATGTATTTACAGTAAAGTGGCTCTTAGCAAAATGTACTACCTAAAGAAAGCCTAATTAGTGGCGGAAAAAACGAGATATAGATCAATTAATTTTGATAAGTAGCGATAAAGTTATTAGCGAATGAATGGGAGGTGAACATTGCTTGGATGCATAAGATTTTCGAAGCTGTAGGCTGAAGTGGTTAAAGCGCTCCCTAAATGCTCAAAAAAGCGCTCTAGTGGGTTCCAGGCCCCTGGTTACTTTTAGGTTGTGTCTTTTTTTTTTGTTTTTTTTCGTTACTGTTATTGCAAGAAATAAAAGAGGAACTGGTGAAAATTACAAATAAAATAGCTTCTTTTTTTTTTTTTTTTCTTTTTTTTTTTTTTTTTTTAATACAATGTTCGTTTATATATTATATAGGCAGTATTTGCTAATTGTAAAATCTTTCCTCGCCCTGATTTACATTCTGAAATGTATCAAAGGTGGTAAGATCTTTTCTGCTGTCAGATGCATCACTGCAGAATGTTTGGCTACTGGGAGTTCCAAAGCCATTACAAAATATACCTGGGTTCCCAGAATGCTCTGGGAGGAGAATTCAGCACAGTTAATCAGCCTAGGCTAAACATCACTGGGAGGTATACAGGAATATATGTAGGAAGTGTTTCTGTTGCTGCAACCACAAACATTACCAAAAAAGTGGGTCGCCTGAATAATTTACTGCATTCTACTGTATGTGACTACTGTGCTACTGTACTACTGTATGTGACTACTGTGCTACTGTACTACTGTATGTGACTACTGTGCTACTGTACTACTGTATGTGACTACCGTGCTACTGTACTACTGTATGTGACTACTGTGCTACTGTACTACTGTATGTGACTACCGTGCCTCTTGAAAAAGCTGCACAGACGTGAGGAGGTCAAACAAACAGCCCCCAAAAGATGCATGCAGAAAATTGGAAGACAAGTGTGTCCCCTGCTTCCTGCTTTAGTCATAATGCATTCTCGTAAATTAACCTCCTTGTCAGCTGTTGTTACAGAGTTGTTTAAAGCTGAATGCTCGCCTAATGATGGATCAGGGAACCTCACAGCGACGCCTCCCAACAAACGTGGTTCTCCGATCCATCTTCCTGCCCGCAGGAACAAGCGACAGGTGAAAACGAGAGTCCACGCGATCATGGCGCTTTGCAATCTGCCGTGACGGTCTTTATTGCTGCATGTCGCAAAGTGTTGTTCACCTCATTGCGTGCCTGTACCCACATCGCTGGTCGTCGGAGGAATCGCGTAGTAGGTACCGGCCTTTACAGTTCAGCATTCTGACACCAGAGCAAGGCCCGCTGAATTCACTCTGCCTCCCTTGTGCTGGATATTGGCACAGTAACCATACATCAGGGAATTTTCTACATCTGCTTGTGGAGGTGTCTCCTGAGCTGGCCTGAGTTTGTTCTCACAGGAACCTCACAGCTGCTCTGATAGAGGGTGCAGGAGGTGAGTGTGGAATGCTGCTGCTGCTGCTGATAATGATGGAGACCAGACCAGCAAACAGGCTATTTTCCTATGCTGCTTCTGCAACAGACACTTCAGCTTTTTTTCCTGCCTGGTCTGTATTTCCTGTACTAGAGGAGTAAAGCAACCACAACATAATGCAATCACTACTGGCAGACTGATTCAGCTGAGTTATGTTATGCATACTCGGGGATAAAGCAAACAGCAATAAATGGCGCAGTTATGTAAAATGAATACAAAAGTTTGCTTTCTTAAAACAGAAATAATTTGCTATAATTCAGGTTGGAGTGAGCTTGAGATGTCTCCCACAATGCATCACTGCTGAATATATGCAAATTAACCATTGTTGCCCTTAGAAGCTAAACACACCTGCAGATCCGCTGGAATGCAATGATGTGTCAGCTTGTTAATTTGTACAGAGCCATAATAATCCAACATGCATACAGACTGTTTCGGATTGTTTGATCCTCATCAGTGCATGGCATGGATTAATTTGGCTCTGTAGAGTAGGGCTTGTAACACCGAGAGGTACAGACTAACCAGCAAGCTCATGGTGACCCAGGACTCATTGGAGTGCGTGAGGGGCTACAATGGTCCTAAAAGCCCCCTTACTAAAATGCTATGAATACAAACGTTTGCTTTCTTAAAGGGGAACTGAAGTAAGAGGTATACGGAGGCTGCCATATTTATTTCCTTTTAATCAATACCAGTTGCCTGGCAGCCCTGCTGGTCTATTTCTCTGCAGTAGTATCTGAATAACACCAGAAACAAGCATGCAGCTAGTCTTGTCAGATCTGACGTTAAAGTCTGAAACACCTGATCTGCTGCATGCTTGTTCAGGGGCTATGGCTAATAGTATTAGAGGCAGAGGATCAGCAGGGCTGCCAGGCAACTGGTATTGCTTAAAGAGAGTCTAAAGCAAGAATAAATCTCGCTTCAAACCTCATAGATAGCAGGGGCATGTGTGCCCCTGCTAAAACGCCACTATCCCGCGGCTTAAGGGGGGTCCCTGATCCCCCAAATCTCCTCCGTACAGCCGGGGAGCGCTTCCTGGTTGGGGCAGGGCTAACCGCCGCAGCCCTGCCCCACGCGCGTCTGTCAGCGCGTATCTCCGCCTCTCCCCCGCCCCTCTCAGTCTTCCTTCACTGAGAGGGGCGGGAGAGAGGCGGCGATGCGCCGCTGATGGACGCGACTGGAGGCAGGGCTGCAGCCGTTATCCCTGCCTCCAGGAAGCCATAAATCTGCAACCAAAAGACGACCAAGCTTTTGCGGGGGTAGGTTTGGGGGTGAAGGGACCCCCGTTTAGCGGCGCGATAGCGACGGTTTAGCAGGGGCACACATGCCCCTGCTAACTATGAGCTCTGAAGCGAGATTTATTCTCGCTTCAGAGTCTCTTTAAAAGGGAATAAACATGGCAGCCTCCATATACCTCTGTCTTCAGGTCCCCTTTAAAACCAGGGCTGTGGAGTCGGTACAAAAATCCACCGACTCCGACTCCTCAGTTTAGGATTCCACCGACTCCTCGACTCCGACTCCTAATTTGCATATTACAATCTTGTTGAATGAAAGTATGTCACATGAAATTCGTCTCTTATCTGCCAACGCTTAGGAATTTTAAAAGACAACTGAAGTGAGAAGGATATGGAGACTGCAATATTTATTCCCTTTAGTCATAGACTAAAACTAGTCCTTGGTAAGAGTACTTGTAAAAGGTACAGGCCGGAACAAAGAACATCTATCAGGCCCTAGGCAATGTAACTGTGGGTACATGTAAGAATGATGTGCAGGTACTCTGCAGGGGAATGAGGAGATTCTTCCTCTATTACACATTCTTCATGTACAATCTGAACCAGGTTTATGGGTGATAGACAACACCTCTGTGTTCAATGTACACAACATTCTCAGTGGATTCCCTGCAGCTCTGTGGGGAGAGCATATGTAGAGTATAGTACTACTGTGTAACAAAGTAAACCTGAGACAGATGAAATTAAAGTTTTATACATACCTGGGGCTTCCTCCAGCCCCTTCAGGCTAATCAGTCCCTCGCTGTCCTCCTCCGCCACCTGGAACTTCTGCTATGAGTCCAGGTACTTGAGCCAGTCGGGCGTAGTGCGCATGCACACACTCCGCCGCTGGGAGCGTACTACACCTGTGCAGCACTATTGTGCAGGTGCAGAACACTTCTGGCTGTGGAAGCGGCATGCGGCCGGACTGTGCTGACTGGCTGAATTACCAGGACTCATAGCAGAAGATCCAGGTGGTGGAGGTGGACAGCGAGGGACTGATTAGCCTGAAGGGGGCTGGAAGAAGCCCCAGGTATGTATAAAACTTTTCTTTTCATCCGTCTCAGTTACCCTTTAATTTGTAGTCACCAAACCAAATTTTAACAACATATCAAATTATTTGATTTCATGAGCAAAGAGAGTGTGTACATTTGCATAAATCAGCATCAGTGCAGAATTATTTCCATCTCATTGACCATCTCTTTTAGTGACACAGCTACACATCAGGCTTTATTCTTACAGCATAGATGTTATTTAGTATATATAAGAGATTCCTGTGTACACATCATATATACAGTCACAATCAGATATGTATATCTGACCTTAAAAATACGGGGACTGCTTTATTGAAGCAGCACAAGTAACTAAGTTTGATTGTTTTATTTCATTTTTGTGGACTAAGCACAACTATTACTGTATGTATAAATTATTTATGATGACTATTATTTGAGAAATAGAACATTTTATTATATTTTCTATTTTAATTACAGTTTAAATTTATTAGGAGTCGGAGTCGGTGCATTTTTTCCTGACTCCGACTCCAGGCACCCAAAATTACTCCGACTCCACAGCCCTGTTTAAAACAGAAAGAATTTGCTATAATTCAGGTTGGAGTGAGCTTGAGATGTCTCCCAGTGCATCACTGCTGAATATATGCAAATTAACCATTGTTGCCTTTAGAAGGCAATGTGCAATGTGTAGCTACTTCATAAATAAAGGAGAACAGCAATGTGTAGCAGCTGGTTCTACAGGCAGGTCTTGTGGGGTGGTAGGAGATTCTCTATTCATTCCTCCTGCTCCAGTCAGCTGAGTTGTAAGGAAATTCTGCTTTCATCATTTCATTATTGCCATACACTCAGATCTGTGCTGCACCGGTGTATGTGTGCTTCAAAGTGACCCTGACAAAAAATGTATTAAAGTGCTATGAAACTCAGCATTTCCACTTTGTTCTTAAAGAGTAACTGTCAGGCTGCAGAAGCTAATTTAAACCTCTATTCTCCTGTGTTAAACAGTTTAGAAGGAAGCCAGAAAGCCATTAGTGAAGATAAAAATCTCAGTTACCTTTGATGTGTGCTTATCTTAAAGGCTGTTATAGACCCATAAGGACGCAAGCCGCATAGTAAACTGCAAAGCATTCTGGGGCCCTCCCCTCGGCTGCTAATGAGACGTTACAGCAGCTTTCTAATCAGTCCAGCGCGAAGCACTGATAAATCTCCGGGCAGAGTACACTGCAGGAGTCAGCTATTGTTCCTAGCCACATGGCTCATTAATATTCACTGCACACTGTGTTATTCTGTACGAGCTCCTCTGTGATCAGGAAGCAGGCAGGACATGACGACACATTTGGCAGAAAAACATGGAGCCTGCCATGAGCTGTCAGGAGCATCTATCTCTGCATATACTATATAAAAATTCTGTGAAATCCAAACGTGGACAGTGAAATGCATATGTAATGTAAGTACAGCCAATCTTTAGCTACTGATATATGTGTTTATTTTCTCTGATACCTTATACCTAACAGCTCCTCTTTAAAGATTATTTACAGCGTAAAAACTACTACCACACACAAATAAAATAAAATAAAAATGTAGCAGAACAGCATTCAGACAGCTAAACACAGCACTTTGTTCTTCAGTGGGAAGTACCTTGCTTTAGGGGAAAGCTTCTTGCTTGAATTGAAAGCTTCTGGCAGCATCTGAAGAGGCGGTACATTAACTTTTGTTTACATTCCTTTGTCAGATACATTTTGTAAACATTAGCAAATTGCTGAAGCTGAGCTGCACTGAGCTGAGAAGTGATCACTAGATAGATTTTAATATATAAATACAGCAGCTATGCAATAAAATGCAATGGCAGCTTTCAAAGCAGATAAACTGTACTTTGGGAATTTGTAAACAGACAATATTACTGCACATTTGCACAAAAGCATATATGATAACTATATGGGTAATAAAAAGTCGGAAAACACATTTTTATGGAATGTTATATCAGAGTTTTATCCCACTTTAAAGCCCAATCTACACGATACGATTCTTTGTACGATTCGATTACGATTCTATTTACGATCCGATTAAATCTGACATGTCCGATCGGGATTCGATTCAATTTTATTTTCCATTGAAAAACAATGGCAAATTGAATCGAATCGAATCCCAATCGGACATGTCGTATTTAATCGGATCGTAAATAGAATCGTAATCGAATCGTATAAAGAATCGTATCGTGTAGATAGGGCTTAAAGGTCTAGCTCTCTTCCTCTCCCAATAGCATTTTAAAAAATAGATTTGAGGTTTGAAAGATTTGTAAGTAATTGTATTGTGATGCCAGCAGCAGCAGTCATGTGACCATCGCTGCCCATCGTATCCGGCAATAGACAGGCAGGCTCTACTTAGCAGGATCCAAGGAGACTACAACTGAATCCTATGCCTTCTGTTAAAGAGGAACTGTAACGACAAAACGGCCCCTGGGGGGTACTCACCTCGGGTGGGGGAAGCCTCAGGATCCTAATGAGGCTTCCCACGCCGTCCTGCGTCCCTCGGGGGTCTTGCTGTAGCCCTCCGTACAGCGGTGACGTCAATATTTACCTTCCTGGCTCCTGCGCAGGCGCTCTGATGCCTCTCGGCGCCGAAGTAGGCGGAAATACCCGATCGCCGTCGGGTCTGCTCTACTGCGCAGGCGCAAGTTTCCGGCGCCTGCGCAGTAGAGCGGACCCGACGGAGATCGGGTATTTCCGTCTATTTCCGTGCCGAAAGTCGCCACAACGCCCCCGCTGGAGCCAGCAAAGGTAAATATTGAACTGACAGTCGGCACAGTCGCCGGCTGTTCGGAGGGCTGCGGCGAGACCCCCGTGGGACAGAGGACGGCGTGGGAAGCCTCATTAGGATCCGGAGGCTTCCCCCACCCGAGGTGAGTACCCCCCAGGGGAGGTTTTTGTTGTTACAGAGTCTCTTTAAAGGGACACAATGCCGGAAAAATGGACATCTTGTCTACGCCCCCATGTCTTGGTTGGAGTGGTATGTGTCAAAACGGCATTCCTTTCCTCCAGTCAAAGGGCTGGTGCACACCAAGAGCGATTCTGAGCGTTTTTTTTAAAGGGGAACTTAAGTAAGAGGTATACGGAGGCTGCCATATTTATTTCCTTTTAATCAATACCAGTTGCCTGGCAGCTCTGCTGGTCTATTTCTCTGCAGTAGTATCTGAATAACACCAGAAACAAGCATGCAGCTAGTCTTGTCAGGTCTGAAACACCTGATCTGCTGCATGCTTGTTCAGGGGCTATGGCTAATAGTATTTGAGGCAGAGGATCAGCAGGGCTGCCAGGCAACTGGTATTGCTTAAAAGGAAATAAATATGGCAGCCTCCGTATACCTCTATCTTCAGTTCCCCTTTAAATACTTGCGGGTTGAAAACCGCATGGCTAAAGTATTGCAATGGAATGGTGCACACCACAGTGGTTATTTTTCCCTCAAACGCAAACTCTGGTCCTGCAGCATTTTTCCGGATTTCTGAGGAGTTTCTGCCTCAAAGTAAAGTATAGGAAAGTGGTGATCAAAGTGGTAGATCAGAGCGGTTTTGCAAGCATTTTTGTTACAGAAGCTGTTCAGTTACACCAAAACACTCCAAAAACTCTAGGCCTGTTTAGATAATCGCTCCAAACATGCCTAGAATTGCTCTGAAAAACCGCTAGCGTTTGTGGATATGCTAGTGGTTTTTGGTGTGCACTGGCCCAAAGTCAGTACCTTTCTCCCGGACACTGAGAGTGCATGTGCCGGTCACATAACTGCAGCTGATTGCATCTAAATACATGAATTTTACATTTTTCCCCCCCTCTTTTTGATCTACTTTATGACTGTTGAGTGAGAACTTTAATAGTAGTTTTGCCTGGAGCGTTTCTTTAATGGGAGTCCAGAAAGTCCTGGGTATTCCTCTTCCTTATGTTCTACCCTCTATATAACCCTATTTTCCAGTAGAAAGACAGCGCTATCCCAGACTTAGAAGCTCAGGCTCTGTGCATAACTCTTTGTGAACTGCTAGAGGGGTAATTTGGTACCTTACCAAATAACTACATTGATTGCTGCTTCTATGCCCAGGGGTTCACATTCCCCCTCTAAATATCCTCAGCCTTGATGTATATACTGTACATATATCTCATAAGCCAGGGGTCCCCAAACTTTTTGGGTCAAGGGCCAGGTCAACATACTTCAGACTGCTGGGGGCCGGAGCATACATGAAATGATGTAGAAAAATATAACATTGAGCCTAGGTATTGTAGACAGCGCCTATTAACATAGGCAGCCCTCATGTCTCACATTTAACCAGAGCAGATGTTATGCCGCCCAACACAGCATGTGTAGACAGTATTCCCCCCCCAACACAGCATGTGCAGATAGTATGCACTCCACCACAGCATGTGCAGGTAGTATGGCCCCCCCAACACAGCATGTGCAGCTATTATGCCACCAACACAGTGCAGATATCGTGACCCTAACATAGCAAGTCATATGTGAACCGTAATGTCACCCAATGGCCTGCCAAAGCCTGCAGCACAATCTCACCCATACACACACTATCTCTGTAGAAACATATGCAGTGCAACCCTCCATTTCCCCTTCGCAAAGAAACCATAACATTCCTGCACAGCACTGACCAAAATATATGTGACTATGCTTGCTACAAGTCATCCCCTCCAGCCAATAACCCAGAAGCCAGTAGTGTTGTCCGGATCATGAACGATTCGGATCTTTGATCCGAATCTATTTTGTGAGTCGAATCATCCGAATCATCAAAATGAGTGATTCGGATCGCAAAAGGGGCGGGGCCAGGAGCGACACGCCCCCTCTCAGCGGGCAGCGGGGTCCTGGAAGCAGAGCAGAGATGGATCGCTTTGTTGGAGGGGACTCAGGGGAGCCAGCCTTGCAGGGACAGGTAGAGGGGACATGGGTGCCACTGCCAGATATGTGTAGAGCACACATACTGGCTGAAATGTGCTGCTGATTATAGGCTGTCTGTTCCTAGTTGTGCACAGTGAACACATTGGAAGCTTTTGGCTCAGCTCAGCATAGCTCAGTAACTTTGCAGGCACTGTGATTGCTGTGCAATATGATCCTCCTGCACTCGGCACTAAACAGCTGCACTTCACTTCTGGGAATGCTTTGGGGAATGCTTTCTTTCACTGTGCGACACAGATGAACATATAGGTGAAATATATGTAAAGCATATGATTGCAGTATGTGGGTATTGTGTGCAAGCAAACATTTCTGCTCGTCCCTCCTCCCATCTCTGTCCAGTCCCTGCCCTCTGTCCATCTTCTCCCCTTCTCTGTGTGTCCACCCCCCTCCCCTTCTCCTGTCCACTGCAGGGAAAGACCTCTCCTGCTGTTCATTTCACCCCCGAATGCTTCGTAGTAAAATGATCCGAGATTCGGATCAAAGATCCGGATCTTTTCAATGATCCGATTCGAATCATCCGGATCATTGAAAAGATCCGAACTTCCCATCTCTAGAAGCCAGCAAATGACTGCTTTCTGGCTTCAATGTGGAAGGGGGTGGTGCCAGAACTGCTATTCTATATACGGCCACCAATATTTAAAGATGCAGCAGACCGCATTGAAAAGTAATACAATTTGTGTGTGGGGGGCCGGTAAAAAAGCCTCAGGGGGCCGCATCCGGCCCGCGGGCCTTAGTTTGAGGACCACTGTCATAAGCCATAATGTTTTGTCAACCTTCTAAGTTTAATATAAAGCCCATTTATAGGCATAGACCTAAATATGCAGTGTACGGGGTTATATGTTACCATTTTGTGTGAAACAAGGCTACTGCATGATAAAAATCCTGGGGTTTTTATTTTGATTGTTTTTTTTGTTTTTTTTTAAATGATCACGACTTAAAACCTGTATTAAAGTTGACCTCAGCTGTTGCACAGGACGGAAGGAAACAGTGAGAAATTCACCCTGTATGTATTTAGAGAGTTTAGCCTGTAATTCCCCCTCATCTGTGACTAATCACAAGTGTAATTTGATCTCCCATCTGTGTCATCTCAGGAATCTCTGCAGTCCTCTGCACAACAGCTAATTTGTAAACACAGGATATTAACCGTATGCCTGCTTCCATGAAAGCAGGAAATAGACACTGCAGATTTATTGCAGGATTTCTATCAGCTGTAACAAATGTTTTTTCTTTAAAGGTTATTATGCTGTTGCTTATCTTTTAGAGCAGAGGGGAAGTTCTGAATTTAGGTCCGCTAAGGCAGTCTACTTCTGGTTGTGACGGCTGCTCAGATTGCATCATCGAACTTTTCAGGGATGCAGGCGCAGACTGGATTCCATGGGTAAATTACATCCTGTTGTAATAAATATATGAGGTACAGGAAGTGGCCAATGCCTGGGCTCCTGATCAGGCTCATATGTGCTCAACAAGAGCTTTTACAGGAAACTATTTCTGGCACTGGGTACCTGCACAGAACTAGAAAAACACAGGTGTGTGGAGTGGGGCTTTGAGAAGAGAGATTTACTCCTAAACCTGCTGTCCAGATACAATATACCAGTCCTGTATTCTGTAGTTGTCTGTGAATATGTGCAGCATGTGATCTGATGGGACTTCCTATTGCAGATACATTGGCTGGAGAAGATGAGGCCACACTGCAGGAGCTGCTGGACAGAGCCAGACATGGGGACTCCAAGGCTCAGAGTGAGGTGAGCCATGTTGTGTGTTAGCAGATAGGACAGTGGTTTTTCTGGAATTCTGCTGTGTGAGGCCAAGATGATTCACTACATAAACAGCTTCACACCCCTCCACAAACAATGCAGCCTGCCAATGCAATGCCAGTGTGTACTGATAGGACTGGTACACAAGACTGGTTCTCCTCTGTAAGAGAGCACTCCATTTCCCTTTGTTTTACTATCTACCCTCTGCCTTTACTCCTCTGCATTTCCTGTGTCTGTTCTATTTGAAGTTACAATTTTCCGATCTTAAATGGACACTTAAGGCAAAAAAAAGTTTTACTCACCTTGGGCTTCTACCAGCCCCCTGAAGCTGTCTGGTGCCCTCGCAGTCTCGCTCGGATCCTCCTGTCCCCGCCGGCAGCTACTTCCGGCTTTGGCAAAGGGCCTGGGAATGCGAGTGATTCTTCGCATTCCTGGCCGCAATAGCAGTATAGACGGCGCTATTGCGGCCAGGAACGCAAAGAATCACTCGCGTTCCCAGGCCTGTCGCCGAAACCAGAAGTAGCTGCCGGCGGGGACAGGAGGATCCGAGCGAGACTGCATGGGCACGGGACAGCTGCAGGGGGCTGGTAGAAGCCCAAGGTGAGTAAAGCTCATTTTTTTTTGTTTGCCTTAAATGACCCTTTAAAGCAGTGGTCCCCAACCTTTTTTGACCCAAGGACCGCTTCAGCATCTGGCCGTTTTTCCAAGGACCGGGGGCGTATGCGGGGGACAGGGGTGTTATTGCGTGGGGAGGGGGGCAGGGGGCTTGTTCTACAGGCTGGGTCATTACATAAAGAAGTCCTGGCAACACCAGCTCTAGCTAACCACTATCTTCATCACCCTCAGCACTTTGGAAAAGATGTCTTCGCACTGCACTGGGGCTGCTGCTTAAGCCACCAGCACAAGATGTGACAGGTGGTGTGAAGGGGAGTACTGCCTGGGCTTCCTTATCTATTGACACAGTAATTTCGGTACTATTCCATAGCCGGGCGTATCCACTAGGTGGCGATAATTACTATTCCCCCTCCAGGCCGCCATGAATAGTAGGAAAAGATGTAACTGGAGTTTTATCGCCACCTAGTGGATGCTCCTGGCTAACGGAAAAGAACTGTAATTTCCTACCCTCATCTGCCTCCTCTCACTTTTACCCTTCCCTCCACCCCACAGCCCCTTTACCCTCCTCCCCACCCCACAGCCCCTTTACCCTCCTCCCCACACTCAATTCACCCTTTCCTCCTCCTTACACCCACTTCACACTTCCCTCCTCCCCACACTCACTTCACCCTTTCCTCCTCCTTACACCCACTTCACACTTCCCTCCTCCCCACACTCACTTCCCTCCTCCCCACACTCACTTCACCCTTTCCTCCTCCATACACCCACTTCACACTTCCCTCCCTCCCACTCTCACTTCTCCCCACACTCACTTTACCCTTCCATTCTTCTTCCCACACTAGCTTCCAGAATCAGCTGCTCCCCTCCATGCAGACTGAACTCTGTGGCTGGCAAGAGACCAGAGCATCCCAGTCGTCCTCGCTACTGCTACCTGGTCTCCGTACAGACAGAAAGCATGCTACATTACAAATAACAGACACTAGGTGGCAGCAGTAAAAATGGCTGCAGGAGGCTCTTCTCTATAGCTTCCGGCAAACTTCAGTGACACTTCTCTCTGCACTGTGATGATGGCGCTGCCCAGCTCAGAGCAGCCTGCGGCCCGGCAGTGGGCCGGGGGTTGGGGACCCCTGCTTTAAAGGGATTGTTTATTGAAAAGTCATGGTGGCCAGTCGCTGGTCTGTTCCCCTGGTGTCCCCCTTCATAACCTGATTGGCTCGGCCAGTCGCTGACTGCGCACCTCCTCGCTCGTGCTCCTGTTGCTGGGAGCGTTCTGCGCAGTAGCAATTTATACCTTGACTTGGTTCACGCATAAAAGGGTGTCCAGTCCTGCCATGTCAGTTTTTGAGAGTTGGCATCAGTTTTGTATGTGTTTCTGTGGCTGTGTTCACACATATAAGGTGTTCATTTCCGGCCCAGTCAGGTAAACCTGACGGGACAGTACTGGCCCGGACCGGAAATGTGAAGATTTATGTGTGAACCAAGCTTTACTGCACAAGCACCAATAGCTCTTGGCTATGGGAGCATAATGGAGATGGCAGAGGGCAGCGCATGCAGTGTTTGGAGGGGGGCAGAGGATGAACAGCGGAGCACGGAACAGCCTAGGACTTCAGGGGGCTGGAAGGAGCCCCAGATAAGTAACTGGCCACATTACTTTTCAATTAGTTCCTTTAACCTAACTGGCTTTCAATACCCCAGGATTTCTGTGCTAGTATACAGTGCAGGAGAGTATTGACGTGTATGCATGCCAATACTGTTCACATCATATTTTGTATTGACATGTGTAACCGTCTATTCTGCTAGGGAGGTTAAGTGTGAAGATATGTGCAGGTTTCACCTCCACATAAGCGAGAAGCAGCCCTTTACACCCTCAGAAGCCGTTTGTACATCCAGGTTGGGTTTTAGCACACCTGTAACTTGTGAATTTATTACGTTTGTGAACCTTTTGAAATGCTCTATATTTTTATATGAATGTTACCTCTGATGTTCAAACCATTCCTAAATGCAGATGAAGGAATTCTAGTTAAAAAAAAATGACCACTTCCTATTCCCAAAAACTCCATGGAGCTTAGTCATTTTAATATGGAAACTAGTAGTCCTGGGACAGCCCATGTGGGGAAGCAATAAACAGTTGTCAGGGATTCCCACTTTTTTTTTCCCCACGGTACAAAAAAGGGTTTTATTTGTTGCTGTTTTTGTTGTGAGGTAGATTTCCATACTTCATGTCTAAAGGTGGCCACTAATGATCCAATTTGTAGCGAAAAATCGTTAGAGCGATCAGAAATTCTGATCGGAAGTGAAATATTGTAATACATTGTTCACTACACCATCAACGAACCAATCTTTGCTTTCTATCTATCACAGCCAACAAGAAAATCCAAATTTTGGTTCGACAAATCCATTCGGACGACATTTTTTTTTCACTCGTTCATAATCGATTGAGTCCATCAACGGAGGCTATTTACAACCAATCCGATCAGAATTTCTGATCGCTCAAACGATTTTTCGCTAGAAATTGGACAGTTAGTGGCCACCTTAAAGAACTTGGAGATGACCCAAGAGAATTTCGTATCTTCAAAGCATAATTCAGGTTTAAAAGAGTAATAATAGGCTAATAATCAGAAAGGCTTCAAAGATGCTAAATTTACTGCATATTGATGGTGCTGGGTCATCTCTAAGTTCTTACAATTTGCTTCACCTCCCTGGGCATGGAGGTTGGACCTGCAGCACGCAACTGGTCTGGTGGGTGCAGCCTACATCTTTGTTGTTCAGTACTTCCTGTCTAGACAGGAAATGATGGAAATTCTTACAGATGGGGCCTGGGACAGAAATACAAATTCCCAAATGAGATTCTAACTCCTTTTCAAACTATCTTTGAAGTAATTTTTTTGTCTTTGGGCTCAGGCTTTAACCTCCTGAGCAGTATGGACGAGCTCAGCTCGTCCATCACCGCCGGAGGCTGCCGCTCAGGCCCTGCTGGGCTGATTTTGATAAAATAAAAAGCAGCACACGCAGCCGGCACTTTGCCAGCCGCGTGTGCTGCCTGCGGCGGCGATCCGCCGCGTGCAGCGGCGAAAGAGGGTCCCCCCAGCCGCCCGAGCCCTGCGCAGCCGGAACAAATAGTTCCGGCAAGCGCTAAGGGCTGGATCGGAGGCGGCTGACGTCAGGACGTCGGCTGACGTCCATGACGTCACTCCGCTCGCCGCCATGGCGACGAGGAAAGCCAAACAGGGAAGGCTGCTCATTGCAGCCTTCCTTGTTAATTCTGATCGCCGAAGGCGATCAGAATTATGCATCAGGAGCGCCCTCTAGTGGGCTTTCATGCAGCCAACTTTCAATTGGCTGCATGAAATAGTTTTTTTTTTAATTAAAAAAAACCCCTCCCGTTAATAGAACGCCAGGGAGGTTAAAGGAAGAGATAGTTGCACTTCCTTTTTTTGGCATGACAGCTGAAGTGGGCATGTTGTCATGGGACGAGCAACAGAGCATCAAAGGAAGCCGGAGAAAGAGTAACAGTCTGAGACTTGGAGGTCTCCCATAATACCAGAAGAAGATGAAGGGAGATGCCAAGAGCCATTAGTGCAAACTGTAAATGACACCTTTCGGGATGAGGATTAGGTATTATACTCACGTTTCTCGGGTTGCAAGTATATGGTAACCACTTTCATTTCATTTGGAAAGTCCTCGCTTCTGCTCAGGTTTGGTCGCTCTCTAGAGAATTAGGCTCCTTGATGTAGGGAGTTACAGAGTACCCAGCAAGCTCATAGTGAACCATAACTCCCAATCTATCTTTAGCTGACACCACATCAGACTGGAGAGCAGCTATGGAGTCTTCTAGGTCCTCAAGGTCCAGATCGGGGACCTCTTTCCATCTTTAAAAAAAAGAGACTGAAAAGCTGTTATGATCGCTTCTGCAGCGTTTACTGCTGACTGCACTGGTATTGCAAACCAAGCAGTTCTAATGTCATTACATGCATTTGCTTGCATAGTTTGGTTTGCACTTAAACTAGTTGCTGATTCCATCTGCAGTCGCTCTGAAGTTTATGACAGTTTAATATGCTTTTGTGTAAACAAACATTGTCTGCTGCAGTGGAGGGGCGGTCCCTTTCCTGCAGGCTGCATATCATTGTCTGCCTTTTCCTGCTATCAGCCTGTGATTAATTACCATTCACTTGTGTGGGAATCTGCAGGTCTGCTCCCATTGGATGACCTCAGTATAAAGAACTGCTTCCTGCAATGCCTCATGGGCTATCATAGTTTCAGACTCTATCTGTTACTCTGCTCGTGCCCCACCTCGTTCCTGGTCCGTGTGGACTGCGCTGACTCCTGCGAAGGGGTCAGCGAGTCCTCCTAGTTCTGCTCTTGTTCTAGAAGTTGCTACTTGCTTGTCTTGTGTCATATATTGGTTCATCGCCAATATATACGCATACTTGCGCATTTTGTTATTTTCCTTGTATTCGTGTTACGTTAATATATCAGTGTCGCTGATATATACGTACACGAACTGTTTATTTCCTGTGTTCAGTTAGTCAGTTTTCCAGCACGTTTTGGTAGTTTGCGCGTATCGTGAACACCCGTGCTGAGCTAGTTATCCTGTTCCTGGTCCTGTTTGTGGATTGCGTTCATCTCTGCGAAGAGATAACGAATCCTTCTGAATCCTGTTCCTGGTCCTGTTTGTGGATTGCGTTCATCTCTGCGAAGAGATAGCGAATCCTTCTGAGTCCTGTTCCCTGTATTACTTCAGTCTTAGTCAGAGTTCCTGCTTATGTCATATATCGGTTCATTGCCAATATATACATATGTTAGTCAGACGTTACGAATAGTTTCATTGATAGCTGTAATTGTAATACGCTAGGAAAACATACTTATTGTATATTTATCTGTGTTACGTTCATCTATCTCGATCCTGCTATTCCTGTCTCTCCTGTCCTGTCTTTGTGAGGCACGCCATCGCCGCAACGCATTGGCTGCCTCATTCCAGTCTGTCTGGTCTTGGACGCTTGCTGTCGCTAAGTAATCGCTAGCTAGCAAGCGTTCATTCTGTCTACCTGTCCTGATCTCCTCAGTCCTGGTTTATGCGCTCAGCGCTACTTTGCGCTGAGACGTTATTACGAAAGTGTTTGTGGCTGTTCAGATCTGCACCGGCTCTGTGCACCACAATCTCCTATTGGAGTCAGTCCTCTCCTCCACTAAACTGGGGATATCCTGATCCCTTGTGCTGGTGTGTGTACCTCCTTCACGTCAGCTTATGTGTTGTATGCTGACTGTGGAGATTACACCCCCAAGCTTAACATTATGATAGCCCCATTACCAATCCCCATTGTGGGGGGGGTTCCCAGCAAAAATGACACTGTTTGTTATGGTTCCTGTTCCTTTAAGAAATTTGAGAAGCTCAATTCTGAAACAGAAAATGAGTTTTTTTCTGAATGTGCCAGGTTCCTGGCCAATCCTGAGCTCCAGGCTACTCCTGTTTCAACGTGGGCCCCCCAGCTAGTTTATGTTTTATTTAAGGGAAGATTGTTTCAGTGGGCCTACGATGTCTTGGATTATACCAATTTAAAAGAAAGACCACTGGAATTTCTAGCGTTTGTGATCCATAACTGGCTGCGCAAAACCGATTTGCCTAGCCCTTTTGATAAGCTCCTGGCAGCTTGTCAATCAGCTGCTCCTTCTACTGCCTACAAAAATAATCAGCAAGCAGATAATTGTTCTGATAACTTTTCTTCTGCTAAGGCAGCAGGGTCTAAAGCCAAACGTAAACGCTCCAAAAGAAAAGCGTTACAATCAGCGGAGTCGTTGCCCTTGGCGACTGCGCATCAGATCTGTAACGAGACTCCACCATTAGCAGATAATGAAATTCAGTCACCATTCAGGGGAGTCAAATGGACCTATGAAACTACTAATGAACTTTCATTGCTAGCCAGGGAAAATAAAGGTTCTTGTTTAAATGAATTATCTGAATATGATTATGAAGATATATTACAGAGTATTGAACAGATCAATTTATTCGTGCAGCAAGGGAAATTTGCATACACTACAGTTCAATACTTGCTACAGGTATTGGAGATCCTTAGGAATAAGAAATCGGCCAATCACCTGCTAAATAACTCAATGTATGTTTCTGCCACTAACACATTTGCAAACTATGATCAGCCGGAATGCTCAGCTGTTAAATATGCATGGGATCCTCCATTTGAGAAAGGAGAGATGGAAGCTCTGGTCTATGAATGGAAGAAAGATGCAAGTTCATTTTGTCAGTTTTACAGTGCAAAAAGTGAATTAGTATTGAATGCATGCATTAAGTCTGCTTATAACCTAATAAAAACTGGTGTGTGTGGGTATGACTTTGTGGCTCCATTGATCGATGTGTGGAGAATGATTCTGGACGATTTTTATGCAATTCAATCAGTTGATACCAGGGAAGACACACTGTCAAGTGGAGATTGTTCCACTTCCTCAGTTCCTGAGGACTCGCCTGCTTCAGCACCTTTGGCTGATTCAGCGAGTGATTCTGAGCTCCTTTTGTGTGAAATTGAAGTTCCTGTAATTCCACCCTGTACCATGGATAACTCAGTGTTACTTCCCAGTAAGACAGAAATTACTAATACTTCCTTAATCTTGCCCTGCACAAATTTCTCAGCAGAGGACCCAGAGGTCCTGCTGACTTTCGAGTCCAGCCTAGCCAGTACTCATGACTCTTTGTTTAGTGAAACAGACACCAGAAAAATCTTGCCTGTCTCTGCAAACACTTCTGCAGAAATTACCTGTGTTAATAAAGTTCAACTCTTGTCTGATCCAGCAGATGCCAATAGATGCACTACATCAGTTTCCGAGTCCCAGCAATCCTGTCTAGTAAACTCAGAACCCCAGCATCTGAATTTTCCAATTTTACAAATGAATGGTGATTCAGATGCGCAAACATTGTGTCTTGATCTTCCTGTTTCTACACCTCGCTCTAGTTTCGTGAATAGCTCAGAGCATCTGCTATGTGAACCTGAAATCGCAGAATTATTACCTTGTTCAGAAAATTTTCCAATAAATTTGCCCTGTACCATGAATTGTGCAGTAGATCTCTCCAATGAAACTCAGGTCACAGAATCATTATGCTGTCCAGCAGGTGCTTCCATGGTTTTGCCCTGCAATATGGACTGTTCAGTGATCCTGTCCAGTGAAGCTGTGGTCGCAGAGTCTTATGCTTCACCCAGTACTTTGGATACTTTAAACCCTTTAGCAGAGGAGGCTGAAGCACTGCTTACCTCAGTTGGTGTTGCAGTAATATTCACTTGTCTAGCAGCTGTTTTGGAATTACAGTCTGCTCTAATAAAACTTGATGAATTTCTGCCCAGCGAAGCAGAAGCCATTGAAATATTGTCCTCATCAGCAAGTGTGTTAGATACCTTGCCCTGTACACAGTCTGATTTAACCAATGTTGTTGAGTCCCTCTCCAGTGTTGTAACAGCCGAGGAACTCCAGCCCTGTCCTCTGAATGTTTCAAAAGTCTTGCCCTGTAACATGGATAATTCTGACTCGCTGGAAAAAATAATAGAAATCTCAGAATTTCAGTCCGGGTTAATGAGTGTTTCTGAAACCCAGCCCTGTATCCTGGAAAATTCTGGTTCTCTGGCCGGTGTGGCAGAAGTTCCAGAGCCCCCTTCCTGTCCAGTGAGTTACTCAGTTTTGCCTAGTTCAGTGGGGATTGCTGCAATATTGACTTGTTTTGCAGCCCTTCATGAGCTCCAGTCCAGTGTATTTGATGAGTCTCTGTCTAGTCCAGAAGAAGCTATGGGAACCCTGTCTAGTTCAGTGCATACATCAGAAGATTTGCCCTGTCTTGTAAATGCCCCTGAACATGATTTGTTAATAACCCTGCTGGAATCAGCGACATCTAAGTCTGATCCTGCAGTTTTTAGTGAGAATCCAGTAACTATGAAGTCTAGTCATGATGAATTTTTTTTGCCCAGTTCTGGTTTCGGTCCTGTCTTGACTGACTTTGAGGTTCGCAGTTCCTTGACATGCCCAGAGGTTTCTCTCGTGCCGGTGTGCCCAGATGTGCTTCGTATGCCAGACTGCCCAGATGTGTCTGTGTTAGCGTGCTCACGTGCTTCCCTAGTGGAGACATGTTCTGATGTTGCCGGTTGGCCTGCATGCCCGGAGATGGTTCTGGTCCCTAAAAGCCCTGATCTTGATGTTTGTCCTTGTGACCCTGACTCTGGAGTTGCCCTGGGTTCCATAGGGGTTCTTGATGGTTCTCCATGTGAGCCTAAGGGGCGTTCTGACCTGTGGGGATCTCTTTGGAGCTTCCAAGTGTTCTGGGAGATCTCTGAGGAAACTTGTCCTGGTACCTTGGACTGGTTCAACGGTGGGTTTTGTGTTGGTAGGGACAGTTCCGGTGGGCATTGCAAAGGCTTTGGCGTTTTTGGACAGTCCTTGGAAGGCGGTGGGTATCGCGCAGAGAGTTTCTTGGGGTTGTTTTCTGGAAGTCGTGGTTCTGATGGGTGTCACACTGAGGCTTGTAGTGCTGACGGGCATGGTTCGGTAGGTTCTGGTTCCAATTGGTCTAGTTTTGGTGAGACTGATTCGGGAATTTGGTTTTGTCGGACGGATCCGACCTTCATGAATTTTCAGTCAGATCAGTTTGCTGGATTTCCCACTTCTGATTTTTTGGTTTGGGTGGTTCAGGAGAAATATGTCAGTTTTCATAGGCGTCCAGAGGCCGCGTTTAAGGGAGGGGGTACTGTTATGATCGCTTCTGCAGCGTTTACTGCTGACTGCACTGGTATTGCAAACCAAGCAGTTCTAATGTCATTACATGCATTTGCTTGCATAGTTTGGTTTGCACTTAAACTAGTTGCTGATTCCATCTGCAGTCGCTCTGAAGTTTATGACAGTTTAATATGCTTTTGTGTAAACAAACATTGTCTGCTGCAGTGGAGGGGCGGTCCCTTTCCTGCAGGCTGCATATCATTGTCTGCCTTTTCCTGCTATCAGCCTGTGATTAATTACCATTCACTTGTGTGGGAATCTGCAGGTCTGCTCCCATTGGATGACCTCAGTATAAAGAACTGCTTCCTGCAATGCCTCATGGGCTATCATAGTTTCAGACTCTATCTGTTACTCTGCTCGTGCCCCACCTCGTTCCTGGTCCGTGTGGACTGCGCTGACTCCTGCGAAGGGGTCAGCGAGTCCTCCTAGTTCTGCTCTTGTTCTAGAAGTTGCTACTTGCTTGTCTTGTGTCATATATTGGTTCATCGCCAATATATACGCATACTTGCGCATTTTGTTATTTTCCTTGTATTCGTGTTACGTTAATATATCAGTGTCGCTGATATATACGTACACGAACTGTTTATTTCCTGTGTTCAGTTAGTCAGTTTTCCAGCACGTTTTGGTAGTTTGCGCGTATCGTGAACACCCGTGCTGAGCTAGTTATCCTGTTCCTGGTCCTGTTTGTGGATTGCGTTCATCTCTGCGAAGAGATAACGAATCCTTCTGAATCCTGTTCCTGGTCCTGTTTGTGGATTGCGTTCATCTCTGCGAAGAGATAGCGAATCCTTCTGAGTCCTGTTCCCTGTATTACTTCAGTCTTAGTCAGAGTTCCTGCTTATGTCATATATCGGTTCATTGCCAATATATACATATGTTAGTCAGACGTTACGAATAGTTTCATTGATAGCTGTAATTGTAATACGCTAGGAAAACATACTTATTGTATATTTATCTGTGTTACGTTCATCTATCTCGATCCTGCTATTTCCTGTCTCTCCTGTCCTGTCTTTGTGAGGCACGCCATCGCCGCAACGCATTGGCTGCCTCATTCCAGTCTGTCTGGTCTTGGACGCTTGCTGTCGCTAAGTAATCGCTAGCTAGCAAGCGTTCATTCTGTCTACCTGTCCTGATCTCCTCAGTCCTGGTTTATGCGCTCAGCGCTACTTTGCGCTGAGACGTTATTACGAAAGTGTTTGTGGCTGTTCAGATCTGCACCGGCTCTGTGCACCACAATCTCCTATTGGAGTCAGTCCTCTCCTCCACTAAACT
The DNA here is from genome assembly GCF_040937935.1 of Hyperolius riggenbachi. Lineage (NCBI taxonomy): Eukaryota > Metazoa > Chordata > Amphibia > Anura > Hyperoliidae > Hyperolius > Hyperolius riggenbachi. The sequence goes on from NC_090656.1 coordinate 219,282,040, forward strand.
GGGGATATCCTGATCCCTTGTGCTGGTGTGTGTACCTCCTTCACGTCAGCTTATGTGTTGTATGCTGACTGTGGAGATTACACCCCCAAGCTTAACAAAAGCCCACTTACTAAGATGATATAAAAAAACAGAAGGTTGCCTTCTTAAAACAGAAGGTATTTACAATTATTGAGGTAGGGAGGCAAGCTCACAAACCGAGTTAGAAATGGAAAAAAACAACCTTTAGGCAAATTCATCAAAACTGGCAGCAATGCATATAGTGTGAACCCATCCCTAAGACTGTAATGATGATGTCAGCAGATATTACCAGTTGCTTCTAGATGTCTGCTTTAGTTTTCACAAGTTTGAATGTGAAAAGGATGAAAGATGTAACGTTACAAGGTTATACAACATAGGACAAAGTATTCAATCTTGCAGATATGCACCCTGTCGCGTTTGTGATGTAGATGTGCCCAGCAATGGAATCACCACTCCATCAATCACAAAAGCATGTACGCTGGCACCATCTGTATTATAAGCTCTTTATTCAGTCATGTCATCAATAACCACGACGTTTCGGAGTAGTCTCCTTTATCAAGTGTTTGACAGACTGACACCAATTCACAGTATTACATTGCTTTTTTTTAAAAAAAAACATGTTTTTAAAAAACATGCTATTACTTGGATGAGATATATAGATGACATATTTTGCATATGGGCGGGGTCACGTTCGGCTCTTGATCTATTTATATCAGAGGTACATACTCAATGTGGATCTATACGACTTACTGTACATTGCGATTCCCAACAGATCAATTTTTTGGATACAGTGATTTCTTTACAGGAGGGCAGACTGATATCTGACCTATATGTAAAACCTACGGATCGCAATGCTATATTATCATACAATAGCTTCCATCCTACTCAAACCAAAGATGCCATTCCCAAGAGCCAATTTCAGAGGGTCAATAGAATAGTGGGAGATACTCAGAATAAGCAGCTTAGATTCACAGAAATGACTCAGAAATTTTTGGCAAGATCATATCCTGTTGAACTAATAGAGACAGCCAAAAGTGATACCCTCATTCAGAGGCCAGACAACAGGAGGGGAAGGAGACAATGTGCCAACCGTTTACCTTTTGTATCTAAATACAATGTATATAGTGATACTATACATAAGATTATTAAAAAGCATTGGTCACAGCTGGCAGTCTCTTCCCTCTATAGGTGAGTTACAAAACCCTCCTTTAATGTCATACAAGAGACCACCTACACTTCGAGACCGTTTAACACATGCAGAAATGAGGACCCTGGTTAGACCACCAGAGTCCTCTCGCAAAGGCACGTTTCCATGCCTAAACTGTGTCCATTGTAACTCTATAATTAGAAGTCCTTATTTTGTTCACCCCCTTACTGGTAAACGATATTACATTCATGGTTGTTACACGTGTGATTCACAATATATAGTATATCTACTCAAATGCCCATGTGGATTAATTTATGTAGGGCAGACGACTACCAAATTTAAGGTGCGCCTGTCCTCTCATGCTATTAGAAAAAAATTGACAGATCAGGCAGTATCCAATCATTTCAGATTGTATAATCATAATGTCAGTCAACTCAGATGCCAGATAATTGAAGCTATACCTCCACTCAAAAGGGGAGGGGATAGATACAAAAAATTATTAGAACGTGAGGCATACTGGATTAGGACTTTAGATGCACTTGAACCCAATGGTCCCAATCGAGAATATGATCTATTGCCTTGTAATTACTGTTATTATTATTCTTTATTGTTCTTCCAATATTTCTGATCTACTGTCTCTTCTTACTTCTTGCAGTATTGGTGACTCCAGATGAACGGGGACTCTCTGCCGCTCGTCACGGCACGACTATACCAACTACTGACTCTTGTCAGTTTATACTGTTCACCATGTATTGTGGCCCCCCACGATCGGCCACGGGCTGTGTCTCCGGATGGTGCTAGGTATAACCACACTCTGCGGAGATGGGTTACTTGGTGTCGGGCGGTGGATGCAGGCTGGGGCTGATGCCGCCGTCTACTGCTGGCCAACCTACGCACAGACCTCGTGCACCATTCCGAGTGGAGCTGCATAGCAACGCTTTGCTTGGTTGCTGGGGTGTGGGTGGGTTGCGCTGCGGTGGATGACGTGCAAGTGGGTGGTGCGCACACATCCTGGTGATTGGTCGCTTCTCTCTGGCCTTATGCCAGAGATGACGTGCCGCTTCTCTTGTCCCCCATCCGGTCCGCAGACTTGGAGGTGGAGACGGAGAAATGACGAGCGGCAGAAGGGCATGCGCCCCTGACGGAGCTGTCACGCCCTCTTTCCCCCGGCATTTCCTGGATGATCACGAGGTCTATTGCAGAATCCGTAAGTGGCTCTTCCTTTTCAGCACTAGTTCTCCATCAGGTCCGCAGACCTATAGATGGAAAATGATTGGATGATTTTAACACAGATAGATTATTGGCTGTATTAGATAAGGTGAGGGTATAAAAGCAATGTAATACTGTGAATTGATGTCAGTCTGTCAAACACTTGATAAAGGAGACTACTCCGAAACGTCGTGGTTATTGATGACATGACTGAATAAAGAGCTTATAATACAGATGTTGCCAGCGTACATGCTTTCATACAACATAGGACAAAGTTATACAAGGCAAATGGGAGTACCTATAATTAAGCCGCTGGGAAATTTGGGCCCAGGGTAAAGCTGATAAACTGCTCACCCTGCTCCTGTAAAAGTCCCGGCGGTGTTAAATCGAATCCGAGATGAAAAACGAACTATAGCAAGTAACTTGTGTGTGTGTGTGTGTGTGTGTGTGTGTGTGTGTGTGTGTGTATATATAGATAGATAGATGGATAGATAGATAGATAGAGAGAGATAGATGGATGGATGGATGGATAGAGAGAGAGATAGATAGAGATATCTACTGCATGCGCAGTAGAGCCCGGAGGACGTCCGATGACGTCAGCGCGCCGGCGTGGGACGCAGAAGTTCCGGGCCTTGGAGCGCAGAAGAGCCCGACCTGGCAGCCGGCCAGGTCGGGTCGGCCACCGGAGAGCCTTCGGAGCGGCGGCAAGGGCACCTCCTGCCTGCCACGGGCTGGAGGAAGCCCCAGGTAAGTGGAAATTGATTTTTATTTTTTACCCACCCTCCCTGAACCTTCCCTTTAAGTTTATTGGATTTACAGAAAGTGTGCAATAATTGTTTAAACAAAATTAGGCAGGTGCATACATTTGGGCACCACAAAAAAGAAATGAAAATCAATATTTAGTAGATCCTCCTTTTGCAGAAATTACAGCCTCTAAATGCTTCCTGTAGGTTCCAATGAGAGTCTGAATTATGGTTGAAGGTATTTTGGACCATTTCTCTTTACAAGACATCTCTAGTTCTTTCAGGTTTGATGGCTTCCGAGCATGGACAGCTCTCTTTAACTCACGCCACAGATTTTTAATTATATTCGGGTCTGGGGACTGAGATGGCCATTCCAGAACGTTGTACTTGTTCCTCAGCATGAATGCCTTAGTGGATTTTGAGTAGTGTTTTGGGTCCTTGTCTTGTTGAAAAATCCAGCCATAGCGCAGCTTCAGCTTTGTCACTGATTCCTGGACATTGGTCTCCAGAATCTGCAGATACTGAGTGGAATCCATGCATTCCTCAACTTTGACAAGATTCCCAGTCCCTGCACTGGCCACACAGCCCTGCAGCAAGATGGAACCACCACCATATTTTACTGTAGATAGCAGGTGTTTTTCTTGGAATGCTGTTATTTTTCCTCCATGCATAACACCCCTTGTTATGCCCAAATAACTAAATTTTAGTTTCATCAGTCCACAGCACCTTATTCCTAAATGAAGCTGGCTTGTCCAAATGTGCTTTAGCATACCTCAAGCGGCTCTGTTTGTGCTGTGAGCAGAGAAAAGGCTTCCTCTGCATCACTCTCACACACCGCATCACCTTGTGTAAAGTGCGCCGAATGTTTAAATGATGCACAGTGACGCCATCTGCGGCAAGATGATGTTGTAGGTCTTTGGTGCTGGTCTGTTGGTCGACTCTGACTGTTCTCACTATTTATCACTTCTGTCTATTCAATATTTTTCTTGGTCTGCCACTTCAAGCCTTAACTTGAACTGAGCCTGTGGGTTTCCATTTCCTCAATATGTTCCTAACTGTGGAAACAGACATCTGAAATCTCTGAGACAGCTTTCTGTATCCTTCCTCTAAACCATGATGGTGAACAATCTTTCTCTTCAGGTCATTTGAGAGTTGTTTTGAGACCCCCATGTTGCTACTCTTCATAGAAAATTAAAAGAGGAGGGAAACTTACAATTGCCCCCCCCCCCCCCCCCCACCACCACCACCACCACCACCACCACCTTAAATACTCTGTCTCATAATAGGATTCACCTGTGTATGTAGGTCAGGGGTCACTGAGCTTACCAAGCCAATTTGAGTTTTAATAATTAGTTCTAAAGGTTTTGGAATCAATAAAATGACAACAGTGCCCACATTTATGCACCTGCCTAATTTTATTTAAACAATTATTGCACACTTTCTGTAAATCCAATAAACTTAATATCACTGTGTGTGTCTCCTATATAATATACTCAACTTACATTTTTTGTTGTAACAACCAATGATTTATACAGGAAAATCATGACAATTAACAAGGTTGCCCAAACTTTCGCACCCCACTGTATAGTCACCTGATGCCTGGAGGATGAGGCAATCCAGATGAATGAATCAGATGCCTGCAGAGACAGATGTTCCAGAGTGGCAAGGAAGTCCAGATAATACTTTTCAAAGATAGCATAGTCTAGGTAGGCCGAGGTCAGTCAAGGCAGTGTTCATGCAAGTCTGTGTCCAAGCCGAAGTCCATCCAGGCAGTTAGCAAGCGTAGTCCAGGAACAAGAATAAGTTTGGCAACAGGAAATCCAGTAGAGATAAGCGTAGTCAGGATACCAGGCAGTAGTCGGCACAGGAATCAATCAGAGGTTAAACGTGGTCAGGATACAAGGCAATAATCGGCAACAGGAATCAATCAGGTAGTGACCGCATACTCAGCAACAAGCCACAGCTAATGCTATCACGGGCAATGACTGGGGCCGCTCTCTGAGTTTAAATACAAGTGCTTAACCAATCAACACAAAACAGAATTGAAACTAAACCAATAGTTATTCAGCGTGTCAGCTAATCAGCTGACAGGCAGGCACACGTGAACTATTGTTTACATCTGCGGAGCGCGTACTGGGAACGTGCCTTCCGCTTATCCAATGGCATCTGAGAACCACCCTGTGCTCCAGTGACGTCAGCTGCTCGCCGAGACCCGGAAGTCCGAGCTGCAGCTCTTGTCTCGGTGTTCTGTCGCCGCATACACACTGTGGATCTTACAGTGTTAAAGTGGACCTGAACTCTAGCACAGGACAGAAGGAAAACATATAGAAATACACCCTGTATGTTTTAGAGAGTTTAGCCTGTCTAATCTCCCCCCCCCCCCATCTGTGACTAATCACAACTGTAATTTGAGCCCACAGCTGTTTCAGTTGACTGCCATGGCAGAGAGGTAATTGGTAAACACAGGATGTTAACAATATGTCTGCTTCCATGAAAGTAGAAAGTAGACACACTGCAGATTTATTGCAGGATTTGTATCAGCTGTAACGAAGAAATTTTTTTCTTTAAAGGTTATTATGCTGTTTCGTATCTTTTAGAGCAGAGATGAAGTTCTGAGTTCAGGTCCGTTTTAAATAAAATGATCCACCTAGTTACGGTAGTACATTTCTTTTTAACCACGTTTTCTCTTGCTTATAGTCTGCTTTAAAAGGCAGTTAGAAACGTTCAGGCAGTGAAGGATTTAAGCAAACTTTAGGAAGGTGTGTTTCTATTTACACATCTTTCTATGCTAAAAGTACTGTAGGCTGTTTTCCAAGCGGTTCCCAGTCATTTTGTTGAATTTCTAAGCATTATTACTGATACAAAAAATATTTTTTCCGATCTTCCGTAGTTGCTTCTTTTAAGGTCTGATTTATATGACGTGAGTCAGCCAGCTGGCTAGAATGAGAGCTTGAAGAATCGTATTATTTTATTATTATTTAGTATTTATATGGGGCTGACATCTTCCACAGCACTGTACAGAGAATATATAATCATGTCACTCAGGGGAGCTCAAATCCCTACCATAGTCATGTGTTGTACTCTAGGGCCAATTTAGAGGCAATAATAGTATATAGTAGCGTATAAGACTACTTTTTAACCCTTGAAAATCTTCTGAAAAGTCAGGGGTCATCTTAAAAGCCGGGTGTCATTGATGCCGGGTGATACACCCTATCCTGTTACCGACTCTCAGATCTCGCTGAGGACTGTAGTGGAGTGTCGCAGGCACACGTGCGAGATCTGAGTGGCAGGGAAGGAGGTTAATAGGATACAAGGGTGGGCCAGAAGTGTGAAAGAGGCGTGTTTTATGGGCACAGCGCAATCTATTCTTCCATAACACTCAGATAAACAGACAAGGAGAACTGACCAATCCACTTAGGGAGAGGGAGAGTTGACCAATTTAACCAGTCAATCGCCTGTATACTGTTATATACTGGGTACCCCTTACAGTACAGCACCAGTATCTGTTCATACATAGCAACAGTATATGATGTTGTTTAATTTTTATTTGGTGTGCGTTGGAAGAAGGGTAGTCTTATATGGCAAGTATATCCCAAACTCTATATTTTAACTGGAAAAGTTGAGGGGTCGTCTTATTCGCCACAATATACGGTACAGTAACTTATCTGTATGTTTTTGGAACGTGGGAGGAAACCAAAGATCTCGGTTACAAAACTCCATGCAGTTAGTGCCCTGGCTGGGATTAGAACCAGGGACTCAGTGCTACAAGGCGAGAGTGCTAACCAGGGGTGCTCGGATACCCCTTTTCAAAATCCGAATTGATCCGGATACCCTGATATCCGGATCAATATCCAGATCTGATCGTTCAGATATCCGCGTTCATGCGGATATCCGAACGCATTATCGGGTGGATTTGGATATCCGGATAGAAAAACCGGAAGTGCACTTTAAATTGCTTTAAAAAAGTTTTTTGGGGTAAATGAGGCATGTAGCATCATTATTTTTTAAAGGGGAACACTAAATGATGATGTGGGGAGTTAAAATCCTCCCCCCCCCCCAAAAAAAAAAAATTGCTGTCAATTAACATTAGGCCTAGGTTCCAGACAGCGGTCGTGCAGCCCACATTGTGTCCAAAGTCCAACCGCACAACTGGGACATGACAGTTTTCAGCCAAGACACCTCCAAAGAATTATGCAGCAATTGTGTTTTGGGTTAAATATAGGTGGTATTAGTGGCCTGTGGCACCCTGGCCTGGTGGTGGGAGTTGCACAGGCAGCAGGAGCAGAGCAATGCAGCAGGTGTAACGTTTGCCAGGAGCATGCCAGACGTGGCACATGGCAATTGGCACTTAGCACGTGGCACTGGGCACTTGCCATGTTGCACTGGGCACGTGTCAAGTGGCACTTGTCACATGGCACTTGTCACGTGACACTTGGCAAGTGGCACGTGCCAAGTGACACATGCTACGTGGCAAGTGACACGTGCCAAGTGCCAAATGACAGTCAGACAGCAGAGGAAAAGACACTAGTGCACACTAACTGTCACACTGGCACTGCTCACAGCACAGCAGTTCTGTAGAAAGCTAACATAGTAATACTACTACTCTAACAACTACTAGCACACTGACTGCAGTACTACAGTACTAACTACACAATAACACAGTAATCCTATCTCCTAATCCCTAACCTATACCTAAGGCTAATAGCTGGCCAGCAGGCAGCAGCTGGCCTGGTCTGTGCACAGAGCACACACAGACACATAGCAGCTGCCTACAGCACACACTCTGTCACACAAATGACATCAAGCTAATTAATGATTTAACAATAGTGTAGTGATTAATCGCTGAACAGCTTTCAAGTTAATCACTGCTAGGCCAGCAGCACTGGAGCACACATTCTGACTGTCATACATTGACATCAGTCAAGCTAATTAACGATTTAACAATAGTGTAGTGATAGTAGTGAAGGGGTTAATCACTGAACAGCTTTAGGTTTATAACTGTGTACAGGCTTACAACCCTTGCTAGGCCACCAGCACTGGAGCATGTCTCTCAGGCCTAGTGCACACCAAAAACCGCTAGCAGATCCGCAAAATGCTAGCAGATTTTGAAACGCTTTTTCTTATTTTTCTGCAGCGTTTCAGCTAGCGTTTTGCGGTTTTGTGTAGCGGTTTTGGTGTAGTAGATTTCATGTATTGTTACAGTAAAGCTGTTACTGAACAGCTACTGTAACAAAAAACGCCTGGCAAACCGCTCTGAAGTGCCGTTTTTCAGAGCGGTTTGCGTTTTTCCTATACTTAACATTGAGGCAGAAACGCATCCGCAATCCAAAATCTGCAGCAGCCCGGGAGTATGCGTTTCTGCAAAACGCCTCCCGCTCCGGTGTGCACCAGCCCATTGAAATACATTACCCTAGCGGATCCGCACCCGCAAGCAGATCGCAAACCGCAGCGGAAACGCTCCGGTGTGCACTAGGCCTGTGTGAGCATTCAGCAAGCTAAGACCATGGGCTCGATTCACAAAGCGGTGCTAACCCAGTTAGATACTTTAGGCGTGATAACCATTGCACCACGCTGGTGAAAAGCCAGTTTAGGCATGACAGTTTAGGCGTGATAAGTTTAGATAACTTTAGATCGCGCGCAAAGTCCTGCACGCAAAGCAGCGCCAGTAAACTGTATGCGAAGTACACCAAAACTTTTGATCAGCTGTGCACTGCGGTGCTAACCCAGTTGGTGTTATAGTTATCACGCCTAAACTTATCACGCCTAAACTGAGTTTAGGCGTGATAAAGGGCTTTTCACCAGCGTGCTAACTGTTAGCGCCGCTTTGTGAATCAAGCCCAATATGTCTCATCATGGCAGCCCTCCTTATTATACAGGGGGGCTGGCCAGTGTTTCTTTCTGTGATTGGGTGCCAGGGTTTAGGCTGGGAGCCCTCTGATTGGCTCAATGAGGTCAGGTGGGGCTGGCCAGAGTTCCCCTCTGTGATTGGTTGCTAGGGCTTCTGCTGGGAGCCCTCTGGTTGTTTCCAGGATGTCATCTCCTTAGTTACATTATTTCGGATCCGAATATCCGCGTTATGCGGCCAAATATCCGCAGATCGCTAGCCGGATTTTAAAAAATTAGAATCCGAATCAGATAGCGTAAAAAGTTTGGATATTCGGGTTACCCGGATGTCCGGAATCCGGATGAGCATCCCTGGTGCTAACCACTACTCCCCCGTGTTACTGATGCACCTTTCTTCGGATTTGCGTCAAATGATAGTGAGCTTTCTTTGTATTATTAGCTATGGCTCCTGATAAAATACTTAGAGGAATAGCAGTGATTGGTGATGAAGTACCGCTATTAAAAAATATTAAAATGTACTGTTTTCTCCTTTTGCCTTTTTCCTATGTTGCTGTCACTTACAGGAAGCAGTAAAAATCTGACAGATTTTGAACTCATCCGTCTGCTCATGAAGGATTCTCAATATTACCTTTATTCTTTACAAAAGCGATTACTGGAGAAGAACTAAACAAAGACGTCGCCCAGCCACCCTACTAGTTTGCACACTCTTTTGGCAGCCGGACTGGCAACTGCTATTGAGTAAATCGTTTTGTAAGGAAAAAAAATACAAAAATAAAAATCTGTTTGTCTATCTGAGAATTCCTCATGAGGAGATGGACTAGTACAAAATCTGTCAGATCCCAGAAAGCTTGCATCATTTAACTCTATTCGTTAGCCATTAAAAGGTATTATTTTTTACAAAACGTTGTTTTTTTCTACCTATTTATACTGTCTACAGTAAGTGACAGGAACATGGGGGAATGGTAATTTATGGTGCATCTTACTCTATGAGAAATGTATATTATATACCAGGTAGTCCCTGAAAGAATGAGATAGGAACTGTAGATTTGTTCTTAACTTGAATCCGTTCTTAAGTCGGGACATTTGAGACCGCTTCTTTAAACTTCCCCCACGGAAATGACATCATCGCGACGGGATCGGGCCGTTCGTAAATCAAGCGTCTGTAAACCGGGGACTACCTGTATTCTGTATTTATTTTAAAGTTTAAAATTTTTGGTGATAGGTTTCCTGTAACACGTTCGCTTGTGGAGCAGTGTTGTACCTCTTGTCCATTCTGTAAACAAGGCAAGCTCGTGTCAGTTTTATGTTACTACATGTGGAGTTTTCAGGTGCCGCATCCTAAAATATTTCACACATCTCTTAGACAACGTTTCAACTTGTAAAGCAAAGTTTAAGAAGCCGTTTCTACCTCAACTTGAACCAGAAATTCTAGTTAAACTTATTATGTCTTTCTGTCTTTCCAGGTGACACAGATCCTTTCAGCTGCCTTCGTATTGCCAAAACGAGGCAGGGAGAGGTTACTGTGGGGGGTGGCTAGGGGGCAGAAGTGACTGTGGCTGCTGTGAGGAGGTCACGGTGTGGGGTGTCAGGGGGGAGAGGAAACTGTGGGTTCTGTTGGGGTAACTGTGGCAACTGTTGTGGAATAGTGTGGGTGGGTGGGTGGGTAGAGAGAAAGAAAAGATGGCCCCTGAGCTCAAACCACCAACCATTAAGACACCAGGGAGTCAAACAACAAACGCCCACATCCCACAGAGGTGTAACGTCAATCGTGACGAATAAGCAGGCAGTAACTTTATTTATTAGTGGTAACATAACCACAAACAGCACACAGGCCTTTGCCAAATGGCCTGCGTGCCAAAATATTGTGCTGTTTGTGGCTATGTTATCACTAATAAATTAAACTATAACTGCAAAAATCTGGAGGGGGTAGAGAGGTCACTGTGAGTTCTGCTGGGGAGTGTTCGGGATGGGGGAAGGGGGGGAGCTCACTGTGGGCGCTGCTAGGGGAAAGGAGAGTTAATTGTGGTTGCTCCTAGAGATGGAAGGGAGGGGAGTGGTCACTGGGGGTTGTGTTGGTGAGGAAGAGGTCACAGTGGTTGCTGCTGAAAGGAGGACAAGGTCACTGGAGGTGGCTAGGGGCAGAGGTCACTGTTGGGAGGAGCGAGAGGTCACAGTTGGGGGTGACCAGAGGGAAAAGGTCATTTTGGTTGCTGCTTTAAAGAGACTCCGTAACAAAAATTGCATCCTGTTTTTTATCATCCTACAAGTTCCAAAAGCTATTCTAATGTGTTCTGGCTCACTGCAGCACTTTCTACTATAACAGTCTCTGTAATAAATCAATGTATCTTTCCCCTGTCAGACTTGTCAGCCTGTGTCTGGAAGGCTGCCAAGTTCTTCAGTGTTGTGGTTCTGTGATGAATCTCCCCCCTCCAGGCCCCTCTGCACACTGCCTGTGTGTTATTTAGATTTTGGCAGATTCTCTCTTCTCTCTTATCTTTTACAAGCTGGATAAATCGTCCTCTGAGCTAGCTGGGCTTTCACATACTGAGGATTACAGACAAGGGCAAAGCTGTTTGCAAGAAGAAAAGACCAGCCTGAAACTTCAGTGCATGAGAGCAGAAGGGGGAAATAAAAACACAATGATCTCTTGAGATACAAAAGGAAGGGTGTATACAGCCTGCTTGTGTATGGATGTATTTTCTATGTGTGGACATACTGTACATCAACCTACTTCCTGTTTTGGTGGCCATTTTGTTTGTTTATAAACAAACTTTTTTAAACTGTTTTTAACCACTTTTAATGCGGCGGGGAGCGGCAAAATTGTGACAGGGTAATAGGAGATGTCCCTCCGGCGATAGGCGGGGCTGGGGGGATGCCGCTGAGCAGCGGCTATCATCAGGGCTCGCTACATGATTTAAAAAAAATAAAATAAAAAAAAAACTGCTGCGCTGCCCCCTGGCGGTATTTTTCATACCGCCAAGGGGGTTAAGGACAACTGAAGTGAGAGGTATATGGAGGTTGCCATATTTTTATAAGCAATACCAGTTGCCCTGCTGACCCTCTGCCTCTAATAATTTTAGGCATAGACCCTGACCAAGCAGATGCAGATCAGGTGTTTCTGATAATATCATTAGAACTGACAAGATTAGCTGCATGCTTGTTTCTGGTCTACTTCAAACACTACTGCAGCTAAATAGATCAGCAGGCTAGCCAAGCAACTGGTATTGTTTAAAAGGAGATAAAAAAAATATGGCAGCATCCATATTCTTCTCACTTCAGTTATCTTTTAGTTGAGCAGCACGGTGGCATATTTGTTATTACTTTCGCTTGCAGCACTTGGTCCCTGGTTTGAACCCCAGACAGGGCACTATCTGCACAGAGTTTGTATGTTCCCATCGTGTTGCCCGGAAGCTGCGCGGCCCGTCCTCTCGCTCCGTCCACTGTCCTCCCGGCGGCTTCTCATGCGTCGCATAATGACGCAATCAGGAGAAGCCCCCTAGTGGCGGCGCCTCCTGATGCGTCATTATGCGACGCATGTGAAGCCGCTGGGAGGACAGTGGACGGAGCGAGAGGATGGGCCGCGCAGCTTCCGGGCAGCACGAGGGGACCTTCTACCGCCGAGGATCAGGTGAGATGTCCCCTGTCTACCTTCCGCTGCGCTTACTCTGCATTAAAAACGGGGGCAAAGGGGCTGTCCCGACTTAAGGACAGATTCAGGTTAAGAACGAGCCGACAGTCCCTATCTCGTTCGTTAACCGAGGACTACCGGTATTTCTTCCTGTGATACAATGACAGCAGCCAAGTTGTTTGTAAACCTTACACACAGGCAAGCTTATCTGCATCTTCAGCGCTCAGCCTGTGAAAAAAACCTAATCCTCCTCCCCTCTGCCTCTGAAATCTCTGGCTAGTGAAACCTCCCCCTCCTCCTGCCCAGACTGAGCTCCCATGAGCCCTTGCTACTGTCTGCAAATGCCAAGGCTCTCTAAAAAGCTGAGGGCGAGGCTTGTTTAGTTTATAGGGAATTTGAGTATTAAAACAAAAACAAAAAAGTATTTGGCTTGAGGAATGCCCTATAAACTATAGGAAAGGAACACAATTATGCAATGAGTAAAAGTTCATCTCGGATCCACTTAAAAAAAAATCTCCCAAAGCAGCACTAGACTCCCCCTGAAATTAGAAAAGAATAGCCACACGGCCAAATGGTCTCCAGTAATTTACTTCCTTACCAGCTTTGCACATCTAGCCTGTCCAGTATTTGCCCACCTTTCTTTACAGAACTTGTCAGACAAATTAGATTTTCCTTTCAGTCACTGTGTGGTAAATTTTGTTGTGTGCTTCTGGTCATTGTCATGTTGGTAGGTGCACCTTCTCCTCACTGGCAGCTCTCTGGAAGGGCAGTAGATTTTCCTCAAGAATTTGTCACATTTATATTTCCTGCTATCCTGTCAAGTGACCCAGTCCCTGTTGCAGAAAAACATCCCCACAGAATTATACCATCTTCATTCATCTACTGTACTGTAGGTATGGTGCCCTTTTGAATAGTGAACTTAATTGGTTGTCTACTAGATATACCATTTGGCATTAAAGTGGACCAGAACTCTTGCACAGGACAGAAGTAAAACACAGAGAAATGCACCCTGTATGTATTTAGAGAGTTTAGCCTATCTAATTCCCCCTCATTTGTAATTTGACCTCTTCCTGTGTCACATGACTGCCAATGGCAGAGATGGTAGACATACTGCAGATTTATTTTGGGATTTGTATCAGCTGTAACAAAGAAATGTTTTTTTGTTTGAAGGTTATTATGCTGTTGTATATTTTTTAGAGCAGAGAGGAAGTTCTGAGTTCAGGTCCACTTTAAAAGACCACTGAGGCTGGGGGAAGAAGTTGAGCTTACTTACCTGGCACCTCTTCAGCCTTTTCTAGCACCCCGTAGTCTCTAAGGTCCTCCAGTTTTTACATTTCATCACCTAACGTGAACGGTGCCCCCCATTATGAGTTACTTTAGGTGACGAAACATGTAGGGACAGGAGCCAGTCCATTGGCCTACTTGCAGGGGAGAGCCCTTAAAAACTCATGCGTAAAAATGTATGCATCATTTATGATGCGTTAAACCACTTTTTAATAAATTGTTACACAATTTTACACTATGGAGAGTATTAGGTTGTATTTCCTGAGGTGATTGGTCCGTGCTAAACGTTCTGGAGACTGAGGAGGAAGTCCAGTGTGTCCATGTAAGACAAAGGGGTGGCCTGACTACCCCTATAGTGCTTCAGACCCATATAACATTAGGGTCACCAATTAACAGTGAGTTCTACTTTGAAGAGGGTGAGGTGGAGGTGTTCACCACAAATCGAAGGAATCCACTGCCTGAAGTCTTTGTGTATTCACCAAGGTGTATGGAGTGTTTAACCACTTCGCCTTATCTGGACGGATATATCCGTCCAGATAGGCACTGCTGCTGCAGCCGTGTGGTGCACGCGATTGGGCGCACGCCCGCGGGCGCTCCCACTGCCTCCCGCTGCCCCCCCAATCAGTGAATGGGAATATAATTCCCATTCACCGATCTAAGTCCCCGGCAGAAATACCGACGCTTTCTCATCAGCGAGCGCGGTATTTCTGCCCCCAGGAAACATCACCTTCTTCTTTTAGTTCCTGGATGCGAGATCGTTCGCATCCAGGAATTTTTTGAATGTGGCCATCTTGTGGCCAAATAGTAAACTGCACCCACATACAGTTATTAAATAAATAAACACATTATATTACATCTAAAATGATCTATTTACCTCCCAAACTAAAATTGCCCAAATACATTTTTTTACTAAAAAAAAAAAAAAAAAAAAAACTACATAAATAATTACCTTAGGGTCTGAACTTTTTAAATATACGTGTCATTAACCACTTGCGGACCTTGATGATTGAAATCTACACCCTGTTTAGGTCCTGTTATTCCTGCCAGGGCATAGATTTCAATCATCCCTGCCATGTGCGCTGTTCGTTCTCGCCCTTCCCGCCGATGTCCATTTCCCTGCACCCACTCGCTCTGCTGTTACGCTGACAGCAGAGCTTCTGTGTATCGGATTTCGTTGGCTCTTGACCCTGTGATTGCTGTGAGCCATTCACAGCAATCACTGCTTTTAAAAGGTCAATGACAGTTCTGGTCTTAAAGTGGCCAGAGCTGTTGGGTCCGCAAGGGTTGCATATTGAGATTGTTTTATAAGAAGCACACCACTAAATAGCCCAGCCTTTTTAAATAGTTAAGCACAGCATGGGATCTATATTACATCTGTATTCCTTGTGCCATGTTTATGCAGGAATCACCAATGAGAATGAGAGTGAGGTGAAGAAGCTGTCCTCTGAGACGGACCTGGAGAGAGCTGTGAGAAAGGCGGCTTTGGTCATGTACTGGAGACTAAACCCCAAGAAGAAGAAACAGCTCTCTGTATCTGAGCTGCTGGAGAACGTCGGCCATGTCAATTCTGGAGGTGGGTTCATCTCAGATTTTGATGTTATGTATGTGTTCTGAAGAATGCCTTGATTGTGTTTTACCTGCAGAATCCTATGTATGCCTACATTGCATTTACATGGTACAGCAGCAGGCGGGCCCTTTTCCACTAGCATGCGTTTGCTGATTCTGAAGTGCACCCTGTTTAAAATAAGAATCTTGGGTGGCCTTTTCCACTGCTGCGTTCCGATTTTTAAACATGCATGTGTATGCGATTATGCTGCGTTTTGCGTTTTAATGTAAAGTATAGGAACACACGAAAAACGCATAGAAATGCGTTTTGTATTGATTTAACCACTAGTATCAATTTTCAAGACAACACTTGACACTTACCAATCAGAAAAACAAAAACCGCAAATGCATAAAAAACGCACATCAAAATTGGGAAAAACACAAACATTTGCAGTTGCGTTTTGCAGTGGAAAAGGGACCTAAACTGTGTCAAGTAAGTCAGCCAATGAATCGGCGTAAACTTGTATAACGTTTGAGACGTTTGGCTAATATTCTGGAGGCCTCAGTGTTGCAGACATGACTCTACATGCAGGACAGGAAGTGGAGAGATTGGTCATCCTGCTGACTGTGCCTGTACCACATCCTTGCATGCACAGTACAGGTGTATTGATGGTACTGATCAGAATGGAAGAGTCTTTGTAAGGGCCGATCAGCCATATCAAATTTCTGTAATTTGAGCATTTAAAGAGAAAGCTCTAGTACAGAAACACATACTTGCCTAAGGAGAGGGAAGCCTCTGGATCCTAGTGAGGCTTCCCTCACTGTTCTCTGTTGCTCCTCCACCTGATCTGGGCTGTGCTCCTTTTCTAGGAGGCATTATAGCTACTGTAATATCTTATCACACACATGTTCTGACCCTCTCTACAATGAAATGTTCCTCTGCATGTATCAGGTAAGACCACACCTCCATGACAGACAGAATCTTGGCCAGTGGGCTATGTTAGCTCTTGGTTGGCTCATCTGCAGCAAGGACAGCGATTCTTGACCTGCCAGTTTAACAGGTAGCTGTGATGTTTCCAAGCCTAGTGTTGTAGAATGCTTTGAAGTCAGGCCCTGGAGCTTTCTCCCCAGGCGGGAGCATTTCAATCACTAGTAGATATCTGAGTTTCAAAGCTCGTGTATTGTTTCCAGCTGTTTACCAATGTCCTTGAGAAGTGCCCACAGAGGTGCGTACACACCAAACTACTGATATCACACGTCGGAACAGAACCCGATCCCCTTAGACAACATCGCTGGATTCAGCTGTACAGACGTGTGTCAGCTTTTAGCTGACGACCTGCTGTATTCCTATGCAGGGGGGTGGAGGGATGACAGAGCTACGTGTGCGTGATGTCACACAGTGGGCGGGGGAGCTGCGCGAACAATGAAGTTGGCCATCGCTGGAGGTCAGTTGATCCGCCGGCCTTCATACACACGCCTGATTATTGGCAGAGGTGTGTACAGAATCCCCCCCTACCCCACTCCCACTTGTATTTCCCTGCTTCTAATTGATACTGCTATAATGTGTATTTATGGCCACTTGTCACTAGGGGGCACCGAGAGACAATAATAGAGGACTTCTGCTTTCAGTTTCTATATTTTCTGCTAGTAGAGAGAGATCAAAGCATTCCAAACATTTAATGCACAAAGAGTTCCTGCAGAATGAGGTCAAAAGCAGTGCACTTATCTCAAACGAGATAACCATCGAATCTGCTAATGGGTTAATGTGGAAATCTGTATGCGCTATCAATCATAGTTCGGTAAACTGATTCATGGTGCAGAAATCTGCAGCAAACAATCCATATGTTTTCCTGCATTGCAGCACAATTGCAAATTTGCATTTTAATGAAAAGGACTCCATTGGCATGCATAGCTTTCAGTGTCAGTGGGAATAATTGCATTGCAATTTCATACTAGTGAACTGAATGCTTTGTGTCTTTCTCAACATACGTGGAATTTTCCCTGTAATGATTCGGTGATTTTTTTTTTTTTGTGGCATGAGCCATTTGCCTTATAGAACAGAATCTCAGTTTTGCACTGGGAAACACTGTCATTCCAGTACTACAAATGATTCCAGCAGAGCCATGACTTCTCCTAATGTCAGTGCAGAGTCACACTCATGTGATGGGCTGTGAGGCTGAAAATCCATTCTACGGTATATGTGAAAAAACAAGCAATGATACAGCCTCACACAATGGGCTTATTTGTATGTAGCTTATATACGGTACAGGAGGATTAGCTCTGCATTTTATGATAATCTGTATTATAATGCACATTGCATACTTCATGTTAGGACTGGACAACTTTCCTGCTTGGAGGGTGGTGAGAAGGATGCTGTTTTTTTCATGTTGGCTCTCACTCTAAAGGTCATTGGGTCTGTTTTATGTAAGAATCCACCCAGCCACTGCCTGCAGCATACAACATGGATCTGAATCTGCTTACCTCATCAAGTGTGTGTGTGTCAGTGTGTCATATATTTTAAAGTGGACCTGAACTCACAGGATAGAAGGAAAACATATTGAGGTGTGCCCTATATGTATTTAAAGAGTTTAGCATGTTTAACCCTCCTGGCGTTAACCCCGAGCTACGCTCGGGCTAGCCGCCGCAGAGGATCACATGGCGCCGGGAGGATTTTTAAAAATAAAATTTGCAGTGTATGCTTAAGCTAGCACTTGGCTAGCTAACCATGTCCCCCAAGTTTCGCCGCTCTCCACCGATTTCCCCCCCCATCGCCGCCGGTATACGTACCCCCCAGGGATCCCGCGATGGCGCAGCCTCCCAATCAGCTCCAGGCTTCGCTATAGGGAGGATCGGGAGTGCGCATGACGTCATGTCCGATCGTCGCCATAGCGTCGAGTGAAGCTGAATGGTGAAGCTGCAGCTCTCGCGGGAACGCGGAGGGGTAAATATTGCCGCCGGCGATCGGGGGGTTTAGTTAGGTGCGGCGGGGCTTGGGGGACATAGTTAGCTAGCGAAGTGCTAGCTAAAGCATAAAAAAAAAATTTCATTAATAATAATCCTCCCGTGGACGCAGCCTCTGAAACTGTGTACCGCCAGGAGGGTTAATTCCCCCCCTATCTGTAACTAATCAAAATGTGTAATTTGATCTCTCAGATGTGTCAGCTCCTGCCACAGAGTTTTTCTACATGGGCACTGACGATGTAGCCTTTTCCAGGAAACAAGCCATACACAGTTAGATTGCCATACGATGTGGCAAACAGATCAATCCTTCTCGGATCTGAATCTGATCAGAGAGGGATCAAATTCCCCCTATACATGGCACACAGATTTTTAGTAGATTTCATCATGAAATCTATTGAAAATCTATCAAATTGCAGCTGTACAGTTCGATAGGTTGCAACGATATAGGCAGTTCGTCTACCGATGGTCCCCCATATCTGTTTGACAGAAATTCTGTACCATCCGATGAGTCGAAATTTAGTATTGTCCTAACGTAATTTCTATCGATTTTGCCACAAATGAATCTAAATGTGTCTTTGCGTCACAGATAACCAGCAGATTCGATCACGGTGATCAAATCTGCCGGTAAAAAAATCAATGCTTGTATGACCAGCTTAAAGCTTGAAAAAAAAAAACCGTCAGTCTCCAGTCTAGCAGTAGACTGATGAGCAGCTGGTTGGTAAATCGGTCTACTAGGGCCCTCTGCCCCATCTGAAAATTTTAGATTAGGAGTCTCACTTATCCGGTGAACTGAAACTAACTTGTTTGGGTAGAGTTTTGGGGTATCTTCCCAGTACTGATTTAGGTTCCACTTTCCCCATGGTAAACTAAACCATCACGATAATCATGCACTTTGTGAGCCTACTCCTGACATCCTTCCCTGGTTGACCTTGCTTGAACAAGTTGAGATCTGTCCTACTTACCTCATGTAAGCACTGGTGTTGAGTGCGTGGCTACATGAATGTAACCAATCCATCGTAGGTAACAGTGCCCTGGACAGGGGTGTCCACACTTTTTAGGCCAGGAGCCATATCGCCTTTCTAAAAAATGCTAGGGGGTCAAACTAGTATGATTAAACACCATTTTTGCTGATTGCCATTCTGTATACTATGCCTGTGACATTTTGTCAAATAAAACATTTGCATGGGAAATAACCCATATACCGTGTGCAGTTAGCACAGTGGCAGCTGCTAATTGGTGGCTGTTACTGCTGCTGGCCCCTGCATGTGGCACTGCAGTTATGGCCTGTGGTCCGCATGGAATAAACAACTGTAGAAAGCTTTGAGGGCCACCAGAAATGGTTCGGCAGGTCGCAATTGGCCCCCAGGCTGGACTTTGGACATGCCTGGCCTAGGTGGTCTTATTCAGAATAGCCTCTGGGATTTCATGATTTTAGTCTGTGGATATTGGGCCCTGTACATTTTTGGATGGCACTGTCAATTACTGTTGCACAATAAAGGTTGGGAACTATAAGTGCAGGTTATCATTTATTCTCTTGCTGTAGGTTGGACAAACCAGTTATATACCACATCTCTTTCTTTGTGAGGTGGTTCATAAATGATTATGAAAACTGTGTTTTTAGTCCTCAGAATGTTTGCAGGTGGTGGTAATTGTATGTTTTGTACTTTTGTATTCCAGAAGGAGAAGCTCAGCCAGGCCCAATTCCAAAGTCAGCCCAGAAGGAGCGGCGAGTGCTGGAGCGCTTAGTCAGCAGTGAATGTAAGTATCTGTTTTGGGAGTCCCTAGAAAATGCCCCTACGCATTTCTGACTCTCTTCTGAAACTTCACTGAAGTACTTGAAAGTCCAATTTTTGGAATCTTGTTTTTTCGTTTCGACTCCATTGCGGAATGTGAGGAATAGCGGAGCCACCGCCGCGCAGGGCAGCATGGCGGCGGCCTCCGCTTCCCAGCCGGCAGTTTCCGACTCCAATACGGAGCCGCCGGCGCAGAGCAGGGGGGTCACCGCCGCGACTGACAGCATGGCGGCGGGTCCCGCTACCCAGCCGGCGGACTTCCGTGTGCGGGCGTGCGATGACCGGGGACCTGGCCTCTCTGATGTTCAGAGGCAGAGGGTCATGCGCACGCGCGTGAGGCGGCAGGACATTTATCAGTTGAGAAGAAGGGTCAGCTGATCCGGCGATCAGCTGACCTCAGCCAACCTATCACAAGCTGACTTCAGTTCCAGCCCCCTGGGCGGGCTGGTGGAGCAGGGCTTCTGCATTTACATGTGTTAGCGCTCAGACCTTAGCTCAGTTTCCCAGGTGTTGTCACCAAGGACGTCACACCTTAGACTAGGATTGTATCTTGTATATTTACCTGTGTTTTGACCTTGGCTTGCTCTGACTTCTCTTTACTCTTGCCGCTCTTGTACTTCTGCCTATCTGATTCAAGTTGCCGACCCTGCCTGTTAAACGACAGCCTTCTGTTTCTGTACTGTTGCCACCTTCTCTGTTGCCGAACCTTTTGCTCGCCTGACCTTTCTCCCTCCAGTGGAACGTCTCCCACTGTAGGGTTATCTCTGAGGCTTACCTCTCCGAGACGCCTGCCCTAGCAGACTATTACTGCCAGAGGCCGAGATTCCTCTCTTTGTCCGGACTGAGGATCTCACACACGGAGTTCCCATTCAGAGGTAACCACACCTCTGAGGAATCGCCGTGTGGTGGATATTTCCACGATCTTATACTATCATTACTGTTGTGATCGTTTATCTACTGTGTTAGGTGTCCAGAGGTTAGTCGCACTTGTATTATTGGTGATACTGCAGATCATCAATAATCGGGTGACCTTTGTATTATTGGTGATACTGCAGATCGCCAGTAATCAGATTCTCTTTGCGTGCTGACACCAATCCTTACAGGGAAGAGTTAGAATCGTTTTATTGCTGTTGGTATTCCCATTCTAAAGATCTTCTCTCACATCTTTTCTTTGGGCCCTCCATGGAGCTTTATAGATTTACAGTAATATCAAAACTGGTAATCCAGAGGTCAGGAATGAGGGACAGCAATAAAATATTTGAGAGCTCCTTATTGTACAAAAATGTTTTGTTGCTGTTTCTCTTACTCCTGTAGAGATTTTCCCACTTCCTGTCTGAACAGGAAGTGATGGGATTCTCAATGGTGTGGACAGGGGACAGCAATGTTTATACTGAAAAAGGCAAATCATTTTTTTCTTTTAGTTCCTTCTTACTGATGTAGAAGCAAGGCACCATCTATTTTCTCTGTCCTCCATTTCTCTTCTCTCCTCTTTTGCATAACCACTCCTCCCATGCAACGCTTCCCCTCCAACCTCGGGTTGCAAGCACGACTTATGCAGTAGCGAAGCATCCTCCTCAGAACCACTCAAGAAAATGAGTAAGTGCCAAAGAGCTGCTCGACCAAGCAGGTCGAACAGCTTTACCAGCGGACAGTAGAGGAACAGGAAGGCTCGATACTGTCCAGAGCCTTCCCTCTACTCAGGTAAGTATCAAACCTGAAGTGTGTTGTTTCACTTTAGAGTCTCTGAAGCCTCCTAAAATTCCACTTTTTATTCAATATTTCTCTTCTGCAATATCAGAATAGCTAAAACGCCACTGTAACGATTGTGGAATATCTCCGCGGCCAGCGCTCAGGATGTGCGCTGACACTGCGGAAATCCTCCACAAATGTCTGAATAACGGAACCCAGCTTTGGTGCAATGCACCTGTAGAGGGGAATTCCCACCGGCAGATGGAGCTGTGGAGTGCAGAGGAATAAACCCTCTGCACTGCCACAGATGCCAGATAGGAATTGTACGAGGGGAAGCAAGATAGCCCCTAGTGAAGGAGAGTGAGCGCAGAGACAGAATGTATGTATGTCCACCAATCTAGTCGCCACCTGGCGACGGGGAACACACAACAGTGAAGAACAAGTGAGAAAGGAATCGCAAGAAATGGTGATTGCTAACAGCGACACAAGACTGAGTAAAGACAGAGCATAGACGTAGTAAGAAAGATACAGTAAACAATAATGATCAGAACGCCAAAGAAAATAACAAACCCACTTTCTAAACGCGGTCGCCGCACGAAAAGTGCAACAGCGACAAAACACGCTAATTGCGCGGTCTCTGCGTGAAGAGCGCGACAGAGACAAAACATGCCAACCCTAACTAACACATGAAACCAGAAACACAAACAAACAAATAACAGAAACGCTTGCTAATCGATTGCCTTACCTCAGGCAACAGCAAGCGTTTGCTCCGGACAAACAGACAACAGAAACAAGTCAGATAGGATCCACTGCTCTTCCGCAAGAGAGAGTGCGATCCGTACACAGGAACAGGACTTAAAGAATCCACTGCTCTTCCGCAAGAGCAAGTGTGATCCGAATAACAAAACAGATAGAAGGAGTAACCAGCAGCAACCGCAGCTGAGGTTAAACTCCAAGACAGAATACAGAGAGATCTACCGCCTCTAACGTTAGGGCAAGTGCGATCCAAACAGACAGAGCGATTTTCAGTCGGCCGCCGCTGGCGACAGAACAATCGCAACGGAAAGACAAAACGATTCACTACCGCCAACCGCTGGCGACAGTGCAATCGCAAGGACAAGACAAGACAGAATAGGCAGTACAAATACAACACAACCTGACTGCACTAAATAGGAATTCAAGGAGCACTCCCAAAGGGTAACTACTCTAAGCTAGCAATAATAGCTTACTATGAGCAGAGGGCTGAGACTTCCAGGCAAGTTAGCAGGAACAAACCATCATGACCAGCAAGGAATTCTGGGAGGAAATGGTATCTATACTGCAAGCCATCAAAGGAAGCAGCTAAGCAATTTGCATGACAAGTGGATGCAAATTCCTCACCAGAACAGCAGCTCTGCAACTCACAGAGTGAAGATAGGTCTCTTTTCCAGAGACCTGCAGCACTCAGACCTAAAAAATGGTCAAAAAGCTGTCTGCCTGTGCAGACAGCAGAGCAGATCATTACAGCCACATCCCTGTGGCAGAACGCTCTATTTATACTCCCAAATACCATGGCAAAAATCGGGGATTTTGCTGCCTGGGGAGGCAGAGCTGAGGGCTGTAGCTCTGCCTCTATTAGCATCAATCATCGCTGATCGCCGCCTCTCCCCGCCCATCTCAGTGAAAGAAGACTGAGAGGGGCGGGGAGAGGCAGGGATTGATGCGAGTAGAGGCAGAGCTACAGACCTAAGCTCTGCCTCTACAAGGAACCGCTCCCCACATTTTTCCCCCGGGGATTTGGGGGGTTTAAACACGGCGTTCTGCCGCGGGGATGCAGTGTTTTAGTTATACTAAAAAGTTAAATTTTAGGAGGCTTCAGAGTCTCTTTAAGTTTACTTTAAATGCTCGCAGACAGGTGGATGTATGTCTGAGCATGATCAGACAGTGCCCAAAATCTGACAGTGCTGTTTCAAGGGAGGGGGGGGTTCTCTTTTCCAAGGTTGTACTGCTGGAGAGGCCGACATTTGTGCTACCTGGCCCTAGGATATATAATTGTTTCTGACCAAAACTGACCTGCTATTTGCGTGCTGCAACAATTGTAGGCTTGATTCTGCTTCCCACTTGGTGTAAATTTGTATCTAGTATTTGTAGCGTTTCTATGTACTGTTGTGGATGACGTGTCTTCTCCACTTTTTGAGCACACTATAATTCATTTTACAAATGTTATTATATTATATTATTATTGTATACAAAATTAAAAAAAATCAAACTAATTTATTTTGTGAGCCAAATTACTTTTAAAGTAGTGTGGAATTGACCGTGGAGCTGACTATAGCTACACAGCTCAAATAAAAGGAAAACACTTATTATAATATACTATAATCAAAATTAAAAAGTTTTTATGCCTGTTGAGTTGCATAACAGCTCAGCTGGACTTCACACCAATGAAACAACTACAATCAGAGCATTATTTTATATCCAGCTCCCAGGTACTCAATTTAAAGCCCTGTTTTCATGATCTCATTGGCCATTATCAGAGTGGAAATGTAGGTTATTACAAATGCAAGTTTATGCCTAGTTTTAATTTGTGAGAGTCAGTGTCAATGTCAAAAACGATGTCAATTACATATTGTACCCACTATTTTTGTATTGTTTCTGTAACGATCGGTGTCAGCACACAGAGAGAATCTGATTATTGGTGATTTGCAGTATCACCAAGAATACAGCTATATACCTGATTATGGATGATCTGCAGAATCACCAATAATACAGATATATTGCTAACCTCTGGACACCTGTATATATAGTGAGTGTTTGGTGCAACAGTAATAACTTTGAGTAAATCACCTGATGAGCAGGTGGTCCTTGGCAGTACGGGCAATACTGTTTTTTTGAGAAGCACAAGAACCTTCCAGCAGCCTGAGACCTTCCAAGGGGTGGATTCTCAGGCTGAAGATAGGAAGGGCCAGTGAGTGAGTGACACCTGAAGGTGGATGTCACTAGCTGGTCTGGAGACTATCTCTTACAGGAGAGAGATAGCTCTCGAGGTCGGGCAAGCCAGGTCGGCAACACACGGACAGACAAAGCACAAAGACAGAAGGCCGACCCGGCATCCAAGACAGGCAGGGTTGGCAACAGGTAATCAGATGTGCATGGCACCGAATCAGAGAGCGAAGGGATAGTCAGGAAAGCAATAGGTCATAACAGATATCAAACAATGCCTAGTCTTGGGTGTGAGGTCCGTGGTCTCTACACCCTGGAACTAGTCTGAAGTATAACAGAATGATAACACAAGTTCCTTAATCTTGGGTGTGAGGTTCCGTGGTCTCTACACCCTGGAACTAGTCTGAAGTATAACAGAATGATAACACAAGTAGTAATCTGGCTCAGTGTGAATTCCCAGGTCCTCCTGGTTCAAACACACTGTTGGATCTGACTAATGTCTGAGTGCTTCCACGTAGTGATCGCAACGGCAGACAACCAGACACTGGCCAGTGGTAACTATACATAGAGCAGCGCTCTCTGGCGCCACTCCTAAGTGATGGACCAATAGACACTTGCTCTGTGGTCAGCTGACCAGCCTGGTCAGCTGATCCCCCCCCCCCCCCTTGGCCGTCACAAAAGTTCTGCCTCTGTGAACTAACAGACCCAGCCACACCAGACGCATGCCGCTGCGTGCAACCCGCCGCGCTGGAAGCGGAACCAGCCGCCTTGCTATCAGTACACGCGGCGGCTTTTCCACGTTCACTCACAGTACCAGACGCATGCTTCTGCGTGCAAACCGCCGCACTAGACGCGGAATCAGCCGCCTTGCTATCAGCACACGCGGTGGCTTTTCCGCGTTCTCTCACAGTACCCCCCCCCCCCCCGAGGAGTGGACTCCGGACACTTCCCACCAGGCTTTCCAGGGTGCAAGTTATGGAATGCCTTCTTTAATTCCTCTGCGTGCATACGACAGTCTGGCACCCAAGTTCTTTCCTCTATGCCATACCCCTTCCAGTGAACCAAATACAGCACGGAGTTCTGCACAAGCCGTGAGTCCAGAATCTTTTCAATTTCATACTCCGGTTGGTCATCAATCAACACAGGGGGGGGGGGGGGGGAGCGGAATCCACGTGCACTGCCGGCTTGAGCAAGGACACATGAAATGATCTCTCACCTCGCATGCTGGTAGGGAGATCAATGGCATAAGTGACATTATTGATTTTTTTGGTCACTGGAAAGGGACCCACAAATCTTGGACCTAATTTGGGTGACAGTTGCTTTAAAGCCAAATGTCATGTGGACACCCAGACCAAGTCTCCTGGAAGAAATTCCCATTCTATGGAACGTCTCTTGTCAGCCTGTTTTGGTTCTGAAAAGCCCTCCCCAGATTTCTTTTAACCATTCCCCAAGTCTGTCTTAAAGACCTCTGCCAATTCTCCAGGGCTGGAAATGGAGTAGAAGCCGCTGGCAATGGGGTGAACTTAGGTGATCTTCCCGTCACCACCTGAAATGGGGAAAATCCTGAAGAGGAACTTTTCAGGATGTTGTGTGCAAATTCTGCAAACGGCAAAAATGTGACCCAGTCGGTCTGTGCATCTGCAACATAACATCTCAGAAACTGTTCCAGGGACTGATTGACTCTTTCGGTCTGGCCATTGGTCTGTGGGTGGTAGCTTAATGAGAAAGAAAGCTCCATGTCTAACTGATGGCAGAATGCTCTCCAAAACTTGGATACAAATTGGACTCCCCGATCTGACACTATATTTTCCAGAATGCCATGCAGCCGGAAAATGTGCTGGATGAAGAGATCAGCCAACTCCTGGGCCGAGGGGAGTCCTTTCAGAGGGAGGGCCATCTTACTGAATCGACTACCACCCAAATGACCGTCCTGCCCTCAGACCTGGGGAGTCCGCCCACAAAATCCATGGACAAATGGGTCCACGGCTCACTAGGAACTGGTAAAGGCTGCAATGTTCCAACAGGTGCCTAACGGGAGGGTTTGCTCCTAGCACACACTGCATATTCTCTTACATACTCCTTACAGTCTGTTGCCAATGACGGCCACCAAGCACATCTAGCAATGAGATCCTGAGTTCTGGTGGCCCCAGGATGCCCAGCATTCCTGTGGGAATGAAATAGCTGCAACAGTTGTAGGCAAAAAGGCAATGGTACAAACATGACCCCATCAGGCTTCCCCTCTGGAACATCTTGTTGGAATGGACTTAAAGTGACAGTCCAGTCTTTCCAGGTCTCAGTGGCTGCCAGGACCACTTTCTGAGGGACAATGGTCTCTGGGTCTGAGGGCTGTGCTGTCTCGGGCTCAAAACACCTGGATAAGGCATCAGACTTGATGTTCTTACTACCAGGGGTATACGTGATTACAAATCTGAATCTTGAGAAGAATAACGACCACCGGGCCTGTCGGGGGCTAAGTCTCTTAGCGCTCTCAATGTACTCCAAATTCTTGTGGTCAGTGTAAACAGTAATGGTATGTTCTGCCTCTTCTAGCCAATGTCGCCATTCCTCAAAGGCCAATTTGATGGCTAGAAGTTCCCTATTGCCTATATCGTAGTTTTTTCTCTGCAGGTGAAAACCTACGGGAGAAATAGGCACAAGGATTCAGTTTTCCCTGCAACCCAGAACGCTGAGACATCACAGCCCCTACCCCTACTTCTGAGGCATCTACCTCCACAATAAAGGGAAAGGTGACGTCAACATGTCTCAGTATGGGTGCAGAACAGAACAATTTCTTCAGAGTGGAGAAAGCAGCATGGGCCTCTGGGGACCAGTGGTGAGTATCTGCCCCTTTCTTGGTGAGACTGGTGAGAGGTGAAATCACCGTAGAGTACCCCTTTATGAACCTCCTGTAGTAGTTGGCAAACCCCAGGAATCTCTGGAGAGCTTTCAGTCCTACAGGTTGGGGCCACTCCAAGACAGCTGAAACCTTTCCAGGGTCCATAGAGAGGCCAGAGGTCGAGATGATGTACCCCAGAAAGGCGACAGAGGTCACTTCGAAAATGCACTTTTCCAACTTAGCATACAGCATATTTTGTCTTAACTTCCGCAACACAAACCCAACATGTTTCCTGTGTTCTGAGAGGTTGGATGAGAAAATTAGTATGTCGTCTAAGTACACTAAGACGAATTTGCCCA
This sequence comes from Hyperolius riggenbachi, assembly GCF_040937935.1. NCBI lineage: Eukaryota > Metazoa > Chordata > Amphibia > Anura > Hyperoliidae > Hyperolius > Hyperolius riggenbachi. Next base: position 219,310,018 of record NC_090656.1, read on the forward strand.
ATACCTCTCTGAAGACCTCGTTAATTAGCTCTTGAAAGACGGCTGGGGCGTTACACAACCCGAAGGGCATCACTAGGTACTCGTAATGCCCGTCGGGTGTATTAAAGGCGGTCTTCCATTCATCACCGTCCCTGATACGCACAAGGTTGTATGCACCCCTTAAATCCAGCTACGAGAAAATCTTAGCATTGGTGACTTGGGTAAAAAAATCATCTATTAATGGCAGAGGATAACTATTTTTTTACTCTGATTTTATTTAAGCCCCGATAATCAATGCATGGACGGAGGCCTCCATCCTTCTTTTACACATAAAAGAATCCTGCCCCTGTTGGTGACCGAGAGGGACGAATAAAGCCTTTAGCTAAATTTTCTCGGATGTATTCTTGCATAGTGTGAGAATCCGCTCAGCTGCCTGCGCAGGCAGGCAGCCTTTTGACCATTGTTTAGGTTTGCTTGCTGCAGGACTCTGGAAAGGAGACCTTCTGTCAGTTGTGCAGCTTGTGTTGCTGAGGGATTTGCATATATTAGTCATGCAAATCCGTTACCTGCCTTCTTTTGATGACTGGCACTATAAAAGCATTCTGCTCCCAGAATGCTTTGCTGGACATTTCCCTTCCATGGTCTGTTCCTGATGGACACTGCTGGAGTGTCAGCCATTGCTATGTAGTATACACTCCTAGTGAGTGTCAGCCATGCTACTTCTCGTTGAAGACTAGTTTAGAGTTATTCGTGGGACTGCGCTAGGCAGATTCCCTAGTCTAGTTAGGATTGTATTATTTGTATTGCCTGTTCTGTCTGTCTGTGGGGTGCTAACCAGAGCAGCGGTTGCTACTGGTAGGCCCTTCTGTTCTGTTATTATCTTCTCTGGATCGCACTAGTCTCTTTGCGCTAGTGCTGTGGATCCTTCTGTTCTGTCTTCTGGGATCGCGCTAGCCACTTTTCGCTAGCGCTGGGGATCCTTCTGTTCTGTCTCCTGGGATCGCGCTAGCTACTTTTTGCTAGCGCTGGGGATCCTTCTGTTCTGTCTTCTGGGATCGCGCTAGCCACTTTTCGCTAGCGCTGGGGATCCTTCTGTTCTGCTACTCTGTACCTGGATCGCGCTAGCCACTTTTTCGCTAGTGCTGTGGATCCTTCTGATCTGTCTTCCTGAATCGCACTAACTGCTAGCAGTAGCGGCTGTGGATTGTTCTGATCTGTGTTTCTGCTTGGATCACGCTTGCTCTGACGGAAGAGCGGTGGATCCTTTCTGCCTAGTTCCTGTTTCACGTTTGTCTGTCTTGTCTGATTCGAAACGCTTGCTGTAGGCTCGGTGAGGTAACCGTTAAGCAAGCGCTCGCGTTCTCTGTTTCGTGTTTGTCTGTCTTTGGTTAGTTAGGCGTGCTTGTCTCTGTTGTGCGTAACACGCGGAGACCGCGCATAACCGCGTGCACTGTTGCGAATGAGTGCGGTGTTCGCGGTTAGCTAGCGTTACAGAATGTCCAGCCAAACCAAAATTCCCAGGGCAGAGGGAACCTTCGATTTGTTTCAGATGTCATTGCCTGAGGCAAAGGCATATGTGGATCCTACTATAGGTAGGATCGCACACTACATTAAAGCAGTTAAAAAGTCTGTCCTCGTTCCTGACCCCAACCCATATGGAGATTACCTAGATACTGGGTTGTTTGAACCGCCATTTGCCTCATGGGAGATTGGGGCCTTGTTGGAAGAGTTTGATTTCGATTGGAAAGCCTTTTGCGATTTTTATATCGCAAAGAGCGCGGATGACCTGAATGATTGTCTCGACTCTATGTACCTTTTGATCGATTCTGATGAATGTGATGAGTGTGATGTGGATCTGGTGATTTATGTGTGGCAGACTATTTTGGACGAATTGCACACACATCAACCAATTATTTCCAATAAAGAGACACCATTGTCACATAATTATTCCTGTCTTTCTGGGGTAAAGCAAGTGAGTTTGGACATTGTGCGACCTGAAATGAATGGGTGTGCCTCGACTGTGGACACCTGCGTGAATTCTGATGGAGTTTCTCCCGTTTGTTTAGAGGTTAAATCTGTGCGATCTGATGCCTGTTTCTCAGATGTTCCTGTCGATTGTGATCGGCGTGAGTGCGTCAGTTTTGTCAATGATTTGTGGGATCCCTTGTCATGTAAAAACAGATCTTCTTCTCTCAGTACTACTTTAAGATCCTCCATCTATGATCTTGCTATGGGGAAAATTCCCAAACTATGCAGTTTCAAGAGTAAAATTAATATGATTCCTCATGTTGTTGTCACAACTTCCCCTAACATTGTTCAGTATGAATGCTCAGACCTAGTCAGGTGTGAATGGGAGCCCCCGTTCCAGAAAAAACAGCTCGAAGCGTTGTCGTATGAATTGGAGAACGATTCAGAGTCGTTTTGTGAGTACTACATTGCCAGAAGTGAATCTGTCTTGAGAGCATGTATAAGTTATGCATCCGCCTTAAGAGAAAAAAAGGGGTGTGAATTTGACTTTGTGAGTCCGCTGATTTGTATGTGGAAAATGATTCTGAATGAATTATGTGTACGTCATTCAGGTGACGTTTGTAAAGGTACATTGTCAGCTGGCGTTTCTGAGATCCAGCAATCCAGCCTGGAGACCTCAGAATCCCTGCCTTTGGAGTGTTCGGTTTCGCAACCTAAAGCGATTGTGGATTCGCAAATTTTGCGTTCTGTCTCCTCGGGTTCGACATCGTTAGCCGAGTCTAAGAATGAGACAGCACTTTGGTTTTGTGAACCTGATACTGAAGCACCTTTGCTCTGTCCAGAGAAGATGTCTCTGAGCCTGCCCTGTATCATGAATAAAGACATTATGTCCATGCGCATTGACATTTGCGAGTCTGATTCTGAAGTAAGTACTGACTCTCCACCCAGTAATCTGGATGAGCCAATATTACCTTGTTTAAAATCTCCTGCAGTGTCCCTAGAGGCTCGTCTAGGTATTGCAACCATTGTTACCTGTTTCTCTGCTATTTTGGAATTGCAGTCTGGTTTGACTGCTATGGAGGAATTTCCCTGCAGTGAAACGAAACTCAGAAAGCCAGAGTTAGTTTCACTAGATATTTCTGTGTATCCCTGTCCTGATGATGAAATTCAGTCTCAGTTTATGGTGGAACCTTCCCTGGGACATCTGCCCGGTTCACAAAATAAAGTTCAAGCCTTGCCCTGTAACATGGATAGTTCAGAATCCTTCTTAGGAAACTTGAAAAAGGATGTTCCTGAGGTCCTGTCTGACCTCCTGGAGATCTCCGAGTTCCTCCCAAAGGGTGCAGAACTTGTAGGAGACGTCTCCTGCCCCCCAAGTCCTTCTGAGGTGTTGCCCACTTCAGTAGGCATTGCTGCCTTGCTGGCTACCTTTTCAGCTCTGATGGAGCTTCACGCCTGTGTAGTCAATGATGATATTATTGTCACAGAAATTTCTGAATTTGTATCCGAGTCTTCTTTTGAAAGTCCAGTGCCTGTGACCTCCACTCATGATGTTTCTCTGCCCGGTACTGGTTTTGGTCTTGACGTGCCGGACTCTGAGGTTGGCAGTTCCCCGACATGTCCTGAGGTTTCTCCTGTGCTGGTGTACCCCAGTGTGCTCTGTGACCCAGAAAGCCCAAGTGTGCCTCGGTTACCAGCGTACTCAGATGCTTCCTCGGTGGAGACATGCTCTGATATGGGCTGCCTGCTTGCATGCCCAGAAGTGGTCCCTGAAAGTCTTGATCTTGATTAGTGTCCTCGTAATTTTGAATCCGGAATTGTCATTGGTTCCATGGGGGTTCTTGGTAATTCTCCATGTGAGCCTGGTGATTGTTCTACCCTCTTGGGATCTCTGTGGAGCTTCAAAAGGTTCTGGGAGATTCCGGGAGAGATTTTGCTTGGTACCCTGGATAAGATCAACGGTGGCTTTTGTGTTGTAAGGGACACTTCGAACAGGTATTGTGGCAGGTTTGGTATTTTCGGACGCTCCTTGGAAGGTGGTGGGTATTGTCTGGAGGGTGTTGATGGCTTCTTCTCTGGCGTTCACAGTCCTGATGGGTGTTATACTGAGACTGGTAGTACTGATGGGCATGTTTCGGTGGCTTCTGTTTCCGATGAGGTCGGTTTCGGGTGGACTGACTCTGGAATTGGACCTTGTCGGGCTGCCCCGACCTTCATGAGTCTTCTGTTAGAGTGGTTTGGAGATATCAGTTTTGAGGGTAGTCTGGAATTCGACCCTAGGAGGTGGGGTACTGTGAGAATCCGCTCAGCTGCCTGCGCAGGCAGGCAGCCTTTTGACCATTGTTTAGGTTTGCTTGCTGCAGGACTCTGGAAAGGAGACCTTCTGTCAGTTGTGCAGCTTGTGTTGCTGAGGGATTTGCATACATTAGTCATGCAAATCCGTTACCTGCCTTCTTTTGATGACTGGCACTATAAAAGCATTCTGCTCCCAGAATGCTTTGCTGGACATTTCCCTTCCATGGTCTGTTCCTGATGGACACTGCTGGAGTGTCAGCCATTGCTATGTAGTATACACTCCTAGTGAGTGTCAGCCATGCTACTTCTCGTTGAAGATTAGTTTAGAGTTATTCGTGGGACTGCGCTAGGCAGATTCCCTAGTCTAGTTAGGATTGTATTATTTGTATTGCCTGTTCTGTCTGTCTGTGGGGTGCTAACCAGAGCAGCGGTTGCTACTGGTAGGCCCTTCTGTTCTGTTATTATCTTCTCTGGATCGCACTAGTCTCTTTGCGCTAGTGCTGTGGATCCTTCTGTTCTGTCTTCTGGGATCGCGCTAGCCACTTTTCGCTAGCGCTGGGGATCCTTCTGTTCTGTCTCCTGGGATCGCGCTAGCTACTTTTTGCTAGCGCTGGGGATCCTTCTGTTCTGTCTTCTGGGATCGCGCTAGCCACTTTTCGCTAGCGCTGGGGATCCTTCTGTTCTGCTACTCTGTACCTGGATCGCGCTAGCCACTTTTTCGCTAGTGCTGTGGATCCTTCTGATCTGTCTTCCTGAATCGCACTAACCGCTAGCAGTAGCGGCTGTGGATTGTTCTGATCTGTGTTTCTGCTTGGATCACGCTTGCTCTGACGGAAGAGCGGTGGATCCTTTCTGCCTAGTTCCTGTTTCACGTTTGTCTGTCTTGTCTGATTCGAAACGCTTGCTGTAGGCTCGGTGAGGTAACCGTTAAGCAAGCGCTCGCGTTCTCTGTTTCGTGTTTGTCTGTCTTTGGTTAGTTAGGCGTGCTTGTCTCTGTTGTGCGTAACACGCGGAGACCGCGCATAACCGCGTGCACTGTTGCGAATGAGTGCGGTGTTCGCGGTTAGCTAGCGTTACACATAGCTAATTTCTCTGGTCCAGATAAATTATAGAGATGACCTCTAGGGGGCATACAACCAGACCTGAGATCAATGGGACAATCAAAAGGACAATGCGGAGGAAGTTTATCTGCTGATTTGGGACAAAACACGTCCGCAAATTCTGAATACTGATCTGGCAACCCCTCCATGTGAATCTTGGTTTTACCCAATGTTACCTTCGCTAGACAATGATGATAACAATGGGTAGACCAGCTCGTTAGCTGACCTGAAGCCCAATTGATCTGAGGAGAGTGAAGTTGTAACCAGGGCATACCAAGAATGATCGTGGAGGTTGTCATCCGCAAGACCAGGAAGTGTAGATTCTCTCTATGTAACACCCCCACCGTGACCCTTAACTCTGGGGTCTGAGACAGGGGGTGTTTACTCTGCAGCGGGGAGTCATCCACTGCAGTGACCAGAATCTGTTGCTTCAATGGGGGAAATAGGAATCCCCAATTTCTTAGCAAATTCGTAATCTATAAAATTGGCTGCTGAGCCAGAGTCAATGAAGGCCTCAGTGGTCTCTGTCTTATCCCTCCAAGTTATAGTACAAGGGAGGAGCAAACGTTTATCTTCTAGAGGTAACGACTGCGCGCCTAGGGTATTACCTCTGACTACACCTAGGCGGCAGCGTTTCCCGACTTCTTGGGACAATTCTGTACTTTATGACCCTCCTCTGCACAGTATAGACAGAGCTGCTCTGTTTCTCTGCGCCTCCGCTCCACCCGGGACAATCTCGACCGACCAATCTGCATTGGTTCTAGTGGAGGGGAATCGGGTGGGGATGAAACAGATGGAGGCGCGGCGTAGGAAACATCTCACATTGTTCCTACTCCGAGTCTGTCTTTGATAACGTAGGCGACGATCAACTCTGACTGCTAATGAAATGGCCTCATCAATAGACTTTGGCTCAGGATGACCCAACATTAGATCAGAGACAGCGTCTGACAACCCTGACAAAAAACAGTCCAGAAGTGCGAATGAGTCCCATCTAGCTGAAACTGCCCATCTCCTGAACTCCGGTGCATAATTCTCCACCGGACCCTTGCCCTGCCGTAGTGTCTTGAGCTTCCGCTCAGCGGTAGAGGCAATGTCCGGATCATCATAAATTATAGCCATAGCTTTAAAAAATTCCTCCACTGAGGTTAGGGCCTCATGCCCTGTCTGAAGACTATATGCCCAGGTCTGGGAATCCCCCGATAACAGAGTTTTAATGAATGTAACTCTCTGTGCCACGGTTCCTGATGAATTAGGTCTCAACTCAAAGTATGACAACACTCTATTTCTAAAATTCTGAAAGTCAGATCTGTGACCAGCAAACCTTTCGGGTACAGGCATACGTATGTCTGTGCTAGGAGGAGATCGCACTGTATTCACAGCCATCTGAAAGACTTGTACAGTCCCAGACAAAGCGTTGATCTGGGTCTGGAGACTGTCCAGCACTCGGGTGTAATTCTCCACCGAAGTGGTGAGTGCATCAAGACGGCTGTTGAGTGCGTCCATTTGGTTTTGGTCTGCCGTTCTGTAACGATCGGTGTCAGCACACAGAGAGAATCTGATTATTGGTGATCTGCAGTATCACCAAGAATACAGATATATACCTGATTATGGATGATCTGCAGAATCACCAATATTACAGATATATTGCTAACCTCTGGACACCTGTATATATAGTGAGTGTTTGGTGCAACAGTAATAACTTTGAGTAAACCACCTGATGAGCAGGTGGTCCTTGGCAGTATGGGCAATACTGTTTTTTTGAGAAGCACGAGAACCTTCTAGCAGCCTGAGACCTTCCAAGGGGTGGATTCTCAGGCTGAAGATAGGAAGGGCCAGTGAGTGAGTGACACCTGAAGGTGGATGTCACTAGCTGGTCTGGAGACTATCTCTTACAGGAGAGAGATAGCTCTCAAGGTCGGGCAAGCCAGGTCGGCAACACACGGACAGACAAAGCACAAAGACAGAAGGCCGACCCGGCATCCAAGACAGGCAGGGTTGGCAACAGGTAATCAGATGTGCGTGGCACCGAATCAGAGAGCGGAGGGATAGTCAGGAAAGCAATAGGTCATAACAGATATCAAACAATGCCTAGTCTTGGGTGTGAGGTCCGTGGTCTCTACACCCTGGAACTAGTCTGAAGTATAACAGAATGATAACACAAGTTCCCTAATCTTGGGTGTGAGGTTCCGTGGTCTCTACACCCTGGAACTAGTCTGAAGTATAACAGAATGATAACACAAGTAGTAATCTGGCTCAGTGCGAATTCCCATGTCCTCCTGGTTCAAACACACTGTTGGATCTGACTAGGGTCTGAGTGCTTCCACGTAGTGATCGCAACGGCAGACAACCAGACACTGGCCAGTGGTAACTATACATAGAGCAGCGCTCTCTGGTGCCACCCCTAAGTGATGGACCAATAGACACTTGCTCTGTGGTCAGCTGACCAGCCTGGTCAGCTGATCCCCTCCTTGGCCGTCATAAAAGTTCTGCCTCTCCGCGCGCGCACGCGTATTCCTGAATCTGTGAACTAACAGACCCAGCCACACCAGACGCATGCTGCTGCGTGCAACCTGCCGCACTGGACGCGGAACCAGCCGCCTTGCTATCAGTACACGCGGCGGCTTTTCCGCGTTCACTCACAGTACCAGACGCATGCTTCTGCGTGCAAACCGCCGCACTGGACGCGGAACCAGCCGCCTGCTATCAGTACACGCGGCGGCTTTTCCGCGTTCTCTCACAGTTTCACAGTTCTTGTTGAATGCCCTTTTACTTAATTTGTGTTTGTCCTTTTTTTTCTTCCAGCTAAAAGCCACATTGCCTTGGATGATTTTGTGGAGATTACGAAGAAATATGCAAAGGGCATTGTGCCACCCAACTTGTCTGTCCATGATGATGAAGATGATGAGTTTGCTGGGAAGGGCCCAGAGGAACTACCATTGCAACAAAAGGTGAGTTGGAGGTACAGGTAGTCCTCGGTTAACGAACTAGATGGGGACTGTAGGTTCGTTCTTAACCTGAATCTGTTCTTAAGTCAGAACATTGTGCCATCTCTGTCCCCTGTGCCTCCAGTGTCCCCCTCTGTGTCACCTCTGCCCTTTGTACCTGTTTATACAAGTTTAAAGAGAGTCTGAAGCGAGAATAAACCTCGCTTTTCCCCTTATATTCCGCAGGGGCATGTTTGCCCCTGCTAAAACGCCGCTATCCCGTGGCAGAACGGGGGTCCTTTACCCCCTAAATCCCCTCCGTGTTGTGTGGGGAGCTCTTCCTGCTTGAGGCAGGGCTAACGGCCGCTGCCCTACCTCTTAGCGCGTCTATCCGCGCTAATCGCCACCTCTCCCCCGCCCCTCGCAGTCTTCCTTCACTGAGAGGGGTGGGGAGAGGCGGAGATCCGCCGCTGATAGACGCGCATGGGGCAGAGCTACAGCTCATAGCTCTGCCTCCATGAGCAGCAAAATCTACAACCAAGTTGGTTGTGGATTTTGCAGGGGGGGATTTGGGAGGTAAAGGACCCCCGTTCTTCCGCGGGATAGCGGCGTTTTAGCAGGGGCAAACATCCCCCTGCTGAATATAAGGGAAAAAGAGAGTTTTATTCTCGCTTCAGAGTCTCTTTAACCACCTTGGCGGTAATGACGAGCTCAGCTCATCCATTACCGCCAGAGGGCGCCGCTCAGGCCCCGCTGGGCCGATCTTTAATAATGCTAGCTGCGTGTGGGGTACGATCATCTCCGCCGATGCCCCGCTACCCGCCGTGTAACAGGGCCCCCCCCCCCCCCCCCCCGAGACCCCTGCGCAGCCTGGCCAATCAGTGCCAGGCAGCGCTGAGGGGTGGATCGGGATTCCCTGTGACGTCGATGACGTCATTCTGTTCATCGCCATGGCGACGGGGGAAGCCCTAAAAGAAATCCCGTTTAGACCGGGATTTCTTTACGGGCCTACGCGCCGGCGGCGATTGGAGGGGTGGGAGGGGACGCCGCAGGGAGGGGGGCATCATGTAGCTGGGCCCAGGCTAGCTACATGATTTAAAAAAAAAAAAAAAAAACTGCTGCGCAGCCACCCTGGCAGATTTAATAGAACGCCAGGGTGGTTAAAAGCCATTTTTTCTTGTTTTTTTTTTGTTATCCATTTTCTCAAAAACTACAAGTCCAATTTGAAAAAAAAAATGTTTTGGCTTGTTCCCATGGAAACAGAGAATCCATGCCGTTCGTATCGGCGGGTCGTTCGTAAGTCGGGCGTTTGTAAGTCGGGGACTACCTGTACATGTATTGTGTTAGCAAGACCCAGGTCATTTCATCCTGCCGGTGATCAGCACTATATTTGACCTGCTGTCGTTTTTCCATCTGTGTGATTTGGAATTAGTAGGAGCTGGACCAGAATTTGCACAGGCAAATGACATTTGAAATGCTAATAGTAGCTTGATGTATTAATCATTATCTGATCAACACATGCAAAGTTCTAGTTTAGGCCCCACTAATTCTGATAATTGTAGCTTAAAAACACAACTGATGTTAAGATCACATATCTATTTTACTAGGTCTAATTTAAAAGAAATTTAACGGTTAAAAAAGAAACATCTGGCATCAGATTGCATTATTTCTGCACTGGACATGTGATTTAATTCTAAGAAATTATGGCTATTAATAGCGTTTAGTGATGTATTCCAGTTCTAGTGCGAGCATTGCCTGAGCATAGAGCCATTTATCTAACTTTATTAGATCTTATATCACTGAGATATTTGCCCTAACATCACAATTTTTGCAGTGTTTGATTAAAAAACTATTTCATTATATCCCCAATATTAAAATTAGTTTTTTTTACCCCTCTCTGTTCCAGATTATGAAGTATCCTCTTCACGTTATCATGGAGCTTAAGGAATACCTTATTGAAATGGCCTCAAAGGCCGGAATGCACTGGCTGCATACCATTGTGCCAACACACCACATCAATGCACTCATCTTCTTCTTTATCATTAGCAATCTCACCATAGACTTCTTTGCTTGTTTTATTCCCCTGGTTGTCTTCTACTTGTCCTTCATCTCCATGGTGATCTGTACCCTGAAAGTATTTCAGAACAGCAAAGCCTGGGAGAATTTCCGTGCCTTTACAGACCTGCTGATCCACTTCGAACCAAACCTGGACGTTGAGCAAGCAGAGGAGAATTTTGGCTGGAACCATTTAGAGCCCTATTTATACTTCTTAATGTCAGTATTCTTTGTCATTTTTTCATTCCCAATTCAGATCAGCACTGGATACCCTGTTCAGAATTGGCCATTATCTCGATGTTCTTCACCATTACCAGTTATCTGAGTTTGAACACAAGTGCGGAACCATACACCCGTCGAGCTTTATACACGGAAGTGGCTGCTGGAGCACTTACCTTTTTAAACCTATTGCCTGAATCAGTGCCATACGTACAGCTGCTTAGTAAGACATTCTATACTGTACCTATTGGGCACTTATATCCTATTCCGCATAAGTGTCCCATGTTTGTTCTTTGTCCACTTATTTTACCTTTTCTTCAGGATGGCACAACTCTGAAACTTCAAGGGTTTCTACTACTACCTGGTCCCGTACCTAGTGTGCTTCATGTGGTGCGAACTTTCTGTTGTCATTCTACGTGAATCTACCATGATTGGTCTCATTCGCGCCTCTGTTGGCTATTTTCTGTTTTTGTTTGCTCTTCCCATACTCCTAGTAGGCATTGCTGTAATGTGTGTGGTTCACTTCATGAAATGGTTTATTGCTCTGGAGCTGACCAAGATTGTGGTGACTCTTATCGTGTTGACTGTCCCACTGGTTTTCCGCTGGTGGTCTAAAGCCAATTATTCCTTGGTTGGAATGGTCAAGTCTCTCACTAAAAGTTCCATTGTGAAGCTGATCTTGGTGTGGATCACTGCCATTGTAATGTTTTGTTGGGTTTATGTCTACCGCTCCGAGGGAATGAAAGTCTACAATTTCACATTGACTTGGCAGCAGTATAGCTTTTTGTGTGGCCCCAGGGCATGGAAGGATACCAACATGGCGAGGACTCAGATTATGTGCAATCATTTGGAAGGACACAGAGTGACATCGACAGGCAGGTTCAAGTATGTCCGTGTCACTGAGATTGAGAACAGTGCTGAATCTGCTGTCAACATGCTTCCCCTATTTATTGGAGATTGGATGAGATGTCTTTATGGAGAAATCTATCCTCCTTGCGATCCACAAAATGTCACCTTAGAAGAAGAAGAACTCTGTCGACTAAAGTTCCTCTCAAAACACGGATGCCATATGAAGAAATTTGACAGGTACAAATTTGAGATATCAGTTGGAATGCCTCTCAATGGAAAGAACGGCAACAGGACGCTTGAAGATGATGATGTCACCAAAGATATTGTGCTTAAAGCTAGCAATGAGTTCAAAACCGTGCTGCTAAACTTGCGGCAAGGCAGCATGATTGAATTCAGCACCATACTTGAAGGACGCCTGGGCAGCAAGTGGCCAGTCTTTGAACTCAAAGCTATAAGCTGCTTAAATTGTATGGCTAAACTCACTCCGGCCTCCAGGCACGTCAAGATAGAACAAGACTGGAGACGAGACGTCCACACTGCTGTTAAAGGAGTACTATCGATTGAAACGACTTTTTTTTTTAATACTCTATATTAGTGTACACATTACCACTAGTGCTAAGGGCACTTTATTTATTCACCCAGGTCTCTCTCTCGCTATCCCTGCTTAAAAATTCATTTCTCACACAGCTCAAAGTAGTTTGGGTCACCCTGAGCTGCTTGGTTACTCTGTCACACAGCTCACAAATATATTTCACTGTGTCACTCACAGCATGCAGCAGACATGAGGAGAAATAGGCTGATCTGAGGTGGTAACAGGTAACTAAATGAGCTGTAATATTGCTGGAATATAACAAGCTATAACAATAGTCTGTGTTTACACTCAGACTGGCTGCCTGCTTGAGGCGATTCACTCCAGGCTGCATCCACTTTACAAGCTGCTGAGAGGGGCAGACCACTGTCTACAATTAGCATTATTAGTATCTTTATCAGTAAAGAGAAGCAAAGATAATAAACACACATTGCTAGAATGTTTAACCCCTTACCACCATATCAACAAGATTCTTTCAGCAAGGTGATAATTAAACTATAAACTGAGGAGTTGATAGCAACTCCCCTGTGCAAAGACATGGTCTAGCCCTCTGGGAGCCCAGTATTAGATACATTTTGTATCCAACACTGACGCCAAAACTGACAGAGGATTTTACAGCTGAGAGGAACAGCTGTGTGAGGAATCAAATTGCTCCTAGTACTTGTCATATTGTGTGCTACAACATACAGCATTTAAAAATAAATGCATACATCGATAGTATTCCTTTAAGTTTGCCTTTGATTTTATCTTTTCTCCGTTCTTTTCTGCCATTTGAAAAAGTAAGGCATTCAGGTGCCATCAAAATGCTGAAAGCAAAGTGAGAACTACTCAGTTAATTTAACGTGTAAAAACTCAAAAAAGGTGGTGGGCGCTTAGGTAGGTGTGTTTAGCTGTTCTGCCCGCTGCTAACTAGTTAGGTATGGGGACCCACTCACCTCATACAAAATAATTATATTTGAGTAAACAGATACTAGTTGCGCTGGGTCTGTCTGGTGCCCTGTATCATTCAGCCAATATTGTATACGTTCAAACCGTTATTCAGTAAAACATCTGAAGATTTATTGATACAATAAAATACATTACATCACATGTGGGTCAAGCAATAATAATATGTAACTATCTCATTCAGATTAAAGAGACTCCGTAACAAAAATTGCATCCTGTTTTTTATCATCCTACAAGTTCCAAAAGCTATTCTAATGTGTTCTGGCTTACTGCAGCACTTTCTGCTATCACAGTCTCTGTAATAAATCAACTTATCTCTCTCTTGTCAGACTTGTCAGGTCTGTGTCTGGAAGGCTGCCAAGTTCTTCAGTGTTGTGGTTCTGCTATGAACTCCCCCTTCCAGGCCCCTCTCTGCACACTGCCTGTGTGATATTTAGATTAGTGCATCTTCTCTCTGCTCTCTTATCTTTTACAAGCTGGATAAATCATCCTCTGAGCTGGCTGGGCTTTCACATACTGAAGAATTACAGACAAGGGCAAAGCTGTTTGCAGGAAGAAAAGAGCAGCCTGAAACTTCAGTGCATGAGAACAGGGGGAAAGAAACACACAAATGATCTCTTGAGATTCAAAAGGAAGGGTGTATATAGCCTGCTTGTGTATGGATGTATTTTCTATGTGTGGACATGCTGTACATCAACCTACTTCCTGTTTTAGTGGCCATTTTGTTTGTTTATAAACAAACTTTTTAAAACTGTTTTTAACCACTTTTAATGCGGCGGGGAGCGGCGAAATTGTGACAGAGGGTAATAGGAGATGTCCCCTAACGCACTGGTATGTTTACTTTTGTGTGATTTTAACAATCATCCACAGACCCTCCAATGTGCATAGATTGCCAAAAAATAGGTGAATATAAAATATAAATATATAAAGGCCTTAGAGATAAGCAATTGCAAAAAATAGAAAAAATAAAAAAAATGTCCTGCGGATACCTAAAAATAGTATATCAATGATTATAAATTGGACTCCCTCCAACGGAAAGAAATGCTGATGTGTCCCAATGTAGATCACAATAAAGTCTCATGGAGGGATGACTCACCAGCACTTAATATGGAATCTGTCTTCCAATGCAGATTATGCTTATGAATGCCAGGCGTCAAAGGCTCTAATCGGCAATGCAGATTGCATATAGTTCATATAGTTCATGGGTGGACTCACCTCCTTCCTCAAAGGCCAGTGGTGTTTGCAAGTTGTAAAAGCGGTGGATGTACTCACGTCCTAAGGTAAGGGCTGCTAAGAGATTTGCAGGGGGTCCAGTTCGTGTGTCCGAGCTCCGGCCGGCAGCTCGATGACAATATTCGGCTCCGTACTGTATCCACGATCGTCCGCAGCGATCTGGTGACCAGTTACATATTATTATTGCTTGACCCACAAGTGATGTAATTTAACGTGTAACTCCATTTTTCTGACCTATGGGACATTGTAATGGTGACACTGAGATAGTCAACTTTGTACATTGTGTTAACTCGTTTGGCTTGTTAACCACTTGAGGACCGTGGGCTTTACCCCCCTTAAGGACCAGGCACTTTTTTTCCATTCAGACCACTGCAGCTTTCACGGTTTATTGCTCGCTCATACAACCTACCACCTAAATGAATTTTGGCTCCTTTTCTTGTCACTAATAAAGCTTTCTTTTGATGCTATTTGATTGCTGCTGCGATTTTTACTTTTTATTATATTCATCAAAAAAACATGTATTTTGGCAAAAAAAGGATTTTTTTAACTTTCTGTGCTGACATTTTTCAAATAAAGTAACATTTCTGTATACATGCAGCGCGAAAAATGTGGACAAACATGTTTTTGATTAAAAAAAAAATCCCATTCAGTGTATATTTATTGGTTTTGGTAAAAGTTATAGCGTTTACAAACTATGGTGCAAAAAGTGAATTTTCCCATTTTCAAGCATCTATGACTTTTCTGACCCCCTGTCATGTTTTATGAGGGGCTAGAATTCCAGGATAGTATAAATACCCCCCAAATGACCCCATTTTGGAAAGAAGACATCCCAAAGTATTCACTGAGAGGCATAGTGAGTTCATAGAAGATAATATTTTTTGTCACAAGTAAGCGGAAAATGACACTTTGTGACAAAAAAAAGTTTCCATTTCTTCTAACTTGCGACAAAAAAAATGAAATCTGCCACGGACTCACTATGCCCCTCTCTGAATACCTTGAAGTGTCTACTTTCCAAAATGGGGTCATTTGTGGGGTGTGTTTACTGTCCTCGCATTTTGAGGGGTGCTAATTTGTAAGCACCCCTGTAAAGCCTAAAGGTGTTCATTGGACTTTGGGCCCCTTAGCGCAGTTAAGCTGCAAAAAAGTGCCACACATGTGGTATTGCCGTACTCAGTAGAAGTAGTATAATGTGTTTTGGGGTGTATTTTTACACATACCGATGCTGGGTGGGAGAAAAATCTCTGTAAATGACAATTTTTTAATTTTTTTTACACACAATTGTCCATTTACAGAGATCTTTCTCCCACTCAGCATGGGTATGTGTAAAAATACACCCCAAAACACATTATACTACTTCTCCTGAGTACGGCGATACCACATGTGTGGCACTTTTTTGCACCCTAACTGCGCTAAGGGGCCCAAAGTCCAATGAGTACCTTTAGGATTTCACAGGTCATTTTTGTTTCAAGACTACTCCTACTCCTCACGGGTTAGGGCCCCTAAAATGCCAGGGCAGTATAAGAACCCCACTAATAACCCCATTTTAGAAAGAAGACACCCCAAGGTATTCCGTTAGGAGTATGGTGAGTTCATAGAAGTTTTTTTTTTTTTGTAACAAGTTAGCGGAAATTGATTTTAATTGTTTTTTTTCACAAAGTGTCATTTTCCGCTAACTTGTGACAAAAAATAAAATCTTCTATGAACTCACCATACTCCTAACGGAATACCTTTGGGTGTCTTTTTTCTAGAATGGTGTCATTTGTGGGGTTCCTATACTGCCCTGGCATTTTAGGGGCCCTAAACCGTGAGGAGTAGTCTTGAAACCAAATGTCGCAAAATGACCTGTGAAATCCTAAAGGTACTCATTGGACTTTGGGCCCCTTAGCGTACTTAGGGTGTAAAAAAGTGCCACACATGTGCTACCGCCATACTCAGGAGAAGTAGTATAATGTGTTTTGGGGTGTATTTTTACACATACCCATGCTGGGTGGGAGAAATATCTCTGTAAATGACAATTGTTTGATTTTTTTTTTACACACAATTGTCCATTTACAGAGATATTTCTCCCACCCAGCATGGGTATGTGTAAAAATACACCCCAAAACACATTATACTACTTCTCCTGAGTACGGCGATACCACATGTGTGACACTTTTTTGCAGCCTAGGTGCACTAAGGGGCCCAACGTCCTATTCACAGGTAATTTTGAGGCATTTGTTTTCTAGACTACTCCTCACGGTTTAGGGCCCCTAAAATGCCAGGGCAGTATAGGAACCCCACAAGTGACCCCATTTTAGAAAGAAGACACCCCAAGGTATTCCGTTAGGTGTATGGCGAGTTCATAGAAGATTTTATTTTTTGTCACAAGTTAATGAAAAATGACACTTTGTGAAGAAAAACAATAAAAATAAATTTCCGCTAACTTTTGACAAAAAATAAAATCTACTATGAACTCGTCATACACCTAACAGAATACATTGGGGTGTCTTTTTTTCTAAAATGGGGTCACTTGTGGGGTTCCTATACCGCCCTGGCATTTTACGGGCCCAAAACCGTGAGTAGTCTGGAAACCAAATGTCTCAAAATGACTGTTCAGGGATATAAGCATCTGCAAATTTAGATGACAGGTGGTGTATGAGGGGGCGAATTTTGTGGAACCGGTCATAAGCAGGGTGGCCTTTTAGATGACAGGTTGTATTGGGCCTGATCTGATGGATAGGAGTGCTAGGGGGGTGACAGGAGGTGATTGATGGGTGTCTCAGGGGGTGGTTAGAGGGGAAAATAGATGCAATCAATGCACTGGGAGGTGATCGGAAGGGGGTCTGAGGGGGATCTGAGGGTTTGGCCGAGTGATCAGGAGCCCACACGGGGCAAATTAGGGCCTGATCTGATGGGTAGGTGTGCTAGGGGGTGACAGGAGGTGATTGATGGGTGTCTCAAGGTGTGATTAGAGGGGGGAATAGATGCAAGCAATGCACTGGCGAGGTGATCAGGGCTGGGGTCTGAGGGCGTTCTGAGGGTGTGGGCGGGTGATTGAGTGCCCTAGGGGCAGATAGGGGTCTAATCTGATGGATAGCAGTGACAGGGGTTGATTGATGGGTAATTAGTGGGTGTTTAGGGTAGAGAACAGATGTAAACACTGCACTTGGGAGGTAATCTGACGTCGGATCTGCGGGCGATCTATTGGTGTGGGTGGGTGATCAGATTGCCCGCAAGGGGCAGGTTAGGGGCTGATTGATGGGTGGCAGTGCCAGGGGGAGATTGATGGGTGGCAGTGACAGGGGGTGATTAATGGGTGATTGACAGGTGATCAGTGGGTTATTACAGGGAAGCACAGATGTAAATATTGCACTGGCGAATTGATAAGGGGGGGTGCTGTGGGCAATCTGAGCGTGTAGGCGGGTGATTGGGTGCCCGCAAGGGGCAGATTAGGGTCTGATCTGATGGGTAACAGTGACAGGTGGTGATAGGGGGTGATTGATGGGTAATTAGTGGGTGTTTAGGGTAGAGAACAGATGTAAACACTGCACTTGGGAGGTGATCTGACGTCGGATCTGCGGGCGATCTATTGGTGTGGGTGGGTGATCAGATTGCCCGCAAGGGGCAGGTTAGGGGCTGATTGATGGGTGGCAGTGACAGGGGGTGATTGACGGGTGATTGACAGGTGATCAGGGGGATAGAGGCATACAGTACACGGGGGGGGGGGGGGTCTGGGGAGAATCTGAGGGGTGGGGGGGTGATCAGGAGTCCCCAGGGGGCAGTTTAGGGTTAAAAAAAAATAGCGTAGACAGATAGTGACAGGGAGTGATTGATGGGTGATTAGGGGGTGATTGGGTGTAAACAGGGGTCTGGGGGGTGGGCAGGGGGGGTCTGAGGGGTGCTGTGGGCAATCTGGGGCAGGGGGGGGGAAATCAGTGTGCTTGGGTGCGACATAGGGTGGCTGCAGCCTGCCCTGGTGGTCACTCGGACTCTGGGTCCACCAGGGCAGGAGGCAGCCTGTATAATACACTTTGTATGCGGCGATCGTAGGGTTAACATCCCGCCGGCGCTTCCGTATGGCCGGCGGGATGTTGCGGAGGGTGAGCGGAGTCAGGCGCCGGCGGAGGATCGCGTCACGGATGACGCGATCGCTCCGCCCATGCCCCTACAAGGACCGCCGCCTTTGGGCATGAGCTGGTCCTTGCGGGCTCCGCTTCCCGGCCGCCTCTGTGTGTTAGGCGGTCGGGAAGTGGTTAAGTCAGTACAGACTATTGAAGTAGGTGTTTTGCAGGTGGTATATATCTTCACTGTCATGGGGTCTACCTACAGCTGTGATTTCTAAAGCTGGCCACTAACGGCCCAATTTCTAGTGAAAAATCGTTCGAGCGATCAGAAATTCTGATCGGACGAAAAATCGTTCACTACACCATCAACTAACCAATCATTGCTTCCTATCTATCACGACCACCAAGAAAATCCAAATTTTTGTTCGACGAAAATTCATTCGGGCGACATTTTTTTCACTCGTTCATAATCAATTGTGTCCACCAATGGAGATTATTTACAACCAATCCGATCAGAATTTCTGATCGCTCGAACGATTTTTCGCTAGAAATTGGACCGTTAGTGGCCAGCTTAACAGGGGTCAGGGGTGCTGATCTGTAAAAGCTGGTGGTTGAAATGAGTAGTTGCTTGACATAACCAATCAGTTACAATGTTAAATTAAATAGGAGTGGTACAAAACATCTGTACTCCCCATCAGTAGTAAAATGTATTCCCCAGTAGAAAAGCCACCAGTTATTGGACAGCTGCATCCATTACGACCCCTACATACAGAATAGCCTAATAACACTCAGGACTAGCTGAGCTAAGCATGGGTTACTGGCTGGGCAAGGAAGTTTGGCACTGTTTTGGTAATTATCACACCGTATGAGAAGAAGATATGCTGACATCAAACCAACAGACATTGATTCGGGTAATAACTTTACCAAATGACAAGCTGAACATGGTTATTGCTGCTCTATGACTGATAGCAGAGTCTTAGGGGGGGGGCAAGTGGGGTGATTGGCCCAGGCCCCGCACCTGAAAGGTGCCCTGCGGTCATGCCCACTGCACTCGCACTGAGAGCTTCCTGGTCGGCTTATGCTCAGGTGCTTTCTTCCTGGTCGGCTTATGCTCAGGTGCTTTCTTCCTGGTCGGCTTATGCTCAGGTACTGACCCGCTGATTTACGTCATGTGCATAGCACTCCCGGCCATGGGCGCGCAACCACTGCGAGTCTGCGACAATCAACCTCTCACAGGACTCAGGAGCATCATATTTTGGAATTTGCTAAACAGGTAAAGACTCTACAATACCACCAACAGAATCAGAGTCAGCCAGCAAAGTCAGGCCAAAAAACACAACACATATCACCCTGTCCCCTGTTGGTGGTGCAGAAAAGGCATGTAGAGCTCCCCAGCTCCCTATTCAGCCTAGTACCCATCCCCAGCCAGTCTGGCACACACCTGTAGCTCCCCAGCCAGCCTGTATCTATCTCAAGCTCCCCAGCCAGCCTCTACCTATCCTTAGCTCCCCAACCAGCCTGGTACCCATCCGTAGCGCCCCAGCTAGCCTAGTACCCATCTCTAACTCCCCAGCCAGCTTAGTACCCATCTCCAGTTTATTGGTTGGCTTAGTGGCCTTTAACAAACGTAATCGTTTTTAAACAATAATAAGGCATACTGCATTAGAAGTGGATAAGACCGTGAGCATGATGGTACGGGATATGGCCTACACTTATGGCTCTAGTCCCCACATATGACCCTTGCACCAGGCTTCACGTACTCTAAGGCCGCCTCTGCTGAGAGCTAAGTTGTTTGTGTTTGCCTATATTGTCAAATGCTATCAGGGTTCAGTAGATCTGAGCACTGATGAGGTATTTTACATTTCAAAAGGGAATAAGTGTGACATGGTATCAGATTGCTCATTAAGCCTACAGAATCATATTTATGTCTCTGTATGTTACATTCACTTTTGTACGGTTCTGATCTAGTTCTGTATAATGCCTAAAGAAGAAACATAATGGTTTGAAACCTTGCTATATACCATGTCCAGTCCGTCATTAAAGGTATTACTCAAATCATCATTTTTTGGTTTGATGTCTGCATATCTGCTCCACAACTAACAACGAACCACACTTGACTTGCTATAAGATGATGATTTAGGGAAGGGCGTTTTTTTTTCATCTGTTTTTGAAATAATCATTTAGACTATTTAATCACTTCTGATTGGTACAGAACTGAGGACTTTTGCGAGGAAGTGACAAGTACATAAACCAGCTGCATTGGTGTACGGACTACACAGCCAGTATCCCTGGGATACTGTTTTTATGTTAAGGTGGCCATACAACTATAGGTAGCCACAAGATTGGCCATCAGATAGATTCCTCTCTGATCAGATCAATTGACTGCCCACCTGACACACAGATTTTCAATCAATTTCATCATGAAATTAATGAACCGTGGAGCCTCCACCACCCAGGTCTCCTCTATCTGTGCTTCCCCCAGACAGCAGCAGAGCTCTAACCTATCCTGCTGGTGGGGTCTGGTGGTTTAACTTTATGCAGCGGGTCTCCTCCTCCGTGTCCTCTTCTCTTCTTGGTCATGTGACACAAGCTTTAGTTCAAACACTAGAGGTCCGGCATTTATGCTGCTGGACCTTTAGTATTTAAACTTCAACTTGTGTCACATGACCAGGATGAGGAAAATACACAGGAAGGAGAAGACCTGCTGCATGAAGTTAAACCACCGGAGGCGGGAAAACATGCGCCAGCGGGCCAGTTGGTCTTTGCTGTATTGAATGCTGCTAGCGATGCGCTCCGGGCCAGTTGCCGATTGAGCACAATTTTCTGTCCTGTGCGATCAACCAGATCAAGCCATTCTGAATGGAAATTGATGGCTCGAGCAACATTTGCGTTAACGATTTCTAGCGGATTCGATCACAGAAATCATATATCTATATGATCTATCATAAATCCATATATCTATGGGTAAAATCGCCTAGTGTATGGCCAGCATTAGGTACACGTGTTCCATGGTAATCAGACATGGATAGCATGATCCAGCTATACCCTTAGCCAAGCCTGAATGTCCTTTCCTGTGGAGGGAGAGGAGAGCAACTGTGGCTGAATGTATCTTTCAAGCGCAACATTAAGAGAAAGCCTGGTGGGATCAACCAAATCAATTAATTCCAAACTAAAATTGTTTGAGCATTTGTAGCACCGATTTTCAGTTGATCACAGTTTTTACTACAGGCATGATACAGAACTGGGTCGGAGCGGTACTGGAGGTTTTCTTTTTACATGTCTGGAGGAAGAATTGTACCAGTTTCTTCAATTCCATTGCATTACTGCTAGGGAACTTAACAGTTTTCATAGTGTTCTAATGATAGTTGTACTTTAAACTCTGAAGCCATGGGATGAGCTTGACAGATGTGGTATTAGTAATCAATTTGTAGTTCTCATATTCATTTCAAGGCAGATCCCCACAGTGTCCCTGCTCAGCTCAGCTGGTACCACAAAAACCTGTACAGACAGAAGATGGTGAGCTATAGAGATGATCCTTTATAAGAGTGTTTTCTGTTTACAAAGCTGCTGACTGGGCTATCCAGCCATGTCAGCTGTGGGGAAAGAAATGGAAGAAAGTGCACTTTAATCTGTTAAAATACACCAGACATGAAAGAAATATGGAGGCTACCATTACTTGACCTCCTTAAATAAGTCACTTCTCTGGAACAAATCTGCATATTCAGAGCATCAGAACACCCGATCTGCCTTTTTCTGCTAAAAACAAAGTATTTCAGCCAGAAAATTGGCAATTTTGGTATTAGTAACTCACCGTAGGTGATGGATTCTTTAGTGGTTTTGTCATGACAGATGTGCTTTAACCTCCTTAGCGGTAACCCCGTGTGTGACACGGGGTAAGCCGCCGGAGGGTGCCGCTCAGGTCCTTCTGGGCCGATTTACTTAATTTTTTTTTTGCTGGACGCAGCTAGCACTTTGCTAGCTGCACCAGCACCCCGATCGCCGCCGCCGCGCGCCCGATCGCCGCTATCCGGTGCGGCGCGCGCCCCCCCCCCCCCCCCCCCCCAGACCCCGAGCGCTGCCTGGCCAATCAGTGCCAGGCAGCGCCGAGGGGTGGATCGGGTCTCCCAATGACGTCGGTGACGTCATTCCGCCCCGTCGCCATGGCGACGGGGGAAGCCCTCCAGGAAATCCCGTTCTTTGAACGGGATCTCCTGATCGCCTATCGCCGGAGGCGATCGGCGGGGCTGGGGGGATGCCGCTGAGCAGCGGCTATCATGTAGCGAGCCCTCGGCTCGCTACATGATTTTAAAAAAAAATAATTTAAAAAAACCTGCTGCGCTGCCCCCTGGCGGTATTTTTCATACCGCCAAGGGGGTTAAAGTCCTTATCTAGCTATATATTTTTTGTCTCACTCCCTAATAATGCAGTCAAATAAGTGACATTCCAATCAAAATAATCTTAAATAGCTTAGCTTTAACCTTCTGTAGCTTTGTCATATGACAGCATTAGATGTCATCCTCATTCTTATTGGCTAATAGACAAATTCCCTCCCAGCACTCCCAGGAAGCCTGATTTCAGACCCCCACTTTGCTGCAGGTGCCCAATTTCTCCATTCCATAAGAGGAGGGTTCAGTGGTAGCTCGTCCATGCACCCTTTGAAGTCCTGAGTGAGAGAGCTCAGTTTCAGCTTGCCACACCCCTCTGAAGGCCTGAGTGAGAGAGCTCAGTTTCAGCTTGCCACACCCCTCTGAAGGCCTGAGTGAGAGAGCTCACCCCTCTGAAGGCCTGAGTGAGAGAGCTCAGTTTCAGCTTGCCACACCCCTCTGAAGGCCTGAGTGAGAGAGCTCAGTTTCAGCTTGGCACACCCCTCTGAAGGCCTGAGTGAGAGAGCTCAGTTTCAGCTTGCTACGCCCCTCTGAAGTCCTGAGTGAGGAGTGTTGAAGGAAAATAACTTACTCAATGAGACTTCTCCAATGTGTGCCAAAAACATAGAAATCTTTATTTACTCAGCTGAGGACCTTTTCATATACCAGCATTTTTAAAGAGAGCACAAGCTAGCTGCAGCTTGGCTAGTTAGAAAAGGTGGGGGTCTTGTTCATCTGTTGATCTTTATATCCTAGTTAACATGCTAATATATTCCTCCCTCCAAACAATCTGTCACCCCATGAGTCCAATGAGCAATGTCCAAAGGAGACTGGACTTCCTCTCTTGGCGGGTTTTCTTCTTGTGTCCTTCATGAGACTTCCTGTAATTTAACTTTCACTTTCATGGAAGATAGAACAGATTCGTTTCTCCAGAATGACCTCAGAGGTAAGGTAACCCTGCCCCCAGAGTCCGGTTCAAACTGGCTCTCCTTTGTCTCCAGAGACTGGAATTCCACTGCAAGGACATAATAAACTGTGCACAGTAAATAGCTCGGGAACATGTATACATTCAATAATATTGTGATAACTCTTAAGTAATCATAATAATCATATTTAAAGTGTCACTCTAGCACACTGGTCTGATTACATTAATGTGGTTCTTATAGCCACGTGAAAATATAACAGATATACCATGTGATTAATTATAAATCTTAAATTCTTTCCACATTTCCCTCCTGTTTATAATTAATACTGTGGGTTGTGGCTTGATTATATATATATTTATATATATGAAAATATTTACATTCACATTTCTGTGCTTATGCTTGCTTAACCTTTTCGGGACCGGCCACCTAACCCCCCCTTAAGGACCAGGCATTTTGCGCGGGAAGGGGGTGCGCGCGTTTGGGGGGGTCAGGCGGCCGGATCCCGTGTGTGGCTGGCTAGAGTGGTGTCCCCCATGGTGGCCTGTACCTCCCCCTTCTGCCCGCAGCCTTCACTTACCTTCCAGGCTCCAGCGATGAGCCGCACGGGACCCTCTTCTCCGGCCGGCATCTCCGTTCTGTCTGAAGATCAGTTCCGGGTCGCGGCTTGATGACGTCATCAAGCCGGGACCCGGCGCTGACGTCAGACGGAGCGGAGATGCCGGCCAGAGCGGAGGGGGGTGCCGATCGTCGCTGGAACGGCAGGGAGGTGAGTGGATCTTCTTTTCCCCCCTGCCGCCGCAGCTGTCAAACTGATCACTACGATCCGACGGCGATCGTAGTGATCAGCAGCCATACGCGATGGCTGCTGATCACTCGGGGGAGATGTCGGCTGTCATATGACAGCTTAATCTCCCCCTCCGGGTGCGCACGATCGCGTCGGGAGCGGAAATTGCGGGCCGGCGTAGATCCTACGCCGCATCAGGCTAGAACAGCCACAAGTGCGGCGTAGGATCTCATTAACATGGTCCCGAAAAGGTTAAGCCTCAGTTATCTGCAAATGTGTCTCCACTACAGGGATTGGAGACTCAAGCAAACACAGCCTTCTATTCCCCTTTACTGCAAATGGGTATGCACTACAGCAAGTCAGGGCATAGAAGTGAAATGATCAAAAAAAAAAAAATCAGGCTCTGGCCGTGAGCTGGAATAATTGCCTCACACGTTAGCCTGGCCATCCCCCTCCAGCATGCCATCATAATCTCCTCCCTGATCACCGTATGATTCTTCATCATGCTGTGCTAAGGCTGCATGCATGGTAGTACTCATATGCTTATCTATCAATCTTGCAAAAAATATTCTTAGCATTGGGAAAATACAGCAGGCTAGCAGGAACAGAACCATAAAAACAGTTAGGAATGCTACCAAAACTCTGAAAAAATGAGGTCCAGCTTCCAAACCAGTTCTGTAACCAGTCTGTTATTGGGTTTGAAACACCTGAGTTTCGTTTTAGCTCTTCAGATAGGTCTTTTAACTACTGAAGAGCCACTGTCACTTTTCCATCAGGGGACGTATTATCTGGAATGTAGGTACAACATTGTTCCCCAAAAAATTCACATACACCCCCTTTTTCTGCCAACAGCATATCTAATGCAATTCTATTCTGTAATGATGTTGTTCTGCCAAACTTTCGATAGCATCTCTAGTATAATTAACCACTTCCCGATCGCCCCCAGCCGATGGGCGGCGGCAAAGTCCGGGCCCAAACGACCGCAATACGCCCATCGGCGGGGGCGGCTGCGGGTGTTGCTATGCGGCGATCGCGTCATTCGTGACGCGATCAGCCGCCGGGGACTGGCTCCGCCCCCCATTCGCTGTAATCCGCCGGCCGTTCGGAAGCGCCGGCGGGTTACTAGCACCCGGATCGCTGCATGTAAATAGTATAATAGGCTTTGTAATGTATACAAAGCCTACTATACTGGCTGCCTCCTGCCCTGGGGGTCCCAGTGTCCGAGGGACCACCAGGGCAGGCTGCAGCCACCCTAGTCTGCACCAAGCACACTGATTTCTCCCCCCCTGCCCCCTGATCGCCCACAGCACCCATCAGACCCCCCCCCCCTGCCCACCCCCCAGACCCCTGTTTGCACCTAATCACCCATCAATCACTCCCTGTCACTATCTGTCAACGCTATTTTTTTTTTTAGTCCCCCTAATCTGCCCCCTACTCCCTCCTGATCACCCCCTCAGATTCTCCCCCTCCCCCCCCCCCGTGTACTGTATGCATCTATCCCCCCTGATCACCTGTCAATCACCCCCTGTCACTGCCACCCATCAATCAGCCCCTAACCTGCCCCTTGCGGGCAATCTGATCACCCACCCACACCAATAGATCGCCCGCAGATCCGACATCAGATCACCTCCCAAGTGCAGTGTTTACATCTCTTCTCTCCTCTAAACACCCACTAATTACCCATCAATCACCACCTGTCACTGTTACCCATCAGATTAGACCCTAATCTGCCCCTTGCGGGCACCCAATCACCCGCCCACACCTCAGAACGCCCTCAGACCCCAGCCCTGATCACCTCGCTAGTGCATTGCTTGCATCTATTTCCCCCCTCTAATCACACCTTGAGACACCCATCAATCACCTCCTGTCACCCCCTAGCACACCTACCCATCAGATCAGGCCCTAATTTGCCCCGTGTGGGCTCCTGATCACTCGGCCAAACCCTCAGATCCCCCTCAGACCCCCTTCCGATCACCTCCCCAGTGCATTGATTGCATCTATTTTCCCCTCTAATCGCCCCCTGAGACACCCATCAATCACCTCCTGTCACCCCCCTAGCACTCCTATCCATCAGATCAGGCCCAATACATCCTGTCATCTAAGAGGCCACCCTGCTTATGACCGGTTCCACAAAATTTGCCTCCTCATAGACCACCTGTCATCAAAATTTGCAGATGCTTATACCCCTGAACAGTCATTTTGAGAAATTTGGTTTCCAGACTACTCACAGTTTTGGGCCCGTAAAATGCCAGGGCAATATAGGAACCCCACAAGTGACCCCATTTTAGAAAGAAGACACCCCAAGGTATTCTGTTAGGTGTATGATGAGTTCATAGAAGATTTTATTTTTTGTCAAAAGTTAGCGGAAATTGGATTTTTATTGTTTTTTTCACAAAGTGTCATTTTTCACTAACTTGTGACAAAAAATAAAATCTTCTATGAACTCACCATACCCCTAACGGAATACCTTGGGGTGTCTTCTTTCTAAAATGGGGTCACTTGTGGGGTTCCTATACTGCCCTGGAATTTTAGGGGCCCTAAACCGTGAGGAGTAGTCTAGAAAACAAATGCCTCAAAATGACCTGTGAGTAGGACGTTGGGCCCCTTAGCGCACCTAGGCTGCAAAAAAGTGTCACACATGTGGTATCGCCATACTCAGGAGAAGTAGTATAATGTGTTTTGTGGTGTATTTTTACACATACCCATGCTGGGTGGGAGAAATCTCTCTGTAAATGGACAATTGTGTGTAAAAAAAAATCAAAAATGTGTCATTTACAGAGATATTTCTCCCACCCAGCATGGTTATATGTAAAAATACACCACAAAACACATTAAACTACTTCTTCTGAGTACGGCGATACCACATGTGTGACACTTTTTTGCAGCCTAACTGTGCTAAGGGGCCCAAAGTCCAATGAGTACCTGTAGGATTTCACAGGTCATTTTGAGACATTTGGGTTCAAGACTACTCCTCACGGTTTAGGGCCCCTAAAATTCCAGGGCAGTATAGGAACCCCACAAGTGACCCCATTTTAGAAAGAAGACACCCCAAGGTATTCTGTTAGGTGTATGATGAGTTCATAGAAGATTTTATTTTTTGTCACAAGTTAGCGGAAATTGATATGTATTGGGTTTTTTTTCACAAAGTGTCATTTTCCGCTAACTTGTGACAAAAAAAAATCTTCTATGAACTCACCATACTCCTAACAGAATACCTTGGGTTGTCTTCTTTCTAAAATGGGGTCACTTGTGGGGTTCCTATACTGCCCTGGCATTTTAGGGGCCCTAAACCGTGAGGAGTAGTCTAGAATCTAAATGCCTCAAAATGACCTGTGAATAGGACGTTAGGCCCCTTAGCGCACCTAGGTTGCAAAAAAGTGTCACACATGTGGTATCGCCGTACTCAGAAGAAGTAGTATATTGTGTTTTGGGGTGTATTTTTACACATACCCATGCTGGGTGGGAGAAATCTCTCTGTAAATGGACAATTGTGTGTAAAAAAAATCAAACAATTGTCATTTACAGAGATATTTCTCCCACCCAGCATGGGTATGTGTAAAAATACACCCCAAAACACATTATACTACTTCTCCTGAGTACGGCGATACCACATGTGTGGCACTTTTTTGCACCCTAAGTGCGCTAAGGGGCCCAAAGTCCAATGAGTACCTTTAGGATTTCACAGGTCATTTTGCGACATTTGGTTTCAAGACTACTCCTCACGGTTTAGGGCCCCTAAAATGCCAGGGCAGTATAGGAACCCCACAAATGACCCCATTTTAGAAAGAAGACACCCCAAGGTATTCCGTTAGGAGTATGGTGAATTCATAGAAGATTTTATTTTTTGTCACAAGTTAGCGGAAAATGACACTTTGTGAAAAAAAACAATTAAAAACAATTTCCGCTAACTTGTGACAAAAAAAAAAATCTTCTATGAACTCACCATCCTCCTAACGGAATACCTTGGGGTGTCTTCTTTCTAAAATGGGGTAATTTGTGGGGTTCCTATACTGTCCTGGCATTTTAGGGGCCCTAAACCGTGAGGAGTAGTCTTGAAACGAAATTTCTCAAAATGACCTGTGAAATCCTAAAGGTACTCATTGGACTTTGGGCCCCTTAGCGCAGTTAGGGTGCAAAAAAGTGCCACACATGTGGTATCGCCGTATTCAGGAGAAGTAGTATAATGTGTTTTGGGGTGTATTTTTCCACATACCCATGCTGAGTGGGAGAAATATCTCTATAAATAGACAATTGTGTGTAAAAAAAATAAAACAATTGTCATTTACGGAGATATTTCTCCCACCCAGCATGGGTATGTGTAAAAATACACCCCAAAACACATTATACTACTTCTCCTGAGTACGGCAATACCACATGTGTGGCACTTTTTTGCAGCCTAACTGCGCTAAGGGGCCCAAAGTCCAATGAGCATCTTTAGGCTTTACAGGGGTGCTTACAATTAGGCACCCCCCAAAATGCCAGGACAGTGAACACACCCCACAAATGACCCCATTTTGGAAAGTAGACACTTCAAGGTATTCAGAGAGGAGCATAGTGAGTCCGTGGCAGATTTTATTTTTTTTTTGTCGCAAGTTAGAAGAAATGGAAACTTTTTTTTTTGTCAGAAAGTGTCATTTTCCGCTAACTTGTGACAAAAAATAAAATCTTCTATGAACTCACCATGCCTCTCACTGAATACTTTGGGATGTCTTCTTTCCAAAATGGGGTCATTTGGGGGGTATTTGTACTATCCTGGAATTTTAGCCCCTCATGAAACCTAACAGGGGCGCAGAAAAGTCAGAGATGCTTGAAAATGGGAAAATTCACTTTTGGCACCATAGTTTGTAAACGCTATAACTTTTACCCAATCCAATAAATATACACTGAATGGTTTTTTTTTTATCAAAGACATGTAGCAGAATAACTTTCGCGCTCAAACGTATAGGAAATTTTACTTAATTTGAAAAATGTCAGCACAGCAAGTTAAAAAAGTCATTTTTTTGACAAAATTCATGTCTTTTTTGATGAATATAATAAAAAGTAAAACTCGCAGCAGCAATCAAATAGCACCAAAAGAAAGCTGTATTAGTGACAAGAAAAGGAGGTAAAATTCCTTTAGGTGGTAGGTTGTATGACCGAGCAATAAACCATGAAAGCTGCAGTGGTCTGAATGGAGAAAAAGGCTCTGGTCCTTAAGGGGCGAAAAGACTGTGGTCCTCAAGTGGTTAAGAAATCTTTGCTGATTGTAGTAAATATAATTAATCCAATCCACATTTTTGTTAACTGTTGGCCATAGGAAAATTGATTCAAAACCTGCAGCAATTTGGTTCCTAGCCTTGAACTCATCTGGCACCCCTCTTGGGACTCCTATCGCATCAATATATACATATGGGTCCAAACTCCCCTTTGATGCCTCTCTTTTACTCCGGTGTACCTTTTTATACACCAAGATTTGAAAAGACTCATAGGTGTAACGATCGGTGTAACACAGAGAGGGTCTGATTACCGGTGATCTGCAGTATCAACGAGAATGCAGATAAATACCCGATTATTGATGATCTGCAGTATCACCGATAATCAGATATATCTCTAACCTCTGGACACCTGAGAGAGAAGTGAGTGTTTGGAGTAGCAGTAACACTTTGAGGACTGTACCTCAGGAATAGGTATAGAAGCAGTAGGGAATACTGCACAGGAGGATGTTCCTTCCACTAGCCTAGATTCTCCCGGGGGAGGAGCTAGGCAGGACGTGGGAAGGACAGAGCGTGAGTGACACCAGAGAGAAGGTGTCACTAACAGGTCTGGGAACTGCCTCTAACCATAAGGCCAGTTCTCGAGGTCGGGCAAGCCAGGTCGTAAACACACAGACAGATAAGGTACAGATTCAGGAGACAGATATGGAATCCAATGAACAGGCAGGGTTTGGCAACGGAGTATCAGAATAGCAAGGTACAGAATCAGAGTTCAGAGGAATAGTCAGGCAGGCAGAAGGTCATAACAAATAATACAGTTCAATTCCTAATGCTAAGGTGTGAGCTCCGTGATCATCAACACCTTTGGAAACTATGCTAGAACACAGATACTGACAAGGTCTGAGTGCTACCACATAGTGATTGCAACGCCAGACACCAGAGAAATGACCAGCACCCAGTATATATACTACAGCGCTCTCAAGCGCCACCCCTAAGTGCTGGACCAATGGAAGGTGGTGAAAATGTCAGCTGACCAGCTTGGTCAGCTGACTCTTCTCTGGCTGTCATATAAGCTCTGCCTCTCAACGCGCGCGCGCGCGTCCTTCTGAACCTGTGTGGACTAGCAGTCCCAGCCACACCAGACATGTTTTGCAATGTGTCCGCCGATTATAGCGCGGGAGCCGCCGCACCGCTCTCCAAGCAAGCGGCGGCTTCCCCGCGTCCAACCACAGTGTCAGTAGTATTGCTATGCGCGCCATCCGCCGCATCCAACGCGGACTCCGCCGCTCTGCCCATGCGGCATGTGGCGGTTTCTTCACGTTGTGCCGCCATGTTGGACGCGGAAACAGCCGCCTCACTCTGAGCACTTGCGGCGGCTTTTCCGCGTTTCCTCACAATAGGGCAATATAGTTACATGTTCTATCATCCAGACAGGGGCACACAACCCTTTCCATTCTGGTGGCAATGATGATTCTGCTTTGTTAGGTTCACAAGTCCACCAAGTATCTTCTAGCTGCCATTTTGTTCCTAAGCTCAACCCTTTATCATTTGTTACCTCCAATTGATTCACACTTATCATACTCTGTATCATACATTCTAATTCAGACCCACTCGCCACTATCGGTACCAGAGCAATCTGCGGTCTAGCCACTGCACATACAATACAGTCAGACACATTCATTTGGTTTGCAGTAAAAGTTGCCAAAGTAGTCCAAAGATTCTACCGGTCACTAGAACCTTGTTACTAGTCACTTCCATCTTGTTAATACTGTTCGGTGGGGATGGGTCAGTAGTCTCTTTGTCTATCCTGTCGTTGCTGTTCAATGGAAGTCGTTCAGTCATTGTCATTCCAGGGCTCTTCTTCTTCTTCTTTTCCCTTTAAAATACTATGGTTTTAACCCAACTTCCCCTATGTAGCCTTTCAGGTATCTGTTCCCCCTTTTTTATCTCCTTTTCACCACAGTTCAAGATAAAGAACTACACCTGTGCCTTAGGAAAAATCTTCTAATATCTTCCCACAGCCTTTGAGATCGTGGTCGCACTGAGGCTCAAGCAAATGTTCCCGTCGCCTCAGGATCTCAAATTTCCACCCCTCTTTTCCCCCGTGGTGCTAACTATCAAGAACAGATTGGATCTGGCTACTATTTTAAAAGGAAATGACCGCTAAACATTCTTCTTGACCAAAATTCAAACAACATTTCTTTTATTTCCAAAACCACCAAAGCTTCATGTGAGTGTTTGTAGTAAGCTGTGGCTCTGGATCTTTAATTAATCTGGACTCGGAAGGCCCATGTGCGCCCTCTTACAATAGCTCAAATGTTTCCATGTAGTGTTATTCTAATTTAGCCACCATCCCTCCTGTTGACACATGTAAGAACTCACGTGTCATAATCACCATTCAATTGAACATAGTCAGTCAAAGGAAGGTTAGTAGGTCAGCAGTGTACAGGGCGAACTGAAAGTAAAGTCTTAGACTGCAAGTCAGCAGAGGGAGCTGTAGTTGTAGACGTCAGGACTGCCAAGTCGTTGCCACGGGAGATGAGGGGACTGGGATGTTGCACACATGTGAATGGCCAGTGTTATGGGAGCCCGGAAAACATCCATAATATAGAAACAATTCTGTGGGACGGGTGGGCTCCTCAGTCGCTGACACCCAACCCTGCTGACGCCATTAAGTCGCAAACGTATGCATGATGGGAAAGCATACAGACTGTCAGTAAGAACAGTGGGGGACAGAATCCCATATAACAGGCTGGCGTAGGGAAAGCGATAAAACACACAGCTTGAGCAAAGACGCAGAAAGAAGCTTATCTATTCTACGATGTTCTTCAGCTCACTACTGTAAGACCAGCTTAGTTGTCTGTTTATTCCCTCCTGTGCACATAGAACTTATCCGCAAAGATTTGTTAATTCCTCTGCGGAAAAGTCACCGTGCAGATGCGGACGGGGAAAAACATCCTCTGGTCAGTAGAAAACAAAGGTGCAGGGGGCCAGGGTGGTGCAGCTTTGGACAATGATACGTAGGTGCCCAAGCAAACTGGCTGTGCAGCATAGGTGGGGGGGGGGGTGGATGGATCTGGTGGGGCGGGACTGGTGGGGGGTGGGGTGGGGCTGGTGGCGGGCTCTTGGCAGAGAACTACAGTCATGCATCCCTCTCGCAGTTCGTCATTAGACAAAGGATTGTGGTCAAAATGTTTCCATCAAAGTAATTTTACTTAACTTTTTCTAACATACCCATAAATTATAAAAATTTAATCAGGTGACAATCAAACAGTCAATCAATCGATGACAATGACCCATATACCACAGCAATGCAGCAATCAATTGTTCCCAGAAAAAGAAAATCATCATATTTGTTCTTATAACTAAAAGTAGTATTTGCAGGGTTTTTTTTTTTTTTTTTTTGTTTGTTTTTTTTTTAATATCCCGCTTTCTGGGTTTCACAAAATATATATATTTCTTTCAAACAAACCTCTTATTTTGCTACATGCATTCTTTCAAATCACTCTTTTCTGCCTGCGCACACACACACACACACAAAATCCACCATTAAGCTGGGATCAGTAGTCCATGAGGCTTCTTGCCCCACCTCGGATATGTGGGCGTAAACCATACTTTCACACAGATCCCAGGCAGAAACTCCACTCGAATTTTACAGAATTTAACATTACAAACACATTCCAAGTAACCGACATTACACAGACAGACAATTGCAGGCAGTAAAAATCGCTTTTAAGTCTTCAGACAAAACATCAGGCAGACAAATTATAAAACTTTTACAGACATTTCTGTAACCACACAAGCAACAAACAAACAGCAGCTCATAACTTGTGACCCCCCCCCCCCCTCTTCTCCCTCTGTTGGATACTTATACCTCCCAGGGGGCTCTGGTGATGAGATTTCAGAGCTCCTGAATACCCAGCTTCACAAATCTACACAATCCTTTTAGTACTACACCTTAAAGAGTAACTGTCAGGCTGCAAAAGCTAATTTAAACCTCTATTCTCCTGTGTTAAACAGTTTAGAAGCAAGCCAAAAAGGCAATACTGAAGTTAAAAATCTCTCTTTTGATGTGTGCTGACAGCAAGGCTCTGTATTCCCAAGCTCTTAAAAGGACGAGAGGCCGCATAACATACAGCAAAGCATTCTGGGGCCCTCCCCTCGGCTGCTAGTGAGAAGTTACAGGGTCAAGTTACAACAGCATGTAACTCAGTCCAGCACACAGCACTGATAAATCTTGGGGCAGAGTACACTGCAGGAGTCCGCTATTGTTCCTAGCCACATGGCTAATTAATATTCACTGCACAGTAATGTTATTCATTAGGAGCTTTTCTGTGAGTGGAATCATCAGGAAGCAGGGAGGATATGACATCACATTTGGCTTCATAGGAGACAGACAAACATGGAACCTGCCATGAGCTGTCAGGAGCATCATTCTCTGCAAATACTATATAAAAATTCTGTGAAGTACAAACGTGGACAGTGAAATGCATATGTAATGTAAGTACAGCCAATATTTAGCTACTGATATATGTGTTTATTTTCTCTGAGACCTTATACCTAACAGCTCCTCTTTAACATTCTATTTTCACATTCTGTGTCCATCAATAGATTCACTTACACATTTGCTTTCAACTAGGGTACTGAGTTACTTAGTAACCTTGGTGTCTGTCAGGACACTGTTGGACTAGATGATCCTTTTTACCACATAAAAAACATTCTCTGCGTCGTTTGCGACCTTTATAATCCCTATATCTGCGCCCTTGTGGGCGAAGTGTATACCCATTATCATTCATATAACAGCCACTTTCATCATTATCGCAATCATAAATATATGCAGCAGCTTTCTTCCCTTTCTCTTTGATCACACGTTCAGCATGCCGGGCATATTCTAGAAAGTCAGTCAATCTACAAGTTCTATGATTAACCATATGCTTTGTCACAAACCTGCCTATCTCTTCCTTCAAAGCTCTGTGTATAGCAATTTTAAGCTGTTGTTCATATGGGGAATCTACTGTTCTGTCGGCAGGGGGAGCTATGCCACTATGTTGAAAACCTCCACCATTCTAGCTACTAACTCATCTACTCCCTCCCCGTCTTTTTGGGTGATGATGGAAATCTGTCCCCAATATGGTGATGTCTTATATTTCTCCCTAGCCCTGTCGAGAACAGCATCATACCTTTGAATCAGATCAGCGCTGTCCCAGGCTAGGGCTTTAGGGAGAACAGGTGGGTCTTTTGTTGGATCCCCTGCATCAAAGGGGTTCCAGGTACCAGCTACCATGTGCCAGTCTGTTTGAAACTTTTCTCTAAGGACCCTCTCGCATTCCAACCCGTCTCGGCCATAGCTGATACGGAGGTTTTTCATATCCCTTATACATGTAACTATTTCCTCACGATGTGAGGGTATGCCCTGTAGGGCTTCCTTTACATCGTTGTCTGTCCATGGCCAATAAACCCTCACAGCCTCACCTCCTGCAGGATTTGGCATCTGAATCATGGGCATAGTAGTTGCCTCATCGGCAGGGGCTGTAGCCCGCAGGTGCACATATGGCGGGGAAAGTGGTGGAAACACCTGAAAAACATGCACTCCTGCCTCCCCCTCTGCCTTCTTTTTTTTCTAACCAATAGGTATACAGCTGCTTCTGCCGCTTATGTGCCTCCTCTAGCCATATTTTAGCCTCAGATAACCTCAGGGTACAGGTGTCCTGAAAACCCATATTTTCTTCTCCACAGACTGCAATGTTTTACCCAGTTTTTGTTTTTTCTGTACATGACATATTCATCATCGGTTGCTTTAATCTTGCCTGTACTTTGGCCCATTTACAACGCTCCCCCAGTTCACACACATACACGAAAGGATTATTAGTCACAGGGTCCCCCCCGGAAAATATACTGCCTTCTATGCACAAAAATATAACAATTCCTGCATTTTTAGCGCAAAGATCTTACAATTCCCACTGAGGCAGCGTGCCTGCGCTAAGATAAAAACTTTCCTGCTAAGGCACCTCGGGGACTGCAGCTGGGGACCTGACCCAACTCCGCGTGTGGAACTTTATGTAGGGGCACACACTCCAAGATACTCTAATTTTGTGCAGCCCTGTGTTTGAAAAGTTACAGAGAAAAAGAGAAACAAAAAAAAGTAGTACTTACAATTAAGATGCTTTCAGGACAGAGGCGTAGCTAGGATTTTCAGCGCCCGGGGACAAAGACTATTAATGCGCCCCCCCAAAGTTAAGGTTGCGCGCCGTGCCAAAAAGGGGCGTGGTCACATAATAAATGTGGGCGTGGTTATGGGTGGAGCCAAATGTATATGGAGGTTAGCAGGCTCACGCTCACCCACCCTCCCTCAGTATGTACCTTCCAGCATGTTCCAAGACAAATTCAGCAATCATGAGCCCCCCCCCCCCCATCAAGACAAATTCAGCAATCATGAGGCCCCCAACATAACCAACTCAGCAATCATGAGGCCCCCAACAAGACAAATTTAGCAATCATGAGGTCCCCAACAAGACAAATTCAGCGATCTTGAGGCCCCCAACAAGACAAATTCAGTAACCATGAGGCCCCCAAAAAGACAAATTCAGCAGTCATGAGTCACATAAATAGACAGCATTTCACATAAATAGGTAGAATGCCCCCTTAATATGGTAGACACCTCTCACCTGGCAGCAGTTCTCCAAAATACACTCAATCTGACGTGGTTCCCCAAAAATAGGTAGCCCCAGGTCTATAGTTGTCCCCAGAATAGGTGGCCAGCAGTATAGATGTCCCCAGAATAGGTGGCCAGCGGTATAGATGTCCCCAGAACAGGTAGCCAGGGGTAGAGATGTCCACAGAACAGTTAGCCAGGGGTATATGTGCCCAGTATATGTAGGCAGGGGTATGTGTGCCCAGTATATGTAGCCAGAGGTATATGTGCCCAGTATATGTAGCCAGTGGTATATATGCCCAGTATATGTAGCCAGGAGAATAATATGTGCCCAGTATATATAGTCAGGCGTATATGTGCCCAGTATATGTAGCCAGGGGTATATATGCCCAGTATATGTAGCCAGGGGTATATATGCCCAGTATATGTAGCCAGGGGTATATATGCCCAGTATATGTAGCCAGGGGGTATATATGCCCAGTCCACGTAGCCAGGGGGTATATATGCCCAGTATATGTAGCCAGGGGTATATATGCCCAATATATGTAGGCAGGGGGTATATATGCCCAGTATATATAGGCAGGGGTATATATGCCCAGTATATGTAGCCAGGGGTATATATGCCAAGTATATGTAGCCAGGGGGTATATATGCCCAGTATATGTAGCCAGGGGTATATATGCCCAGTATATGTAGCCAGGGGGTATATATGCCCAGTATATATAGGCAGGGGTATATATGCCCAGTATATGTAGCCAGGGGTATATATGCCAAGTATATGTAGCCAGGGGGTATATATGCCCAGTCCACGTAGCCAGGGGGTATATATGCCCAGTATATGTAGCCAGGGGTATATATGCCCAATATATGTAGGCAGGGGGTATATATGCCCAGTATATATAGGCAGGGGTATATATGCCCAGTATATGTAGCCAGGGGTATATATGCCAAGTATATGTAGCCAGGGAGTATATATGCCCAGTATATGTAGCCAGGGGTATATATGCCCAATATATGTAGGCACGGGGTATATATGCCCAGTATATATAGGCAGGGGTATATATGCCCAGTATATGTAGCCAGGGGTATATATGCCAAGTATATGTAGCCAGGGGGTATATATGCCCAGTATATGTAGCCAGGGGTATATATGCCCAATATATGTAGGCAGGGGGTATATATGCCCAGTATATATAGGCAGGGGTATATATGCCCAGTATATGTAGCCAGGGGTATATATGCCAAGTATATGTAGCCAGGGGGTATATATGCCCAGTATATGTAGCCAGGGGTATATATGCCCAGTATATGTAGCCAGGGGGTATATATGCTCAGTCCACGTAGCCAGGGGGTATATATGCCCAGTATATGTAGCCAGGGGTATATATGCCCAGTATATGTAGCCAGGGGTATATATGCCCAGTATATGTAGGCAGGGGTATATGTGCCCAGAGTAGGTAGCCAGGGGTATATGTGCCCAGAGTAGGTAGCCAGGGGTATATGTGCCCAGAGTAGGTAGCCAGGGGTATATGTGCCCAGAGTAGGTAGCCAGGGGTATATGTGCCCAGAGTAGGTAGCCAGGGGTATAGGTGCCCAGAGTAGGTAGCCAGGGGTAGATGTGCCCAGGGTAGGTAGCCAGGGGTATATGCCCAGTATATGTAGTTAGGGGTATATGTGCCCAATATATGTAGGCAGGGGTATATGTGCCCAGAGTAGGTAGCCAGGGGTATATGTGCCCAGAGTAGGTAGCCAGGGGTATATGCCCAGTATATGTAGTTAGGGGTATATGTGCCCATTATATGTAGGCAGGGGTATATGTGCCCAGAGTAGGTAGCCAGGGTTATATGTGGCCAGAGTAGGTAGCCAGGGGTATATGCCCAGTATATGTAGTTAGGGGTATATGTGCCCAATATATGTAGGCAGGGGTATATGTGCCCAGAGTAGGTAGCCAGGGGTATATGTGCCCTGAGTAGAGTTGGGCCGAACCTCCGATTTTAGGTTCGCGAAC
Organism: Hyperolius riggenbachi; assembly: GCF_040937935.1. Lineage (NCBI taxonomy): Eukaryota > Metazoa > Chordata > Amphibia > Anura > Hyperoliidae > Hyperolius > Hyperolius riggenbachi. Next base: position 219,348,143 of record NC_090656.1, read on the forward strand.
CGGGTATGTAGGCAGGGGGTATATATGCCCAGTATATATAGGCAGGGGTATATATGCCCAGTATATGTAGCCAGGGGTATATATGCCAAGTATATGTAGCCAGGGAGTATATATGCCCAGTATATGTAGCCAGGGGTATATATGCCCAATATATGTAGGCACGGGGTATATATGCCCAGTATATATAGGCAGGGGTATATATGCCCAGTATATGTAGCCAGGGGTATATATGCCAAGTATATGTAGCCAGGGGGTATATATGCCCAGTATATGTAGCCAGGGGTATATATGCCCAATATATGTAGGCAGGGGGTATATATGCCCAGTATATATAGGCAGGGGTATATATGCCCAGTATATGTAGCCAGGGGTATATATGCCAAGTATATGTAGCCAGGGGGTATATATGCCCAGTATATGTAGCCAGGGGTATATATGCCCAGTATATGTAGCCAGGGGGTATATATGCTCAGTCCACGTAGCCAGGGGGTATATATGCCCAGTATATGTAGCCAGGGGTATATATGCCCAGTATATGTAGCCAGGGGTATATATGCCCAGTATATGTAGGCAGGGGTATATGTGCCCAGAGTAGGTAGCCAGGGGTATATGTGCCCAGAGTAGGTAGCCAGGGGTATATGTGCCCAGAGTAGGTAGCCAGGGGTATATGTGCCCAGAGTAGGTAGCCAGGGGTATATGTGCCCAGAGTAGGTAGCCAGGGGTATAGGTGCCCAGAGTAGGTAGCCAGGGGTAGATGTGCCCAGGGTAGGTAGCCAGGGGTATATGCCCAGTATATGTAGTTAGGGGTATATGTGCCCAATATATGTAGGCAGGGGTATATGTGCCCAGAGTAGGTAGCCAGGGGTATATGTGCCCAGAGTAGGTAGCCAGGGGTATATGCCCAGTATATGTAGTTAGGGGTATATGTGCCCATTATATGTAGGCAGGGGTATATGTGCCCAGAGTAGGTAGCCAGGGTTATATGTGGCCAGAGTAGGTAGCCAGGGGTATATGCCCAGTATATGTAGTTAGGGGTATATGTGCCCAATATATGTAGGCAGGGGTATATGTGCCCAGAGTAGGTAGCCAGGGGTATATGTGCCCTGAGTAGAGTTGGGCCGAACCTCCGATTTTAGGTTCGCGAACCGGGTTCGCGAACTTCCGCGGAAGGTTCGGTTCGCGTTAAAGTTCGCGAACCGCAATAGACTTCAATGGGGATGCGAACTTTGAAAAAAAAAATAATTATGCTGGCCACAAAAGTGATGGAAAAGATGTTTCAAGGGGTCTAACACCAGGAGGGGGGCATGGCGGAGTGGGATACACGCCAAAAGTCCCCGGGAAAAATCTGGATTTGACGCAAAGCAGCGTTTTAAGGGCAGAAATCACATTGAATGCTAAATGACAGGCCTAAAGTGCTTTAAAACATCTTGCATGTGTATACATCAATCAGGTAGTGTAATTAAGGTACTGCTTCACACTGACACACCAAACTCACCGTGTAACGCACCGCAAACAGCTGTTTGTACTAGTGACGGCTGTGCTGGACTGGTGCGCACCATGGCGAGAGTGCAGGTCCACTGAACAGAACAGGTATACAGTGGCGGGTCCACTGAACAGAACAGGTATACAGTGGCGGGTTCACAGAACAGGTATGCAGTGGCAGGATCACTGAACACAATAGGTATGCAGTGGCGTGTTCACTAAACAGGTATACAGTGGCGGGTCCACTGAACAGAACAGGTATACAGTGGCGGGTCCACTGAACAGGTATACAGTGGCGGGTCCACTGAACAGAACAGGTATACAGTGGCGGGTTCACAGAACAGGTATGCAGTGGCAGGTTCACTGAACACAACAGGTATGCAGTGGCAGGTTCACTGAACACAACAGGTATGCAGTGGCGGGTTCACTGAACAGGTATACAGTGGCGGGTCCACTGAACAGAACAGGTATACAGTGGCGGGTCCACTGAACAGAACAGGTATACAGTGGCGGGTCCACTGAACAGAACAGGTATACAGTGGCGGGTTCACAGAACAGGTATACAGTGGCGGGTCCACTGAACAGAACAGGTATACAGTGGCGGGTTCACAGAACAGGTATGCAGTGGCAGGATCACTGAACAGGTATGCAGTGGCAGGATCACTGAACAGGTATGGAGTGGCAGGATCACAGTACAGGTATGCAGTGGGCTGAGGGCTCACTGAACAGAACAGGTATGCAGTGGCAGGATCACTGAACAGGTATGGAGTGGCAGGATCACAGTACAGGTATGCAGTGGGCTGAGGGCTCACTGAACAGAACAGGTATGCAGTGGCAGGATCACTGAACAGGTATGCAGTGGCAGGATCACTGAACAGGTATGCAGTGGCAGGATCACAGTACAGGTATGCAGTGGGCTGAGGGCTCACTGAACAGAACAGGTATGCAGTGGCAGGATCACTGAACAGGTATGGAGTGGCAGGATCACAGTACAGGTATGCAGTGGGCTGAGGGCTCACTGAACAGAATAGGTATGCAGTGGCAGGATCACTGAACAGGTATGCAGTGGCAGGATCACAGTACAGGTATGCAGTGGGCTGAGGGCTCACTGAACAGAACAGGTATGCAGCCAGGAAGAAGTTAAGCCTAACTAATCTTTCCCTATATGAGAGACTGCAGCAGCTCGCCCTACTCTCACTAATGCAGGCACACGAGTGGCCGTAATGGCCGCCGCTGCCTGCCTTATATAAGGGGGGGTGGGGCTCCAGGGGCTAGTGTAGCCTAATTGGCTACACTGGGCCTGCTGACTGTGATGTAGAGGGTCAAAGTTGACCCTCAGTGCATTATGGGGCGAACCGAACTTCTTCCGCAAAAGGTGCCCGCACGCGAACCACCTAAGTTCGCGCGAACCACGTTCGCCGGCGAACCGTTCGGCCCAACTCTAGCCCTGAGTAGGTCGCCAGGGGTATATGTGCCCAGAGTAGGTAGCCAGTAGCCAGGGGTATATGTGCCCATAATAGGTAGCCAGAGGTATAGGTGCCCAGAGTAGGTAGCCAGGTGTCCCCCTCCCCAGCAGGAGGGGAGCAGCGCAGAGAAGAGCTGCTCTCTCTCTCCCTCGCTGTCCCCTCCAATGTCTGTCCGGTGTCTGGCAGCGGCGGGCGGAACTTACCTCCGTCTCGTCGCAGCGCCAGATGGATCTGCCGCTACTCTGGTCTAGTCCAGACCAGAGCAGCGGCTGCGCACCCGAACTTCCGGCCGGTGTTCCGACGCGGTGCTGGAGCGTGACGGAGGTGAGTTCCGCCCGCCGCTGCCAGCCACCGGACAGACATTGGAAGGGACAGCGAGGGAGAGAGAGAGCACCTAAGGTGAGGGAAGGAGGGGGGAGATGGCCCCCCTTTCCCACCGTCCGCACAGCTCTCTCTCTTCTCTGCGCTGCTCCCCTCAGCCCCGCAACAACAAAAAAACCCGAAGCTCAGCTGGGCGCCCTTGGGGACCCGGCGCCCCGGGCACTTGTCCTACCCCGACCCCCCCTAGCTCCGCGCCTGTTTCAGGACACCCAAGAACTTTATTTTAGAATCCTAAGCAGGCGATTTCAACGATCTTGGCTGAAGAAGTCTCACGGTTTGAAATAAACCGTATGTCACAAGGACATGAGACCTAGTTGCGTTTGGCCACCTTTTTGAAGCGAACGTTTTGCCCCGGGGGACTTTACTGGGCTTCTATCAGATTGCTCCCAGTCGCAAACGCGCTCCTAGGCCTCAATTCTTTCAGACGATAGGTTCCGGTTCGAAAAAAGGACCAGATGTTGAAGGAAAATAACTTACTCAATGAGACTTCTCCAATGTGTGCCAAAAACAGAAATCTTTATTTACTCGGCTGAGGACCTTTTCATATACCAGCATTGTTAAAGAGAGCACAAGCTAGCTGCAGCCTGCTTGGCTAGTTAGAAAAGGTGGGGGTCTCGTTCATCTGTTGATCTTTATATCCTAGTTAACATGCTAATATATTCCTCCCTCCAAACAATCTGTCATCCCATGAGTCCAATGAGCAATGTCCAAAGGAGACTGGACTTCCTCTCTGGGCGGGTTTTCTTCTTGTGTCCTTCATGAGACTTCCTGTAATTTAACTTTCACTTTCATGGAAGATAGAACAGATTCGTTTCTCCAGAATGACCTCAGAGGTAAGGTAACCCTGCCCCCAGAGTCCGGTTCAAACTGGCTCTCCTTTGTCTCCAGAGACTGGAATTCCACTGCAAGGACATAATAAACTGTGCACAGTAAATAGCTCGGGAACATGTATACATTCAATAATATTGTGATAACTCTTAAGGTAATCATAATAATCATATTATTTAAAGTGTCACTCTAGCACACTGGTCTGATTACATTAATGTGGTTCTTATAGCCAGGTGAGAATATAAAGGATATACCATGTGATTAATTATAAATCTTAAATTCTTTCCACAGGAGTGACATGCTACACACCTCACAGAAGGCAGCGCGCCTTTCATGAGGAAAGACTGACCAGCAGCAGCAAGTCATGTGACCACACTGCAAAAGATTAAAGGGAACCTAAAGTGAGAAGGGTATATGGAGGGGTGCCACATGTATTTATTTTTAAACAATACCAGTTTCCTGGCTGTCCTGCTGATCATTCCAGCATCAGTACGGTAGTATCTGAATCACACACCTAAAACAAGCATGCAGCTAATCTAGTCAGATTTTTGTCATAAACATCTGATCTGCATGCTTGTTCAGGGTCTGTCACAGGAGCCCTAGTGGCTGACCGCACTTAGCCCTCTAAACGGTGCCAGCGCACAGATCGTGCGAACTCTGGTCGCAGTCAATGCGCAGGAACCGTTAAGAATTAGCCGCAGACAACTCAGAAGGGAGCCTGTGAGACACGGGTAATTACAACGTCACCCACTGGTTCAGAGTAAACTGCCACCACCGCGGTTACCATGGGACCGTGGAGCCCACTAACTGACTGACTAGTCCTGCGAATGAAACGGTTAAACACACGGTATTCTGTCTAGCCAACAACAAACAAACAGTAGCGTATCTTCAGAGACCCGGGATCAGTTCTGTGTGTGCTGATAAGCAGGGTAGCGGACAGTGAATGACTTGGAGAAAGTCGTTTATTCACGCAATATAAATAATTAATATATACAGACAATTATTAAAATCACAATTATTAAGACAGTAATAGCCAGTATAAAAAATAAAAGAAGGGAGAAAAATACTTAGTTCCTGGAAAGATGTCCTTTTTGTGGGAAAAACAGAGTTCTGGGTTTCAATCAGAGTTCAGACCAGGTGGATGCCAGCATATCCTCAAGCTGGCACCTGATGAGTTCAAGATGTTTTCAGGGTGGAGGACACTGAGTTTGGGTCCTCTGCCATACTTATGCCCCTGATTCAGTAGGAGGGAGTGAGGGCGGGCCCACACCCCCCCTTAGAACATGAGATGAGTTCTCCCCTTGTCCTGGGGGCCAGAAATCATGCCTTAACCATATATGGGCTCTATCTCACAGAACCGTACAGGTCAGGGCAGATTTATTAATATTTTCAGGTCTGCCTCGATGTACCCAGCAGCCTGATACCAAACATGAGGGGTGGGACCCTTGTGGTATCAGCAGGGCACTTCCGAACTGCCTAACTGGCAGTCTTTCCCTCAGGATGGTCTGAAATTTCTTCAGAACCAGCGCCAGATAGGGTCAAGCCTGCTCTGTTAGTTTGGAGGGTCTGCCAGCCTGGCAACACAGAAAATATGATACATATAGCAGTTTATGGAATATGAGAGACCCCTGGGATTTATACCAGGTCATTCCCAGGCAAAGGCTCTTTGAAGTTGGCAGCAGCAAGCCACATGTCGGCTCCCTGCTGGGAAAAGGAGCCGGAGTGTCTGAGTTTCCTCACTCTAGATTGGTTCTGTCATGGTGCTTGTCACCTTATACCTGATGGATGGGCCATCAGCACAGCTTGAAGCCAGGGACTCTCTGGGCCCAGGCTCATTAGCATATCAAAAGAGCCATCCAGCCTTTAGGATGGTGCTCTCTCTCTGCTAAGAAAAGGACTTCAGCTGCCCCTACACACTCAACCCAGATTGTATCGATTTGAAGCGCAATCGATGCAGGGAATCGAGTGCGATCGCTTTTTCTTCATGGGCGGTTCCAGGACGCGTCTGCGGCCCCGCAACCGTCCGTGACAGGGTCTATTGCTAAAAGTAATAGAGGTAGAGGATCAACAAGACAGCCAGGCAACCGATATTGTTTAAAAGGAAATAAATATGGCAGCCTCCATATATCTCTCACTTCGGATTCCCTTTAAGTTACTCTGTTTTTATTCCTTCCTCAATCAAATCTCATACGTTTGATAATACATTAATCAGGACAAGCAAAAAATTTGTACCTGAAGAATGGTGTTAAAGGGAAGGTTCAAGCAAAATAAAAAAATGAGTTTCACTTACCTGGGGCTTCTTCCAGCCCCATGTAGCCATCCTGTGCCCTCGTAGTCACTCACTGCTGCTCCAGTCCCCCGCTGGCAGCTTGCCGACCTCGGAGGTCGGCGGGCTGCATTGCGTTGATTTTTTTTCGCATTCCCGCTAGTGCAGGAACATTAACACATACATTTTTACGCGTTACTGGTTCAATGTGTAAATTTTTACGCATTGAACCAGTAACACGTAAAATGTATGTGTTAATGTTCCTGCACTAGCGGGAATGCGTAAAGATGTATGCAATGCGTCCCGCCGACCTCCTAGGTCGGCAAGCTGCCAGCGGGGGACTGGAGCAGCAGTGAGTGACTACGAGGGCACAGGATGGCTGCATGGGGCTGGTGGAAGCCCCAGGTAAGTGAAACTCATTTTTTTATTTTGCTTGGACAGTCCCTTTAAAGTGAACCTGAGAATAATGTCTCAGATTTTATACTTGCCTTGGGCTTCCTCCAGCCCCCTTGTGGCCGCTCGGTCCCTCACTGTCTCTGTCGAGTAGTGCTTTGTCGTGCATGCTCAGGCCACGTGCGCTGCGTCACACTCCTATGGCCGGAGCTTCTGCACCTGCACAATAACTCCTGCACAGGTGCAGAGCACGCCCGGCCATGGTAGCACGGCGATGAAGCTATTGGGCCAGAGTACCGGGCCATCCAGCAGGGGACAGGAGCGGCCCGGGGACACTGCAAGGGACTGAGCAGCGGGAAGGGGGCTGGAGGAAGCTCCAGGTAAGTATAAAACCTGAGACGACTTTCATCGAAAGGGTTCCTTTAAGCTCTAGGCTTTGAACTATGCCAGTCGCGTTGACAATATAACTTGTATATTTTGAGGTCATAAAATTCAATTGTGCCTTCTTGTTTTTAGTGAAATGTTTTGTTTTGTTACTTTCTCGGGCAATAACTAGCCTTCCGTACGGATATACTCACCACTATAGAATCACCTTAACTATCTGTATGTAGCACACTTGTATATAGAAAGACATTTTGTTATTTTCACATCACTGTGTTTGCTGCTTTAGTACACTGTATCTATCAGTGAGATGTATTTCTTTACATTCTGTTACAAGGAAAATTGTCTATTTAAATATTCAGTTATTTATCACAATTTAAAGAGAGTCTGAAGCTAAAATAAATTCTTCTTTTTACAGGCTATTTATCTTAAGCAATATGAGTTGATCTGAAATGCCACATTCCCACAACAGAACGAGGTTTTATTACCCCCTCAAATCCCTGGGGCAAAAATCGGGGGGTACTTCCTGTAAGAGAAGCTTTGCGCTGTAGCTCTGCCTCTACTGAAGTCAATCACCGCTGATAGCCGCCAGTGGCGTAGCTAAGGAGCTGTGGGCCCCGATGCAAGTCTTACATTGGGGCCCCCCCAAGCCCTCTATACATAACAATTGATACAGCGCACCAAAACCTGCCAATGGCAACTACAGTGTCAGAGGTGCAAGAAGGGGATGGGGAACAGTGTGTTAGTGATTACTACTATTCAAAGTATCTATAGAAGTGATTATTATGAGCACAGGACCAATAGAGAGCTAATAATGTAGTTGAGGGAGAGCCCTTCGGGGCCCCTCTGGCCCAAGGGCCCCGATGCGGTCGCTACCTCTGCACCCCCTATTGCTACGCCCCTGATAGCCGCCTCTCCCTGCCCCTCTCAGTCTTCTTTCACTGAGAGGGGCAGGGAGAGGCAGAGATTGACTTCAGTAGAGGCAGAACTACAGCGCTAAGCTCTGCCTCCTCTAGCAGCAAACTCCACGGGTCGTGGATGTTTGCCCCGGAATTTGGGGGGTATAAAGCCCTCGTTCTGATGCGGGAATGCGGCGTTTCAGCTCTACTCATACTGCTTAAGATAGATAGAAGGTAAAAAGAAGATTTTATAATGGCTTCAGACTGTCTTTAAATTGGACCGTTTTGACTGCTTAACCCATTTGCAGTTTCAAACTAAATATTTTATTTGAAACTGCTGTGCACTCTGAACCACTGCCAGCAAATCTAATTTCGCTGCTTAGTGCAGCTAGATGAGCGGGCGGCAGGGAGCAGTTATAGATACCTGTTCCGGACGGTTTCTTCTCTTCCTCTACTGGCGGTTCTGAGCTTCTGGCAGGTCTTCTGGGTCCCGATCACATGATATGATGTGTAATCGGGATCCAGGAGACCATGGCAGCGTTACACTGCCACCCGTCTTCCAACACTGGGTGGCGCTGTAATGCTGACACTTTCTCCTGGATCCCGATTACACATCATATCATGTGATCAGATCTGAAAAGATATGTTAGGGTTACATCGCCGACACAGTGAAGGTTAATGATTAGAGGTAGCCCATTTCTCCAATTCCAAACTGCATACAATTAACATGAAATGTGCATTGACTTGAAATTATTTGTATCTCATTGACCAGCTCTGACATTGATTACCACCTCCTGAATCTGATAAGCCCCTTGCCCTGTTCAGTCCCAGCCCAGATCTGCTTCCTGGGGAGCAAGAAACTGCTCCAAAGTTAGAATATGTGACGATTAGGAAATGAAAATTGTTCCAAGTTGATGTATGATTATGGAAATTAGGTATGTAAAGTTATGCTTATTGAAAACTGACCAATCAAATCCTGCCGAGCAGGCGCTCAATTGGTCCATTTTCAAGTTGCAATAATTTGCATAAAAAATGTGTATAAGTCTGCATCAGTGTGGAACGATTTGCATCGCATTGACCTTCCCTAGTGATGATCTCTATTTGTAGGCTATTGCTAAAACAAAAAGCAGACCGAATTGCTGAAAGGTTGTACTCGGAGCTTCCAGTGTTAAATGATACTAGATCAGTATAAGCTGGCTCCATGCTCTTTGCAGCTTAGGGCTCACATATATCACTGGGCAGAAGCTAATATTCCTCAGCAGACACTACTGGTGCAAATTACATAAAGCTGAATACTCACCTAGTGATGGATCAGGGAACCTCACAGCGATGCTACATAGCCAACAAGGTTCCCATATCCATCTTCCTACCCGACGGAACACCAGACGGCAAACGGCGGTAGCGAACGAGAGGGTAAAATTTAGGTGCAGTGTAGAATGCAGCTGAATTGCAGGGTTGTAACACCACGCGTGTCACATGGTGGTGTTACAGGGCGGCTGAAGACTGCTACATGTCATGTCTGAGCAGTAACTCTAAAGGGGAGCCGTCTGTCTAGCGCCGGTATCGAGCGTTAACAAGTGCCCTAGCTGGTGCAGGAGAGCAGCTGACAGGAAGTGAATTCACCGCCTGTCAGCTGCTCATCTGAAAAGCCTGTCAGTTCAACTCTTTGGATTCAGCTAATGTAATCTGCTAGCAAGTGTTTGCAGAGTGATTCCTCTATTTTCTTCCAACTTCTGGTCACTGATCAGGATAAGAGATTGTAGGGAGGTAAGGCAAAGGCCCTGTACACAGCATGCAATTTTCATCATACTTCTGATCGAGGACATACGTTGGGCAAAAAATATATACAGCCCATTGGTAGCTAGTGACCGTTCCCAAGCTCAAAATCAATCTCTTTCTTGATCAAAAGCATATTGGACAAGCTGGACAATATCCAGTCCTTTCCATTGATACCAAGTTGGAAAAAATATCTTAAAGCGAATCTGTATTGTTAAAATCGCACAAAAGTAAACATACCAGTGTGTTAGGGGACATCTCCTATTCGCCTCTGTCACAATTTCGCCGCTCCCCGCCGCAATAAAAGTAGTCAAAAACAGTTTTTAAAAGTTTGTTTATAAACAAACAAAATGGCCACCAAAACAGGAAGTAGATTGATGTACAATATGTCCACACATAGAAAATACATCCATACACAAGCAGGCTGTATACAGCTTTCCTTTTGAATCTCAAAAGATCATTTGTGTGTTTACCTTCTGTCCCTTTCTTCTCTCATGCACTGAAGTGACAGGCTTCCTGCAGACAGCTCTGCCTGTGCCTGTGTTTGTAATCCCAGTATGTGTCAGCCAGCTACTTTCACAGCCTAACAGAGGAGGATTTTTATCCAGCTCTCTTCTATCACTGATAAGATAGCAGAGAAGCTGCTGGCTTATGTAAATAAAACACACACTGGAGTGTGCATAGAGGAACAGACCAGCACTGAAGAGTTGGCAGCCTTCCAGACACAGGCCGACAAGTCTGACAGGGGAAAGATACATTGATTTATTACAGAGACCGTGATAGTACAAAGTGCTGCAGTGAGCCAAAACACATTAGAATAGGTTTAGGAACTTGTAAGATGGTAGAAAAAAACGTTGTAATTTTTGTTACAGAGTCACTTTAAATATGAACACAATTTTAAAAACATTGCATAGGTGTCTGAATATTGATCGGACCTCTCGCTTGAGTAGCATCTGAACTGAAAATTACGGTACATGGTGTGTACCGGGCCTAAAGGAGCGAGGAGAAAGCCTTCTCTTCTGTGTGACTCTGCAGGAACTGCCAGAAAACAGAAAAGCCTAGCTTCCAGATACAGATAAGCTGTCCTACTTTGTTTATACATATGTTATTGGTTTTTATTTAATAATAAAAGTCAATAACATACATTATTTTAAGCTATTTAGATGTGAGCATTAGGTGGATGGGGTTGAGGTTTTTCCTCCCATAGCTGTGCCTAAATGTATGTCTCATAATGCAGATTGTTTTATATATAAAAAAAATCCTATATGGTCTTTTTTTGTTTAACTGCCATAGTATTCCTACCAAAGCCTTACTTTGTGAGAAGTTTCATGGACACCCTTATAAGGTCCATGGGTCCCTTGTTATGACAGCAGAGTGTGCTGAGGTAATTGTGAAACAGCTGTCTGTCTGAGCAGCATTTACCCTTTTGTTGATGTTGTGTCCATGAAAGTGTTTAATAAATGAGCCTAATCTGGTGAAGACTATTGGAACCCTTATCCTTTCTCTTGTGGTAAAACAAGAAACATTTTGGCGGTATTTGAACCTTAAAGTGTTGCTAACTACCTAACACTGGAAAGAAGATACCTGTTTACTGTGGAAATCTTAATAAAATGTTTAAACATGGCACAAGGTTATTATTATTTTTTTGAATAGTGTTGTTGGTGAAATGCGTGTTCAGTGTTTGAGCAGTGGCCAACATACAGCCATGCAGCCGTACCATGGCCCTGTGACCTCTGGCTATTACAGCTGCATTACCCACAAGGCACTGAGGCAGCCATCCTGGGCCTTGTAGGCCCCACCAGCAAGACCCCCTGAATGGCTATTTAATTATGGTATCTGCACTGTATATGGCTACCTAATAGCCATGGCAGACTCCAAATCCCTCTCTTTACAGTTGTACTTTAATTAAAGCAGCTTGTAAGTGCATGCATTGTACACTACTGGCTCATTGTCCACATAGAGTTTCACAGAAGTGCTAGTGATTGGGCGATGTCTGGTAATCTTCTCCAGTAATAAAAATCGAGGTACTTTATTTGCTTCAAAAATATTTTTTTAAACAACCTGATTTTGATGCAATGCTACTTCTCATCACAAGATGGCAGAATATACTTATATTAACATACAGTACACTCCCAGTTTAGAAGAAATGTTTGCTGAATCCAGTTGCCTTTCACATATGGATTCCATAATGCCCAACCCCAGGAAAAAAAATAGTCTTAGATAATGTGGATTTATTTGAACCTGGTTACTGTTTTTTTTCCCGATCCAAGCTAATTTCCATACAGAGGACTTTCATACTAAATACAGAAATCCAGCAGCCTGCAAGAAAAAGAAAGTTATATTTACCCGAGAATTTCGGGACGGCATCGCGAAACAAGGCTTCTCGGGTAAACATAACTTTCTTTTTCTTGCAGGCTGCCGGATTTTTGTATTTAGTATGGAGGTCCTCTTTAACTTTGTATTTTGAAAGAAAATATGTACCATCAGAAACAGGAACAAGTAAAACTTTATTTATTTATTTTTTACAGTGAGATGAGAAGTTAGACTCCCCATCATGTTTTTATTTTTGTCCCTCATTCCCTGTATCTGCGACCACCGACGTTCACAATAAAGTCACGATGGTCTCAGGAACAGGAAGTGAGGGGAAGTCTCCACAAAGAGAGCACAAACAGCACAAACACTCCAAAGAGTAGAAATCCTGGAACTGGATTTTAAACCCCATCTTAAAGAGACTCTGTAACATGAAAAAGATCCCCTGGGGGGTACTCACCTCGGGTGGGGGAAGCCTCCGGATCCTAATGAGGCTTCCCACGCCGTCCTCTGTCCCACGGGGGTCTCGCCGCAGCCCTCCGAACAGCCGGCGACAGGCCCGACTGTAATTTCAATATTTACCTTTGCTGGCTCCAGCGGGGGCACTGTGGCTGCTTTCCTCTCCGAACTACACGGAAATACCCGATCTCAGTTGGGTCCGCTCTACTGCGCAGGCGCAAGTTTCCGGCGCCTGCGCAGTAGAGCAGACCCGACGGCGATCGGGTATTTCCGTGTAGTTCGGAGCCGACAGCCGTCAGAGCGCCTGCGCAGGAGCCAGGAAGGTAAATATTACGTCACGGCTGCACGGAGGGCTGCAGCGAGACCCCCGTGGGACAGAGGACGGCGTGGGAAGCCTCATTAGGATCCGGAGGCTTCCCCCACCCGAGGTGAGTACCCCCCAGGGGATTTTTTGAGGTTACAGATCCTCTTTAAGTAAAATTATGAAAGACACCAACCTAGACTTGTGCTGATTAGTCCAGTGTGCCGTGCAGTTTAATCCTTGATCATTCCTGTAGGATAGGAACCAGAGGGGTAAGCATGTAGCACCAGATGTGTGTGGTTGTAGTGCATACACACGTTACAATTGCTTTCACCAGAAATATCTTTTAAGTTCATTTCTGGGATAGAATGTTGTACAGACACACACCCTAGCAGCCTCCTTTGTTCTAAGTATGAGCTAGAAGTGCCCCTCTGCAGGGACTAAAACAGAAGAACAAAAGAGAGTGGCCATAACTGATGCAATGTGGAAGATCATTAACAACACTGTCAGTGGAGATGGGGGACACTTGTACTCTTATAAGATTTTTAAACAATCTTTCCTTGAAAGATCTTTCTGGCTGACATGAACTCAAGTGAAACCCTTGTCAACCTTCTTAAAGAGACTATACCAGCGCTGGACAAACTACGGTCTGCTTGCGCTGTTACTCCAGGCAGCCGGATCCCCCTCCTTACCCCCTTCCTCCCTGCAGAGTCTTGAGCAGGCGGTAACTAGTGTTGGGCGAACAGTGTTCGCCACTGTTCGGGTTCTGCAGAACATCACCCTGTTCGGGTGATGTTCGAGTTCGGCCGAACACCTGACGGTGCTCGGCCAAACCGTTCGGCCACATGGCCGAACTAAGAGCGCATGGCCGAACGTTCCCCGAACGTTCGGCTAGCGCTGTGATTGGCCGAACGGGTCACGTGGTTCGGACCCGAACGCGCTCTGATTGGCCGAACTGTCACGTGGTTCGGGTAAATAAATACCCGAACCACGTCATATCTCCGCCATTTGTCTGTGGTTTTAGCTTTGGGTAGGCAGGCAGGGTAGTTCGCGCTCCAGCTACGCTAGCCAGGGTCCCCCCTGTCATTGTGTCGCTGCTGGGAACAGTAGTACACCGCTCGCTCAGCCACACTATATAGCATTCTGTTTACTGCCACTCTGTGTACCTCGCTCAGCCACATTATATAGCATTCTGTTCACTGTTCTGTGTCTGCTGGGAATAGTGGTACACCGCTCGCTCAGCCACACTATATAGCATTCTGTTTACTGTTCTGTGTCTGCTGGGAATAGTGGTACACCGCTCGCTCAGCCACACTATATAGCATTCTGTTTACTGTTCTGTGTCTGCTGGGAATAGTGGTACACCGCTCGCTCAGCCACACTATATAGCATTCTGTTTACTGTTCTGTGTCTGTTGGGAATAGTGGTACACCGCTCGCTCAGCCACACTATATAGCATTCTGTTTACTGTTCTGTGTCTGCTGGGAATAGTAGTACACCGCTCACCCGCCACTGTATAGCTTTGTGCTCTGTGTCGCTGCTGGGAATAGTGGTACACCGCTCACCCGTCACTGTATAGCATTGTGCTCTGTGTCGCTGCTGGGAATAGTGGTACTGTATAGCATTTCTGTACTGCCACTGTACTGCTGCCAGTCAGCGTGTACTGTAAGGATAAGTGAAATGAGGAAGAAATCCGGTGAAAGAGGGAGGGGCAAGGGAAGAGGTGTTTCCCCTGACGGTTCACGTACAGGCCACAGGGGAGCACCCAAGAAAACCCACTCAATACCGCCCATGTTGTCCAGGACAACAACCCTCACAAATCCAAAAGAACAGGACCAGATAATTACTTGGATGACCTCTCAAGCGTCCAGCAGTGGGTTAAGCAGCACCAGCACATCACGCACGAGGTCCGAGTCCTCAGCCAGTTACAAGGAGCCAGTGGGCACAAAGCTGACACAACCGGCAGCGACACCACGCACACAACTGCCAGATAACCAGTCCGATTAATTACCTCAGGACACAATGGGGTATTCGCAGGAGCTATTCCCAGCCCAACAAACTTCCACCTTTCAAAGGTCAATGGAGGAACAGCCAGAAATGTTGTGCCTGGATTCACAACCGTTAACTGTGGGAAATGCACCGCGCACTGAAATACAAGGCGAGTCCGAGGAGGACTCGGAAACCCAAATCCCAGAGCAATTTGGGCAGGAGGGGTTGCAATTGCAGGAGGTCGGCCGACAAGATCTGGAAGACGACGTTGGAGTGTGCTGCGCAGAGGTTGTTGTGGGGAGCTCTACTCCACGGCGGCGGCCCACAATGACATATGACGAGTTTGAGGAGATGGAAGAGGAGGGTATGGACAATGTGGACAGAGACCCAGATTTTGTTTGTGAACGAGAAAATCGGCGTCGTAGCAGCAGCACAGATGAGTCTGTTGAAGAACCCACTGCTGCACGAGTTCGCCTTGTGCCACAAGGTAGGCGGCGCACAATTTTAGGCACCACAAGCGTGGAAGTTCAAGTGAGAGGCAAAAGAGGAGCAAACAGAAATCGCCAGCAAGGAGGCAGGTGCTCCAAAGTCTGGGCTTTCTTTGAAGACTGCACTGAGGATGTTACCATGGCGATTTGCAAGGTGTGCAAGACCCGCTTGAGCAGGGGGAAAAGTATTAACAACCTCTCCACCACCAGCATGAGCCGTCACATGCTATCCAAACATCCCACTCTGTGGGCAAACGCGTCAGGACAGGGTACCAGCAACAACACTGCCTCCCTTGGGTTCACCAGACTCACCACCAGACCCGCCTCAGCAGCAGCAGTAGCCCAGCCATTGCGTGGTTCACAACATTCACAAACATCAGACGACGCTGACACTGTCACTTTCCGGAGTAGTGCTCTTGAGGTCTCCCAGTGTTCATCAAACACAACAACCAACAGCCCTTCCGTGTGCAGCGCTACGGTTCAGTTGTCTGTGTCGGAGATGTTTGAGCGCAAGAGGAAATTGCCAGCAAATGACCCCCGGGCCGTGGCAGTAACAGCCAGCATAGCCAAGCTTCTGGCCTGCGAAATGCTGCCATATCGAGTGGTGGAGACAAACAGCTTCAAGGGCATGATGTCAGTGGCCATCCCACGTTACGTGGTTCCCAGCCGCTACCACTTTGCGCGCTCTGCAGCGCCTGAGTTGCATGAGCACGTGGTCAGCAAAATAACCCGAAGAAGCTTGAAGAATGCCGTTGCCTGCAAGGTTCACCTCACCACTGACACCTGGACGAGTGCGTTCGGCCAGGGTCGATACATCTCCCTTACCGCGCACTGGGTGAACCTTGTGGAGCCTGGCAGCGATTCCTCACCTGCTACGGCACGGGTGTTGCCCACGCCACAAACAGCTGCACCGCCGTCCCTCCCACTGGATAACAACAGCAGCACCTACCTCTCTGACTCCTTCTCCTCCAACGCATCTCAAAGCTGTACCTCATCCGGAAACGCTAACCCAGCAGCAGTAGGATCGTGGAAGCAGTGCAGCACAGCTGTTGGCATGCGTCAGCAAGCGTTGCTGAAGCTAATCTGCCTTGGGGATAAGCAGCACACAGGGGAGGAAATTTGGAGGGGAATAAAGGAACAGACGGATTTGTGGCTGGCACCGCTGGACCTGAAACCGGGCATGGTTGTGTGTGATAATGGGAGTAATCTCATTCGCGCTTTAAGGTTGGCTAAGCTGACACACATCCCTTGCCTGGCGCACGTGATGAACCTAGTAGTTCAGCGGTTCCTGAGGACATACCCAGGCGTGGACGATCTTCTGTTGAAGGTGTGTCGAGTCGCCAAACATTGTAGAAATTCCAGTACTGCTTCGGGGGCACTCGCCAAGATGCAGGAGCGCTTCAATCTCCCCCACCATCGCTTGCTGTGTGATGTCCCTACGCGCTGGAATTCTACGCTGCACATGCTAGCCCGCTTTTGCGAGCAGAAGAGTGCAGTGGTCCAGTACATGACGGCGCAGTACCGAGGCGCATCCGGCCAGCTGCCAAGCTTCTGTGGATCCGATTGGGCCAACATGATGCATCACAACAACTATCACAACGCTCACAAGAGGATGATGAGGATTCTGGTAGGACTCTGGCACACATGGCTCAATTCATGCTAGACTGCATTGAACGTGACCCACGCATTGTGCGCATTCTGGACAACACCAATTACTGGGTTTATACCCTTCTGGATCCACGGTACAAACACAATGTTCCAAAACTGCTTGAAGAAAGAGTCAGACAGGTCAAAATGGAAGAATACCAGCAGGCCCTTGTGGAGACTTTAGAGAGGAGATTGACATCCTCCCCCTTCTCTAGCCAGTTGTACGCAGACAGACTGACTTCCGCAAACCCAGGACGACCAGGAGGGCAGCAAACAACGCAAGCCGCAGCTAGTACCCAAAAGGGAACGGTATCGGCAGTGTCCTTGGAGTGGGAAAATTTTCTGACACCCATGCAGCAGCAGCCCACTGAACAGCAAGCGTGCAGATCCACCTCCAACACCGATCGCCTGGAGAAGATGGTCAAGGACTACATGTCAGATGACGTAGCTGTGTCGAACAATCCATCTGCACCCTTCAACTATTGGGTATCGAAGCTAGACACCTGGCACGAACTGGCAATGTACGCAATAGAGGTGCTGGCTTGCCCGGCAGCCAGCGTTATGTCGGAACGCTGTTTCAGTGCTGCCGGAGGCATCGTCACAGATCGGCGTATCCGCCTCTCTACAGAAAATGCAGACCGTCTGACTCAAATTAAAATGAATCAATCCTGGATTGGAAATGACTACGCAACACTCCAGGACCCCAACCAAGTAACATGACCAATGAACATCTGGGATGGTGTAGCGTTTCCGGTCCCTGTTTATTGAACCTCTCATCTGTATTACATTTATGACTGCATGGCGGCAAAAAGCATTGCTGCTATATCCGCACGTTTTTTGTCCTCATGCAAGGCCTGGGTTGTTGTGTCTCAAAAACCGTGACCTTCTCCTCCTGCGCCTGCTCCTGTTCCATCACGTCTGCTGCTACTGGGTTAGCGTTGCCGCGTGGTCCCTGTTTATTGAACCACTTATCTTTATTACATTTATGACTGCATGGCGGTACAAAGCATGCTATCCGCACGCTTCTTGCCCTCATGCAAGGCCTGGGTTGTTGTGTCTCACAAAGCGTGGCCTTCTCCTCCTGCGCCTCCTCCTGTTCCATCACGTCTGCTGCTGCTGGGTTAGCGTTGCCGCGTGGTCCCTGTTTATTGAACCACTTATCTTTATTACATTTATGACTGCATGGCGGTAAAAAGCATGCTATCCGCACGCTTTTTGTCCTCATGCAAGGCCTGGGTTGTTGTGTCTCACAAAGCGTGGCCTTCTCCTCCTGCGCCTCCTCCTGTTCCATCACGTGTGCTGCTGCTGGGTTAGCGTTACCGGTCCCTTTTCCTGGAACCTCTTATATGTATTACATTTATGACTGCATGCCGACAAAAAACATGTTACCTGTGCAAAGAAAACAGACATTTCCCGCATTTAAAAGACAGTTTTCCATTTGAAACTTTAAAATCGATTTTCTCAAAAACTATAAGCTCTTTTTGCTAATTTTTTTTTTCCTCTTGTACCCACTCCCAAGGTTCACATACCCTGTAAATTTGGGGTATGTAGCATGTAAGGAGGCTTTACAAACCACAAAAGTTCGGGTCCCCATTGACTTCCATTATGTTCGGAGTTCGGGTCGAACACCCGAACATCGCGGCCATGTTCGGCCTGTTCGGCCCGAACCCGAACATCTAGATGTTCGCCCAACACTAGCGGTAACTGGGGAGACTTAAAACTCACCTGATCGCCATCCAGCGCCGCGTCTCCATGGCAACATGACGTGGGGACGAGCCAGCGTATTACACGCTGCCTGCCAGAGAATTTTAGGAATACGGCCCGGGCCGCTCAAAGTTTGCCCAACCCCTTGACTTTACAGTCTAAATAAACATTGTATGAATCACGTTCTGATGAAAAAAAAAAAGTTTTGACCTGCCTGGTGTTTTTTGTCTGCAACCCGTGTGTGCCGACTTTCAGCACGTAGCCCCGCCAAGTGTTGCCAACCTCGGAAAACATTTTTTACTGACGCCCCATGTGCAATATACCGGCAACCACGTGGGATGTAAATGTGGAAGGAAAGTGCAGATACAGCGGTGAGCACCACATCACGTCTGTGGTCCATCTCTGCCCCCTACAGTCGAGTGCATGAACTGTCCATCAGCTATATGCAGCGCTCACTGGCCTGCAGTAACGTATATTGCTTTTCTGCCGACATGCTGCAGGGCTTGAAGTCCTGTGTATTTTCTTATTCATGCTCCAGGCAGTGGCTTCATACAACTGAACTCTTTTTGTTACCTAGAAACAAATATATAGTTTTCTAAATA
Source organism: Hyperolius riggenbachi (assembly GCF_040937935.1). Classification (NCBI taxonomy): domain Eukaryota; kingdom Metazoa; phylum Chordata; class Amphibia; order Anura; family Hyperoliidae; genus Hyperolius; species Hyperolius riggenbachi. The sequence goes on from NC_090656.1 coordinate 219,367,515, forward strand.
ATACAGCAATCTGGTATCACACAAAACACTTATAACAGTATAATCTCATTACAGTAAACTCCAAGGGAGCAGAAAAAGTGGTTTACTATATCAGAAGTTTACTATATCAGAAATTGTCTTAGAAATAGCCCAGCATGCCCTGGTACAATCTCTGCTGCAAAGGAGCAACTCTGTTCTCCCATTGGCGGTACAGTACAAGCACTTGCACATTTGGTGGACTACAAGGTTACATATACCTTAGGGCTGCATATCCAGGCTGCACAAATCTTGGGCACAGTATCCAGGATCCTTAAAAATTACAGCTGTCACTGAATAGAGGCAGCCACTCACTTCCTGTGAATGGCTCCGATACCTCCACACGCGAGACTCAGACTTGCAGCACATGTCCTGCATAACTTTCTGCTCACACTTGAGCCAATCATGAAGCCTGTCTTCAAAATGCAGCCAATCATAATAAGCAACTCACATCTGTAAAGCGAGGGGCTCCGATCGATACCTCCGCGGACGGGACTCAGCACTCTACTCTCCACTCTCCTTAGTTTTGCAGCGAGTAGCAGTGTTGCTCGGATACCTCATTATCCTATTCGAGTTTGGTCGAATTCGGATAGTAAACTATCCGAATTCACTCGAAGTTCACCAACTCCGAGCCCTCCTCCTCAGAGGTGGCCTGTGAAGCTGCCTGCAGCTCCTGCTGGTCCAAGGCTGCCGCTCCCTCTTCCGCCAGTGCATACAGGGCCCTGTCCAGCACACACACCAAGGGGACCCACTCGCACACCATTGCATGGTCCCTGCTCACCATGTTGGTGGCCTGCAGGAAGGGTGCCAGGACTGAGCACACCTGCTGCATGTGCCCCCAGTCCTCCGTGGAGATGATGGACGGGAGGTTGGTGGCGGCACGCCCAGTTGCAGTGAAGGAGGCAACTGTTGCTCGTGCAACGTACTGGCTGACTGCCTGCCTCTGTTCAACCAGACGCTCCAACATCGCCAGGGTGGAGTTCCAGCGAGTTGGAACATCGAGCATGAGCCGGTGCTGTGGCAGGTGCAGCTCCTTCTGCACCTCTTCCAGGCTCGCCGCGGCTGCAGGCGAGTGCCGGAAGTGCCGCACAACCTTCCTTGCCGCCTCAAGGAGTCGGTCCATCCCCTGGTAGGTCCGCAGGAACTTTTGGACTACCAGGTTCAGGACGTGCGCCAGGCAGGGGATGTGGGTCAGGTCTCCCCTGCTGATGGCAGCAACCAGGTTAGCCCCATTGTCGGACACCACCTTTCCGACTCTGGGGCCTCTGGGGGTCAGCCAATTCCTCTCCTGCTCTCGGAGTTTGGCCAGGACGTGGTTCGCCGTCAGTTTGGTCTTCCCCAGGCTGACCAATTCCAGCAGCGCTTGGCAGTGGCGGGGCTTCACGCTGCTGCTGAGGCGGGGGGTTTGGGCTGGTGTGGCGGAGGATGGAAGCGGATCAGAGGAACCTGCTGCTGTTCCGCTGACCCTGCATGGTGGCACCACCCACTGCGTTGTTGGTGCTGCTGCTGCTCTGACAGTGCCCGATGCTGCTCCCCCCTCCTCACCCCCTTCCACCAAGCTGACCCAATGCGCTGTGAAGGACAAATAGCGGCCTGTCCCAAACCGGCTGCTCCAGGAGTCCATGGTGACGTGGACCCGTTGACCCACCACGTGCTCCAGCCCTCTCCCGACATTGGCCATCACAGAGCGTTGAAGTGCAGGGATGGCCGTGCGTGCAAAATAATGTCGGCTGGGGATTGGCCAATCGGGGGCTGCACACATCAGGAGCGCACGCATGTCGCTCCCCTCCTGCACAAGGGAATAAGGCAGGAATGGGAGCACATGGCCCATGCCAGCAAGCCGTTCAGCTGACGCACGCGACGGCTGCTGGGAGGCAGAACCCTGACCACCCCCTGGAAGGTGTCGCTGAGCAGGGTCTGGCGAGGTCTTTTGTATGCTCGGTGTGTATTATATCCCACAAGTGGGGCTTGCACTCTTTTGCAGGTAGGCACTTGCCTGTTTTTAAGTAGCGCTGTTCATTTTCTTGCTATGGCGAGGTCTTTTGCTGGCACGGGAAGCAGTGGAGGGAGCAGAGGAGGCCACTGAGGACTGGCTGCCAGAACAGGCCTCAGTGTCGGCGGCAGGAGTTGCAGAGGGAGGAGGAGCAGTGCGTTGCTGACGCACTCCTGCTGCCGACGGCTTCGCAGTGGTGGCGGGTCTGCCACTGCCACTGCCAGCTTCCTTCAACTTCACGAACTCCTCATGCTCGTGAAAGTGTTTCCCTGCAAGGTGGTTGACCAGAGAGGTGGTGCCAAACGCAGAGGGCTCCTTCCCTCTGCTGAGCTGCTTGCGGCACTGGTTGCAGGTGGCATACTTGCACTCCAAATATGGAAGGGTGAAAAAATTCCATATTGGGGAGGTGAAGTTGCCCGTTCGGCTGGAAGGTGTTGCTGCCGCTGGTCTCCCTGTGGTGGTTGGGGGGGGTGTTCTTGGTGCAGCTGGTGGTGGCACTGGCAGAACTCGTCTCCTGATCAGCACGCTGTGTGGCCTGCATACCACGCCCACTTGTGATCCTGCCCATGCCTGCGATGCTGATCCTTCTAGCAAGGCCCGCAGACGCATCCTCCTCCTCCTCCTCAGAGCTAATGACATCCCCACTCCCAGGACCTGGCAACCAGTCTTTGTCCTTCACAGTGTCATCATCATCCTCCCCCTCCGCAAACATGTCATGCTGGGATCCCCCAAACTCCCCTTCTGCATGCATGGGCGGATGGACAGTCACCACTGTCTGACTGTCCAAAGCATCATCCCCCAAAGTGCCCATCAGCATTTCTTCCTCCTCAAAATCTGCCACAACAGCACTCAATACCCTCGCTGTGTTTGGGGTAAAGAAGGTGCTGAGTGACAGGGTGCTGGTGTCGCCCGCTGGGGCTGGAGAACTGCACTCCTCCTCCTCCTGCTCCCCAGGCAGTGCTGGGCAGCTGCTGCTGCTCTTGCGAACAGGAGTGGTGGCAGGGGTGGAGGACTCCAGAGCTAATGGTGGCCTGCTTATCCACCATCAGTTCCACCACAGCGTCTGCGTCCTTCTCCTCAATAGGACGGCTACGACCTGGCGGTGGGAGGAACATCTGGGCCACACGCTGCTGCTGATGCTGCTGTGTCTCTGCAGCGTGACTCCCAGCTGTTGGGCGGCCAAGGCGTCCACGGCCAGTGGCTAATGGCGGAATAGCCACTGGTGCAGACGCAGAACTGCGCATGGTGGTGGTGGCGCGGCTGCCACGCCCACGACCTCCTCTTTTGGCGATGCCCTTTCTGCCCCTGCCCAAACCGCGGCTGCCAGTGCCAGACATTGTATATTTTTAATATTATACAAATGAAAAAAAACGTATGTATGTAAAGGCGGGTGGGACAAGTGGGGTACTTTAATGGGGTGGGACTGGTGGTGGTGGGTGTGTGAGGTGACGGACAGGTGTACTCTACAGCAGAGTTTGCTGTAGCGCTAACGAGAGAGTGCGCACTGCGCACACAAAGACCCTAGCTGACGCTGACTGACGGTGTCCCTATACACAGACTACAGTACAAGTCAGCAAATACACAATAGAAGTAATAGAAAAAAATAGGACGGGTGTAGCACTAACGAGAGGGTGCGGACAGCGCAGATGTGCACTGCGCACACAAAGACCCTAGGTAACGCGGTGACGGACGGTACCTATACACAGACTAGAGTACACTGACTACAGTACTACTAACTAAACAATAGAAGAATCTAGCTAAATAATACAACAAGTGTGACTAGATTACAGAGAGCAGATACAGCAGGACAGGTATAGCAGTAGGGCCCGTTCACACTGCACGCGTTTCCAGCCGCGTTTTGGAAACGCGTGCAGGTGGCCGACACGCAGGACATCAGACATTGCATAGAGTGCAATGTCTGATGTTCACACTGCATGCGTTCCGGACCTGTGCGGTCCGGGAACGCATGCTGCACGCAGATTTTACAAAAACGCGCGGCTGTCCCATTCACTTTTCAGTGATGGGATCAGCCACGCAACGCATATGAACGTGGATGGCGTGCATTGGTACGCGTTGCGGTCCGCATGCGTGGCCGTCCGCATTTTGCAGTCTGAACGGGCCCTAAAGCTGGGCCTTGCTAACTACAAAATACTATAGTACAATAATCTATCTAACACAGAAGTAGTAGTACAGGAGTAGAGTAGGACAGGTGAGAGCACAGGTAAGGTAGAGACTAGAGCACAGAGCAGGGCAGGCTGCCTTGCCTAGGCACAGGGCCTAGCTGCTGGCTGCAGGCCTGCAGCAGCACCAGTGACAGTCTCCCTCCCTAGTCCCTAATCACACAACCTAAACTGCCTAAAATACAATCTATCTACAATACAAAGCAATACAGTTGAAGATCAAGTGTTGGAGTGTAAAAACGCTTGGTTTAGAACAATAGCAATGCACTTGCACACAGACAAAAAGCACTGGAGCAGTTCTCTCAGTACAATCAGTCAGTAAGTCGCAAGCAGGACGAGTGAGGCAAGATGGCGTCCGCTATTTATAGAGGGGGCTTGGCCAGGCTCCCCCTCTGTGATTGGCTGCAGTCAGAGGGCTTGGAGCCCTCTGATTCGCTTGTGAGGACTCGAGGTGACGTCTGTCGTGACGCTATCCGAGCTCGTGACGCTATACGAGCTCATGACGCTATCCGAGCTCGGATAGCTAGGATATCTCCGGATAGCTGCTTGCTATCCGAGTGCGTTCGGATAGCACAGCCCGGATAGCTAATACTATTCGAGCTCGCTATTCGAGCTCGAATAGTGAAAAAAGAGCTAGGATATCTGAGTACCTCGGATATCCTAGCTCAGATGAGCATCACTAGCGAGTAGGCCCGCTCTGATGTGCACTTCAAGTGAAAGTAGCCTGTACTGTGCTCCACACACTACCAGGAGCGTCATCGCTAACAAGGGAAGAGATACCTGAGACTGTGACTATACTTTTATCTGTGATTGCTAAGTGGAAGTGGTAACACTACATCCTCTTTTGTTTATGTTCACATTATTCCTCATTTTCCCCAGGCTGCTTATTTGGACAGTACTAATATCCAGCACTGGTGCCCTTCTTCTTGTCTTACAAATGTTATCAGGTATAAACTCACCTGCAACCAGCCTGAATAGAGCAGCCAACAATGGGTCTCACACTGACATGTGACGCATGCACAGCCCACTGTTTACTATATCCAGAGTCAGCGTCACGTGGGGCCAAAAAACATGTTTACTATAACAGAAGTTTTATTATATCAGAGTTTACTATACCAAGCGTTGCTCCCATAGACTTATAATGGAGATTGACTGGGACCTGCAGAGGTAGTTTGCTATACCAAAATGTTTACAATATCAGAGTTTATTATAATGAGATTATACTGTATTAAAATACATGAGTAGCAGTGGTGTAGCAATAGGGGATGCAGAGGTAGCAACCACACTAGGGCTCTTGGGCGGAGCAGTGCTTTTCAGCGCTGCTAGATTTGGGCGCAGCCGGCGCTTCCATAGACTACAATAGGAATCACTCCTATTGCAATGCTCAGTGAGTAACGTCGGCTCTGTCAGAAGACGTAGCCGAGGTTGCTTAAAAAACACTATAATTCGGCCTCCAGCAATCGCTGGAAGTCAAATTATTTCATTCCCCCACTATCCATGTCGCCCTGGAGGGGGAATAGTAATTAAAACGGCCCGGACTTGTGCAGAAGCAGGATCAGCCATATACCGCTGTATCCTTCGCCCAAGTCTACCGGCGCCGATTTCAAATGTACTCCTCTTGGGGGCCTTCTCTCAACCGCAGTATTAGCTCTTTATTGGTCCTGTGCTGGTCATAATCACTTCTATAGGAGCTTTGAATAGTAAATAGTAGTAATCAGTAACAAGCTGTTCCCCATCCCCTTTCTTGCACCTCTGACACTGTGGTTGTCCTTGGCAGGTTTTGGTGAGCCGTATCCATTGTTATGCATTGAGTGCTTGGAAGGGGGGGGGGGGAGATAAAACTTCCACTGAGGCCTGTTGTGCCTTAGCTATGCCACTGATGGATAGTTGAATCCACAGTTGAGAATGATTTGCTTAAAGTGAACCTAAAGCCGATAAAAAAAAATGAGATTAACTCACCTGGGGCCTCCCTCAGCCCCCTGCAGCCGATCGGTGCCCTCGCAGCTCCGCTCCGATGTCCCAGGACCCGCCGGCGAGCACTTCCGGTTTCGCCGTCACTCGCCGTCACCGGCCGACAGGCATGGGAACGCGAGCCTCCTGGCCGCAATAGCAGCATAGGGGGCGATATACAGGCTGGGAACGCGAACAATCACTCGCGTTCCCATGCCTGTCGGCCGGTGACGGCGAAACCGGAAGTGCTCACCGGCGGGTCCTGGGACATCGGAGCGGAGCTGCGAGGGCACCGATCGGCTGCAGGGGGCTGAGGGAGGCCCCAGGTGAGTTAATCTCATTTTTTTTTATCGGCTTTAGGTTCACTTTAAAGCAGCCTAGTAGCTACACCTAAGATGGCTGCACATTATCTAGTCTGCTTAGTGAGCGAGCAGTCAGTCACACTGTCACAACATAAAACCATGAGAGCAGATGCAAATGTTTCAGTGGTTTCCGTGGGAAACATGAGGTAGAAGTGTTAGGGTCTTTATGAGAAGTGAGTAAAGTGTGTGTAACCGAACACATCAGCTCCACTAATGCAGGCAGTATAGGGCAAGGTTTCAGAGCTCCATGCAACCACAGAACATTCCATGGAGTTATGCAGCATTAAGTCAAAAGTGATTTATGGCCCATACTCACGGGCTACAATTGTTGCCGCAACACGCGGCGCGCGCGTGTTGCGGCAACAGGTCGCCCGTTAGTATGAGGTGCAACACGGGCGCGCACCCCAGACCGTCGCTCGTCGCTGCTGTCGCCAGGCGATTGGCGCGGCAACTTCGTCGCTAGTCCACGTGAGTATGCGGACTAGCGACAGCAACCTTTGTCCAGAACACGGAGCTTCCGGCGGCGGGGGAGGAACGTTGGCGACAGCTTCAGTCACACAGCTGATCCCTCTTCCGCATGTGTATGCGGAGGGACCTGGCGACGAGCTGTCGCCGGCCTGTCGCGCACACGCTCCCATGTGCTAGTGACAGGCCACAAATGTAGCCCGTGAGTATGGGCCATTACTGTTAGCATTACTGTTAGTGACTATACTGGTGACATCCTATTTGGAGAAGCACTTGGGAGCACTAGCTGATGTTAAAGGGGAACTGAAGTAAGAGGTATACGGAGGCTGTCATATTTATTTCCTTTTAATCAATACCATTTGCCTGGCAGCCCTGCTGGTCTATTTCTCTGCAGTAGTATCTGAATAACACCAGAAACAAGCATGCAGCTAGTCTTGTCAGATCTGACTTTAAAGTCTGAAACACCTGATCTGCTGCATGCTTGTTCAGGGGCTATGGCTAATAGTATTAGAGGCAGAGGATCAGCAGGGCCGCCAGGCAACTGGTATTGCTTAAAAGGAAATAAACATGGCAGCCTCCATATACCTCTCTCTTCAGTTCCCCTTTAAGTTAAAGTGGAACTAAGCTCAGAATTTCCTCTCTGCAGACTGCACTAAAAGATTATCCAGAGCATGACAACCTTTATGGGAAAGAAAAAAAAATCTTCATTAGAATACAGGGAAATCCTAAAAAAATCTGAAATTTTACTAGGCTTCACTTTTGCAGGGAGCCCTAAAAGGGTTAAGTCTAAGTGTTTACTGTAGGGCGGAGTGTTGAGATTTTTTATTTTTTGTACAGTAGTGCTGGAAGTGTACAGCTTTTGCATAAATAAAGCTTGGAAAATCGCTCTATTCTAGTTTTTTTTAGAGCGATTTTCTACTTTCCTATACTTAACATTGAGGCTGGATCGCCTCAGAAATGCTGCAGGACCCACAAAAAAAAATCACATGGCTCTGGTGTGTTCCATCCCGTTCATATACATTAGCCAAGCGCTTTTCAAAGTGCTAGCGTTTTTAAAAACACTCAGAAGAGCTCTAGGTATGCACCAGCCCTCTATTGGATAAGTTGATCTAATCTTTGGAACACAGAGCAATGAATTCTTCAGCAACTATATGTGGAATAAAGACTTTGCATTGTGTGCATTGGGTCCACTTTAACGTTTTTCCAGAGTTCTCTCACAGGAGATAATTTTTGATGTTATCTAATAAATAACTGTTCAGCACTAAGCAATTAAAACATTTTTCTTTCATTGAATTCTATTCTGACCAGCGTGCCCCCCCCCCCCCCCCCCCCCCCCGCCCAAGGGAGAAAACTGCAAATCGGAATCGCCGCAACACTGATCCTTACATACTCTCATGGCAGCTGTACTCCAAGCAGAGTACAGAAAGTGCTGTTACCAAGGTTACTAAGAAGAGCAATTTTACCTTACTGTGAAATTTTTAGCTACCCGCAGACTGAAGTACAGTTATTTAATAACATTAAAGATTATGGCACTTTAGAACAAAGTTGGGAATTTCCCTTTAAAGGACTTGCGAGCTGAAGCAATAAATCTGAGGTTTCTTCAGCCCCTAGTATTCTTTTGGGTCTCTCGCTGCAGCTCCAGTCCTCCCCGGTGTCCCGCTGGCCGGCTGTAAGTATGGGTCAGCGCTTCTGTGCATGCGAAAGCGCGCATGTGCGCATGCGTCCAATGACGTGGGAGCGTTTGCTGTGGGCACTCATGTGCGTCTATGTATGCGCAGAAACACCAACCTGCCGATGGGTTGGCAACACAGGCGGCCAGCGGGTCACCGGGAAGAATCAGAGCTGCGGCGAGGGACCCAAAGGACTTCAAGGGGCTGGAAGAAGCCCCAGGTAAGTAAAAAGAGATTTATTGCTTCCCCTTGGGAGTCCATTAAAGGATCTAAATGGTTATCTTCATATCCATGACTTTACTCTTCGCTCTGCACCTTATCAGAGACGTAGCTAGGGTTTTCAGTGCCCGGGGACAAAGACCCACCCCTAGACAAAATGGGCATGGCCACGCATCAGAATGTGGTTGTGGTCATGGGTGGAGTCAAATGTACAAATGTTGTTTAGATGTGCCCCCTTCCCCCATAGATAGCCATATATGTACCCCTTACCCCATTTAGATAGACAGATGTGCCCCCTTCCCCCATTTAGATAGCCAGATGCGCTTTTTCTGCTGCTGTTAACACTACTGCACTCCTCTGCGGAGGGAGGGAGTGGCCATGCTGAATGCCCTCACAGTGCTGTGCCTGGGGACATATGTTCCCCTTTGCCCCCCCATAGCTACGCCTCTGCACCTTATGTCATTTCTTTTACTTAGTAACTTACTTTTGCTTTTTGTGCTCTTAGTGCTGGCAGATTTTGTGCTCTTGGGCGCATTTCTCATCGTATTACCATAGACGTGATCAAGGTGGAGTTCTAATCAAAATAAATATTTAAATTAGTTACACAAAAAAAATATCCAAGCATTTGTCAGCAGGCATGCTCAGATGTACCAAAATTCGGTTCGGGTACATTCGAATTCGGGTCCGCATGACATTCGAATTCGCCTTCGACCACGAAATTCGATTCGAATTTATATTCGGTTCGAGGTTACACCTCAAAATTCGGTAAAAAATTCGTGTTCGTGAATTCAGGTTTTTTTTGTGTGTTTTTTTTTAAAGGGGATTCACATTGAAATAGGTGTACTTAAAAAAACAAAACTAAAAACGTGACGTGTGGCACTGGCAGCAGGCAATGCAATGTGTGGACCCTGGCGGTGGGACCACTGACAGCAGGAGGATAAATACAGCAGCAGGAGGATAAATACAGCAGCAGTAGGAGGAGGAGTGACGTGTGGCACTTGCAGCAGGCAATGTATTGTGTTGACCCTGGCGGTGGGACCACTGACAGCAGGAGGATAAATAAAACAGCAGTAGGAGGAGGAGGTGGAGTGACGTGTGGCACTGACAGCAGGCAATGCATAGTGTGGACTCTGGCGGTGAGACCACTGACAGCAGCAGGATAAATACAACAGCAGCAGGAGGAGGTGGAGTGACATGTGGCACTGACAGCAGGCAATGCATAGTGTGGACTCTGGCGGTGAGACCACTGACAGCAGCAGGATAAATACAACAGCAGCAGTAGGAGGAGGTGGAGTGACGTGTGGCACTGGCAGCAGGCAATGCATAGTGTGGACTCTGGTGGTGAGACCACTGACAGCAGCAGGATAAATACAACAGCAGCAGGAGGAGGAGGTGGAGTGACGTGTGGCACTGACAGCAGGCAATGCATAGTGTGGACTCTGGCGGTGAGACCACTGACAGCAGCTGGATAAATACAACAGCAGCAGCAGGAGGAGGTGGAGTGACGTGTGGCACTGGCAGCAGGCAATGCATTGTGTAGACTCTGGCGGTGGGACCACTGACAAATGCAGGATAACTGACAGCAGCAGGATAAATACAACAGCAGCAGTAGGAGGAGGAGTGACGTGTGGCACTGGCAGCAGTCAATGCATAGTGTGGACTCTGGCGGTGAGACCACTGACAGCAGCCGGATAAATACAACAGCAGCAGGAGGAGGAGGTGGAGTGACGTGTGGCACTGGCAGAAGGCAATGCAGAGTGTGGATTCTGGCGGTGGGACCACTGACAACAGCAGGATAAATACAACAGCAGCAGGAGGAGGAGGTGGAGTGACGTGTGGCACTGACAGCAGGCAATGCATAGTGTGGACTCTGGCGGTGAGACCACTGACAGCAGCAGGATAAATACAACAGCAGCAGCAGGAGGAGGTGGACTGACGTGTGGCACTGGCAGCAGGAAATGCATTGTGTGGAGTCTGGCGGTGGGACCACTGACAACAGCAGGATAACTGACAGCAGCAGGATAAATACAACAGCAGCAGTAGGAGGAGGAGTGACGTGAGGCACTGGCAGCAGGCAATGCATAGTGTGGACTCTGGCGGTGAGACCACTGACAGCAGCCGGATAAATACAACAGCAGCAAGAGGAGGAGGTGGAGTGACGTGTGGCACTGGCAGAAGGCAATGCATAGTGTGGACTCTGGCGGTGGGACCACTGACAACAGCAGGATAAATACAACAGCAGCAGGAGGAGGAGGTGGAGTGACGTGTGGCACTGGCAGAAGGCAATGCATAGTGTGGACTCTGGCTGTGGGACCACTGACAACAGCAGGATAAATACAACAGCAGCAGGAGGAGGAGGTGGAGTGACGTGTGGCACTGGCAGAAGGCAATGCATAGTGTGGACTCTGGCGGTGGGACCACTGACAACAGCAGGATAAATACAACAGCAGCAGGAGGAGGAGGTGGAGTGACGTGTGGCACTGGCAGAAGGCAATGCATAGTGTGGACTCTGGCGGTGGGACCACTGACAACAGCAGGATAAATACAACGGCAGCAGCAGGAGGAGGTGGAGTGACATGTGACACTGACAGCAAGCAATGCATAGTGTGGACTCTGGCGGTGAGACCACTGAAAGCAGCAGGATAAATACAACAGCAGCAGGAGGAGGAGGTGGAGTGACGTGTGGCACTGACAGCAGGCAATGCATAGTGTGGACTCTGGCGGTGGGACCACTGACAACAGCAGGATAACTGACAGCAGCAGGATAAATACAACAGCAGCAGTAGGAGGAGGAGTGACGTGTGACACTGGCAGCAGGCAATGCATAGTTTGGACTCTGGCGGTGAGACCACTGACAGCAGCCGGATAAATACAACAGCAGCAGGAGGAGGAGGTGGAGTGACGTGTGGCACTGGCAGAAGGCAATGCATAGTGTGGACTCTGGCGGTGGGACCACTGACAACAGCAGGATAAATACAACAGCAGCAGGAGGAGGAGGTGGAGTGACGTGTGGCACTGGCAGAAGGCAATGCATAGTGTGGACTCTGGCGGTGAGACCACTGACAGCAGCAGGATAAATACAACAGCAGCAGCAGCAGCAGGAGGAGGTGGAGTGACGTGTGGCACTGGCAGCAGGCAATGCATTGTGTGGGCTCTGGCGGTGGGACCACTGACAACAGCAGGATAACTGACAGCAGCAGGATAAATACAACAGCAGCAGTAGGAGGAGGAGTGACGTGTGGCACTGGCAGCAGGCAATGCATAGTGTGGACTCTGGCGGTGAGACCACTGACAGCAGCCGGATAAATACAACAGCAGCAGGAGGAGGAGGTGGAGTGACGTGTGGCACTGGCAGAAGGCAATGCAGAGTGTGGATTCTGGCGGTGGGACCACTGACAACAGCAGGATAAATACAACAGCAGCAGGAGGAGGAGGTGGAGTGACGTGTGGCACTGGCAGAAGGCAATGCATAGTGTGGACTCTGGCGGTGGGACCACTGACATTAGCAGGATAAATACAACAGCAGCAGGAGGAGGAGGTGGAGTGACGTGTGGCACTGGCAGAAGGCAATGCATAGTGTGGACTCTGGCGGTGGGACCACTGACGGCAGCAGAATAAATACAACAGCAGCAGCAGGAGGAGGTGGAGTGACGTGTGGCACTGACAGCAGGCAATGCATAGTGTGGACTCTGGCGGTGAGACCACTGACAGCAGCAGGATAAATACAACAGCAGCAGGAGGAGGAGGTGGAGTGACGTGTGGCACTGGCAGAAGGCAATGCATAGTGTGGACTCTGGCGGTGGGACCACTGACAACAGCAGGATAAATACAACAGCAGCAGGAGGAGGAGGTGGAGTGACGTGTGGCACTGGCAGAAGGCAATGCATTGTGTGGACTCTGGCGGTGAGACCACTGACAGCAGCAGGATAAATACAACAGCAGCAGCAGGAGGAGGTGGAGTGACGTGTGGCACTGGCAGCAGGCAATGCATTGTGTGGACTTTGGCGGTGGGACCACTGACAACAGCAGGATAACTGACAGCAGCAGGATAAATACAACAGCAGCAGTAGGAGGAGGAGTGACGTGTGACACTGGCAGCAGGCAATGCATAGTTTGGACTCTGGCGGTGAGACCACTGACAGCAGCCGGATAAATACAACAGCAGCAGGAGGAGGAGGTGGAGTGACGTGTGGCACTGGCAGAAGGCAATGCATAGTGTGGACTCTGGCGGTGGGACCACTGACAACAGCAGGATAAGTACAACAGCAGCAGGAGGAGGAGGTGGAGTGACGTGTGGCACTGACAGCAGGCAATGCATAGTGTGGACTCTGGCAGTGAGACCACTGACAGCAGCAGGATAAATACAACAGCAGCAGCAGCAGGAGGAGGTGGAGTGACGTGTGGCACTGGCAGCAGGCAATGCATTGTGTGGGCTCTGGCGGTGGGACCACTGACAACAGCAGGATAACTGACAGCAGCAGGATAAATACAACAGCAGCAGTAGGAGGAGGAGTGACGTGAGGCACTGGCAGCAGGCAATGCATAGTGTGAACTCTGGCGGTGAGACCACTGACAGCAGCCAGATAAATACAACAGCAGCAGCAGGAGGAGGAGGTGGAGTGACGTGTGGCACTGGCAGAAGGCAATCCATAGTGTGGACTCTGGCGGTGGGACCACTGACAACAGCAGGATAAATACAACAGCAGCAGGAGGAGGAGGTGGAGTGACGTGTGGCACTGGCAGAAGGCAATGCATAGTGTGGACTCTGGCGGTGGGACCACTGACATTAGCAGGATAAATACAACCGCAGCAGGAGGAGGAGGTGGAGTGACATGTGACACTGACAGCAGGCAATGCATAGTGTGGACTCTGGCGGTGAGACCACTGACAGCAGCAGGATAAATACAACAGCAGCAGCAGGAGGAGGTGGAGTGACGTGTGGCACTGGCAGCAGGCAATGCATTGTGTGGACTCTGGCGGTGAGACCACTGACAGCAGCCGGATAAATACAACAGCAGCAGGAGGAGGAGGTGGAGTGACGTGTGGCACTGGCAGAAGGCAATGCATAGTGTGGACTTTGGCGGTGGGACCACTGAAAACAGCAGGATAAATACAACAGGAGGAGGAGGAGGAGTGACGTGTGGCACTGGCAGAAGGCAATGCATAGTGTGGACTCTGGCAGTGGGACCACTGGCAACAGCAGGATAAATACAACGGCAGCAGCAGGAGGAGGTGGAGTGACATGTGGCACTGGCAGCAGGCAATGCATTGTGTGGACTCTGGCGGTGGGACCACTGACAACAGCAGGATAACTGACAGCAGCAGGATAAATACAACAGCAGCAGTAGGAGGAGGAGTGACGTGTGGCACTGGCAGCAGGCAATGCAAAGTGTGGACTCTGGCAGTGGGACCACTGACAACAGCAGGATAAATACAACAGCAGCAGGAGGAGGAGGTGGAGTGACGTGTGGCACTGGCAGAAGGCAATGCATAGTGTGGACCCTGGCGGTGGGACCACTGACAGCAGCAGGATGAAAATGAGCGCGGTGTAATATGTTGTCACTTTATAAATACAATAAATACATAAATAAATTCATAGGTAAATCAATGCAGCAGGCCAGCAGCAGGAGGAGTCAGGTAGAAATACAATAAATACATAAATAAATTCATAGGTAAATCAATGCAGCAGGCCAGCAGCAGCAGGAGGAGTCAGGTAGAAATACAATAAATACATAAATAAATTCATAGGTAAATTAATGCAGCAGGCCAGCAGCGGCAGGAGGAGTCAGGTAGAAATACAATAAATACATAAATAAATTCATAGGTAAATCAATGCAGCAGGCCAGCAGCTGCAGGAGTCAGGTAGAAATACAATAAATACATAAATAAATTCATAGGTAAATCAATGCAGCAGGCCAGCAGCAGCAGGAGGGGTCAGGTAGAAATACAATAAATACATAAATAAATTCATAGGTAAATCAATGCAGCAGACCAGCAGAAGGAGGAGTCGTCGTCACGTATGGCAGGCAGCAGGCAATGTATTGTAATTCCCAGGCAGGCACCTCATGTCCTCCTTTCGCCGACAACAGGTGCCAGGAACGTGCCTTCTATCCAGGCCTGGTTAATCTTCAAAAATGTCAGTCTGTCCACGCCCTCTGCGGACAGACGAGAGCGCTTCTCGGTGACCACGCCACCGGCCGCACTGAAGCCCCTCTCAGACAGCACGCTGGAAGGGGGGCAAGACAATACCTCCAGGGCGTACTGCGCAAGCTCCCTCCAGATGTGCAAGCGCTCCACCCAGTACTTCATGGGGTCCACAGGCTCTTCGCTGCCGGTGTCAAGCCCACTGAAGGACCCCATGTAGTCGGCCACCATCCGGATCATGCGCTGGCTGTGACTCTTACCGAAGGTGGCTGCTGCCCGCACCTCCTCTCTCGGCTGCTGTACCTTCATGTAGAACGCCTGCGTCAATGACAGCAGGTCTCCTGGGCGCCTGACGCTGCTGCTGGCCGCAGGCACCTGCTGCTGTGCTGCTGGCTGCTGGACAGGGACAGAGGGAGTGAAAGGCCAGGGGAAGGCTTCCTCCAGTCGCCGAACAAGGATCTTCTGCAACTCCCTTGCTCACTGCTCAGGGTCTCTGCCAGGCAGAAACTTATCCCACCTCCCCCTCAGCCGTGGGTCCAGGATCATGCTGATGCAGGCGTCCTCCCTCGCTTGCATCCGCTTGACCCTGGGGTCTGTGCGCAGGCAGCGCAGCATGTGCGCTGCCATGGGGAACAGGGTGGACCGTCTAACAGAGACATCAGGGTCAGCGTCCTCCTCCTCCTCTTGCCCCTGAGACTCTTCCTCCTCTCTCCACCCTCGCACCACTGCTGCTGCGCTCCGATGTTCCCCCCCCCAGCAGCAATGTCCAGCACCTCCAACTCCTCCTCCTCCTCCAGGGACTCAAATACCTGCGGAGCAGTGGACTGCGCAGGCGGCTGCTGTTCCAGCTGCTTCAGGGCCTCCTCTCCCAAATCCACCAAATCGCCAAGTGCCCTGTCCAGCAGACAAACAAAGGGCACCCACTGGCAGAGGGATGCCCGTTGTTCACTCACCAGGTTGGTTCCCTGCAGGAAGGGAGCCAACACCAAGCAAACCTGCTGCATCTGCCCCCATTGCGCGTTGGTGAGCAGCTGGAGTGTGGTGCTGCTTCTGCTGCCGGTGCCGGCGACAGTGGCATCATAGATGTACCGGTTGACAGCCCTCCTCTGCTCAACCAGCCGCTCCAACATCGCCAGGGTGGAGTTCCAGCGAGTTGGCACATCTATGATGAGGCGGTGTCGTGGCAGGCCCTTCTGCTGCTAGATGTCTGCCAGTTTTGCTGCGGCAGCTGCTGAGCGGTAAGGTTGGGCGAACAGTGTTCGCCACTGTTCGGGTTCTGCAGAACATCACCCTGTTCGGGTGATGTTCGAGTTCGACCGAACACCTGATGGTGTTCGGCCAAACCGTTCGGCCATACGGCCGAACTAAGAGCGCATGGCCGAACGTTCCCCGAACGTTCGGCTAGCGTGATTGGCCGAACGGGTCACGTGGTTCGGACCCGAACGCGCTCTGATTGGCCGAACGGGTCACGTGGTTCGGGTAAATAAATACCCGATCCACGTCATTTCTCCGCCATTTGTCTGTGGGTTTAGCTTTGGGTAGGCAGGCAGGGTAGTTCTCTCTCCAGCCAGGCTAGCCAGGGTCCCCCCAGTCATTGTGTCGCTGCTGGGAACAGTAGTACACCGCTCACCCACACTATATAGCATTGTGTTTACTGCCACTCTGTGTCTCTGCTGGGAACAGTAGTACACCGCTCACCCGCCACTGTATAGCATTGTGCTCTGTGTCGCTGCAGGGAATAGTAGTACATCGCTCACCCACCACTGTATAGCATTGTGCTCTGTGTCGCTGCTGGGAACAGTAGTACACCGCTCACCCACCACTATATAGCATTGTGCTCTGTGTCGATGCTGGGAATAGTAGTACACCGCTCACCCACCACTGTATAGCATTGTGCTCAGTGTCGCTGCTGGGAATAGTAGTACACCGCTCACCCACCACTGTATAGCATTGTGCTCTGTGCCGTTGCTGGGAATAGTAGTACACCGCTCACCCACCACTGTATAGCATTGTGCTCTGTGTCGCTGCTGGGAACAGTAGTACACCGCTCACCGACCACTGTATAGCATTGTGCTCTGTGTCGCTGCTGGGAATAGTAATACACCGCTCACCCACCACTGTATAGCATTGTGCTCTGTGTCGCTGCTGGGAATAGTAGTACACCGCTCACCCACCACTGTATAGCATTGTGCTCTGTGTCGCTGCTGGGAACAGTAGTACTCCGGTCACCCAGCACTGTATAGCATTGTGCTCTGTGTCGCTGCTGGGAATAGTAGTACACCGCTTACCCACCACTGTATAGCATTGTGCTCTGTGTCGCTGCTGGGAATAGTAGTACACCGCTCACCCACCACTGTATAGCATTGTGCTCTGTGTCGCTGCTGGGAATAGTAGTACACCGCTCACCCACCACTGTATAGCATTGTGCTCTGTGTCGCTGCTGGGAATAGTAGTACACCGCTCACCCACCACTATATAGCATTTCTGTACTGCCACTGTACTGCTGCCAGTCAGCGTGTACTTTAAGGATAAGTGAAATGAAGAAGAAATCCTGTGAAAGAGGGAGGGGCAAGGGAAGAGGTGTTTCCCCTGACGGTTCACATACAGGCCACAGTGGAGCACTGAAGAAAACCCACTCAATACCGCCCATGTTGTCCAGGAAATCAACCCTCACAAATCCAAAAGAACAGGACCAGATAATTAATTGGATGACCTCTCAAGCGTCCAGCAGTGGGTTAAGCAGCACCAGCACATCACACACGAGGTCCGAGTCCTCAGCCAGTTACAAGGAGCCAGTGGGCACAAAGCTGACACAACCGGCAGCGACACCACGCACACAACTGCCAAATAACCAGTCCGAAGAATTTCCTCAGGACACAATGGGGTATCCGCAGGAGCTATTCCCAGCCCAACAAACTTCCACCTTTCAAAGGTCAATGGAACAGCCAGAAATGTTGTGCTCTGATTCACAACCATTTACTGTGGGAAATGCACCGCGCACTGAAATGCAAGGCGAGTCCGAGGACTTTGAAACCCAAATCCCAGAGCAAGTTGGGCAGGAGGGGTTTCAATTGCAGGAGGTCGGCCGAGAAGATCTGGAAGACGACGTTGGAGTGAGCTGCGCAGAGGTTGTTCTGGGGAGCTCTACTCCATGGTGGCGGCCCACAATCACATATGACGAGTTTGAGGAGATGGAAGAGGAGGGTTTGGACAATGTGGACACAGACCCAGATTTTGTATGTGAAGGAGAACATCGCCGTCGTAGCAGCACAGATGAGTCTGTTGAAGAACCCACTGCTGCACGAGTTCGCCTTGTGCCACAAGGTAGGCGGCGCGAAATTTCAGGCACCACAAGCGTGGAAGTTCAAGTGAGACGCAAAAGAGGCGCAAACAGAAATCGCCAGCAAGGCAGGTGCTCCAAAGTCTGGCCTTTCTTTGAAGACTGTAGTGAGGATGGTACCATGGTGATTTGCAAGGTGTGCAAGACCCGCCTGAGCAGGGGGAAAAATATTAACAACCTCTCCACCACCAGCATGACCCGCCACATGGTATCCAAACATCCCACTCTGTGGGCAAACGCGGCAGGACAGGGTACCAGCAACACTGCCTCCCTTGGGGTCACCAGACTCACCACCAGACCCTCCTCAGCAGCAGCAGTAGCCCAGCCATTGCGTGGTTCACAACAACATTCACAAACATCAAACGACGCTGACACTGTCACTTTCCGGAATAGTGCTCTTGAGGTCTCCCAGTCTTCATCAAACACAACAACCAACAGCCCTTCAGTGTGCAGCCCTACCTACGGTTCAGTTGTCTATCTCGGAGATGTTTGAGCGCAAGAGGAAATTGCCAGCAAATGACCCCCGGGCCGTGGCACTAACAGCCAGCATAGCCAAGATTCTGGCCTGCGAAATGCTGCCATATCGAGTGGTGGAGACAAACAGCTTCAAGGGCATGATGTCAGTGGCCATCCCACGTTACGTGGTTCCCAGCCGCTACCACTTTGCGCACTCTGCAGTGCCTGAGTTGCATGAGCACGTGGTCAGCAAAATAACCCGAAGCTTGAAGAATGCTGTTGCCTGCAAGGTTCACCTCACCACTGACACCTGGACGAGTGTGTTCGGCCAGGGTCGATACATCTCCCTTACCGCGCACTGGGTGAACCTTGTGGAGCCTGGCAGCGATTCCTCACCTGCTACGGCGCGGGTGTTGCCCACGCCGCAAACAGCTGCACCGCCGTCCCTCCCACTGGATAACAACAGCAGCACCTACCTCTCTGACTCCTTCTTCTCCAACGCATCTCAAAGCTGTACCTCATCCGGAAACGCTAACCCAGCAGCAGTAGGATCGTGGAAGCAGTGCAGCACAGCTGTTGGTATGCGTCAGCAAGCGTTGCTGAAGCTGATCTGCCTTGGGGATAAGCAGCACACAGGGGAGGAAATTTGGAGGGGAATAAAGGAACAGATGGATTTGTGGCTGGCACCGCTGGACCTGAAACCGGGCATGGTTGTGTGTGATAATGGGAGTAATCTCATTCACGCTTTAAGGTTGGCTAAGCTGACACACATCCCTTGCCTGGCGCACGTGATGAACCTAGTAGTTCAGCGGTTCCTGAGGACATACCCAGGCGTGGCCGATCTTCTGTTGAAGGTGCGACGAGTGGCCAAACATTGTAGAAATTCCAGTACTGCTTCGGGAGCACTCGCCAAGATGCAGGAGCGCTTCAATCTCCCCCACCATCGCTTGCTGTGTGATGTCCCTACGCGCTGGAATTCTACGCTGCACATGCTAGCCCGCTTTTGCGAGCAGAAGAGTGCAGTGGTCCAGTACATGACGGCGCAGTACCGAGGCGCATCCGGACAGCTGCCAAGCTTCTGTGGATCCGATTGGGCCAACATGTTGGACCTCTGCCAAGTCCTCCAAAATTTTGAGCAATCCACGTTGCTTGTGAGCAGTGACAACTCTTCAGTCAGCATTACCATACCACTGCTGTGTTTACTGAAGAAGTCAAAGTTGAAAATCAAGGAAACAGCTGTCATGATGCAACTGGGGGAATCTGAATGAGAAAATGATCAGCGTGATGATACCAACATCAGGCCATCTGCTTTAGGAAACGCTGGCCCCAGCAGCTATAACGAAGAAGAGGAGGAGGAACAGCTGGAGTTGGAGCAGGAATTTCATGCCACCACTGACGAGGGCCAGAGCGGTGCACGTTGGACTTCCACAATTCAGCGCGAATGGTCAGCAGAAGCAGACCAGGAAGAAGGTGATGACTATGATGCATCACAACTATCACAACGCTCACAAGAGGATGATGAGGATTCTGGCAGGACTCTGGCACACATGGCTCAATTCATGCTAGACTGCATTGAACGCGACCCACGCATTGTGCGCATTCTGGACAACACCAATTACTGGGTTTATACCCTTCTGGATCCACGGTACAAACACAATGTTCCAAAACTGCTTGAAGAAAGAGTCAGACAGAAAATGGAAGAATACCAGCAGGCCCTTGTGGAGACTTTAGAGAGGAGATTGACATCCTCCCCCTCCTCTAGCCAGTTGTACGCCGACAGACTAACTTCCGCAAACCCAGGACGACCAGGAGGGCAGCAAACAATACAAGCCGCAGCTAGTGCCCAAAAGGGAATGGTATCGGCAGTGTCCTTGGAGTGGGAACATTTTCTGACACCCATGCAGCAGCCCACAGAACAGCAAGCGTGCAGATCCACCTCCAACACCGATCGCCTGGAGAAGATGGTCAAGGACTACATAAAATTTAAAAACAATGGTGCATGAGCCAGCCTGGGGCCCCGGGAACTCTCACTGCCCGGGGCCCCAGAACCAGCATCCAACACCATATGTGAGCGCAGCCAAACTCTTGGAGCTGCCACCCCCAAGGCCTGTCTCCTACTGCTCTACAACTTACCAAACACACAATTGGAGAAACTCACTCCCAAACAGTTCTCTGCTGCTTTATAAAGCCTGCAGGCTGCTTATAAGCCAATGAGAAATGCACACATATGTAACACCTAGCTTGCAGTGATTATATAAACAGAAGCTGAGCAAGTCAGCCAGTCAGTTGGAGAGGGCTTCAGTTGCATATAGACAATGGCTATATGACCAGCAGGGAGCACCAGCGTGCAGGATATTCCCTCTCATCTGCCCCCCTCCTAACTAAACTGCATGGGATACTAAAATAAAATTTAAAAACAATGGTGCATGAGCCAGCCTGGGGCCCCGGGAACTCTCACTGCCCGGGGCCCCAGAACCAGCATCCAACACCATATGTGAGCGCAGCCAAACTCTTGGAGCTGCCACCCCCAAGGCCTGTCTCCTACTGCTCTACAACTTACCAAACACACAATTGGAGAAACTCACTCCCAAACAGTTCTCTGCTACTTTATAAAGCCTGCAGGCTGCTTATAAGCCAATGAGAAATGCACACATATGTAACACCTAGCTTGCAGTGATTATTCAAACAGAAGCTGAGCAAGTCAGCCAGTCAGTTGGAGAGGGCTTCAGTTGCATATAGACAATGGCTATATGACCAGCAGGGGGCACCAGCGTGCAGGATATTCACTCTCATCTGCCCCCCTCCTAACTAAACTGCATGGGATACTAAAATAAAATTTAAAAACAATGGTGCATGAGCCAGCCTGGGGCCCCGGGAACTCTCACTGCCCGGGGCCCCAGAACCAGCATCCAACACCATATGTGAGCGCAGCCAAACTCTTGGAGCTGCCAAGTTGTAGAGCAGTAAGTTGTAGAGCAGTAGGAGACAGGCCTTGGGGGTGGCAGCTCCAAGAGTTTGGCTGCGCTCACATATGGTGTTGGATGCTGGTTCTGGGGCCCCGGGCAGTGAGAGTTCCCGGGGCCCCAGGCTGGCTCCATTGTTTTTAAATTTTATTTTAGTATCCCATGCAGTTTAGTTAGGAGGGGGGCAGATGAGAGGGAATATCCTGCACGCTGGTGCCCCCTGCTGGTCATATAGCCATTGTCTATATGCAACTGAAGCCCTCTCCAACTGACTGGCTGACTTGCTCAGCTTCTGTTTGAATAATCACTGCAAGCTAGGTGTTACATATGTGTGCATTTCTCATTGGCTTATAAGCAGCCTGCAGGCTTTATAAAGCAGCAGAGAACTGTTTGGGAGTGAGTTTCTCCAATTGTGTGTTTGGTAGGTCAAGGACTACATGTCAGATGGCGTAGCTGTGTTGAACAATCCATCTGCACCCTTCAACTATTGGGTATCGAAGCTAGACACCTGGCACGAACTGGCAATGTACGCAATAGAGGTGCTGGCTTGCCCGGCAGCCAGCGTTATGTCGGAACGCTGTTTCAGTGCTGCCGGAGACATCGTCACAGATCGGCGTATCCGCCTCTCCAC
Source organism: Hyperolius riggenbachi (assembly GCF_040937935.1). NCBI lineage: Eukaryota > Metazoa > Chordata > Amphibia > Anura > Hyperoliidae > Hyperolius > Hyperolius riggenbachi. The sequence goes on from NC_090656.1 coordinate 219,389,903, forward strand.
AGAAAATGCAGACCGTCTGACTCAAATTAAAATGAATCAATTCTGGATTGAACACGACTACGCAACACTCCCGGACCCCAACCAAGTAACATGAACAATGAACATCTGTGATGGGTTAGCGTTTCCGGTCCCTGTTTATTGAACCTCTCATCTGTATTACATTTATGACTGCATGGCGACAAAATGCATTGCTATCCGCACGCTTCTTGTCCTCATGCAAGGCCTGGGTTGCGCCTGAAAGCGTGGCCTTCTCCTTCTGCGCCTCCTCCTGTTCCATCACGTGTGCTGCTGCTGGGTTAGCGTTGCCGGTCCCTTTTTACGGAACCTCTTATCTGTATTACATTTATGACTGCATGGCGACAAAATGCATTGCTATCCACACGCTTCTTGTCCTCATGCAAGGCCTGGGTTGCGCCTGAAAGCGTGGCCTTCTCCTCCTGCGCCTCCTCCTGTTCCATCACGTGTGCTGCTGCTGGGTTAGCGTTGCCGGTCCCTTTATACAGAACCTCTTATCTGTATTACATTTATGACTGCATGGCGACAAAATGCATTGCTATCCGCACGCTTCTTGTCCTCATGCAAGGCCTGGGTTGTTGTGTCTCAAAGCGTGGCCTTCTCCTTCTGCGCCGCCCTCCTCCTGTTCCATCACGTGTGCTGCTGCTGGGTTAGCGTTGCCGGTCCCTTTTTACGGAACCTCTTATCTGTATTACATTTATGACTGCATGGCGACAAAATGCATTGCTATCCACACGCTTCTTGTCCTCATGCAAGGCCTGGGTTGCGCCTGAAAGCGTGGCCTTCTCCTCCTGCGCCTCCTCCTGTTCCATCACGTGTGCTGCTGCTGGGTTAGCGTTGCCGGTCCCTTTATACAGAACCTCTTATCTGTATTACATTTATGACTGCATGGCGACAAAATGCATTGCTATCCGCACGCTTCTTGTCCTCATGCAAGGCCTGGGTTGTTGTGTCTCAAAGCGTGGCCTTCTCCTTCTGCGCCGCCCTCCTCCTGTTCCATCACGTGTGCTGCTGCTGGGTTAGCGTTACCGGTCCCTTTTCCTGGAACCTCTTATCTGTATTACATTTATGACTGCATGGCGACAAAAAGCATGTTACCTGTGCAAAGAAAAATGACATTTTCCGCATTTAAAAGACATTTTTTCCTTTGAAACTTTACAATCAACTTTCTCAAAAACTATAAGCTCTTTTTCAAATATTTTTTTCCCCTCTTGTACCCACTCCCAAGGTGCACATACCCTGCAAATTTGGGGTATGTAGCATGTAAGGAAGCTTTACAAAGCACGAAAGTTCGGGTCCCCATTGACTTCCATTATGTTCGGAGTTTGGCGCGAACACCCGAACATCGCGGCCATGTTTGGCGAACGTTCGCGAACCCGAACATCCAGGTGTTCGCCCGACACTAGTCATCACAATGAGCAAAGACCAGACAGATTTTTACCCACATACCCTCATGCACAGCTCTGTATCATGCTGCCCTGTAATTGCACTTTTATCAGCTAGCCCAGTGTTTCCCATTGCCTTACAACAAGTTATTTTCTCCGAACCCTCAGCTGCTGTCAGGATTCTTGGCTTCACAGGCACCTCCTGATGACTCACTGTGTCAAAAAACAAAGCTGCAGGGGATTTGCATAAGCAGGAGAAAGTCTCCCATTGATCTCTGGGAGCCTGAGCCTGCCTGGCATTTACCATGTGACTTGCCGAGGCAAAAAACGTCACAGGTGGGTGGGGTTTATTAATTAAATTGTATATTATAGTCTATTCACATATTTTTGTACATATATTGTACTGTTTTTGCCTACAACTTTTAACATGGATTGCAATGCTCTGTTTTCTTATTCTGAGTTCAGTTCCTCTTTAAATATGCCACCTAAGTAAGGCCTCCTCCTCCCCTACAGCCATTCCAATCATCGCCAATCGTGGCAACCTGCAGAGTACCACTCCGGGCATATTTACAAAAAGGATTTAAATATGCCGCCTAAGTATGGCCTCCTCCTCTCTTACAGCCATGCCAATCCTCGCCAATCGTGGCAACCTGCAGAGTACCACTCAGGGGCATATTTAAAATGATTTAAATATGCCACCTAAGTATGGCCTCCTCCTCCCTTACAGCCATGCCAATCCTCACCAATCGTGGCAACCTGCAGAGTACCACTCAGGGGCATACTTAAAATGATTTAAATATGCTGCCTAAGCATGGCCTCCTCCTCCCCTACAGCCATGCCAATCCTCGCCAATCCTGGCAACCTGCAAAGTACCACTTCGGGGCATAGTTAAAAAAAGATTTAAATATGCCACCTTAGTATGGCCTCCTCCTCCCCAACAGCTATGCCAATCCTCGCCAATTGTGGCAACCTGCAGAGTACCACTTTGGGGCATACTTAAAATTATTTAAATATGCAGCCTAAGTATGGCCTCCTCCTCCCCTACAGCCATTCCAATCATTGCCAATCGTGGCAACCTGCAGAGTACCACTCCGGGCATATTTAAAAAAGGATTTAAATATGCCGCCTAAGTATGGCCTCCTCCTCCCCTACAGCCATTCCAATCATCGCCAAGAGATGGAGCATAGATCTTATCTGTATTGCAGTCCCACATCACACAGAGGCTACTTGCCTGTAATAGGACTCCTGTGCCTGCCAGTCCCTCACACAAGTCAGAAAGCAGCCCTCCAGGCTCGGACTGAGCCACCGAACCACCGATGGTCCCATCGGTGGGCCCCGACTGCCCCGCCTCCTGGGGGCCCCAGAGCTAAGAGGGAGGGGGCACAGCTTGGAAGGGGGGAAATTGGGCACAGAGCGGCGGGGAGGGGGGGAAGCCTCCCCCCCTCCCTCACCTAGGGGCCCCTCCTTCCGTGCACCCCCCTCCTCCAGAAGTGCAGCCAGCTACAGAGCTTCAGATGATGCTAGCTCCGCTCCGCTCCACATGCCGCTGCTGCTGCCCTGCTGGTCTCTGTCTCCTACAGTGACGCTGTCCAATCACGCTCTCGCAGTACTTTCTGCGAGAGCGTGATTGGACAGCGTCACTACAGGAGACAGAGACCAGCAGGGCAGCAGCAGCGGCATGCTGAGCGGAGCAGAGCTAGCATCATCTGAAGCTCTGTAGCTATTCTCCGCTCGCTGCTGGCTGCACTTCTGGAGGAGGGGGGTGCGCGGAAGGGGGGGGGGGGCCTAGGTGAGGGAGGGGGGGAGGCTTCCCCACTGATCTGTGCCCGCTGACACCCCTTCCAAGCTGGGGGGTCACTTGCATTTTGTGGGGGTATCTGCCACCAACCTGAATTGCATTGTATGGGGGTATCTGCAGCCAACCTGTTTGCATTTTGTGGGGGTATCTGCAGCCAACCTGTTTGCATTTTGTGGGTGTATCTGCAGCCAACCTGTTTGCATTTTGTGGGGGTATCTGCAGCCAACCTGATTGCATTTTGTGGGGGTATCTGCCACCAACCTGATTGCATTGTGTGGGGGTATCTGCAGTCAACCTGATTGCATTTTGTGGGGGTATTTGCTGTCAACCTGATTGCATTTTGTGGGGGTATCTGCAGCCAACCTGATTGCATTTTGTGGGGGTATCTGCCACCAACCTGATTGCATTGTGTGGGGGTATCTGCAGCCAACCTGATTTCATTGTGTGGGGGTATCTGCAGCCAACCTGATTGCATTGTGTGGGGGTATCTGCAGCCAAGCTGAATGCATTTTGTGGGGGTATCTGCCGTCAACTTGATTGCATTTTGTGGGGGTATCTGCAGCCAACCTGATTGCATTTTTTGGGGGTATCTGCCGTCAACCTGATTGCATTTTGTGGGGGTATCTGCAGCCAACCTGATTGCATTTTGTGGGGGTATCTGCCGCCAACCTGATTGCATTTTGTGGGGGCATCTGCCGTCAACCTGATTGCATTTTGTGGGGGCATCTGTCGGCAACCTGATTGCATTTTGTGGGAGTATCTGCTGCCATTTGACTACTTTATAAGCGCGCGTCGCATTTAGACATATCCTTATCGGAGACTTTCCTCAGAATTGCTCAAAATCTATTCCCTACCATAAAGTCATTCAAAAATTCTAGAGTACATGTGTATGTGAGCCCAAAATGGAGGGGGGGGGGGAGGAGGAGAGGGGGGGCGGGCCCCAGGTTTAAACTTCCTTGGTGGGCCCTTGGTGTCCCAGTCCGACCTTGCTAGGGACTGTCAAAAACTTTTCATCTTGTTTGACACCTTATCCACACATGCAGTCATAACAATGAGCAAAGACCAGACAGATTTTTACCCACATACCCTCATGCACAGCTCTGTATCATGCTGCCCTGTAATTGCACTTTTATCAGCTAGCCCAGTGTTTCCCATTGCCTTACAACAAGTTATTTTCTCCGAACCCTCAGCTGCTGTCAGGATTCTTGGCTTCACAGGCACCTCCTGATGACTCACTGTGTCAAAAAACAAAGCTGCAGGGGATTTGCATAAGCAGGAGAAAGTCTCCCATTGATCTCTGGGAGCCTGAGCCTGCCTGGCATTTACCATGTGACTTGCCGAGGCAAAAAACGTCACAGGTGGGTGGGGTTTATTAATTAAATTGTATATTATAGTCTATTCACATATTTTTGTACATATATTGTACTGTTTTTGCCTACAACTTTTAACATGGATTGCAATGCTCTGTTTTCTTATTCTGAGTTCAGTTCCTCTTTAAATATGCCACCTAAGTAAGGCCTCCTCCTCCCCTACAGCCATTCCGATCATCGCCAATCGTGGCAACCTGCAGAGTACCACTCCGGGCATATTTACAAAAAGGATTTAAATATGCCGCCTAAGTATGGCCTCCTCCTCTCCTACAGCTATGCAAATCCTCGTCAATCGTGGCAATCTGCAGAGTACCACTCAGGGGCATATTTAAAATGATTTAAATATGCCACCTAAGTATGGCCTCCTCCTCCCTTACAGCCATGCCAATCCTCACCAATCGTGGCAACCTGCAGAGTACCACTCAGGGGCATACTTAAAATGATTTAAATATGCCGCCTAAGCATGGCCTCCTCCTCCCCTACAGCCATGCCAATCCTCGCCAACCCTGGCAACCTGCAGAGTACCACTTCGGGGCATAGTTAAAAAAAGATTTAAATATGCCACCTTAGTATGGCCTCCTCCTCCCCAACAGCCATGCCAATCCTCGCCAATTGTGGCAACCTGCAGAGTACCACTTTGGGGCATACTTAAAATTATTTAAATATGCCGCCTAAGTATGGCCTCCTCCTCCCCTACAGCCATTCCAATCATTGCCAATCGTGGCAACCTGCAGAGTACCACTCCGGGCATATTTAAAAAAAGGATTTAAATATGCTCCCTAAGTATGGCCTCCTCCTCCCCTACAGCCATTCCAATCATCGCCAATCGTGGCAACCTGCAGAGTACCACTCTGGGCATATTTAAAAAAAGAATTTAAATATGCCACCTAAGTATGGCCTCCTCTTCCCCTACAGCTATGCAAATCCTCGTCAATTGTGGCAACCTGCAGAGTACCACTCAGGGGCATATTTAAAATGATTTAAATATGCCAGCTAAGTATGGCCTCCTCCTACCCTACTGCCATGCCAATCCTCCCCAATTGTGGCTACCTGCAGAGTACCACTTTGGGGAATAGTTAAAAAAAGATTTAAATATGCCACCTTAGTATGGCCTCCTCCTCCCCAACAGCCATGCCAATCATTGCCAATCGTGGCAACCTGCAGAGTACCACACAGGGCATATTTAAAAAAAGGATTTAATTATGCCGCCTAAGTATGGCCTCCTCCTCCCCTACAGCCATGCCAATCCTCACCAGTGATGCTCAAATCCGGATCCGGGAGACACCCGGATAGTTGCTATCCGGATATCTCTTAGTAAAGCTGTGCAGGGTTGGCCGGGGGGTCAATCTTACCTGTCTGACTTCTTCCTCATCCGTCCCTGGCGCTTCCCACGATGCGGTCCACGCAGCGGTCACGTGACTACAAACACTTCCTCCTTCCGGGTCAGACAGGTAAGATTGAGCCCCCCGCCCACCCCGCACAGGTTTACTGGGAGATATATTTGGATAGCAACTATACGGGTGTCTCCGGGATCTGGATTTTAGCATCCCTTATCATCACCAAATGTGGCAATCTGCAGAGTACCACTGTGGTATATTTAAATTATTTAAATATGCCGCCTAAGTATGGCCTTCTCCTCCCCTTCAGCCATGCCAATCCTCGCCAATCGTGGCAATCTGCAGAGTACCACTCAGGGAAATATTTAAAATGATTTAAATATGCCGCCTAAGTATGGCCTCCTCCTCCCCTATAGCAATGCCAATCCTCGCCAATCGTGGCAACCTGCAGGGTACCACTTCGAGGCATATTTAAAAAAAGATTTAAATATGCCACCTTAGTATGGCCTCCTCCTCCCCAACAAACATGCCAATCCTCGCCAATTGTGGCAACCTGCAGAGTACCACTCTGGGGCATATTTAAAAAAAGGATTTAAATATACCGCCTAAGTATGGCCTCCTCCTCCCCTACAGCCATGCCAATCCTCACCAGTGATGGTAGTGCTGACGATGAATTATTTCCTTTTTTGTGATGTCTTTTACGAGCAGGTCCGGGGGACGGCGATGGGCTCGAACGTGGCCCCATGCTATGCGAACCTCTTTATGGAAGCATATGAAGAGGCGTTCGTTTATACGCATCCATTGTTTCATGCACATGCAAGGATGTGGGTAAGATATATTGATGATGTCTTTCTTTTGTGGGTGGGGCCACGTTCGAGCCTTGATGCCTTCATCCTGGACTTGCACGGAAAGTATCCTTTTATTAAGTTGACGTCAAACATCAGCAGTACCAGTATTGATTTTTTGGATGTTAGGGTCAAGTGTGGAGAAGGAAGGTTCGTCACCGACCTTTTCAGAAAATTAACAGATAGAAATTCCACTCTACACTTTGACTCCTTTCACCCACTATCTCTAAAAAGTGCAATACCTAGATCTCAAATACTGAGAGTCGAGAGAATAGTTTCTGATCCAACTACATGTGATTTACGGGTAGAGGAATTAAGGGATAGATTTAGAGTGAGAGGTTATCCGGAAGGGGTTCTAAAAAAAGTGGGAGGGGGGTGCCAGAGGGGTGGGAAGAAGAGAAAACAGTGGTAGGATTCCTTTCATCTCGAGGTTCAGCACGATTTCAAGTCGGGTCAGGGGTATTATACAGCAAAGATGGTCCATTCTGAGGGAGGGACTTCCGAGGGTTCCTGAATTTAGGGACCCTCCTTTGTTCTCCTTCAGACGGGCACCCTCACTTAGGGACAGGTTAGTAAGGTCAGATTTGGGTCCTTTAGTTGATAACACAGGCACGAGAAGGAGGGGAACTTTCCCCTGTAGAGATTGTGTCCAATGCGGAAATGTTTTGGGTGGTGACTCTGTCCGACACCCTCTGAGTGGTAGAAATTTCCCACTTAAAGGTTTTTTTGACTGTAACTCTAAATTTGTAGTACATTGTATAAAGTGCCCATGTGGGCTATTATATGTGGGCCAAACCACTCAGAGGGTGAAAGACAGGATCTCTGCCCACAAATCTGCGATTAGAAAAAAACGAATCGAACAGGCGGTTTCTGCCCATTTTACTGAAAGGTCACATGGGGTGGCGTCATTACGTTTCCAAGTATTGCAGAAGATTCATAGACCAAGGAGAGGTGGGGATCGTTTAAAACTACTTCTTAAGGCTGAAGCATGGTGGATCAGACAATTGGGGACTTTACACCACCGGGGTCTAAACCGGGAATATGATCTATTACCTGTAATTTGACTTTATTGACTAATGTAAAGGTTGATCGCCACATTGCAGCCCATTCTATACTTTTTCACTAATTTTTTCATTTTGTTTTTAATGACCCCTTCATCCCCTTTTTTATAAAGTGTTTTCATTAAAAAATTCCTTTTAATTTTTAGGACGATAGGATGGAAGTACTACACATCTGGTGAACAATACCTGGATATCCTATGCTGCTTTGCTGTCCCTCAAATAAAACCTAAATGTGGCGGTATGTATGGATGTCCAATATTAGGACCCATGTGTCTATTTGTATTTAAAGTGAACCAGAGACGAAGCACCCTTGTGTATTTTACCATAGAAATCAGTGGGAACATTAGAGAAAACATTTACCCTGCTCTCTGTTCCATCCTCACTGCTAAAAGTGTCTGTTATCTAGCTGAGATAAGAATCCCGGACTGAGCATTGAGTCTGGCTTTGCTATAATGACTCAGCTATAATGATTCCTGAGCAAAGCCAGCAGGGGGCAGGCTTGGACTTGAAGACACCAAAGAGAACACAGTCTCAGCTATAATTATTCTGTAGCAAAGCCAGACCGACTGCTTAGTCGGGATTCTTATTTTAGAGGTGATAACAGGCAAATTAAACAGAGAACAATGTAACAAAGAGCAGATTAGGTGTTTACTGTTATGTTCCCACTGATTTATAAGGTAAAATACATGAGGTTGCTTCATCTCTGGTTCTCTTTAATGAGAGCATAAGGCAAAGCAGAAAGGTTTTTTGAGGTGCCTTCTTTTATGTGGCCACTAGATGGCATTGATCTCATCCATGCGTACATATATGTAGGTGATGCGTAAATTTGTACGCATGATGCCAATGCGGCTTGCGTGCTAATTATGCGACATTTTTTGGCGCGTCCTATGCAACCGTTTTTACGCATGAAGATGACGTTTGGAAACGTGATTGGTAGACACGACGTTTTCTACACTCCCAGTTAACGGCTTTTCAAATTTGCCTATTCAGGTATGTGATTGGATGTTTTGGAGTTTGCTTCCAGTTCCCCATCAGGTCCACCTCTGTAGCGATTGGCTATAGCCTAGGGGGGAGGGGTATAAATAGAGTTTAGGCAGGCAATAGTGACATGCTTTCACTTGACAAAGAGCGGTTTATCCGTTCGAAACAGCGACAGTCCGTTGTGATTGGAATTGGGCTGCAATGGAGGCGTAACCTATCCTGTCTGACGTCTTCTTCATCCGTCCCTGGTGCCTCCCACGATGCGGTCCACGCAGCGGTCACGTGACTACAAACACTTCCTCCTTCCGGGTCAGACAGGTAAGATTGAGCCCCCCGTACACCCCGCACAGGTTTACTGGGAGATATATTCGGATAGCAATTATACGGGTGTCTCCAGGATCTGGATTTCAGCATCCCTTATCGTCACCAAATGTGGCAATCTGCAGAGTACCACTCTGGGGCTTATTTAAATATGCCGCCTAAGTATGGCCTCCTCCTCCCCTTCAGCCATGCCAATCCACGCCAATCATGGCAACCTGCACAATACCACTCAGGGGCATATTTAAAATGATTTAAATATGGCGTCTAAGCATGGCCTCCTCCCCTACAGTCATGCCAATCCTCGCCAATCATGGCAATCTGCAGAGTACCACTCAGGGGCATATTTAAAATGATTTAAATATGCCGCCTAAGCATGGCCTCCTCCTCCCCTACAGCCATTCCAATCCTCGCCAATCGTGGCAACCTGCAGAGTACCACTCAGGGGCATACTTAAAATGATTTAAATATGCCGCCTAAGCATGGCCTCCTCCTCCCCTACAGCCATGCCAATCCTCGCCAATCGTGGCAACCTGCAGAGTACCACTTCGGGTTATATTTAAAAAAAAGATTTAAATATGCCACCTTAGTATGGCCTCCTCCTCTCCAACAGCCATGCCAATCCTCACCAATTGTGGCAACCTGAAGAGTACCACTCTGGGGCATACTTAAAATTATTTAAATATGCCACCTAAGTAAGGCCTCCTCCTCCCCTACAGCCATTCCAATCCTCGCCAATCATGGCAACCTGCAGAGTACCACTCGGGCATATTTAAAATGATTTAAATATGCCACCTAAGTATGGCCTCCTCCTCCCCTACAGCCATGCCAATCCTCGCCAATCGTGGCAACCTGCAGAGTACCACTCTGGGGCATACTTAAAATTATTTAAATATGCCACCTAAGCATGGCCTCCTCCTCCCCTACAGCCATGCCAATCCTCGCCAATCGTGGCAACCTGCAGAGTACCACTTTGGGGCATATTAAAAAAAGATGTAAATATGCCACCTAAGTAAGGCCTCCTCCTCCCCTACAGCCATTCCAATCCTCGCCAATCGTGGCAACCTGCAGAGTACCACTCAGGGGCATATTTAAAATGATTTAAATATGCCACCTAAGTATGGCCTCCTCCTCCCCTACAGCCATGCCAATCCTCACCAATTGTGGCAACCTGCAGAGTACCACTCTGGGGCATACTTAAAATTATTTAAATATGCCACCTAAGCATGGCCTCCTCCTCCCCTACAGCCATTCCAATCATCGCCAATCGTGGCAACCTGCAGAGTACCACTCCGGGCATATTTAAAAAAATAATTTAAATATGCCGCCTAAGTATGGCCTCCTCCTCCCCTACAGCTATGCAAATCCTCGTCAATCGTGGCAATCTGCAGAGTACCACTCAGGGGCATATTTAAAATGATTTAAATATGCCACCTAAGTATGGCCTACTCTTCCCCTACAGCCATGCCAATCCTTGCCAATCGTGGCATCCTGCAGAGTACCACTTCAGGGCATAGTTAAAAAAAGATTTAAATATGCCACCTTAGTATGGCCTCCTCCTCCCCAACAGCCATGCCAATCCTCGCCAATTGTGGCAACCTGCAGAGTACCTCTCTGGGGCATACTTAAAATTATTTAAATATGCCGCTTAAGTATGGCCTCCTCCTACCCTACAGCCATTCTAATCATTGCCAATCGTTGCAACCTGCAGAGTACCACACCGGGGCATATTTAAAAAAAGGATTTAATTATGCCGCCTAAGTATGCCTCCTCCTCCCCTACAGCCATGCCAATCCTCACCATTGATGCACAAATCCGGATGCGGGAGACACCCGGATATTTGCTATCCAGATATCTCTTAGTAAAGCTGTGCGAGGTTGGTGGGGGGGTCAATCTTACCTGTCTGACATCTTCTTCATCCGTCCCTGGCGCCTCCCACGATGCGATCCATGCAGCGGTCACGTGACTACAAATACTTCCTCCTTCCGGGTCAGACAGGTAAGATTGAGCCCCCGCCCACCCGCACTGGTTTACTGGGAGATATATTCGAAGAGCAACTATACGGGTGTCTCCGGGATCTGGATTTCAGCATCCCTAATCGTCACCAAATGTGGCAATCTGCAGAGTACCACTCTGGGGCATATTTAAAATTATTTAAATATGCCGCCTAAGTATGGCCTCCTCCTCCCCTTCAGCCATGCCAATCCTCGCCAATCGTGGCACCCTGCAGAGTACCACTCAGGGGCATTTTAAATATGCCCCTAAGTATGGCCTCCTCCTCCCCTACAGCTATGCATATCCTCATCGATCGTGGCACCCTGCAGAAAACCACTCAGGGGCATATTTAAAATGATTTAAATATGCTGCCTAAGTATGGCCTCCACCTCCCCTACAGCTATGCAAATCCTCGTCAATCATGGCAATCTGCAGAGTACCACTCATGGACATATTTAAAATGATTTAAATATGCCACCTAAGTATGGCCTCCTCCTCCCCTACAGCCATGCCAATCTTTGCCAATCGTGGCAACCTGCAAAGTACCACTCCGCGGCATATTTAAATTAATGATTTAAATATGCCACCTACGTATGGCCTTCTCCTCCCCTACAGCCATGCCAATCCTCAACAATGATGCTCAAATCTAGATCCGGGAGATACCCAGGTACAATGCGTTCCACGCAGCGGTCATGTGACTACAAACACTTCCGGGTCAGACAGGTAAGATTGAGCCCCCCGACCACCCCGCACAGGTTTACTGGAAGATATATTCGGATAGCAACTATACGGGTGTCTCCGGGATCTGGATTTCAGCATCTCTAATCGTCACCAAATGTGGCAATCTGCAGAGTACCACTCTGAGGCATATTTAAAATGATTTAAATATGCCGCCTAAGTATGGCCTCCTCCTCTCCCCTTCAGCCATGCCAAATGCCAATCCTCACCAATCGTGTCAACCTGCAGAGTACCACTCAGTAACATATTTAAAAAAAGGATTTAAATATGCCGCCTAAGTATGGCCTCCTCCTCCCCTACAGCCATGCCAATCCTCGCCAATCTTGGCAATATGCAGAGTACCACTCAGGGGCATATTTAAAATGATTTAAATATGCCGCCTAAGTATGGCCTCCTCCTCCCCTACAGCCATGCCAATCCTCACCAGTGGTGCTCAAATCCAGATCCAGGAGACACCCAGGTAGTTGCTATCTGGATATCTCTTAGTAAAGCTGTGTGGGGTGGGCGGGGGGTCAATCTAACCTGTCTGATGTCATCTTCATCCGTCCCTGGCGCCTCCCACGATGCGGTCCACGCAGTAGTCACGTAACTACAAACACTTCCTCCTTCCGGGTCAGACAGGTAAGAATGAGCCCCCCACCCACCCCGCACAGGTTTACTGGGAGATATATTCGGATAGCAACTATACGGGTGTCTCCGGGATCTGGATTTCAGCATCCCTAATCGTCACCAAATGTGGCAATCTGCAGAGTACCACTCTGGGGCATATTTAAAATTATTTAAATATGCCGCCTAAGTATGGCCTCCTCCTCCCTTTCAGCCATGCCAATCCTCGCCAATCGTGGCAACCTGCAGAGTACTACTCAGGGGCATATTTAAAATGATTTAAATATGCCGCCTAAGTATGGCCTCCTCCTCCCCTACAGCCATGCCAATCCTCACCAAATGTGGCAATCTGCAGAGTACCACTCGGGCGTAGTTAAAATGATTTAAATATGCCGCCTAAGTATGGCCTCCTCCTTCCCTACAGCCAAGCCAATCCTCACCAAATGTGGCAATCTGCAGAGTACCACTCAGGGGCGTATTTAAAATTATTTAAATATGCCGCCCAAGTATGGCCTCCTCCTCCCGTACAGCCAAGCCAATCCTCACCAGTGATGCTCAAATCCGGATCCGGGAGACACCCGGATAGTTGCTATCCAGATATCTCTTAGTAAACCGGTGCACGGTGGGTGGGGGTCAATATTACCTGTCTGCAGTCTTCTGCGTCCGTCCCTGGCGCCTCCCATGATGCGGTCTTTGTGGCGGTCATGTGACTAAAAACACTTCCTCCTTCCGGGTTGAAGGAGGAAGTGTTTGTAGTCAAGTGATGCGCATGAACCGCATCATTGGAGGCACCAGGGATGGACAAAGAAGACGTCAGACAGGTAAGATTGAGCCCCCCGTCCACCCCGCACAGGTTTACTGGGAGATATCCGGATAGCAACTATACAGGTGTCTCCGGGATCCGGATTTGAGCATCACTAATCGTCACCAAATGTGGGAACTTGCAGAAAACCACTGCGGGGCATATTTAAAAATATTTAACTATGCCGCCTAAGTATGGCCTCCTCCTCCCCTACAGCCATGCCAATCCTCACCAGTGATGCTCAAATCCACATTCGAGAGACACCCCGGTAGTTGCTGTCCGGATATCCCTTAGTAAACCTGTGTGCGGGGGGGGGGGGGGTGAACCTGTCTGACGTCTTCTTTGTCCGTCCTTGGCGCCTACCACGATGCGGTCCACGCGGCGGTCACGTGACTACATACACTTCCTCCTTCCGGGTTGAAGGTGTGACACTTACGGGATAATCTCCACAGTCAGTGTGCAATGCGCACGCTGACACAGAGGAGATCGTGCGCAAGTGCTGTACGAGAAATAGGGATTTCCCCAAATATAGTGGAAGAGCGGAAACAGACACAAGGGGGAGTTGTGGAGCACAGAGCAACCGTGCCTCTGTGCGACCCACAAATCCCAATGAACAATGGCTGCACGGTGCAAACACAGCGCAGTGCATAACCTGCGCAACTCAGAAAAGAGCAAGGACAGACTGGGTGAATGTCCGCCAATCTAGTCGCCACCCATTCAAGAGCAGGACAGATAGAACGAGATAGCTAATCGCAAGAACCGCGATAGCAGACAGATAAACAGAACAGGACGAAACAGCAAGAAAGGAATAGAGGAACACACAGTAAAATAACAATGTAAGGAAAAAAACAAACGCTAGCTAAACGCGAACTCCGCACTCATTCGCAACAGAGAACGCGTTTAAGACACGATCACCGCGCGTTGGTCGCCCAGTGACAAGCGTGCCACCCTAACTACAACAAGTAATACAAATCAACACAAATAGAGACAGACAGAATGAACACTTGCGAGAGCAAGCGATCAACACAGACAAACAGATAGCGTAAACACTTGCTAATCGGTTGCCTAACACCAAGCAACAGCAGGCGCAGGATACATCGCGGCCAGCAGGATAAGTCACAAACATGATCATGACAGGACATGATCCTGACAGAAGGAGGAAGTGTTTGTAGCTACGTGATGCGCATGGACCGCATCGTTGGAGGCGCCAGGGATGGACGAAGAAGACGTCAGACAGGTAAGATTGAGCCCCCCGCCCACCCCGCACATGTTTACTGGGAGATATCCGGATGGCAACTATACGGGTGTCTCCGGGATCCGGATTTGAGCATCACTAATCGTCACCAAATGTGGCAACCTGCAGAGTACCACTCCAGTGCATATTTAAAATGATTTAAATATGCCACCTAAGAATGGCCTCCTCCTCCCCTACAGCCATGCCAATCCTCACCAAATGTGGCAATCTGCAGAGTACTACTCAGGGACGTATTTAAAATGATTTAAATATGCCGCCCAAGTATGGCCTTCTCCTCCCCTTCAGCCAAGCCAATCCTCACCAGTGATGCTCAAATCCGGATCCGGGAGACACACGGATAGTTGCTGTCCGGATATCTCTTAGTAAACCTGTGTGCGGTGGGCGGGGGGGGGGTCAATATTACCTGTCTGCAGTCTTCTGCGTCCGTCCCTGGCGCCTCCCATGATGCGGTCTTTGTGGCGGTCATGTGACTAAAAACACTTCCTCCTTCCGGGTTGAAGGAGGAAGTGTTTGTAGTCAAGTGATGCGCATGAACCGCATCATTGGAGGCACCAGGGATGGACAAAGAAGACGTCAGACAGGTAAGATTGAGCCCCCCCCGTCCACCCCGCACAGGTTTACTGGGAGATATCCGGATAGCAACTATACAGGTGTCTCCGGGATCCGGATTTGAGCATCACTAATCGTCACCAAATGTGGGAACTTGCAGAAAACCACTGCGGGGCATATTTAAAAATATTTAACTATGCCGCCTAAGTATGGCCTCCTCCTCCCCTACAGCCATGCCAATCCTCACCAGTGATGCTCAAATCCACATTCGAGAGACACCCCGGTAGTTGCTGTCCGGATATCCCTTAGTAAACCTGTGTGCGGGGGGGGGGGGGGGGGGGAGGGGTGAATCTTACCTGTCTGACGTCTTCTTTGTCCGTCCTTGGCGCCTACCACGATGCGGTCCACGCGGCGGTCACGTGACTACATACACTTCCTCCTTCCGGGTTGAAGGTGTGACACTTACGGGATAATCTCCACAGTCAGTGTGCAATGCGCACGCTGACACAGAGGAGATCGTGCGCAAGTGCTGTACGAGAAATAGGGATTTCCCCAAATATAGTGGAAGAGCGGAAACAGACACAAGGGGGAGTTGTGGAGCACAGAGCAACCATGCCTCTGTGCGACCCACAAATCCCAATGAACAATGGCTGCACGGTGCAAACACAGCGCAGTGCATAACCTGCGCAACTCAGAAAAGAGCAAGGACAGACTGGGTGAATGTACGCCAATCTAGTCGCCACCCATTCAAGAGCAGGACAGATAGAACGAGATAGCTAATCGCAAGAACCGCGATAGCAGACAGATAAACAGAACAGGACGAAACAGCAAGAAAGGAATAGAGGAACACACAGTAAAATAACAATGTAAGGAAAAAAACAAACGCTAGCTAAACTCGAACTCCGCACTCATTCGCAACAGAGAACGCGTTTAAGACACGATCACCGCGCGTTGGTCGCTCAGTGACAAGCGTGCCACCCTAACTACAACAAGTAATACAAATCAACACAAATAGAGACAGACAGAATGAACACTTGCGAGAGCAAGCGATCAACACAGACAAACAGATAGCGTAAACACTTGCTAATCGGTTGCCTAACACCAAGCAACAGCAGGCGCAGGATACATCGCGGCCAGCAGGATAAGTCACAAACATGATCATGACAGGACATGATCCTGACAGAAGGAGGAAGTGTTTGTAGCTACGTGATGCGCATGGACCGCATCGTTGGAGGCGCCAGGGATGGACGAAGAAGACGTCAGACAGTTAAGATTGAGCCCCCCGCCCACCCCGCACATGTTTACTGGGAGATATCCGGATGGCAACTATACGGGTGTCTCCGGGATCCGGATTTGAGCATCACTAATCGTCACCAAATGTGGCAACCTGCAGAGTACCACTCCAGTGCATATTTAAAATGATTTAAATATGCCACCTAAGAATGGCCTCCTCCTCCCCTACAGCCATGCCAATCCTCACCAAATGTGGCAATCTGCAGAGTACCACTCGGGCGTAGTTAAAATGATTTAAACATGCCGCCTAAGTATGGCCTCCTCCTCCCCTACAGCCATGCCAATCCTCACCAAATGTGGCAATCTGCAGAGTACCACTCAGGGGCGTATTTAAAATGATTTAAATATGCCGCCCAAGTATGGCCTCTCCTCCCCTACAGCCAAGCCAATCCTCACCAAATGTGGCAATCTGCAGAGTACCACTGCGGGGCATATTTAAAAATATTTAACTATGCCGCCTAAGTATGGCCTCCTCCTCCCCTACAGCCATGCCAATCCTCACCAGTGATGCTCAAATCCGGATCCGGGAGACACACGGATAGTTGCTGTCCGGATATCTCTTAGTAAACCTGTGTGCGGTGGGCGGGGGAGGGGTCAATCTTACCTGTCTGACGTCTTCTTCGTCCGTCCTTGGCGCCTGCCACGATGCGGTCCACGCGGCGGTCACGTGACTACATACACTTCCTCCTTCCGGGTTGAAGGTGTGACGCTTGCGGGATAATCTCCACAGTCAGTGTGCAATGCGCACGCTGACACAGAGGAGATCGTGCACAAGCGCTGTTCGAGAAATAGGGATTTCCCCAAATATAGTGGAGGAGCGGAAACAGACACAAGGGGGAGTTGTGGAGCACAGAGCAACCGTGCCTCTGTGCGACCCACAAATCCCAATGAACAATGGCTGCACGGTGCAGACACAGCGCAGTGCATAACCTGCGCAACTCAAAAAAGAGCAAGGACAGACTGGGTGAGTGTCCGCCAATCTAGTCGCCACCCATTCAAGAGAAGGACAGATAGAACGAGATAGCTAATCGCAAGAACCGCGATAGCAGACAGATAAACAGAACAGGACGAAACAGCAAGAAAGGAATAGAGGAACACACAGTAAAATAACAACATAAGGAAAAAAACAAACGCTAGCTAAACGTGAACTCTGCACTCATTCGCAACAGAGAACGCGTTTAAGACATGATCACCGCACGTTAGTTGCCCAGTGACAAGCGTGCCACCCTAACTACAACAAGTAATACAAATGAACACAAATAGACAGAGACAGACAGAATGAACACTTGCGAGAGCAAGCGATCAACACAGACAAACAGATAGCGTAAACACTTGCTAATCGGTTGCCTAACACCAGGCAACAGCAGGCGCAGAAACATCGTGGCCAGCAGGATAAGTCACAAACATGATCATGACAGGACATGATCCTGACAGAAGGAGGAAGTGTTTGTAGTTACGTGATGCGCATGGACCGCATCGTTGGAGGGCACCAGGGATGGACGAAGAAGACGTCAGGCAGGTAAGATTGACACCCCCCACACCCACCCCGCAAAGGTTTACTGGGAGATATCCGGATAGCAACTATCCGGGCGTCTCCGGGATCCGGATTTGAGCATCACTAATCCTCACCAAATGTGGCAACCTGCAGAGTACCACTCCGGTGCATATTTAAAATTATTTAAATATGCCACCTAAGAATGGCCTCCTCCTCCCCTACAGCCATGCTTATCCTCAACAAATGTAGCAATCTGCAGAGAACCACTCGGGCATAGTTAAAATGATTGAAACATGCTGCCTAAGTATGGCCTCCTCCTCCCCTACAGCCATGCCAATCCTCATCAAATGTGGCAATCTGCAGAGTACCACTCAGGGGCGTATTTAAAATAATTTAAATATGCCGCCCAAGTATGGTCTCCTCCTCCCCTACAGCCAAGCCAATCCTCACCAGTGATGCTCAAATCCAAATCCGGGAGACACAGGGATAGTTGCTATCCAGATATCTCTTAGTAAACCTGTGCGCGGTGGGTGGGGGGGTCATTATTACCTGTCTGACGTCTTCTTCGTCCGTCCCTGGCGCCTCCCATGATGCGGTCCTTGTGGCGGTCACGTGACTACAAACACTTCCTCCTTCTGGGTTGAAGGAGGAAGTGTTTGTAGTCAAGTGATGCCCATGAACCGCATCGTTGGAGGCGCCAGGGATGGACAAAGAAGACGTCAGACAGGTAAGATTGAGCCCCCCGCCCAGGTTTACTGGGAGATATCCGGATAGCAACTATACGGGTGTCTCCGGATCCGGATTTGAGCATCACTACCTACCAATACAAACCTCCAACCCGTTGCAATGTCAGGGACTCCTGTACTGTGCCCAGGCAGAGGACGACACGGGGGGCATAAAGGACACAAGGAGGACAGAGGCAGACACATGGGAGACACAGGACTCAAGGAGGACAGAGGCGGACACATGGGGGATACAGGAGGACACAGGGAGACACAAGAGGCACAAGGGGGCATGATATACAAAGGGGACATGATCCACAAGATGCCCCTTCGCCATGGATGAACCAGGTTTAGTATGTATTTTTTTTCCTTGTTTTTGTCCTGTAAACCTAGGTGGGTCTTGTGGTCAGGAGCATCTTAGTCCAAAAAATACTGTACTTTTATTCTATGTTCCTGTCACTAACTGTAGGCGGTAGAAATATGACAGGTTTCAGACTAGTCCATCTTCTCATGAGGGATTCTCAGAGTTTTCTTTATTTTCAAATACATCTATTGAAGGGCAATAGCTCAGTTCAACTGCCAAAATAGTGTGCAAGCAAGTAGGCAGGCTGGCTACCTTTGTCAAATCAGGCCTAACCCTGTCTTGTTCACTGCTGAGCTTCTCTGTAGCTCCCATCTGGTCCACCCCCAGCCTGGATGTGCGGTTGGGCCATAGTGCAGCAATGTTCCACCACTGGTCGACAAACAATAGCCTAGGGCAGATTTCTTGGCCTGCAGCTGTGGCGTGTATTAGAGATGTCCATCCTTCTCTCCCAGTTTCCTGCATGGAGTGACTGACTTGCGGTAGATCTCACAGGAGACCAGGTATTTTAGCTGATACTTCCATATCTATAGCACCGTAACTGGGATGTTATTATCGTACAGTTTTGGAGTTCCCAATCAGGTCCGTGATTGGTTGGAAGAGTTTGTGTAAATCTGATTGGGACATGTGACCATTTAACTGGGATTTTCATTTGGATATGTGATTATGGATCATTGCAGCAGAGAATAAGTTTGAGAAGGAAACTTGACTCCAAAACATCACCATGTACCATAATTCCTCCGCGGATAGGCCGGCTTTTTGCCACCCAAAATAAGGGTATGGAGTAGGGGGGAGTCGAGCTATCCGTCCTGCGTTTGGTTCAAGCACGCTCCAACACACACTCTGGACCCAACACCACACTCCCCGTCATATATGAGCCCGGCTGACCGTGCATGGGTAAGTAAAGGCCACAGTAGCAGGTGCACGTGACGTCACACGCCGCTCCGGGGGCATGTATGCGATTATGAAAGAGTGGCAGATTCGGAAAGACAGGCACCCCGCAACATAGGACAGGTAACGTATAAACGCACACATGTACAATTATACACTGGGGCACCTTTACAATATCCCCAGCCTAGTGTGAAGGGCTGAGAATAGCGCCTGCGCAGTGAGACCAAGCTTTGTTGATGCTTCGGAGGGTCTCAACACTGAGCGGCGTTCAGTGACTAATTTGGGCGCCGGGAGTAGCTGAAGCCCGATATAGGAAAAAGAAAACCTGGGTAATACAAATGGCGGCAACAGCTGCAGTCCGAATTACTCGTACTGAGAAAGTTTCAGGAAGTCAGTAGGGAGATACTTTCTATAACGGGCAGGAGTTTAGCTAGAGCAGGGTGAGCCATCTTTCAGTTTTACCCTGCGCCCAAATGTAGCAGCGCCATTTTCTAATGTACATGTGGAGGGGGAGGTGGAAGCCTCCAGAGGGCATGAGCGCTATCAACGGACAGACGGAGGCAACCAACTACTCCTTCTGAAAGGTAAACTCTTATTCGCTTCATCTTGTGTGTAACCGTTGGCCCCTATTCTTTCCTGACACTTATTTTATTCTAAACATCCGTCAAGCTACTCCTACACTGCTTAAAAGTCATTTCAAATAAAACCTTTGAGCATTTTTACATTTTATAAACACTGGTTATGATCATTTATGTTGATAGTTTACATAGTTGTGTTTTTACTTTGTTTACTTTTTGGGACTGATCTTCTTTAACCACTTCAGTGCCAGCGGTTAGTGATGTGCTCACGAGTACTCGAATTTGTGATTTAAATTGCCTCAGGTGTGCGGTGGGGAAATAAGGGGTTATTAACCCATAAGTCTGTGTATAGTGTGCGCTCCAAATAGACACTTCAAGGCGGAAGGACTACCACGGCGGTAAGGCTTGCAACGCATCCAATAGGACGCACGTGCAAGCTATTTGGAGCGCACACTATACACGGACTTCTGGGTAAATAACCCCTTATTTCCCTGTCGCACACCTAAGGCAATTAAGCCTCATTTAAATCATGAATTCGAGTGCTTAGGTACTCGTTAGTACTCGTGAGCACATCACTGCCAACAGTCTCTGGGCCCCTTAAAGGACCACTGTCACGAAAATCTTAAAATATATGTAAACATATGCAGATAAGAAGTACATTTCTTCCAGAGTAAAATGAGCGATAAATTACTTTTCTCCTATGTTGCTGTCACTTACAGTAAGAAATCTGACAGAACCGACAGGTTTTTGTCTAGCCCATTTCCTCATGGGGGATTCTCAGGGTTTTATTTATTTTCAAAAGCCCTTAGTGAATGACAGCTGCTCTGTCCAACTGCAAAAAAAGTGTACGGTGAGCAGGGAGGCTGGCCATCATCTTTGTTTGAATCCTTTTCAAGGAGTGTCTTTATAAAGAATAAAGGCCATGCTGAGAATCCCCTATAGTGAGATGGGACTAGCCCAAAACTTGTCACTTCTGTCAGATTTATACTACCTACTGTAAGAGACAGCAACATAGGAGGAAAGTAATTTATGGCTCATGTTACTCTGGAGGAAACATGCTTCTTATTTGTATGCGTTTTAAATTTTAAGATTTTCGCAACAATGGTCCTATAAGTCCTGGCAGGGATAACAGGTCCCAAACGGTGTGGATTTCAATTAGCCCAGGCCAGAAGCGGTCTGTGTAAAGATAATTTAGTCAGGGTGGTTTATTTCTTAGGCAAAATGTAGTTACACTTAAAAGGGAACCCTAGGTGAGAGAGATATGGAGGCTACCTTATTTATTTCCTTGAATGCAAGTTGTCTGGCAGTCCCCCTGATCCTGTGTCTAGTACTTTTAGCCACAGGCCCTAAACAAGCATGCAGATCAGGTGCTCTGTCTGAAAGAGGAACTTTAGCCAAAAGGGGGAAAAAATAAATCAATAGATTGCAAAGTGAGAAGTGTAATTTGTTCATATTGCTTGATCCCCAATCAGCAGCATGTAATCATCTTTACAACTGGCAGATATGAAAAAAAACAGACAGCGCCAACTGCAATGATCTATAACCACACCCCCTAACAATGTGATAGGCTAAAAAGTTGAATTTTTTTTTTAAATACATAAGCACAGAGGGAGATACTGGTTGCTTGGCCGTTAGAAACAGCCATTATTTCCCACAATTCAACAAAGCTCAGACAGGAAACTGTCAAAACCTAGGTTCTGACATCACACTGTGGGAGGTGTTTCACCACAATATCAACCCCCCACGTTCCTCTTGTTGTCTGGCTGGATTAGCCACATGCTTGTTTCATGGTTGTGACTCAAATATTACTGCAGCCAAAGAGATCAGCAGGACAGCCAGGGAACTGGTATTGTCCAAAAGGAAATGGAAAAAGAAATATGGCTCCCTCCATTTCATTTTGACTTTAAAACTAGTTAAAGGGGACCTGAAGCGAGTAAAATTATTTAAACTAAACACATGACGTAGCTGAAAATGAATATTACATACTAACCTCACTGTCAGTTCCTTTCTGAGGCTCACCATTTTCTTCTTACAGTGATCCCTTCCAGTTCTGACAATAACTTTGTCAGAACTGAAATATACCAGTTGCTGTCAGTTATATATCAGTGGCTGTCAGTTACAACTGAATGTGCAAGGTAATGTCCATGTTTCCCTATGGCTCAAGTGGGTGATATGACAGTTTAACAGTGTGCTGACCAGGAAGCTGTCAGGGGGTAATGGCCATTTTTAAAATGAAGGACAGAGAATTCCATTGATCACGGTGGACAAATGGAGAGGAGAAATAGATTGAGGAGTAGACTACACAGGAGGTAAGTATGACCTGTGTATGGTTATTTTTTATTTTCAGGTTCTCTTTAAAGGGAACCTTAACTGTAAAAAAAAAAAAAAAAAAAAGTTTTACTTACCTGGGGCATCTACCAGCCCCCTGTAGCCATCCTGTGCCCTCGTAGTCACTCATGGCTCCTCTGGTCTCCCGCTGCCAGCTAGTTTCGTTTTTGCCGACCGGGAGTCGGCCGGCCACAATGCATACGTTTTTATGCATTCCTGCTAGTGCAGGAAGCTATTGCAGACATCAACAAGTACATTTTACGTGTTACGGTTGTAATGCGTAAAATTTTACGCATTACACCTGTAACGCGTAAAAATGTACTTGTTGATGTCTGCAATAGCTTCCTGCACCAGCAGGGATGCGTAAAAATGTACGCATGGCGGCCGGCCTGCCGACTCCCAGTCGGCAAAAACGAAACTAGCTGGCAGCGGGAGACCAGAGGAGCCATGAGTGACTACGAGGGCACAGGATGGCTGCAGGGGGCTGGTAGATGCCCCAGGTAAGTAAAACTTTTTTTTTTTACAGTTAAGGTTCCCTTTAAAGGGGAACTGGAGTAAGAGGTATACGGAGGCTGCCATATTTATTTCCTTTTAATCAATACCAGTTGCCTGGCAGCCCTGCTGGTCTATTTCTCTGCAAGTGTCTGAATAACACCAGAAACAATCATGCAGCTAGTCTTGTCAGATCTGACTTTAAAGTCAGAAACACCTGATTTGCTGCAAGCTTGTTCAGGGGCTATGGATAATAGTATTAGAGGCAGAGGATCAGCAGGGCTGCCAGGCAACTGGTATTGCTTAAAAGGAAACAAACATGGCAGCCTCCATATACCTCTCTCTTCAGTTCCCCTTTAAGGGACAGAACAAATGTGATAAATGAAATCCAGGGCTATGAAGGAACCAAACAACATCTGCTCAGATTCAATTCAGAGAAGCTTTATATAAACATCAACCATCGTTTGTCATTTTCAGGTGTCTCGGCTACTAAGCTTCCAAAATATGTTCCGAGACATAATCTACGAGTGATGAGATCGTTTACGCAAAAATCATACCAGTGGTGTGATAGGGATCAATATCCATATAACACAAATATTTATTTCAAGACGGATTAATAATGAGCTGTCGGCTTGGGAGGTGTTGGAGGGCAGATATTATGCGGCCTCGCTCTGCTCTTTGCGTGCTTGCCTGATGAGGAGCCTGCGTTCTCGCTCGTACTGCTTCATTCGGTGGACGTAACTGGCGGGACAAACAGTAGACAAGAAACGTCATCAGTGACCTGAAAGAGCCTATAAACAGGAACTGTAAATAACCCTGAGATCACAGAACATTTATTGGACAGTCTCAAACGAAGGGACGTAACTATAGTGACCGTGGCGGGCCCGCTCCTTTCCCTTCTGCAGAGTAGTGCGGTGGAGCAGTTTAATATTTACCTGCTCCAGTACAGCTTTGGGTCTCCTCCCATATTCCTCAGAGCCACACACTCTATGCTGCATACCTCTGGCTCCTGAAGAATGTCATGTGATCGGGAGAAGGAGGTGTAGAAGCACAGAGCGTGCAGCTGCCAGGCAGAACATAAGAGACAACGGCCTCAATTCACTAAGCTTATCTCCTGTCTTTAATAACTCTTCTAGAGTTGTTACCATGGTAATAAGGCATGGAGTATTCAGGAAACATTTTACCTCAGGCAAGCCCAAAGTTAACTCCTCTGTCTTTAAAGAGGAACTGTAACGACAAAACGGCCCCTGGGGGGTACTCACCTCGGGTGGGGGAAGCCTCAGGATCCTAATGAGGCTTCCCACGCCGTCCTGCGTCCCTTGGGGGTCTCGCTGTAGCCCTCCGTGCAGCGGTGACGCAATATTTACCTTCCTGGCTCCTGCGCAGGCGCTCTGATGCCTCTCGGCGCCGAAGTAGGCGGAAATACCCGATCGCCGTCGGGTCTGCTCTACTGCGCAGGCGCAAGTCTCCGGCGCCTGCGCAGTAGAGCGGACCCGACGGAGATCGGGTATTTCCGTCTATTTCCGTGCCGAAAGTCGCCACAGCGCCCCCGCTGGAGCCAGCAAAGGTAAATATTGAACTGACAGTCGGCACAGTCGCCGGCTGTTCGGAGGGCTGCGGCGAGACCCCCGTGGGACAAAGGACGGCGTGGGAAGCCTCATTAGGATCCGGAGGCTTCCCCCACCCGAGGTGAGTACCCCCCAGGGGAGGTTTTTGTTGTTACAGAGTCTCTTTAAGGTAACTCTCCAATCCTTAAAATAACTCTAGAGTTAAAGACAGGCTGTTAATTAACTGCTTGTGAAAATAACTACAGAGGAGGTAAATTAACTACAGAGGAGGTAAATTAACTACAGAGGAGGTAAATTAACTACAGAGGAGGAAAATTAACTACAGAGGAGGTAAATTAACTACAGAGGAGGTAAATTAACTACAGAGGAGGTAAATTAACTACAGAGGAGGTAAATTAACTACAGAGGAGGTAAATTAACTAAAGAGGAGGTAAATTAACTACAGAGGAGGTAACTTAAAGAGACACTGAAGCGAGACTAAATCTCGCTTCAGCTCTCATATATAGCAGGGGCACGTGTGCCCGTGCTAAAACGCAGCTATCCCGCGGCTTAACGGGGGTCCCTTCACCCCCAACCCACCCCCCGCAAACCTTGGTCGCAGACTTGGTCGCTTTTCCCCTCTTCCTGGAGGCAGGGCTAACGGCTGCAGCCCTGCCTCCCAGCACGTCTATCAGACGCGCATCGCCGCCTCTCCCCCGCCCCTCTCAGTGAAGGAAGACTGAGAGGGGCGGGGGAGAGGCGGAGATACGCGTCTGACAGACGCGCGTGGGGCAGGGCTGCGGCGGTTAGCCCTGCCCCAATGCGGAAGCGCTCCCCGCATTACGGAGGGGATTTGGGGGGACAGGGACCCCCGTTAAGCCGCGGGATAGCGGCGTTTTAGCAGGGGCACACATGCCCCTGCTAGCTATGAGGTCTGAAGCGAGATCTATTCTCGCTTCAGACTCTCTTTAAGGAATGAAGAGATAAAATAACTCTCTCACTGTGTGGAGGTAAGTTTTCTCTTGCCTTATTATCTCCAGCATTATCTTAGTGAATTGAGGCCAACGTATCGCTGCAGCAGGCAAACATTACACTGCTCTCAGGGCTGTGGAGTCGAGAAATTGAAGCAATTTTGGGTACCTGGACTGAGGAGTCAGAGTTGGATGATTTTTGTACCAACTCCACAGCCCTGGTAGGAATTAGACTAAAGGTGGCCACTAACGGTTTAATTTCTAGCGAAAAATCGTTCGAGCGATCAGAAATTCTGATCGGACGAGAAATCGTTCACTACACCATCAACGAACCAATCTTTGCTTCCTATCACGACCACCAAGAAAATCCAAATTTTCATTCGACGAAAATTCATTCGGGCGACATTTTTTTCACTCGTTCATAATCGATTGTGTCCACCAATGGAGATTATTTACAACCAATCCGATCAGAATTTCTGATCGCTCTAACGATTTTTCGCTAGAAATTGGACCATTAGTGGCCAGCTTAAGGCATCAGGGTCGCGGAGTAATTTTGGGCAGGGATGGGCTTCGAGTAGTAAACTACTCCAATTGAAAATTTAAATGAAGTCTAAAAACTTCACGTGTGACCGCAGGATGGGGTGGTTAACTTACCCAGAAGTCTTCGGGCCGCCTGCGTTCCATTACGCGTCATAGGCGTAATGAAAGCAGCGTTGCATGACTCACTACTGCGCTTCCTCTTTCAAGCCGGAAGGAGGAAGCACGGAAGTGAGTGGTGGAACTTTCATTACGCCTATGAGGCGTAATGGAATGCAGACGTCCCGAAGACTTCTGGGTAAGTTAGCCCCCCCCCATCTCCGCGGTCACACACAAAGTCATTAGACTTCATTTGAATTTTGAATTCCAGTAGTTTACTACTCGAAAGCCCATGCCTGATTTTGGGTACCTGGAGTCGGTGGTTTCATAAAATGAGGAGTTGGGAAGATTTTTGTACCGACTCCACAGCCCTGACTGCTCCAGGGTGCCAGATAGTGTCGGGGAAAGGGAGTATGTAGGTGTGTGTGAATGAGGGAGGGGGGGGGGGGGGGGCTATGCTAAGTTTCCTGGGGGACCCGTGGATTACTACTGCACACCAGCTTAAACTAACAATGTTTTAGGTCGCATTCACAGTAGCACTTTGCGGAGCTGCGTTATAAAGTCTTATAACGCAGCTTGCTGCACTGCAATGATTATCCTTCACAGTACGACGTTAAAATCGCATTTAAAATGTTGCGTTGTGGTAACTCACTGCTTGCAGTGCGTTACCTCTTAACACAAGCACTTTGCGACTTTAACGTTGCATTAAATCGCAACGCCCCACTGTGAATATGCCCTTAGCCAGATACACTGTCATCAATGTGCTCCTTTGGATAGGAGGGCAGTGTGCTGTCTTTCTTTTGCTCCTTACAATGATGGGACATTGGAAGCTACCAAGGGCCACATAAAATAGCAAGGAGGGCCGCATTTGGCTCGCAGCCCTTGTGTTTGACACCTGTGGTGTAATCATAGCTTTAGGTCAAAAACAAATCAACACTCAGCAGTGAATCGCGCATCATATGTGAGGAGGCTGCGCACCCATCGCATGTGTGTTCCTGAGTAACCCACAGGGGGGGGGGGGGGCGCTTTAATGGATATCAAACATTGCTTGTTTCTGCTGAAAAGCTCCTTCCAGGCAATCCTTCTGAATGCACGATTAGACTCAGACTCGGGTCATTCCATCCCAGCCATACTCACTCCTCGTGCTGGCAGGCCTCCCACACGTGGCGTTCGTGGCCACAGCCGAAGATATTGGGCCACATGTCCCTCTTGCACTGCAAGTATTTGATGAGATGGTGAGCGCAGTAGTCCCTCTGTGCTAGCGGTATCTGTGCCATGTTCATCTGTTCCTGAGTGGCAATCATCACTGGACAACACAAAACAACAGATGTTTAAGCGGGCCTGAACTCAGAACATCCTCTCTGCTCTAAAAGATACACAACAGGATAATAACCTTTAAACAAAAAACATTTCTTTGTTACAGCTGATACAAATCCAAAAATAAATTGGGAGCGGACATACTGTTAACCAGGGCTGTGGAGTCGGAGTCGGGCAATTTTGCTTGCCTGGAGTCGGAGTCGGGAAAAAATGCACCGACTCCGACTCCTAATGAATTTGTAACTGTAATTAAAATAGAAAATATGATAAAATGTTCTATTTCTCAGATAATAGTCATTAAAAATAATGTATATATACAGTATATATACAGTAATAGCTGTGCTTAGTCCACAAAAATGAAATAAATCAATCAAAATTAGTTACTTGTGCTGCTTCAATAAAGCAGTCCCCGTATTTTTAAGGTCAGATATACATATCTGATTGTGACTGAATATATGATGTGTACACAGGAATCTCTTATATATACACTAAATAACATCTATGCTGTAAGAATAAAGCCTGATGTGTAGCTGTGTCACTAATAGAGATGGTCAACGAGATGGAAATAATTCTGCATTGATGCTGATTTATGCAAATGTATGCACTCCCTTTGCTGATGAAATCAAATAATTTGATATGTTGTTAAAATTTGGTTTGGTGACTACAAATTAAAGGGTAACTGAGACGGATGAAAAGTAAAGTTTTATACATACCTGGGGCCCCCTTCAGGCTAATCAGTTCCTTGCTGTCCTCCACCACCCGGATCTTCTGCTAGGAGTCCTGGTAATTCAGCCAGTCAGCGCTCTCCGGCCGCATGCCGCTCCCACAGCCAGGAACATTCTGCACCTGCGCAATAGTGCTGCACAGGTGTAGTATGCTCCTGGCGGCGGAGTGTGTGCATGCGCACTACGCCCGACTGGCTCAAGTACCTGGACTCATAGCAGAAGATCCAGGTGGTGGAGGAGGACAACGAGGGACTGATTATCCTGAAGGCGGCTGGAGGAAGCCCCAGGTATGTATAAAACTTTAATTTCATCTGTCTCAGGTTTACTTTGTTACACAGTAGTACTATACTCTACATATGCACTCCCCACAGAGCTGCAGGGAATCCACTGAGAATGCTGTGCACATTGAACACAGAGGTGTTGTCTGTTTACAATCTCCTCATTCCCCTGCAGAGTACCTGCACATCATTCTTACATGTACCCACACTTACATTGCCTAGGGCCTGATAGATGTTCTTTGTTCCGGTTTGTACCTTTTACAAGTACTCTTACCAAGGACTAGTTTTAGTCTAAGGCTGCTTGCACACCAAGACGTTACAGGCGCACGTTAGTGCGCCTGTAACGCTCCCCCAACGCACAGCAATGTAACACAAGTGGGCTGTTCACACAGCCCACGTTGCGTTACATGTAACGCTGCACGTCCTGTGCAAAGTGCAGCATGCTACGGCGTTGGAGCGGCTATAGCCGCGTTAGACTGTTTGCACATGCGCAGTGGGGGGCGGAGGAGGCGGGGAGAGCCAGCTACAGTAGCCGCGCACATGGCTACTTAATATTCACTGCACTGGCGGGCGCTGATTGGCCGGCGGGACCACGTGATGCGGAGTGTCTCGCTCCGCATCACGTGGTCCCGCTGGCCAATCAGCGCCACTCTGGGAGATATTATGGGCATCGAGCAGCCTAACGCGGCTCACTCTACCGTCGGCTTTTGCAGCACCATACGTTGTGTTAGGTGCACGTTATGCGACCTTAACGTGCCACCTAACACAACGTCTTGGTGTGCAAGAAGCCTTAAGGTAATAAATATAGTAGTCTACATATCCTTCTCACTTCAGTTGTCTTGTAAAATTCCTAGGCGTTGGCAGTTAAAGAGAAGGTTCAGGGAGGGTGGGTAAAAAAATCAAAATCAATTTCCACTTACCTGGGGCTTCCTCCAGCCCGTGGCAGGCAGGAGGTGCCCTCGCCGCCGCTCCGCAGGCTCCCGGTGGTCTCCGGACGTCCTCCGGGCTCTACTGCGCAGGCGCAGAACTACTGCGCCTGCACAGTAGAGCCCGGAGGACGTCCGATGACGTCAGCGCGCGACGCAGAAGTTCCGGGCCTTGGAGCGCAGAAGAGCCCGACCTGGCAGCCGGCCTGGCCAGGTCGGGCGCGCCACCGGAGACCACCGGGAGCCTGCGGAGCGGCGGCGAGGGCACCTCCTGCCTGCCACGGGCTGGAGGAAGCCCCAGGTAAGTGGAAATTGATTTTGATTTTTTACCCACCCTCCCTGAACCTTCCCTTTAAGAGACGAATTTCATGTTACATACTTTTAATCAACAAAATTGTAAGATGCAAATTAGAGGAGTCGGAGTCGAGGAGTCGGTGGAATCCTAAACTGAGGAGTCGGAGTCGGTGGATTTTTGGACCGACTCCACAGCCCTGCTGTTAACAGCCTGTGCTTTTTTAAATGAGCTTATCTGCCATTGGCAGTCATGTGACACAGGGGAGAAATCAAATTACAACTTGTGATTAGAAAAAAAAGACATCTAATGATTTATGAGGGCTCCATTCGTGTTCGACTTCACGTTCCAGTCACTCCATACTTCCTCCTTCAACCCGAACTCTATGTTGAAGGAGAAAGTATGGAGTACGAGTGGCGCACATCAGCTACGAGCAGCGAGTTGGGTTGGTTAACCCCCCCTCTCCCACGGCCTGCAACTTCAACTCATAATTTCAAATACGAGTGCTTCCAAGCATCCATGCCAGTCGCCAGGACTTGCCGCCCCCGCGACGCCAGTTGCCAGGACTTGCCGGTGTAGTGAAAAATTTTGCTACCCATCATATTTTGCAACTTGCCATAGAGGACAGTGTAGGACTGTGTAGGCGTGGCTCCTCTCTGTTAACACGCCTGTAATTTTTTGCAACCACAGATCCCATTGAGCTAGAAGGGGGATTGTTCCCTCCGGGGGGGTTATTAGTTGAGCAAGAGGGGGGATTGTTCCCTCCAGGGGGGGTTATTAGTTGAGCAAGAGGGGGGGATTGTTCCCTGGGGCGGGGGTTATTGTTCCCTCCAGGGGGGGTTATTAGTTGAGCAAGAGGGGGGATTGTTCCCTCCAGGGGGGGTTATTAGTTGAGCAAGAGGGGGGGATTGTCCCCTGGGGGGGGGTGTTATTAGTTGAGCAAGAGAGGGGATTGTTCCCTCCGGGGGGGGGGGAGGGGGGTTATTAGTTGAGCAAGAGGGGAGGGTTCTGTGTGAGAATAGGGTTTGGTTGGGTTGCATTTTCTGATACAGATAGGTTAAAGTCAATGGTTAGGTTGCACTTTCTGATAGCTATACCTATAAATAAATGCAACCGGTTGCAAAATCTGATAAAGTTGCAAAAAATTTCACCACACCGGCCCCCGCGACGCCAGGACTTGCCGGCCCCCGCGACACCAGTCGCCAGGACTTGCCGGCCCCCGTGACACCAGTCGCCAGGACTTGCCGGCCCCCGCGACACCAATCGCCAGGACTTGCTGCCCCCCCCCCCCCCCCCCCCCACGCGACACCAGTTGCCAGGACTTGCCGCCCCCACGCGACACCAGTCGCCAGGACTTGCCGGCCCCCCCACGCGACACCAGTCGCCAGGACTTGCGGCCCCCCCCACGCGACACCAGTCGCCAGGACTTGCGGCCCCCCCCATGAGACACCAGTCGCCAGGACTTGCGCCCCCCCCATGCGACACCAGTCGCCAGGACTTGCGGCCCCCCCCACACGACACCAGTCGCCAGGACTTGCCGGCCCCCCACGCGTCACCAGTCGCCAGGACTTGCGCCCCCCACGCGACACCAGTCGCCCTGACTCGCGGCCCCCCCCACGCGACACCAGTCGCCAGGACTTGCGCCCCCCCCACGCGACACCAGTAGCCAGGACTTGCGCCCCCCCCACGCGACACCAGTCGCCAGGACTTGCAGCCCCCCACGCGACACCAGTCGCCAGGACTTGCAGCCCCCGCGACACCAGGACTTGCGGCCCCCCGCGACACCAGGACTTGCGGCCCCGCGACACCAGGACTTGCGGCCCCGCGACACCAGGACTTGCGGCCCCCGCGACACCAGGACTTGCGGCCCCCGCGACACCAGGACTTGCGGCCCCCGCGACACCAGGACTTTCGGCCCCCGTGACACTAGTCGCCAGGACTTGCGACACCAGGACTTGCCACCCCCCGCGACACCAGGACTTGCCGCCCCCGCGACACTAGTCGCCAGGACTTGGTGCCACTGCGACACCAGGACTTGCCGCCCCCCGCGACGCCAGGACTTGCCGCCCCCCGCGACGCCAGGACTTGCCGCCCCCCGCGACGCCAGGACTTGCCGCCCCCGCGACACCAGTCGCCAGGACTTGCCGCCCCCCCCACGAGACACCAGTCGCCAGGACTTGCCGCCCCCCCACGAGACACCAGTCGCCAGGACTTGCCGCCCCCCCACGCGACACCAGTCGCCAGGACTTGCCGCCCCCCCACGCGACACCAGTCGCCAGGACTTGCCGCCCCCCCACGCGACACCAGTCGCCAGGACTTGCCGCCCCCCCCACGCGACACCAGTCGCCAGGACTTGCCTCGCCCCCCCGCCCCCCACGACACCAATCGCCAGGACTTGCGGCCCCCGTGACACCAGTCGCCAGAACTTGCGGGCCCCCCGTGACACCAGTCGCCAGAACATGCGGCCCCCGCGGCGCCAGGACTTGCGGCCCCCGCGGCGCCAGGACTTGCGGCCCCCGCGACGCCAGGACTTGCGGCCCCCGCGACGCCAGGACTTGCGGCCCCCGCGACGCTAGGACTTGCGGCCCCCGCGACGCCAGGACTTGCGGCCCCCGCTACGCCAGGACTCGCGGCCCCCGCTACGCCAGGACTCGTGGCCCCTGCGACTCCAGTCACCAGGACTTGCGGCCCCCGCGACGCCAGGACTTGCGGCCCCCGGACGCCAGGACTTGCGGCCCCCGCGACGCCAGGACTTGCGGCCCCCGCGACTCCAGGACTTGCGGCCCCCCGCGACGCCAGTCGCCAGGACTTGCGGCCCCCGCGACGCCACTTGCTACGGCCAGTAAACTCCTGACATCACAACAGACTTGTACTCCCACCAAACCTCTCACTAAGACCAAAAGTCCCCAGACAGCCCTTGCCAGGACCAGCAGTCCTACTACATCATGCCTAGGAACCTGTAGTCCCCACACCACCCCTTCTGCTACCCCCTAAGCAACACCTCCTACACCCCCAGGCGGCAGAGCAGCATACCCCTCTCCTGGACGTGTTCCCCCGAAGGATTAGCTGGCAGAGTCTCGGGGTCCGGTTCTGGTTGACCCGTGTATCTTCGAGCCAGATGAGCACCCATCTTTCCCCCGGACACCCGAGGGTCACCTCAGCCAGCAGCTACGACACCGACGCTTTCCTACGTCTGCCCTCCCAGCGCCCCATATCTGTCCTCCAGAACAGCCGCCATCATTGTGAAGCCGGCCTCATAGAAATGCATGGCATATGGCATACGGCAAAATGGCCGCCGGCAGGTTACTGAGCGAAGGAAGAGGAGACAAGAGGAGAGGAGCTCCTCTAGCGGAGCTCAGCTAGCCACAGTGATAACACTGCGAGCTGTACATAAACAGCGACCCCTGTGGCGGGAGGCCTCTCTGCACGGAGCAGTGCTTGAAGCAGGGACCTACTGTCTGCCTTCTTCTGAACTAAGAAAAAAAAATATACAATAATCCGTTCTATGTAGGTCCATAGGCTTTATTATTATTATTATTTTATTTTTGGCCCATCAAATTCATTATCATCTACTCCTTCTGAGCAGAGGCATCACTTTCATTGGGGTAACCTCTTTCAGAGGGACACAGTCCCTCTTTGGGAGCCATGTCCCTCTGTCCCTCTTTCAGGACTTTGTCCCTCTTTCTGTGTAAATATATTTATCTACTAAAATATGTGTTTGATTGACTCTAAACTTTACTCCCATCCTTTAAATTGATATATTACTAATTTTAAAATGTTACTATGAAGGAAAATGAACCAGGATAGAAAGGACCAGTGTGGTTTTAATTATAAAACAACATATTTTTCTTATGAAATCTTTATGGTGTGCGTGACTAGGGATTTGGCAGGGGCGTGATCAGGGTGTGGCTTAAATGTCCCTCTTTCTCATCTCAAAAAGTTGGGAGGTATGTAACTTGGTAATTATTCAGGGGCCCGAGCTCAATAGGGGTCACCAAGTCTCATACATCCATACCGGCATTAAATACTGATCTTTTACTATGGCTAAACCTAACCCTTACTCACTCACAGAAACCCCCCAACGCCTGACCCTTAAACCCCTCCACTGCACAAACTAGCTTCCTAACGCCTACCCTGCAACCCCCCTGCACAAACTAGCTACATAACGCCTACCCCTTAACCCCACCCGCCCCCCACACACACTACCTGCCTAATGTCTAAACTCTAAACCCATAGCTCCCAACTGTCCCTCTTTCTACCTCATTTGTCCCTCTTTCAGGACTCAGGTATAGTTCTATGTAAATACAGTATATGTATTTTATCGTCTGAAAAATGTGTTTGACTCTAAACTTTATGCCCATCCTTTAAATTGATTTATTTCTTATTTTCCAATGTTAATATGAAGGAAAATGAACCAGGATAGAAAGGACCTGCGTGATTTGAATTATAACTCAACATATTTTTCATGTGAAATCGTCAATGGTAGGGGTTTGACGGGGCGTGGCGGGGGCGTGATTAGGGGAGTGGCTTGACTAGGGGTTTGACGGGGGTTGCCTAAACCCTCCCCCGCACACTAGCTACCCGAAAACAGGCAAAAAAAAAAGCAAATTCTCGTGCGCTGTCATAGGCACCTCAAAATATTGGCATTTGGGCGCCCGCGGTGCCCCATTCACTCGGCGTCCAAATTTCCGCTCCAGCGCCCGATTACCGATATTTTGCATTGGCGCTTAAGGCAGCACCCAATCGCTCCACTTTCCGCATGTGCCCAAATTTACTGCTTCACACCAAGTCAGGGACAGCGGAGGTCACAGCTTGTTTTATCAGTACTATACAGCAGAATCCCTTTATAGTAAACTCCAAGGGACTGGGAAATGTGGTCTACTAAATCACAAGTTTACTAGATCAGAAATGGTCATTCTCAAGCACATAAAGTATACTGTAATACTGTATTTTAATTAAGTCAATAATTGGGAGTCACTTTTTCTTTTCATTGCTTCAGCAAGCGAGCGCAGACAGTATCTAAGCTAGATCAAAATGCACAGTGCTCAATATGCAGGGGTTTACATGCAATAATCATGCAACAGCCTCCACAGGAAGCATAGGTCTCATCCAGGGGTGTAGCAATAGGGGGTGGGAAGGTTGCGACCGCATCGGGATCCTTGGGCCAGAGGGGCCCTCCCTAAACTTCAGTATGAGCTCTCTATTGGTCCTGTGCTGGTAATAATCCCTTCTATAGATACTTAGTATAATAGTAGTGATCACTAACAAGCTGTTCCCCATCCCCTTCTAGCACCTCTGACACTGTGGTTGCCATTGGCATGCTGTGGTGTGCCGTATCAATTGTTATGTAGAGTGCTTGGGGGCCCCAATGTAAAACTTGCATCTGGGCCCACAGCTCCTAAGCTACACCACTGGTCTCACCTGTTAAAGTGTATCCAAGCTGAAGCACACAAACACAAAATCAGATACTTGCCTAAAGAGAGGTAAGCTTCAGGATCCTATTGAGGCTTCCCTCTATTCTAATGTCCCCCATTGCTGAGCGCAGCCCTCCTTATAGAGTAGTGACAACGCATTGTCACTAAACAGATCAGGGCCGTGCAGCTCCTCTTCCTTGTACATGGCCGTGCAATCAGAGCCGGGACAAGGTCCTCCAGCACCCAAGGCTGAGACACCAAAGTGCGCCCCTCCATCCCTCCCATCCCAGCCGTCACACACTGATTACTATTGGACGAAGGCCTCGTTCACATCATTTAGTGCAGATGGCTGTGCGATCGGATTGCAACACGTCCGATCGCACGCCATCTGCGCTACGCTAGAGATCCCAGTCATTACAGTGAAAGGGACAGTAAATGAGATCTGCGCTGCGATTCCCGAAAATGCAGCGGCAGCGCGATAGTGCATCGCACTGCTGCGCAGCGCATATAATGGGAACAGTAGAAGGGCTGTCTATGCCCTTCTACCGTTCTTGTGTGTCGCACACTATATGCGTTGCCAAAATGCACACGGCAGCGTGTATAGTCTGAACGAGCCCTCAGAGGCATCCCAGGGTGAACACTGCAAATGCAGCGCAGGAGATTTGGACGCAGTCGGTGCCACCATAGACCGTAATAGGAATTACGGCTATAGTAATAGCTGGAAGCCGAATTACATCATTCCCCACTATCCACGTGGACCTGGAGGGGAAATAGTATCTAACGTGGCCGGGACTTGTGCAGCAGCAGGATAAGCCATACCGGCTGTATCCTGCGCCCCAGTCTCCCAGCGGCGAATCCTCTCTACGCCCCCAGGGCCCCCAACACCTTCATCTCTAATTATCTGGCTTGCAGTCACTGCCATGTATCCTCTTTTCTTATTTCTCTCTGCTTCAAACACAATAGGAGGATGATAGCTGAGTGAGTTGTGCGCCCCCTCCTACACTGCTTCCTGACGCGGGAGCCTCTCTCACCTCTGCCCCGGCCTGGCCCTGCGCCCCCTCCTACACTGCGCCCTGAGGCTGGAGCCTCTCTCGCCTCTGCCCTGCGAGCAATAGCTGACTGAGCCGCCTGTGCATGCGCAGTGAGCCACACAGTCCTAGAGTTGTAGCGAGCAAGCTACAATTTGCTGCCAGCCACCCACCGACCATGGCTCATGAGTCTCTGACTGACATATGTTGCATGCGCCCGCCCACTTTCCACTATTGCTAGATCCAGCATACTGCAGGGGCCAAAACAGGTTTACTACAACAGGGGCTTCAGGGGTGTAGCAATAGGGGGTGCAGAGGTTGGGACCATATCGGGGCCCTTGGGCCAGAGGGGCACCGAGGGCCCCTCCCTCAACTGCAGTATTAGCTCTCTATTGGTCCTGTGCTCATAATAATCACTTCTATAGATACTTTGAATAGTAGCAATCATTAAACTGTTCCCAACCCCCTTTGTCACTGTGGTTGTCCTTGGCAGGTTTTGGTGCACCGTATCAATTGTTATGTATAGAGTGCTTGGGGGGCCCCAATGTAAAACTTGCATCAGGGCCCACAGCTCTTTAGCTACGCCACTGAACAGAAGTTCTATTTTATCAGAGTTTACTATACCAGGCATTACTCCCATATATGACTATGATTAAGGGCGAACCTTGAGCCCGATACGAGTTAGTATTTCCTGTGGCCTTTATGTGGCTTTTTCAATAAAGAATACCAGCTTTTACTATTCCACTGTGCTTGCGGATCCTCCTTCACTTGTCATTACTCCCATATACTTTTAATGATTCTTAGCCGGGACCTAGACATTAGTTTTACTGTATATACCCGAATGTTTACTATATCAGAGTTTACTATAACTGAGAGAAATTGGGAGCTTGGTGGCCCGTAATATTTTAGCCAAAAGATGGAAAGAGAAGGATCTAATAGACCTGCCGGTTTGGTTTTGCGGAGATGTGCTACTTTTGGGAAGAAGTTAATGGGGAAGGGACGGAGGCCTTAAAGGAGGAAGGAAAAACAAAAAGGCTAAAAGATCTCTGGATGGACTGGACCTATTATAAAGGAGGGGGGGGGGGGGGGGAGAATCAATAGGACCTGGAAGGGAAGAACAGGATGGTATGTGAATGAATGTATGATTGAGAGTAAGTGTGGGTTGAATGTGTGAGGAGGATCGGTGGATGAGAAAGGTGGTGAGAGTATGAGTGACCCATCTGGGAGGTAGATTGCGAGCTGGGGGGGGGGGGCAGGGGGGGGAGGGAGGAGGTATTGGGAGTGTTATTTTTCATTAGGAGTGCTGGTTTTGATTTTGTTGGCGTTTTCCTTTTTTCCCCGCTTTTTTTGTTTTTTGTTGTTTCTTTTTTATTAAATAAAGGCTAGTTGAAATGCGAACTATGATGCAAACTAATAGCCAGACACAAGGAGTGTCACAATGAAGCCTGAGATCAGGGTTGGCAACTGCGAGGCTGAGCTGAGTTCGTAAAAAAAAAAAGTTTACTAAAACGAGATTATATTGCACTAAAAAGGTAAGAGGGTCTTAATTTTTTTTGCCCAGTGTCATACCTCCCGAATGTTTTAACAAAGGGATACTTTAAGACACACCCCTGCCGCATCTTTAGCCACACCCACTAGTCTCGCAAATACCACAAATAATTCATAAGCAAAAGAAGTAGTGCTGGTCCTTTCCATAATGATTTGTCTTCCTTCATATTATAATTTGCACATAAGACATATCATTACAGTGGGTTGCAAAAGTATTCGGCCCTGTAAGAAAACGCGGAAAAGCCGCCGCAAGTACTCAGAGTAGGGCGGCTGATTCCGCGTTTAACATGGCAGGTTGCTCCAAGGAACTCACACCTTAGTCTAGGAATTCTGTTATTATCTGTGTTATTATCTAGACCAGTTTCCAAGGTGTTGATGACCAAGGAACTCACACCTTAGTCTAGGAATTGTTGATTATTTGTTATGACCTTCTGCTTTCCTGACCATTCTTCTGATCTCTGATTTTGTACCTTTTGTCATTCTGATACTCTGTTGCCAAACCCGGCTAGTCTTAGGATTCTACATCTGTCTCCTGTATCTGTACTGTATCTGTCCGTGGATACTGTAGGGGGGGTCGGGTGAAAATGAGCTGAACTTACCCGGGGGTTCTAATGGTCCCCCGCAGACATCCTGTGCCCGCACAGCCGCTCACCGATGCTCCGGCCCCGCCTGCGGTTCACTTCTGGAATTTCTGACTTTAAAGTCAGAAAACCACTGCGCCTGCGTTGCCGTGTCCTCAATCCTGCTGATGTCATCAAGAGCGCACAGTGCAGGCTCAGTATGGTATGTGTCTGCGCAGTACACTCCTGGTGACATCAGCGGGAGCGAGGACACGGCAACGCAGGCGCAGTGTTTTTCTGACTTTAAAGTCAGAAATTCCAGAAGTGAACCGGAGGCGGGGCCGGAGCATTGGGGAGTGGCTGCGCCAACATGTCTGCGGGGGACCATTTGAAGCCCCGGGTAAGTTCAGCTCATTTTCCCCCGACCCCCTACAGTATCTCTTTAAAGAGACTCCGTAACAAAAATTGCATCCTGTTTTTTATCATCCTACAAGTTCCAAAAGCTATTCTAATGTGTTCTGGCTTACTTCAGCACGTTCTACTATCACCATCTCTGTAATAAATCAACTTATCTCTCTCTTGTCAGACTTGTCGGCCTGTGTCTGGAAGGCTGCCAAGTTCTTCAGTGTTGTTGTTCTGTGATGCATCTCCCCCCTCCAGGCCCCTCTCTGCACACTGCCTGTGTATTATTTAGATTAGGGCAGCTTCTCTCTTATCTTTTACAAGCTGGATAAATCCTCCCCTAAGCTGGCTGGGCTTTCACATACTGAGGAATTACATAGAGGCAGAGCTGTCTGCACTCTGCAGGAAGAAACAGCCTGACACTTCAGTGGAAGATAGCTGCAGGGGGAAAGAAACACACAAATGATCTCTTGAGATTCAAAAGGAAGGGTGTATACAGCCTGCTTGTGTATGAATGTATTTTCTATGTGTGGACATACTGTACATCAACCTACTTCCTGTTTTGGTGGCCATTTTGTTTGTTTATAAACAAACTTTTAAAAACTGTTTTTAACCACTTTTAATGCGGCGAGGAGCGGCGAAATTGTGACAGAGGGTAATAGGAGATGTCCCCTAACGCACTGGTATGTTTACTTTTGTGCGATTTTAACAATACAGATTCTCTTTAACTAGAGTGACCATATTTTTGTGGGTCCAACCTGGGACGGGGGGGGGGGGGGAGGCGTGGGACGGGGGGGGGGGTGGGCGGCGCGCGCAGCGCGCCGCGGCGAAAAGTGGGAAGGAGTGAGGAGCACGCAGCGGCGAAGACTGGGGGAGGGGGGTTGCGGCGGAGCTAACGTAATGATGTAACAGCGAGGCATAAGAAAGCAGTGTTTACGCCATGATGTGGACAAACGAGACTTTGTATCATGGGTGTGCAGAAACTGTGTGATGCTAATAGTATACCGTAACCACAAAGCAGCAAACATAGCCATCTATGACCATTAAATAATAAATGCAGTAACAGTTACCCCGGACACCAGAAAATAAACGCAATAGGCAACATGTCAGTATAAAATAAATGCAATGCGGGCAAACATGTCAGTACAAAATAAACGCAATGCGGGCAACATGTCAGTACAAAATAAACGCACTGCGGGCAAACATTTCGCCAGAAAAGAAACAATGCGGGCAAACAATAACATTTCACTAGAAAAGAAACAATGCGGGCAAACATTTCACCAGAAAAGAAACAATGCGGGCAAACATTTCACCAGAAAAGAAACAATGCGGGCAAACATTTCACCTGGAAAAGAAACAATGCGGGCAAACATTTCACCAGAAAAGAAACAATGCGGGCAAACATTTCACCTGGAAAAGAAACAATGCGGGCAAACATTTCACCAGAAAAGAAACAATGCGGGCAAACATTTCACCTGGAAAAGAAACAATGCGGGCAAACATTTCACCTGGAAAAGAAACAATGCGGGCAAACATTTCACCTGGAAAAGAAACAATGCGGGCAAACATTTCACCTGGAAAAGAAACAATGCGGGCAAACATTTCACCAGAAAAGAAACAATGCGGGCAAACATTTCACCTGGAAAAGAAACAATGCGGGCAAACATTTCACCTGGAAAAGAAACAATGCGGGCAAACATTTCACCTGGAAAAGAAACAATGCGGGCAAACATTTCACCTGGAAAAGAAACAATGCGGGCAAACATTTCACCTGGAAAAGAAACAATGCGGGCAAACATTTCACCTGGAAAAGAAAGCATTTACTCACCTGGCAGAAGTGTCCGGCCTCTGGCGCGCTGCTCCGTCCCGGGACCGTCTTCCTCCTCCTGCTCTTCTCTCCCGCGCTGACAGGGCTACGGCAAGATGGCGCCCGAAGCCCTGTACTAGTGACACAAATAGGTCTCCAGTACAGGGCTTCGGCAGCCATCTTGCCGTAGCCCTGCTCGCCTGCCGGTGTCGGAAACAGACACCGGAAGAGGAGGCTGGAGCGGGGCTGCGGGCAATGAACTGGCACGGCGTCTATAGACGCCGCTGCCAGTTCATTGAGGAGAGAGTGGCCAGAGTCCCGAGGCCGGGACGTCCCGCTGCTGAAAGCGGGACGTTTCCCGGGACCTCATTAAGCCTGGGACAGCGGACCCCGAATCCGGGACGTGTCCCGGGCAATCCGGGACGTCTGGTCACTCTACTTTAACGACCTGGCCTGCCCGACCTCGAGAACTATCTCTCCTGTTGAGAGATAGTTCACAGATCTGTCAGTGACACTCCCTCTTTGGTGTCACTCACGTTCTGTCCTTCCCACTCTCGGTCTGACTCCTCCCTGCGGAGAGCTCAGACCAACGGAAGGAACTTTCTGCGGAGCAGTACTCCTTATTGCTCTAGCACCTGATATTCAGGTGCGGTCCTCAAAGTATTACTGTTGCACCAAAACACTCATGTCTCAGGTGTCCAGAGGTTAGAGATATATCTGATTATCGGTGATACTGCAGATCACCAATAATCGGGTATATATCTGCATTCTCGGTGATACTGCAGATCACCGGTAATCAGATCCTCTCTGTGTTACACCGATCGTTACAGGCCCCTTTGAAGTTTTCCACATTTTGTCACATTACTGCCACAAACATGCATCAATTTTATTGGAATTCCACGTGAAAGACCAATACAAAGTGGTGTACATGTGAGAAGTGGAACGAAAATCATACATGATTCCAAATATTTTTTACAAATCGATAACTGCAAAGTGGAGTGTGCGTAATTATTCTGCAAACAGGAGTTCTTATGGTTTCTGTTAACAATGCCTTCCTTCTTGCCACTAGAGATGTCGCGAACGGTTCCAGGCAAACTTTTGCGGAAGTTCGATTCGCCCCATAATGCTCTATTGAGCAAAACTTTGACCCTCCATATCACTGTCAGCAGACACAATATTGCCAAACACACTGGTCTCACTGCTGGAGGCCCGCCCACCCTCCCTCCTCCAAGCAAGGTGCTTATACCACTTGACTCAGTTGTCTGCCTACACTAATTAGTTATGGGACAGCTGCTACACACTCTGCTAGGGAGATTTTAATTAGCCTCTTGTGGGTCCCCTCCACCCACCTCCCTTCTACCTATTCCCTCCTCCCTCCTACCGGAGGAAGGATTGTCTCATCTGCCAGGGAATTATACTATTTCAAAAACCAGTTTACATCATACCATGGCTGGGAATCGAACCCAGATCTCACTGTGTGGTGGGCAAGTCACCCTAACCACTGTACCACTACAGTAGTAACTGAAGCTGGCCTAAAATTTACCATTCATGCTTAAAGAGGAACTGTAACGTGAAAACGTCCCCTGGGGGGTACTCACCTCGGGTGGGGGAAGCCTCAGGATCCTAATGAGGCTTCCCACGCCGTCCTCCGTCCCTCGGGGGTTTCGCTGCAGCCCTCCGTACAGCGGTGACGTCATTATTTACCTTCCCGGCTCCAGCGCAGGCGCTCTGATGGCTGTCGGCTCTGAAGTAGGCGGAAATACCCGATCGCCGTCGGGTCCGCTCTACTGCGCAGGCGCAAGTCTCCGGCGCCTGCGCAGTAGAGCGGACCCGACTGAGATCGGGTATTTCCGTCTACTTTGGAGCCGACAGCAGCCACAGCGCCCCCGCTGGAGCCTGCAAAGGTAAATATTGAAGTCACAGTCGGATCTGTCGCCGGCTGTTCGGAGGGCTGCAGCGAGACCCCCGTGGGACAGAGGACGGCGTGAGAAGCCTCATTAGGATCCCGAGGCTTCCCCCACCCGAGGTGAGTACCCCCCAGGGGAGGTTTTTAATGTTACAGAGTCTCTTTAATGCAATAGAAACATTAGGTTGCTTAAAGGGAACCTTAACTGAGAGTGATATGGATGTTTCCTGTAAACAATACCAGTTGCCTGGCAGTCCAGCTGATCTTTGTGACTGCAATAGTGGCTGAATCACACCCTGAAACAAGCATGCAGCTAATCCAGTCTGACTTCAGTCAGAGCACCTGATCTGCATGCTTGTTCAGGCGCTGTGGCTAAAAGTATTAGAGAAACAAGATTAGCAGGCGTTTCAGGCAACTGGTATTATTTTAAAAGGAAAAATCCATATTCTTCTCCGTTTAGGTTCCCTTTAAGGATTTGTAGCATAAAAGCCAACTCACATGGGCTGGGATTTGAACCTGGATCTCACTGTGTGGTGGGCAAGCACCCTAACCACTGTACCACAACAGTACTAACTGAAGCTGGCCTAAAATTTACCATTTATGCTCAATGCAATAGAAACATTAGGTTGCTTAAAGGGAACTTTAACTGAGAGTGATATGGATGTTTCCTGTAAACAATACCAGTTGCCTGGCAGTCCAGCTGATCTTTGTGACTGCAATAGTGGCTGAATCACACCCTGAAACAAGCATGCAGCTAATCCATTCTGACTTCAGTCAGAGCACCTGATCAGCATGCTTGTTCAGGGGCTGTGGCTAAAAGTATTAGAGACACAGGATCAGCAGGCGATTCAGGCAACTGGTATTATTTTAAAAGGAAAAATCCATATCCTTCTCCGTTTAGGTTCCCTTTAAGGATTTGTAGCATAAAAGCCAACTCACATTGGCTGGGATTTGAACCTGGGTCTCACTGTGTGGTGGGCAAGCACCCTAACCACTGTACCACAACAGTACTAACTGAAGCTGGCCTAAAATTTACCATTTATGCTCAATACAAGAGAAAAAGTAGACAAGACAAATAACATTTATATCACACTTTTCTCCTGGCGGACTCAAAGCACCAGAGCTGCAGCCACTAGGGCATGCTCTATAGGCAGCTGGACTGCCAGGCAACTGGTATTGTTTACAGGAAACATCCATATCACTCTCAGTTAAGGTTCCCTTTAAGCAACCTAATGTTTCTATTGCTGTAGTGGTACAGTGGTTAGGGTGACTTGCCCACCACACAGTGAGATCTGGGTTCGATTCCCAGCCATGCTATAATGTAAACTGTTTTTTTTAAATAGTATAATTCCCTGGCAGATGAGACTCTTCTCCCTCCGGCAGGAGGGAGGAGGGAAT
This sequence comes from Hyperolius riggenbachi, assembly GCF_040937935.1. Taxonomy (NCBI): domain Eukaryota; kingdom Metazoa; phylum Chordata; class Amphibia; order Anura; family Hyperoliidae; genus Hyperolius; species Hyperolius riggenbachi. The sequence continues at coordinate 219,433,873 of NC_090656.1, forward strand.
AGGTAGAAGGGGAGGAGGGAGGTGGGGACCCACAAGAGGCTAATTAAAATCTCCCTTGCAGAGTGTGTAGCAGCTGTCCCATAACTAATTAGTGTAGGCAGACAACTGAGTCAAATGGTATAAGGACCTTGCTTGGAGGAGGGAGGGTCCTCCAGCAGTGATGTGTATTTCACTCAATCAGGTGTGCCTCCAGGTATTAGAGCTCTTGAAACATGTTTTCTATCATTTTTCCAGCCGGTAGAATTTTTTAAAATTTTCAAAGTTCGCCTCCCCATTGGAGTCTATTGCGATTCGCGAACTTTTTTGCGAACCGAACCTTTCGCAGAGGTTCGCGACATCTCTACTTGCCACTCTTCCATAAAGGCCAACTTTGTGCAGTGCATGACTAATAGTTGTCCCATGGACAGAGTCTCCCACCTGAGCTGTAGATCTCTGCAGCTCGTCCAGAGTCACCATGGGCCTCTTGACTGCAATTCTGATCAGCGCTCTCCTTGTTCGGCCTGTGAGTTTAGGTGGATGGCCTTGTCTTGGTAGGTTTACAGTTGTGCCATACTCCTTCCATTTCTGAATGATCACTTGAACAGTGCTCCGTGGGATGTTCAAGGTTTTGGAAATCTTTTTGTAGCCTAAGGCCCCATTCACACTTGCGGTTCGAGTCCGCAAGTGTCCAGGGGGTCCGGGGGCCGCAAAGAGACCGTACGGGTCTCTGCGGTGGCCACAAGTTGCCACCAGTTGCGGATCCGGTAGGTATCAGTTCCGGCTACAATAAAGTAGCCGGAACGAGATACATTGCAGTGCCAGAAAGGCACCGCAAGCATGGGGGATACCGGCGTGTAGTCCGGGCCCCCCAAGTGGCATAGGACCGGTGCTGGAAGCATCCGGTCCTATTGCCAGTGTGATGAGTAACATCCGTTTCTCATTGCACAGCATTGGCCGCATGTTCGGGTCAGGATCCGGCCCCGGTGCGTGGGCCGGATGACCGGACCCAAAGAATAGCGCATGTTGGAAAACTGTCCGGAGTCCGGATCCGATCCGGCTCCGTTCTGTACGGAACGTACGCATGTGAACGTCCGCATAGACTTTGCATTGCTATGCGGAACGTACGTTCCGTTTGTACAGTATACGGTCCGGATCCGGTCAGGCGGATCCGGATAGCGAACGCTAATGTGAACCAGGCCTAAGCCTACTTTACATTTCTCAATAACTTTATCCCTGACCTGTCTGGTGTGTTCTTTGGACTTCACGGTGTTGTTGCTCCCAATATTCTCTTAGACAACCTCGGAGGCCCTCACAGAGCAGCTGTATTTGTACTGACATTAGATTACACACAGGGGCACACTATTTAGTCATTAGCACTCATCAGGCAATGTCTATAGGCAACTGACTGCACTCAGATCAAAGGGGGCTAAATAATTACGCACAAACCACTTTGCAGTTATTTATTTGTAAAAAATGTTTGGAATGATGTATGATTTTCGATCCACTTCTCACATGTACACTACTTTGTATTGGTCTTTCATGTGGAATTCCAATAAAATTGATTCATGTTTGTGGCAGTAATATGACAAAATGTGGAAAACTTCAAGGGGGCCGAATACTTTTGCAACCCACTGTATAAAGAATGCGAATAGAGTCGTCAAACATTTTTTCAGTAGAAAAATACATATATTTACATAGATTTGAAAAAAGTCCTGAAAGAGGGATTTTGTTCCCAAAGAGGGACTGTCCCTCCAAAAAAGGTACAGTTGGGAGCTATGCAGGGCCCCATTTTACCGAAGGGCCAGTTCGTCGGCTTTCAATGCGTGCACTGTACATGGAGTCCCACACACCTGACTCAAATATAAGCCTCCCCCCATTTTTGGTCAAAAAACGTTGGCTTAATATTGGAATATATATATATATATATGATGGGCAAAATATGAGGTGGTGTTTGCAACAGCTATCTTTTGTATAGCTCTGATCCAGTTCTGTTCATGCCTGGACATGGACATAAAGGACAACCAAAATGAAAATAAACTAATGAAATAAACAATTGTATCTATCCTCCTCCTCAAAATTACGTAAGATATTCCACAGTTTTATATTTAAATCTACTTTTTAAGTTTTTACTGCTTTATTGTTTTTGCTCAATGACACATTCATTGAAGTATGCCAGAGCTAAAATCTATGAACTATTGACCCTTTTTCATCTCTTTCCTGCTCTCAGAAGCCATTTTCTGCTAGGAAAGTGTTTTATAGTTGTAATTTCTTATCAGTGATGGTGACACAGTAGTCTGACCCAGTCCTGACTCAGACAGGAACTGCCACTTACATATTTAACTCTTTCAGGCAGAGAAAGGAAAAAAAAGGAACACAGCCTAGTTATTTGTGTGCTAGGAACTGTACATACACATCTATTTCATCATGTCACATGTCACCTTGGGAACTTTAACCAAGGACTGAACTTCCCAATCATGACAGTTTGCTGTTGAAAATAAAGGCTTTTTCCAACTGCCAAGCAAGCAATATCTCCCTCTGTGCATAGAACTCTCAGTAACGAACATTCGGTACAGATCACCTGGCAGACCTAAAGATGTCTCCAGCAGCGATATGTTTCAGAAAGTAAATCATAGAGAGGAAAGATCTGACAATGGGCAAACACTGACCAAATAATCTAGGAGGCCTAGTGCACACCAAAAACCGCTAGCAGATCCGCAAAATGCTAGCAGATTTTGAAACGCTTTTTCTTCTTTTTCTGTAGCATTTCAGCTAGCATGTTGTGGTTTTGTGAAGCGTTTTTGGTGTAGTAGATTTCATGTATTGCTACAGTAAAGCTGTTACTGAACAGCTACTGTAACAAACAACGCCTGGCAAACTGCTCTGAAGTGCCGTTTTTCAGAGCGGTTTGCGTTTCCCTATACTTTACATTGGAGGCAGAAACGCCTCAGCAATCAGAAAATTTCCAGCAGCCCGGGAGTATGCATTTCTGCAAAACGCCTCCCGCTCTGGTGTGCACCAGCCCATTGAAATACATTACCCTAGCGGATCCGCACCCGCAAGCGGATCGCAAACCGCAGCCGAACCGCTCTGGTGTGCACTAGGCCTAAATGAATGTTGTAAAAGATATCAAGTTTATTCATTGTTATTTCCGCTACAGTTACTCTTTAAAGAGACACTGTAACATCAAAAATATCCCAGGGGGGGGTACTCACCTCGGGTGGGGGAAGCCTCCGGATCCTAATGAGGCTTCCCACGCCGTCCTCTGTCCCACGGGGGTCTCGCTGCAGCCCTCCGAACAGCGGCCGACAGACCCGACTGTCAATTCAATATTTACCTTTGCTGGCTCCAGCGGGGGCGCTGTGGCTGCTTCGGCTCTGAACTACACGGAAATACCCGATCTCAGTCGGGTCCGCTGTACTGCGCAGGCGCCGGAAACTTGCGCCTGCGCAGTAGAGCAGACCCGACGGCGATCGGGTATTTTCGCCTACTTCGGAGTCGTCAGCCGTCAGAGCGCCTGCGCAGGAGCCGGGAAGTTAAATATTGACGTCATCTTGTACGGAGGGCTGCAGCGAGACCCCTGAGGGACGGAGGACGGCGTGGGAAGCCTCATTAGGATCCTGAGGCTTCCCCCACCCGAGGTGAGTACCCCCCAGGGACGTTTTGACGTTACAGATTCTCTTTAAAGTGTCCCTGAGATGGGGCCACTTTAAAAATGTAAACATTCTTGGGGCTTCCTCCAGCCTGATCGCTCCTTTGTTGTCCCCAGTCGCCCTCCTCCGCTCACAACTGGCCCCGGAAACTCCTCCAGTTGGGGCCAGTCAGCATAGGCACAGTCTGGCCAGGCGCGCTCCCATCGCTGAGAGCGTTCTGCACAGGCGTATAATGCTCCCGGCGATGTTAACGTGGTGGGAGTGTGTGTCATATATTAGTCGGAGATCCATGAGCCGTAGTCGGTGGGCAGGCTGGCAGCAAATTGTAACCTGTTATCTCCACGTGAGCATGGGCCGAAAGCTGCATAAACTGGTGAGACCTACGCTTCCTGTGCAAGCTGCTGCCTGATTACTGAGGGAATTGCCCGTCACTTGTGTCCATTTCACAGACATGGACAGACGAGCACACTATCTACTTGTGCAAGCTGTCGCGTGATTATTGCATACAAGTCCCTGCATACTAAGAGGCTTCCCCCTCCCAAGGTACGTACCCCCAGGGGGAAGTTTTCTTTATTACAGATTCCCATTAAGATACAGTACTACAGTATCCTTTATGTGCTTGAGTATGACTATTCTGATATAGTAAACTACTTGGCCCCAGTCCAAAGGATTCTACTGTTCTCCTGTTTCTGCCACTGTTTTCCATAAAAAGGATAATGATTTTATAGATTTTTAGCATTATTCTACTGTAATAGGAATCACTCTGGAGAATGCTCTTTCGAACAGAACCAATATGAGCCTAGACTGGCCTCAGCCAAGATATAGATCATTAAGTGTGATAAGCAGTGATAAAGTTATGGCCAAATGAATGGGAGGGAGTGCTGTAAGGTAAAAAGGTCTCTTGCCAGGAATGGTAAAACAGCCTGTGGGGTTAAGTGGTTAAAGGGCACCTGAAATGAGATGCATATGGAGGCTGCCTTTTAAACAATACTAGTTGCCTGGCGTCCTGTTGATTTTTCAGGCATCAGTAGTGTCAAACAACAACATTGGCTTCATCCCACCAATAGTGAAAACTGACAGTTACTTCATATAAAATGACAGAATCAGCCGATTCAACACAAACACACCAACATTTTTTTTACTTTTTATTACATGTAAAGGAAAATTACACAATTTTAAGGAAAATAAAAAACAGTATCCATTTCAGACTGCTACAAAGAAAATGTTTAAAGAATGGTGACTAATTTCTAAGAAGCAAAAAGAAAACACAAGTTTGGTGGATGTTCAGAAAGAATACAAAGGTGTGGCCACAGCTCTGACGAGGCACCAATCTCTCCGCCCTCAATCCTCATGGATGTCAGCCATAGAATGATAACATACATCAGGTCAGGTTACCTTCACGGAATCAGCGTGACTAAACCATTCAGAGATACACTGCAGAGAAGTACTATTCAGAACAAGCAATTTGGGTGCGATTTGGCCACCCAGAAATTGAGCGCTGCCATAGTTGCCATTTTTATTTTTTTGTTTGAATTAGTGACTTTGGTGGGCAATTTGGGTGTTGAAGTTCGGCTATAGTATAGCTGAAGTCTGGTTAGCAGAGGTAGAAATGTTGACTGCAGAAGTAGCAGTGGTGGAGTTTGGCTATACAATCTTGCTAGGGATGGTAAGTCTTGTTAGCTGCAGTGTTGGTGTTAAGCACCGGTAGGGGGTAGATAAGTATTAGGTGTAGGTATGGGGTAAGTTAGAGTTATCTGTAGGTAGAGGGAAGGTTGGTATTAGGGGTAAATACGGGGTAAGTTAGTATTAGGCGTAGGTACCGAGTTGGTTAGTATTAGGCATAGTTGTGGGGGAGGTTAGTATTGGGCATAGGTACGGGGTAGGTTAGTATTAGGTGGAGGTACAGAGTAAGTTAGTGTTAGGGCTCGTTTCCACTATCGCGAATCCGCATGCGTCCAACGCATGCGGATTCGCACATGTAATGCAAGTGGATGGGCCTGTTTCCACTGTAGCGTTGTTGAGGTGCGTTTTTTCAGCGGTAAAAAAAACGCACAAAAGAGCCAACGAATTCGCCTGCGAGTGGAATGCATGCGAATCACCGCTAATGTATTTAATAGGAAATTCGCATGCGGCTATGGTATGCGAATTTTCATGCGAATTCGCATAGGTGCCAATGTAACTTCAAACAGGCAGTGACATGGTTAAATTCGCATATACCCTCACCTATGCGAATTTGCATGCGAATTCGCGGCAAAAAACGCGGCAAAAAAAATTCGCATCCGCATGCTATTTCATGCAATTTCAACAGCGGTGGAATCCAGGCGATTCTGCACCGCAATAGTGGAAACGAGCCCTTAGGTATAGGTAGGGGGGAGGTTAATGTTAGGCATAGGTAGGGGAAAAGAATAGTGTGAGGATATGATAAGATAGGCCGATAGTAGAAGATCGGTAACATTACCGGTAATCTACTAACGTCAATACCTTTGCCAATAGTAGTAATGCCCAAATCACCATTTTAACGTACGCAGTAACTGTTGCTTAAGCTAGATTTTGATCGGCAAAAACAAGTCTGACCTGATTTACCACTTATACGACCGCGGGTGCCACACGTGTACATATGTGCGCAAAGCCACTCTCCGCCGCCTACGAGCAGTGGGGAAGTGGTTAAAAGAAAACTTAAGTCAAAAATAAAAAATGACATTTACTCACCCGGGGCATCCCTCAGCCCCCTGAAGCTGGATGGTGCCCTCGCAGCCCCGCTCCGATTGTCCTGTCCCCGCCGGCGGCTACTTCCGGGTTCGGCGACAGCCGCCGACAGGCTGGGATCGCGGCTGATTTTCCGCGTTCCCAGCTGCTATATCCCCCTCTATGCTGCTATAGCGTGTATATATATACGCTATAGCAGCATAGAGGGTGATATAGCGGCTGGGAACGCGGAAAATCAGCTGCGTTCCCATCCTGTCGGCGGCTGTCGCCGAACCCGGAAGTAGCCGCCGGCGGGGACAGGAGGATCGGAGCGGGGCTGCGAGGGCACCAACCAGCTTCGGGGGGCTAAGGGATGCCCCGGGTGAGTAAATGTCATTTTTTATTTTTGACTTAAGTTTTCCTTTAAGTAGTTCAGTTATCAAATGTTCAGTTTATATTGTCAAAGTATAATGCAAGGTCAACTCAATGTGACTTACCATGGGAGGCTCTATTTATATACAGGGATGCAAAACGTATAAACAGCAGTACAAATTCCAAAGGAGATACTGTATTTTTTGGACTATAATACTCACTTTTTCTCCCCCAAAAGTGGGGAAAGAAAGTCATTGCATTTTATAGTCCAAATGCAGGGAGCTCCTGACTTGTGAATGCCTGCCAATACGAACCTCCAACCCGCCACAATGTCAGGGACCCCCTGTGCTGCAGTGTTCCCCAACCCTGTCCTCAAGGCTTACCAACAGTGCATGTTTTGTATAAACCCACAGAGGTAGTTAATCATCTCTGTGGTTTCCTGCAAAACATGTACTGGTGGTGGACCTTGAGGACAGGGTTGGGGAGCTCTGCTTGTACTGTACCCATGCAGATGAGGACACAGGGTAACAAACGAAAGACACGGGGACACAATAGTCTGCGTGGTCACTGTTCCAATCCTCGACCTGAGAAATTGCTTTGTACCACGTTAGCGGAGAGATGTATTGGGGTGAACAGTATACCGCTATGCCTGAAGCAGGAAACCAGATCACTGCAATTCTGAAACTTTTTACATCTCTCCGTAAGAGACCTTTCAACTGTCGTTTCCCGTCTCTCCCTGGGAACAAGTTATCAGATTAAGTGGCCCATTCACAAAATGGCGAGCCTATCCGAGCTCTGGAACTATTCACACAGGAAGTGGTGCTGAGCAGGGATGGTCAGGGATGCAAATTATTCCAAATTGATGCAGAATTATGCAAATTCTACATGTAAATTTATGCAGCTTGAAAATGGACCAATTGAATCGTACAAGGTGGAATTCAACGGGGCCATTTTCAAGCTGCATAAAATTGGCATACATAATTTGCATAATCTTGCATCAAATCAGTATTTCTTTGCATCTCACTTGCCATCCCCAGTGCTGAGCAATGCACATTGCTCAGTACTGCCCCCCACCATGCACGTGTGATGCAGCGTGACGCCACTTAGAACGAATGAATGCCGCTGGGCGCCCAGTGCACTAAAATGCTTATGGCCCCTTCCTGCGTGAACGATCCTTATGCCGGCTACTCACGCATCAACTGCGATTGTCCAATGGAACTTCCAAATTAACAATCCTATGGAGAATGCTCAAGAACGACAGATTGATTGCAATCTGAAAGGGAGAGCTGTAAAGTTTAGCTTGGATCAAAAAGATTGGTTTAAAACATTCCACTTTTAGATTTTTCTGGAATTGTTTTGACATCCATGGTGTATGAAAAATGTATTAAAATTTATGCATGAGGCTGGCACTATTCCGTGCCCCACATTGCAAAAAAGAAACGTCAGCCAATATAGAGATTGCCCAGTACCGAACATTCACTGCGTTTTCTCTGACATCCACTTAGCCGATACTGGTGATCTAACATGACAACATAGAAGAATATCCTCACCACTCAGTGACACAATGGCCATGGATGGCGGGAGGGGTTTCTCACATTCTTCCTGCTCTGCCCCGAACACTTTAACAAATAATTTTATCCATCCACTTTAGTGTACTAGTTGTACCTATTTATATAAGACATGGAGTGAGGCGGCACTGATGCAGCAACCATTACAGCTCTTTAAAGAGACTCTGTAACAACAAAAACCTCCCCTGGGGGGTACTCACCTCGGGTGGGGGAAGCCTCCGGATCCTAATGAGGCTTCCCACGCCGTCCTCTGTCCCACGGGGGCCTCGCCGCAGCCCTCCGAACAGCCGGCGACTGTGCCGACTGTCAGTTCAATATTTACCTTTGCTGGCTCCAGCGGGGGCGCTGTGGCGACTTTCGGCACGGAAATAGACGGAAATACCCGATCTCCGGAAACTTGCGCCTGCGCAGTAGAGCAGACCCGACGGCGATCGGGTATTTCCGCCTACTTCGGCGCCGACAGCCATCAGAGCGCCTGCGCAGGAAGGTAAATATTACGTCACGGCTGTACAGAGGGCTACAGCGAGACCCCCGAGGGACGCAGGACGGCGTGGGAAGCCTCATTAGGATCCTGAGGCTTCCCCCACCCGAGGTGAGTACCCCCCAGGGGCCGTTTTGTCGTTACAGTTCCTCTTTAAATAAGCAGCAGTGGCGATTAAGCATTAAAAGATAAGAAAATACTTTGCTGCATCTTTAATGCAATTTGTAAAAGTGTCTGAACTCCTGATCTGCAATAGCGGTTTCAAATAAGTAGGTTAAAGAAGAAGAAAAATTTGGCAAGTACAGCTCTGCAAGTAAGATCACATGAGACGATCCACCATGATCGCTTCAGGTGACAGCTGCTTAGCTTTCTGCCCTACAGAGAAAGAAGGATGAGCAGAAGGGAGCAGGTACGGGAAACTATGTCGGGCAAGATCCACGTCTTATTGCTAATGACCATTCAATGGACTGCAGGAAGCTAACAAATACCACAACTTATGACCAAAATCAAGTTAACCAACTGTCAAGGCCTTGTAGCCCTCAACAGTAAAATGTTCATCCCAACCTGAGAGCTTCTAATCCGTGCTTCCAAATTCCCTAACCTGATCGTTGTTCGCTTCTCCCCAGCCATACCCTTATCGGAGGCAGCACACTCCCCCTCTGGATGTGTTGACAAAAAGAGTGGGTGGAGCATCTAACACAAGTTCCAGCGTTGATCTGTAACTCTTGTAAAAGGGAATTGGGGGAGGGGGGGGGGGTTGTCTCTTTGCTGAAGATGCAACTTGGGGAACAGCAGGCAGTAGCGGTCATGGTGGGTACAAATGAAAGCACGGAACAGCAGCTACCAGGTAGCAATGTCCATATAACCTATTGCTATGAGGCCCCTTTTACACTTACCACGGTGAGTCGCATCTCGCTTCTCTCCCCCGCCGCAGTGGCCATTAAAGTCAATGAGACACGACACATTGCCTACGGTGTGAAGTGATGCAATGTAAGAGCTCCGGGAATCGCAGTGCGTTACCCTGCGACTTCTGCAGTAATCCCGGAAGTGCATCGGAAGGCGCTTTTTTTAATATTTCTTCAGTCACAACATAACTAACACGTGGTGCGACTTTTCAGCTGCGGTGCAGCACGACTGTTGCAAATTGCACCACAACTGCAGAGCACCAGCGTAAAAGGATCCTCAAGGTTTGACATTCAAATTATTCAACTTAAGAGTCACAAGATCATTTATTCCCTTAAAGTGAAAAAAAAAAAATAAGATAGATACTTACCTATGGAGAGGGAAGGCTCAGGGTCCTAGAGAGCCTTCCCAACCCTCTCAGGGTCCCCTCGTTCCAGCGCTGTCACCCCCCGTTCACAGTATTCAAACAATCAGTCAAATACTGTTCTGCGCCGCTTCGGAAGTGGCCACGTATGCGTGAGAGAATGCGCTCGCACAGTACGGTGCCACCAGTCTTCGGGAGCACTCGGCCTACCAAAGACTTCTGAAGCCTCCTGCGGCGGCAGAATGGAACAAGCTGACAGTGCTGGAACGAGAGGACCAGTGAGAGGAACGAGAAGGCTTACAAGACCCAGAGCCCTCAATCTCCATCGGTGAATATGTCTTGTTTTGTTTGTTATTTTTTTTTAATTTTAATTTACATTGGCTTTAAAAAGGTTGACTACTCTAACCCCAATGTATAATTTTTTTCTAATCTCTGAAAACCTCTCCAGGAATTTTGCTAAGCGATAGCCCGTTCTACCACGGAGTACCAAGACTTTTATCTATAGAATTAATATAGAAGCTGTGCAGCTTGTCCTTGAAACCGATGACCAACGAGGGCTCCTGGCCAGTTTTCTTTCAATCAAAAAAATGTCAGACTCCCCCACCAAAAGCAGGCTGGCCCATCGAGCATATTTGGATACATAAAGACACCCACTGGGTGAAACCAAAAGCTAAACATTTTTCCATAATGGCCACAACAACGTGGGGAACAGTATATTCGCTTTAACATGTTGGCAGCGTTTGAGGACCCACTGATAAAGTATGAAAGTAACATAGCTAGGAAAGATCAGCCTCCCTCTGCTGGTGCTATTTACATTTTCTTTCCCTTTTCTTGGCGGGTTTGAAGTATTTACATTAAATACAGAGTTGTGAAATTTAACACTTAATCGCTGTCATCAGACCCGCGGTCCGACTTCTCATTGTTGGACACCTCTGGCTCAGACTCATTCCCAGAGCCCCTGGCAGAGGCCTCATTGTCAGACCCCCTGTCAGACTGTGGGCTGCGTGACGCCGCTCTGGACTCATTGTCAGAGCCCCCGGAGGCGCTTCTCCTGGACTGGACAGACCCGTTGTCTGATCCGGAGTCAGATCTCTGTCTCTTCCTTGGCCAGTTGTCTTCAGAGTCCCCTCCTGACTGTTGCGACCTCCGGGGGCTGCCGCCATCGCTTCCAGATTTGTTTCCATTGTCTGAGTCGCTGTCGGACATGATGCGCTTTTTGGCTGGTCTGGGGCCGTCGTCTGAGTCACTATTGCTGTTTTTGGCATTGCTGGAAAAGAAGCAATATCAACATGTAAGCGTGAAAGAGTCCGTTAACACTAAAGAAACAGGAGCAAAGTGGTGCAATTGCCCAGAACCACCAATCAGAATCACTGTTCCATCTAACATCTGAAATATGCAGTCAGGGAATCTTAGCAATTACAATATATAGTTTGTGGCACATGCATACGCATTATTGCAGCTTTTTTAAAAACAGGGTTGTAACATCCAAAAATAAAAAATTGCCAAAACATAGTTAACACCCGTAGCAACACGTGGATGTGTGGCTGCTGGTTTAGCGTGTAACGGTGACCGGTCTGTGAAACAGTGGCGTAACTACAAATCATGAGGCCCAACTGCACAATGTTGATGGGAACCCTTTGATGCTCACAAACCTTCCCCTTGGTGACCTTCACAGCCCAGCCTGGGGGCCCATCTTATAAGGATCATAAAACAAGTTTGGCCATCAGGATTTTCACACCCATAACATGTGCAGCCACAAAAACACCGGATGTAGAGTGTCGGAGAGAGGGAAGGTTAGTAGTTGAGTGCTCTATACCCACGCGCCGCGCGCAACCCCCCCCCCCCCACACACACACACACCTCTGAGCCCCCCCCCCCCCCCCCCCCCCACCCCTGCAGTCGCTACTTCCCTATAGTTACGGCCCTGCTGTGAGGCGTTTTTTCTATGATCAGCTACAAGAGCAGGTTTACCGACATTTCAACCAGCTGAGAGAAGGAGCTTGGACTAAGCTAGTGTGAAGATAATGGCACAAAGCAGTGTAAGGGTGCGCACACATTATTCAATGTGATTTCCAATAGATTTCATGCTAAAATCTACAGGAAATTGATGTGCAGAGAATGGGCAGGCAATATATCCCTCATCAGAGATGGATCTATCTAATAGTCCCTCTGGTTGCAAATCGACTTATTTATAGTGAAATGTATGTTCCCTATTGACCTAGTATGACTTAGAATGCATCTGTCTTTATAAGACATTTGCAAACTAGAAAGTATTTTAAGCTAAATATTCTACTCAATACAATATTGTATTACTCATCCCTAAATGAAGTTTTAGGTTCCAGCCTTTTTTCGTGACTGATGTCCTTTGAATGAAGGAAAGGAGAGGGACAGCAGTTCTTACCCGTCATCCGCGATCTTCAGCCTGTCCTCATCAGAAGAATCGTCACTGGAGGAGATCATGGCCTTGGACTTTATCTTGCCTCTCATGGAAGCCGGAGTTCGCTCGACCTTAGCAGGCTGGAAACGGGAAGAAAAACAGAGTAGAGGATCTCAATCAAGAGTTGCAATTACATCAGATGAAACTTGTGTCACTGTGAGACAGCCAGCGGTCACAGAAATGTTACTGTCATGCTAGTCAGCACTGTGCAGACTAAATCCGGAAAACCAAGCTTATATTGTATCAAACCTTGTACACACCGCATCTGTTCCTAAAGCTAAGAGTGCCATATATGGTTCAATTTTTAAAGCGGACCTGAACTCAGAACTTCCTCCCTGCTCTAGAGCAGTGTTCCCCAACCCTGTCCTCAAGGCCCACCAATAGTGCATGCTTTGTATAAAGCCACAGAGGTGGTTAATCAGCGCTGCTGAGACACTAATTACCCCAGTCGAATCAATTATTTCAGACAGGCCCGATTGATTTTGTATATAAGTGATTGGAAATCGGATCAGACCTGATGGAAATAATCGATTCAACCATCAATGTGACAGTAAATTACATTGTGCTTACCAGGCATATAACAACATGAAATTAAAAGTACACCAAAACTTTATTTTCATTCTGCCCTACTTTCCCCCCATCCTCCAATCTACCCATGCCCAAAAAGCACCAATGTGCTAGCTTTCTAAAACCACCTAAAAAAATAAAGAACAGAAAGTAAACATACCGTTTCCCTCTTCTTTGGCGGTCTCTTCTTAGGCCGTGGTCGTTCATCATCATCATCAGATCCATCCCCTGTCTTTGATGGCCTGAAGGACATATCACAAGATCAGAATCCTGATAACCCCCCACAGTATGACCACCCTGTCGATGTGACCAATCCAAGCTGCAGAACACCTACCTCTTCCTCCTCCTCTTCTTCTTCTTGTCACCCTCTTCGCCTTCCCCGCCCTCTTGCTCCTCCCCACTGCTGCCACCCTTCTTCCTCCTCTTCTTCCTGGGAGCCAGTTCCTCGTCAGTATCATTGACAAACTCGTCAAACTCCCCAGTTTTTTTGGATCTCTAAAAACAAAAAAAGGACTTTTACTTCTCGGATAGTGAAGGTAAAAACAAAAAAAAATGTACAAACTGTTACATGAAATAGAAAACCCGTCCAAACTGGTACTGTAAAATCGGATCGGTTTTCCATTTAAACGGATCAATTTGTTACAAAGGCATTTTCATCCGGTTCCGCTGCCACTCGCTCAGTACCTGCTGCGTCCATGTGGGTCCTCCCTGCTGCTGGCACCATCATTAGGGTCCTCTGCACACTAGAAACCCCAGTATACCAATCCCAGAGCCCCAGCACAAGCATCAGGCTCCCCTTGGTTTGTAAAATACCAATGGAAATCCTCCCTGAGCACCAGGGAGGGTTTTCATTGGTCCACTAATCAGTAAACCAATGAGAATACTCTCTGTGGGAGGGAGGATTCCCATTGGTCTATTGCAAATCAGTTGTAGCTTGACGCTTCTAATGGGGCTCCGAGACTTGGTATACTGACGTTTCTTCCGTGCCAAGGATTTGAGAGGTGAAGTGAGCAACACGGAGGACCTGAATGGATGTTGGCTGGGGAGAATTTAGCGAAAAGTATGTAGCAAGCAGAACAGAGGACAGACACCGCCCATTCTCATAGGCTAGCACCGATTCCTGTTGGCCTCCGTTTCCATCAGCTTTCATCAAGGGATCCAGAGAGTCATACCCAAAGGGACCGAACTGATCCGTTCCAAACAGGGTTTTTGAACGGATCCTGCTGCTTTTCATGGGATCCGTTCGCATCTGTTCAGATCCTCCTCCTAAAAAGGTGCAATGCGTAAAAATGTATGCATTGCACATGTAACGTGTACAAATGTACGTGTTAATGTCCGTGATAGCTTCCTGCACCAGCGGGAATGTGTGCAAAGGTACGCATGGCGGCCCGCTGACTCAGAGTCGGCAAAAACGAAACTAGCTACGGCAAAAATGAAACTAGCTGGTAGCGGGGGACTGGAAAAGCCATGAGTGACTGCCAGGGCACAGGGTGGTTGCAGGGGGCTGGTAGATGCCCCAGGCAAGTGAAACTTTTTTATTTTTTATTTAGAGTTAAGGTTCCCTTTAAATCTACTTTTTAAGTTTTTACTGTTTCATTGTCTCTGCTCAATGCCACATTCATTGAAGTATTCCAGAGCTAATATCTATGAACTATTGACCTTTTTTCTCTCTTTCCTGCTCAGAAGCCTTTTTCTGCCAGGATATGCATGCTGGACGTAGGAGCTACGTCCATGAAAAAACGTGGCCACGGGGGTTCGCAGGGCCGCAACCGCAGAGGTGCGCGGGCCGCCCATTAGCCCGGAGATCAATGAATGGGAACGCAGATCCCATTCATTGATCTAAGTCCCCCTTAGAACGATTGCTGGCTTCTACCCAGAAGCCGCAATCGTTCAGTTACACATCCCCTCTTCACTTCCTGTAAGTACGCTTGCAGGAAGCAAAAAAAAAAAAAATAATAAATTAACTGTGGCCATCTTGTGGCCAAATAGTAAAACTACATCTAAATACATTTTTTTTAAATGAATAGACATTTTTACATTTAAAAATTAACTGTATACCTCCTACACACCCAAAAATACTCAAATAAAATTGTTAATTAAAAAAAAATTACAATTAAAAAACAAAAAACATAAATAGTTACCGAAGGGTCTGAATTTTTTGAATATGCATGTCAATAGGGTATATTACTATTATTCTTTTAAATTATAAGCTTGTAAATAGTGATTGACGCAAAATTGAAAAAATGCACCTTTATTTCCAAATAAAATATTGGCGCCAAACATTGTGATAGGGACATAATTTAAATGGTGTAATAACCGGGACAAATGGGCAAATAAAATGTGGGTTTTAATTATGGTAGCATGTATTATTTTAAAGCTATAATGGCCAAAACTGACAATGATTTTTTTCCATTTTTTCTTAATATTCCAGTTAAAATGCATTTAGAATAAAATAGTTCTTAGCAAAATGTACCACCCAAAGAAAGCATGATTGGTGGCAGAAAAAACAAGATATAGAACAATTCATTGTGGTAAGCAGTGAAAGTTATTGGCGAAGGAATGGGAGGTGAAAATTGCTCGGATTCGTAAGGTGAAAAAACAGTAAAGGCTGAAGTGGTTAAGCAGATGAACGTACCCGTCCGCCTCCACCTCCTCGCTTCTTCTCTTTTGAGGTCTCCATTTCTCCAGAGAACTGAAGCAGGTTCTTGGTCTTCTCCACATACTGAGCTCTCTGCTCCAGCAGCTTCTTCTGCTCCTCGATCTCCTTGAGACGCTTCTCCTCCTGAAAAGGTAATAAAGTGATGAGATAAAACAGAAAATAGAACCAACAAAAACAGCATTCACTACGGGCCACTGCAGACCTCCGTGGGTATTCATGTGTACCTGAGCTGCTGAGACATTGTTCTCTATTACTGGCACAAATTATTCTAAATAGGACTTTCCTGGAGATTTATATTCTTATTTTAGGTTTAGGAGTTAAAATCTAGTGAGAATATTATATAAAGTTCTTTCACTTTTTTTTTATTCCTTTAAGCACTTGCCGACCTCGCACTCATACCGCGCGTCGGCAAAGTGGCAGCTGCAGGACCAGTGACGCAGTTCTGCGTCGCCGGCTGCAGGCTAATTAATCAGTCAATTCACGGCGGGGGGCTCCGTGAATAGCCTGCGGGCCGCCGATCGCGGCTCGCAGGCTAAATGTAAACACAAGCGGAAATAATCCGCTTTATTTACATTGTACGGCGCTGCTGCGCAGCAGCGCCGTAAGGCAGATCGGCAATCAGCGGCCGGGGATCGCCACCATGTGACAGAGGACAGCCTGTCACTGGCTGCACAGGACGGATAGCGTCCTGTGCAGCCCAGATTGCCAGGGGGGACAGGGATGAGAGGGAGGGGGGGAATTTCGCCGCGGAGGGGGGCTTTGAGGTGCCCCCCCCCCCCGCAACACCCAGGTAGGCAGGAGCGATCAGACCCCCCCAGCACATCATCCCCCTAGTGGGGAAAAAAGGGGGGCGATCTGGTCGCTCTGCCTGCACCCTGATCTGTGCTGGGGGCTGCAGAGCCCACCCAGCACAGATCAGCTAAAACAACGCTGGTCCTTAAGGGGGGGTAAAGGGTGGGTCCTCAAGTGGTTAAAGCAAACCATGAAGTAAAAACTAACTGAACTCAGAACTTCCTTTAATAACATTTAAAGAAAAGCATCTCTTTGTTCCAGCTGATACAAATCCTGCAATAAATCTGCAGTGTGTCTACTTCCTGTTTTCATGGAAGCAGACATAGGGTTAACATCCTATGTTTACAATTTAGCTGCTCTGCCGAGGCAGCCAGCTGAGAAATTAAATTACAACTAGTCACAGATGAGGGGGAATTAGACAGGCTAAACTCTCTAAATACATACAGGGTGCATTTCTCTCTGTTTTCCTTCTGTCCTGTGTAAGAGTTCAGGTCCACTTTAAGCGGATATCAGAAACTGCATTCACTTCGTGACTTTGAACCCACATTAACTTGGGAAAAGAAAAATCGTTCTCCAGTTGCAATTGCAGTGGACTGCCCAGGCTCTTTTAGCTGGGTGCTCCACCCGGCTAGTTTTGGTGAGCACCCGGCTGTCATTGGCTCACCTCCTCCTATGCTGGAAGCAGAGTTGAGCACAGAAGCACCGGCCCTGAATTCTCTCATCTCACCCCACCCGGCTACTTTTTATGCCCCCCGGCTGGAAAAGATTTTTGGGGAGAACACTGAACTGTGTTAGCATCGTCATTCTAGCTTACTAAAAGGTGGTGCTGGTTGCCCGCAAGTTAGGGTTTCATTTCCCTAAAGGGAAGGTTCACGGTCCATGGAAAAAAAAAATGCCAATCCACTTACCTGGGGCTTCCTCCAGCCCGTGGCAGGCAGGACGTGCCCTCTGCGCCGCTCCGCAGGCTCCCGGTCTACTCCGGTGGCGCACCCGACCTGGCCAGGCCAGTTGCCAGGTCGGGCTCGTCTGCGCTCCAAAATGCGCCTCACGCGGGTTCGCTGACGTCATCGGACGTCCTCCGGACAGTAGTGAGCAGGCTCAGTAGTTCTGTGCCTGCACAGTACAGCCCAGAGGACGTCCGACGACGTCAGCGCGCCCACGTGAGGCGCATTTTGGAGCACAGAAGAGCCCGACCTGGCAAGGTCGGGTGCGCCACCGGAGGGGACCGGGAGGCTGTGGAGCGGCGCAGAGGGCACGTCCTGCCTGCCACGGGCTGGAGGAAGCCCCAGGTAAGTGGATTAGCATTTTTTTTTCTTTATGGACAGTGAACCTTCCCTTTAAGTCTGAATTACCAAGGCTAAATGTTTAATCTTTGTGATCAGCAATCTGGGCTGGACCAATCAGTGCATACTCCCCATAATGCATTGCACATGGCAGCCAGAACCCACCTGTTCCTTGAGGAGCTTCTGACGCAAGAGCTCTTTCTCATGTTCCTGCTTGGCGCGCAGTTCCTTCTCCTCCTCGTCCTGTTTGCGGGCACGAGCCACGTGGTACTGCGCCTGGCTCAGCAAATCGGAACACTGCCTGCAATGCGGGACACAGAATGCATTTAGAGATACAGAGCGACTTGTAGCCACTCCTTGTGACAGGTAGAAACAGCCTCTTACTGCGTAAAAACAGAAACCAAACGTGGATGCTGAACTTACCTGGCTTCTGAGGCAGCGAGGGCCAGGTCAAACCGCATCTTATCTCCAACTTTGCTTAAATAATTGAAATATCTAAAACAAAAAAAAACAAAAAACAAAAAAAATGAATAAGAGTTATATAGCCAACGTCAGTTTACTGACATTATTAACATAATTACAGTATTTCAGGTGTAATATCAGTTTTAAAGGGAAACAGAGATTAACGTTTCACACAAAATAAACATATAGCTTGTAAAGAATAAATGCTCTACCTGATAATTTTGCCGCTCTGGTGTGCCTTTTTGAGTGTTTTTTTATCCATTATTGCTCCAGGAAAAATCCAATATGGCCACCGGCTCATACCTGTTCTGCTTCCAGGTTATGAGCTGTTCTGGATGCGCTGTCTAGGCTCTATGATACTATAGACAAGCAGGGCTGCTACTGCAGCCTTTCGTCTGTATGCATTCAACTTCATTATTCTGGTATGCTGTGTGGCTGCCTGTAGCAAGTGTCTCTCATAGGTATGTAACTGCACAGATAATTATGATGACTGCACACAGATCACAGATGAAATACTACAGCAGCCACACTTGTCTATTGTTTTAGAGCTTCTTCCTCAGCAGGAGCAGCACCTCCCACGTTATCAGAGCTCTCTGTAATGCTGTGAGTATGCAAGCAGGAAAGCTGAGCCAGGAGGGGGCAGGCTTGGGCTTGAAAAGACTTCACAGAAGACTGACTCCGCTATAATGATTCCGGGCCAAACCTAGACTTAATGCTCAGTCGGGGATTCTTATCAGAGCTGATAACAGGCAGAATGAGCAGAGAAGGATGAAACAGAGAGCAGGGTAGGTGTTTTCTCTAATGTTCCCACTGATAAATTAGTAAATTACATGAGGGTGCTTCGTCTCTGGTTCACTTTAAATTGCTCCTTGATCATTAATGTAATACTCATTTTGCTTCTTTGAGGAGATCTGAGACCTCTTGTCTGCTTTCAAATACTGAGGTACCGGTAAGTATATTTTTCACCCCTGGTGTGCTTTAACCTTTTAGCAGCCCTGCAAGAGTTGTCTCGTTTCAGCCAACTCGTGGCAGGGCATCTGCAGCTGGCATAAATCGTATTGTTGTCTAATGCAGCTATGCAGAGTGGCAGGGAGCATTTTTATATTTACCTGTTCTGGGCGGCTGGATCAGCTGCTTTTCCTCCTCCACCCGCGGCATCCTCTTCTGAGTTCCGATCAGTGGTATTACAGGTGATCAGGGCTCAGAAGATGGTGTCAGCATTAGTGCCGCCTGGTGGTGGGAGAGGAGTGATGGAAGACCTTTTCCACCACTGGGGCGACGCTGCAATGCTGACATTATGTTCTGAGCCCTGATCACATGTAATACCATGTGATTGGAATTCCGATGAGGTCAGGAGTGCAGCGCCGCGGGTGGAAGAAGGGAAGAAGCCGACAGTCTGCACAGGTAACCATGACAGCTCCCTGCCACTCTGCATAGCCTGTCAGGGTGGGGAAGGCACACTTCCCCCAGCAGCAGAAAACTTGTGTCCTTGTAGCCACATAAAGGCTTCATGTGACTGATGAAAGGTTAAATGAACCTTATGAATGTGTTGGACAAACTAGAGTGTAAGATTGTTGGGGTTGGGGGGATGAAGCAAATATATAGATTGTCTTTTGAAAGATGCCCATACATTACTCAATTTGTGGCATCGATATCCAGCCAATTCAATCATAACGATAAGAATCTACCAAAAATTGATACTGCAACATGGCCGCCCAATCAATCATTTCAATCCATTTCTGGTCGGATAGATCCGGCATGCTAAGAGAGGTCACTTGAAAGGGCCCATTCGGGTGCATGTCAGTAAGGAGCATTCGATGTTCAGATGATCGATGGGTGCCATGCAGGTCTCCCCCATGTAATCCCCACCCCACCTTCAAAGCCTGTGCAAGGTGTAGAAGCAGTTCACCTATCTGCTGCACGTTGGGAGTGCCTGTACCATGTGCTGATGTCACGTACAACACGGGGTCACAGGGTACAGACGCCCCTGGTGATGCAGAGACGACACTGCAGGAGGCGTACAGAGGATAGGTAAGCTGCTTTTACACTTGGGGCCCGAGGGTGACACATTACATTGCAGCAGGCAGAGGCGCTAGGACCAATCAACATTGAAATTCCAATTTTATGCAGAAATCTATCGGAAATCTACCTGTAGTGTGTGGGTAAGTAATAGAATAGATCCCTCTCTGATCCTATTCGATCACAGAGGGATCTATCATATGGTCGATCTGGTGGCCACCTTTAGATATGCTCAGGCCCAGATTTACCTCCCAGGAGCCTATAGGCACAGATGTCCTGCCACCTTAGATTTCGCCCTCCATGAACCTACAAACACCCTCAAAATAGGCACCGCAGTGTGCTGGCTGTCCCAGCTGTCACTTTTCCCTACTTCCCTTGCCCGTCATAGGTAGCTACAGGTGTACCTTAGTATTAGGTAGCCAGGAGTACCCTCAGTATTAAGCATTTAGATCCTGAATGAAGGAAGATCTCGTCAGTGGAATCCTGATAGTAGGGTGAGTAACTGCTCATTTCATCAGGACTTTGCACAGGTAAGGAGAGAGGGAGGCGCTCGGGGTGGGAAGTGAACAGCCTTTCAATCATCAGGCGCCTGTAGGCACGCGCCTACAATGCCTTATGATAAATCCGGCCCTGGATATGCTTATGCAGTACCAGCTTCAGCCTGAACTATGCAGTAACAGGTGATGTCATATTTCACAAAACCTCTGATGATGCCAACAAATGGTAACAGACTGTTTGGATCACTAGAGGATAACGGGGAATAGAGAGTTGCTGTGTCAGCTCCTCATCTCACCTGTGAGCCAGCTCAAGCTCCTTCACCGCATTTAATACTTCTTTCAGGTTACTCTTTTCATCCTTCAGCACGGACGTGGCCAGCCTCTGGAGCACGAGGGCCACATTGAACATGAGGACAGTGTCGTTGGGAGCCACGTGCCGAGCCTACAGAGAGAGAGAAGGTAAGCACGTGTGGATATACAGAAATCACCTGCAGATAAGGTTGGTGAATATAACGGCAGGACAGGGGCCACTCCATTCATTTCAATAGTGCGCCGCACAAAGCTGTGCCAGAATTGCCTCCATACCAAGATTACAAAGCAATCGAGAAATCTCATCCCTGCTCCCAGAAATACTCAACATCGTTTTCATTGCTGGACTTCTTCACCTGGAGATTGGGAGAGAATATGGATACTTGCTGGCAGATGATGCAGCTACGACATGGAAGGGGGAGGTTTTATGTAAGGAAGGATGTGTTTGGGTGTGAAGTCCACTAGTGTAGGCCGACAGCTCCACCTTTGCCCGCCCAAAAACAAAACGCATGCCCTGAGAAAAAGCTAGACCCCCAATACCCCCCCCCCCCCCCCCCCCCAGCTTCCTCTCATGTATGTGATGGAGAGTGCACATTGGAAGTGTGCTTGTATCTAGTTACCTCTCCTCATTCCTCCCAGATATCTTCCCGTCTTCCTTGCAGCTCTGTCCTCGCCGCTAGAGGTCCAGGCCTCACTGTCATGTGGCCGCAGTGAAGTCTGTGCCTCTAGCAGCAAGTACAGAGTTACAAGGATGGGAAGATGGGTGTGAGGAATGAGAACCATAGATACAAGCTTGCTTCCAATACATGAACTGTACATGGGGTTCCACACACCTCGAATCAAATGTAAAGGCCAACCTTACACAAACAAACACTTTTTTGGTCCCAAGAAGTCAGCTTATAATGTACCGACATGTACTGCGCAGAACATAGTGTATTGTTTATTAACGCAAATTAACTATCGTACATTTTAAAAACATAAAAGGCTAAACGAGGGCTGCCTGTGACAGACAGCCATGTGCCCTTACCTTCAGTAAGATCTGCTTGCACTCCTGCAGTTTTCCGCATTTGAACAGAGCTCGGGCCAGGAACAGCAGTACCTCTGTGTTCTGGTGCTTGTAGAACTTGCGCAGACAGTTTTCATACTGGTGGGAGGAGGAAAACAGCAGCTGTTAATGCCTAATGCAATGGACACTCCCCCAAGCTCTGAAGCCTCTTCTCGTCACTGCTCAGTGACGAGTCACAGGTCAGGCAAGTAGCATTTCTTTATTCTTTATACCTTATACCTTGGCGGTATATCCGACTGTAGCCCGGTGTTAGTTTTACAGCAATTAACAGTAACCCAGAACTACTCTCCTGGAGACCGCTGAGAGGGCTGTGTGCAGAATGCGCAGTGGACCTCTAGTGTCACTCGCCTCCCCAGGATCCTGCGGCAGCAGCATGGCTTCTTTGGATCCTCCCGGGCCCCATCACTATACCGAGATTTTTTAACACACGACAGAGGAGGATGTCGGCGTAGAGATGCAGTGCCCCTACAGGACAGGAGGAAGACTGCAGCTTGTGGCAGGGTTTCAGAAGATGAGTAATGCACGGGGCTCCCTGCAGCTCTGCATAGGGGATGGGGAGGCCACTTGGGGATTGAATTGCCAGCTCCTATACGTTATAAAGGATTACTAACAGATAAGAAGTGCAACTCATAATTTAGCGATACAGCTTCCAACTGTTAATATCAATCAGTGTTAAGGAGAATCTGTACTGTAAAATTCTTACAATAAAAAGCATACCATTCTATTCATTATGTTCTCCTGGGCCCTTCTGTGCTGTTTCTGCCTCTCCCTGCTGCAATCCTGGCTTGTAATTGCCATTTATATGCAGTGTTTACAAACAAAAGACATAGCAAGTGATAGCTGAGAGTAGCTTAGTGTGTGAGTCATACAGTGTGCAGGGGGCCTGGAGAGGGTGTGTATAGCTTCTTTCCAATCACAAGCAGCACAGCACATTCCAGCCTGACTGTCTCAGCCCGACAGAGGAGAGAAGATTAGATCATATAACAGAGATAATACAGCCACTGTGCAAATAGGAAAGGCTGCAGTAAGACATAGCACATTAGAACAGCTATAGGAACATTTAGGATAGAAGAAATAAGGCTCAAAATTTTGTTAGAGTCTCTTTAACTACTTGGCGACCGCCCCACGCCAACGGGCGTGGCCGCGGCGGCAGCCCCGGGACCGCCTAACGCCAATTGGCGTCGAGTCCTGGGGCTCTAATTTACATGAGATCCCGCGCATGCTGCGCGTGCATCTCATGCTCAGAGGGCGGAGCTCCGCCCCCTCTTCAGTCTCCGACTGGGGACAGCCGTGTGACACATAGGCTGAAGCCTATGGCAGCTGATCACGCTGATTGGCGGGCGGGGGGGGGGGGGGGGGGAGGGGGCGGGGGACAGCACACAATAAAATAGCCTTTTTTGTAAAAAAAAAAAAAAACACCACAAATATTTATATATTAAAAAAACAAACACGGGGGGCTCTGTTGGTGGGGAGAAAAGGAGGGGGGGGGAATCACTTGTGTGTTGTGTTGTACGGGCCTGAAGCTATGCCTTAAAGCTGCAGTTGCCCATTTAGTTAAAATTGCCCTGGTCTTTAGGGGGGTTTACCACTGCAGTCCTCAAGTGGTTAAGCCACTGAAAGCTTGCATATAGATTTGTTTCAGTATATCCCAGATTGAAATAATTAGAACACGCAGACAAGAGAATTATCACTAAATATAATGTATTCTTGTGATAATGTACAGAGAATATATAAAAATTACATATAAAACTGATACGATTAAGATGCCTATTGCTAAGATATTTGCTAACATATAATGTCCACCAAAATATATTGCCTGAAATACATACCAGTTCTTAAGAGCGTATAACGTAGCAGAGCAACAGCATAGAGTTCTGTCTTGTTGTTACCTCTATCTTTATAGTGTTAAACAGAAAATGAAACTAACTCCTCCTGCTAATTAACATACGCGTAATGTCATAGCAAATTACATCATCAGAAATAATTTCTGGAATGTAATCTGCTTTCAGTTTCTCTTTATAACCTATGAGTCATACTAGGAGACCTCAGCCAAGTATTAGCCAATGTGCTTGCTAAAATATTTCAGCTATTGGTCAGCGTGGGAATAAATGAGAATAATTTCATATCATCACACTTTAAGCAAGATACAAAAACTGATTATCATTTCAACAGTAATTTTGAGTCTATGACCTAAAAGAAAATCAAAAGATAAAAATTAATGAAATAAGGAAAGAATGCAATGTTATATTTTTGACAGAAGGAACGGGGTGGGGGGCACCCACTGGCTACCTATACTGAAGGGGGGGGGGGGCACACTCTGGCTACCTGCATGGGTGGGGGCTGACTGCATATAATAGGGGGAGCACTGCCTGTTCGAAGATCGCTGACTATTGGTGGTCGGGGTCCAGTGCAGGGCTTACTGCAGGGAAACGGAGCCTGGTAGGGGAAACAGAGGCAGGGATCCTGGTATGGAGACCTGTCCCACTCCTCCTCCCCATTCCTGCGCTGGGTCCACCACTTGTCCACGGCTTGCAGTTGTACAGAACCGATCATGCTCAGCTTTTTCCACCTAAGCCCTGGAAAAGTGCAATGATTCCCTATGAGAGTGTTCACATATGAGCACTTCGATTCTGATCCGCTCACCAAGGTGCTGCCTGTACCATTTTCAGGGCGATTTGCCTCAATGGAAGATACAGGGAAATTGCAAAAGTGCCTGAAAAAGCGCTTTGTATAGCGATTTCCAAGCGCTTTTAAGAATAAATACTTTGTATTTAATATTTTCCGAGTCAAAAAACAAATCGCTTTGCAAAAGTGCTTTGAAAGGGATGTAAAAAAAAAAAAAAAAAAAAAAAAAAAAAAAAAACCTACCGTGCAGGTAGCAAAGAAAAAAGAAAAAAAATCGCTCACAAAATCGCAAAACGCTGGCGTCAGCAATTGCGATTTTACATGTGAACAAGGCCCCCAAGACCTGGGCCCATATGCAATTAATTTTTTCACTTGAGTTTTCTCCAAGGTGAAATTTTCAACCTTGACAATAAAATGTTGATAGCACTTTTTCACCTATTTTTTTCCATTGCAAAGTGCTATAAAATTATTATAAATCAAATATGAGAAATTATCTCCTAGGATAAAAAGTGAATTGCATCTGGGCCCTGCTGTTTCGGAGATGATCTATCTCAGTCTAACCATCACAGTTTGGATCCTCACCAAGTTCCTTTTTTCCCTCCTTCCAACACATGCAAACATTTTCTCTTGCTGCCTAATACACCCAAACCCTTTACAAGTTCCACTAAATAACGTTATTCACATCGCCAGTCATTGGAGTTAATGCAGTGGCTGATCTGTACATAATAAGGCATTTTATTCAATTCTTTTTCATAAAGATTCCTGGTCATGAATGGACTGACATCTATAGATCGTCACACTCGAGCGGTGTTCTTACCATTTGTACAGCGCTGATGAACTGCTTCTGCTCCACATAGATATGTGCCAGGTTCAGCCAGACGTCACTGATGTCTGCTGTGGCCTCCCTCACCTGGGCGAAGACGTCGCGGGCCTCACGGACGTAGCCCTTGTGAGCCAATACTGCGCCTGAAGGGAGAAGAGGAGGGATGGTTCTTGTGATCCATAAACATGGAAAATAATGAACAAACATAAAGCAAAGTATCAGGTATGCAATAGTTTAGGTCAGGCAAAAAGTTGCATAATGTAAACTTCTCGGTGCTAGTCTAGTTTAGCGAACTCAGCAGGAAACCTTACACGGAAATTCACCTAACGTTATCGGGTAGACGGCACCTTCTCGAACTGCTAGGTTTACAATAGGTTGTAGTAAACTACGCCCACACTACTCAGCCAATCACAGTGCTTTGTTGTAAGAGGGTGCTGTGATTGGAGAACTGGTCCCTACGAGGCTTCCAGCAGGATTCCCTAAAGTAGACTAGCGCCAACTTCTCAAGAACATTATTATTATTATTACCGTATTTTTCGGACTATAAGACGCTCCGGACCATAAGACGCACCTAGGTTTAGAGGGCAAAAACCAGAGGAAAAAAAAATTTCTAAACCTGGAGTGTCTATGGTGCAGGGGCATCTTGTGGAGCCTCCCCCAAGCTGTATCTATCTCCCAAGTACACTAACCCACCTTATCACTAATATTAAAACTAATCCCCACTAACCACTGCTGCCCCCAAAGTAAACTCACCCACCCTGTCACCAATAATAAAACAAATCCCCAAGTACACTAACCCACCCTGTCACCAATAATAAAACTAATCCCCACTAACTACACTAAGCACTGCTGCCCCCCAAGTACACTAGCCCACCCTGTCACCAATAATAAAACTAATCCCCACTAACTACACTAACCACTGCTGCCCCCCAAGTTCACTAACCCACCCTGTCACCAATAATAAAATGAATCCCCAAGTACACTAACCCACCGTCACCAATAATAAAACTAATCTCCACTAACTACACTAAGCACTGCTGCCCCCCAAGTACACTAACCCACCCTGTCACCACCAATTAGACCAATCCCTGAGACAAACCGTCACCTGATCCAGCTAAGTGACCTCTGGGCAGGGATACATGTCTCCTCCATCATAATGATGCCATGACGTCATCTGCCAAGTCTGGGACACCGCAGCTTTCTCCATATGCAGTGCACATAGACTTCCTGCATGCCCAGCCTGATCAGGATCACATCAGGACGTCATAGAAGCGCTGCAGATAACTCATCAGCAGCATGGGACTTGAAGCTCGGCCACCCCTCCGCCCGTGCTCTCTCTCGTTTCAGCCGGTGCCTAGCGGAGAGGCTGTGAGCTCGCCTGAGAGAAGAAGATCCAGGAGCTTTTTTCTGCCCGCTGCCATGCCGAGTGAAGGGATAGCTGAGCTGCTAAAATAGCAGCGTATGTGCACGGAGGGCTGTGAGCTTTGTCTGCCTGTGTGCGGGGAGAAGATCTAGCTGCTTTTAATTCCCTGAAAGCTGCGTATGTAAAGCTTCCATGTCGGGTGAAAGAGACAGTGAGCTGATCGGCAAATCATATGTAGCAGCATGCAAGCAGCTGAATGCTATGCACACACTGCTACATTCATCAGCTCACCATTTCCCTTCACCCGACATGGAAGCTTTACATACGCAGTAAGTTTTCAGGGATTAAAAGCAGATGGATCTTCTCCCCGTACACAGGCAGTCAAAGCTCACAGACCTCCGTGCACACGCTGCTATATTAGCGTCTCAGTTCTCTTCGTTCGCCCGGCATGTCAGATTTATGGCAGGCAGCGGCAGACTACATTAAACAGATCTTTTCCCCCGCAAGCTCACAGAGTTCACAGACTCTCGGAAAGGCACACATTCTTCACATTCTTTTACACGCTGCCCAGCTCAGTCTCTACCTTCACCCCCTTCCAGATCCAGGCAGCTGGCAGATAATTAAAAGCTACTAAATCTTCTCCGCTGATGTCGCTTACATCATCTTCATCTCCGTCTCCTAAATACTCAGCCGGGAGACGCTGTAAACACTCCAAATTTTTAGCATTCAGACTATAAAGACGCACTCACTTTCTCCCCCCCATTTTGGGGGGAGAAAAAGTGCGTCTTATAGTCCGAAAAATACGGTATTACTAGGATGTTTGAGCAGGTTGAAATGCTTGGGAATGACGGGACAGAGCAAGGACTGGGAAGGCTCTGCACAGAGTTCCCCAGCCCTGTCCTCAAGGCCCACCAACAATACATGTTTTGCAGAAAACCACTCGCATTCACAGGTGGAGTAATTAGTTGATTAACTACCTCAGTGGATTTCCACAAAACATGCACGGTTGGTCGGCCTTGAGGACAGCGTTGGGGAACACCGCTCTACAGCATCCAGAGCCTTCCCTCTACATAGGTATGCATGAAAAACTTTTTATTTTTGGCTTGACCGCTTGATGCCCACAGTGCTAACCCCCCCCCCCCCCCCCCAAAGACCAGGCCATTTTTTTTGCTGTACTGGGCTGTGCAGGCTTTTCAGCCTCCTGCACAGCCCAGCTATGGAGCCCAGCGATCGGACTCACCTCATTTTTTGTGTCTCTAAGGGGACATGCCGCCGGAGGGGTCCGATTGCTGCGGCAGTTTGTTTATTTTTTTTCCCAGCGATCCGTCCTGTTCTGCCTCTCATAGGCATCAGCCTATGAGAGGACGGCGCTCTCCGGCCAATCAGAGGCCGGGATCGCCGATCTTGTACAGCGCTGCCGAGGACCGCAGCGCTGTACAGTTGTAAACAAAGGGGATTTCTTTCCCCTTTCGTTTGCAAACAGCCTGCTAGCCGTGATCGGCATCTAGCAGGCTATTCACGGAACTCCGTTCCGTGAAGTGGTAGGAAACTATCACGCATGCGTGCGGCCATTCCCTGGGAACCTGCTGCCCCAGGACTTGACGCCCATCGGCGTTAGGCGGTCCTGGGGCTGCCGCCACGACCACGCCCATCGGCCTTAGGCGGTCCACAGAAGGTTAAAGGTGTCTTTAAGCTCCCTATATAAGCTGGTTATCCTAGACCGTACAACATGTGCAATGTTATCTATTTAATGGCAGAAGGAGTGCAGGGCATTCATTTTATAACTATGGTACAACAAAGCAAGCCGGGCAACTGTAACCTTGATCCGCTTCCTTGTTTATTTTGTCTTCATGCCAAACATGATACATGCATACATACAGTCTTGGTTGTGTCAAACCTGGTGCAGGTATCGGCGCTGAGGTGTGTCAGGGTGTGGGTGACCAGGGTGAGGGGACTGCACAACGCCGTTTCGGGCCTGACTGGCGCTTGTTCACGTGCTCGTATCCTGTGTATACAGGCACACAGGATACGAGCACGTGAACAAGCGCCAGTCAGGCGCGAAACGGCGTTGTGCAGTCCCCTCACCCTGGTCACCCACACCCTGACACACCTCAGCGCCGATACCTGCACCAGGTTTGACACAACCAAGACTGTATGTATGCATGTATCATGTTTGGCATGAAGACAAAATAAACAAGGAAGCGGATCAAGGTTACAGTTGCCCGGCTTGCTTTGTTGTACCATATGCATTTGGACTTTTTTCTAAGTGATTATACCGGTTGCACGTCCCTTTGCTTTTATGTATCTGTTGCCACATAGAGCGTTGAGGTGAGGATTTTTGCTTTTTTAAAAGGATTCATGCAGGCTGCTTTTCTGTCCCCCCTCAAGAAACAGTACTGAGTGCCGAGTGGTGTGTGTTGCTGCAGTGTACTACATTCATTTTATAACTACGCTGTGTGCTCAGGAAGAAAAAAGGGGCGGCGAGGGACGTCACCCCCAAAGCAAAGGAGTGCTGTAGGTGAGTATAGCGTATAGAAGGGGGGCTAAAAGTGGAACCGAACTCTTGCACAGCACAGAATGAAGTCTTCATTACATCTATAGCTGCTTAAAGCGGACCCAAACCAAACATTTTTTTTAATTCAAAATATTTAGTTGCAGCACTCTGACACATACAAAGATAAATAAACACTCCTTCAAGCCTATGAGCATTTCAGTGCATGCTTTTTTAACCTTCTCTTTTCATAACTAGGATTATACAGGTGTCAGCCATTAGCAATTCCTCCTTTGCCGGACACCACCTACTCCACCAGTTTGCCGGATTGTCCCGGAAATATGAAAGGAAGGGAGGGGTTCCTCCAATAAATGTAAAATATTTTATATTTGGCATCATGCAGCTGAAAAAAGGCTGCTATTTATTATTATAATTTAGAAAACAGCTTTTCTTTCTGAAATCTTGTATTTTTAATTTGGGTCCACTTTAATATTGACTGCTGCTGTGTTATTTGTTAGTTTAGCCAGATCAAACTGTCTTATCAGTAGCTGTAAAGAGTCTGGAAGATCTCTACCTGGATCCCCTGCCCTCTTCTGATGCATTGAGGCTTAACCCATTATGAATCCCCTGCAAAGTGGGTAGAGGTTAAAGCTTTCCATAACTTGTAATGTTCATAAAGGTTCTCATGCTGTGACTAATCCTTTAGAGCAGAGAGTAAGTTCTGTGTTTAGTTCCACTAAACTAACTATGAAGAGGAAAGGAAGTTACAAGTGCACACAAACCCGCTGTACCTACCAATGCCATTTGCTGCATAGAGATTCTTGGAGTCATTCCTCAGCACCTGCTTGTATATGGCCAGTGCACGGTCCTGGTGACGCTTTTCCTAGAGGTGGAGGGAGTCAGAGAACACTTTAGGTTACTCGATCAACAACAAAAACTACATTTATGGGGGCTAAAAAATAAAAGCAGCCTGACCACTATTAAAAATCGGCCTACCTTCTCTCTATCACGGGTAGGTTGGTGTAGAGTCTGCAGCCACACGTTGCCCAGAGCCAGCATGGAATACGTGTCATTCTGGGTGGAGGGCTGCTTTAGAATCCTCTCAAACTTCTTCTGGCCCGGTCCCCATTCCTGCTTTGCCAAATGCAGGTTCCCGATCAGGGACCAGGCGTCCGGGTGATCCTGAAACACAGGAAGAGACAGGAACTGGTCACCCCACACATCCTGGGCTGATCAGAACCAGACTGAGCTGAGTCCATCAATGTGACCATCTTACCTGATTGATCTGGAGAGCTTCTTTAAACCAGTCAGAAGCCTCATAGAAATTCCCTTTGTCCCTGGCCATAGCACCAAGACGTAGGTAGCCTGATCAAAGGTAAAATGAAAGGGTTTCAATCAGCTGAAGAAAACTCTTGGTCTTCAGGTTCCCCCCTCTTGTTCCCATCATACAAAGTTTTCTCAGAGTCACCTGGCTGTATAAAGCGATTTAGAACTGGGCATGTGTGAGTTCCCAAAGGGCTCGATGACTGGACATTGAATATTGGATATTGAAATGGATCTAAACTGGGAAGGGTAGGGACCCTGAAGCCAACATCAAGAAGAGCTTCTGCTGTGTTTTACTACTTTATGCATTTTATTTAATAAAAATAAAACTTATTTGCTTCCAGTAC
The DNA here is from genome assembly GCF_040937935.1 of Hyperolius riggenbachi. Lineage (NCBI taxonomy): Eukaryota > Metazoa > Chordata > Amphibia > Anura > Hyperoliidae > Hyperolius > Hyperolius riggenbachi. The sequence goes on from NC_090656.1 coordinate 219,464,938, forward strand.
GCTTTAAAACTTGTTACGCATGTTGATTTGCAACTTTTTCACTAATTCAAGTTGCTGTAATTTATTCTTAAAGTGGAACCAGATTTTCTAGGAGTACAGAGACCCTATTTAAAGGACAACTGTAGCGAGAGGTATGTGGAGGCTGCCACATTTATTTATGTTTAAACAATACCAGTTGCCTGGCTGTCCTGCTGATCCTCTACCTCTTATGCCTGGTACACACCATGCAATTTCCCGTCAGATCAAAATCAATAATTTCCGACAGGTCCGATAATTTTTCGGATCGAATTTGTACAGAAGTGATCAGAAAATCGATCGGAAATCAGATCGGACCTGTCGTAAATGATCTATTCGACACGCCGATTTGACGAAAAATTGCATGGTGTGTACCAGGCCAGGGCTGTGGCGTCGATACAAAAATAATCTGACTCCAACTCCGACTCCTCCGTTTATGAAAACACCAACTCCAGGTACCCCAAATAGCTCAGACTCCTTAGTCTAATACTTACCAGGGCTGTGGATTTGGTACAAAAATCCTCAGATTCCAACTACTCTTTTTATGAAACCACCGACTCCAACTCCGACTCCACGTACCCCAAATTTCCCCGACTCCACAGCCCTGTACCAGGCATAATACTTTTAGCTATAGACCCAGAACATGCAGATCAGATGACTGAAGTTTGACTGGATTTAATGCATGCTTGTTTCAAATGTGTGTGATTCAGGCACTACTGATGCACGAAAGATCAGCAGGACAGCCAGGCAACTGGTATTGTACAAAAAAGGAAATCAATATGGCAGCCTACGTATACCTCTCACTTCAGTTGGTTTTCAAAGTATCTCTAAACAGGATTGTTTGGCTGGATGAAAAAAAACTGAAGTCCAAAACTAAAGGAAAAAATAAGTTCACAGGTGCTGTCCCTAATGGTTCGTTTCTGCCGCAGACAGATGGCTCGATAGATAATGTCAGACATGTCCGATCTCCAGTTCGATCATTTCGCCGCTCGATTTCTGATAGAAGTGAATGGAAGAAGATAAGAAAAACAAGCGGAAGATAAGAGAATTGACTGCAGAATCGAGCGGAAAAAACGATCGAGCTGAGAATGGAGCAGCAGAAAGGAACCGTGTATTCCCAGCATTAGGCTGTGTTCCCACTTGATCGGAGAACAGACTTTTTTTTTTTCCATTCTCCGTTCATCACTAAAGGACAGTGAATGGCTCCTATTTAATAAACAGGAGACGTTCACTCTTGTCATGCTGCAACAGATCCGAGGGATCCATTGCAGTAAGCGGACCGCAGTCAGTGATAATCCTGGGCAGGCAAATGTGTTCCTCCATATAGTCTATAGGGTTAACCAGGGCCGCTTCTCTCATGAGGAAGGTGAAACACTTGCATCAGGTGCAGAGAATACAGGGGCAGCATGTTTGTACTGTGTTTACACTAACAGCATGCAGTCAGAGTAGGAGGAGAAGCGAGAGAAGAGCAAGTTGAAGAGGTCATCATTGGGGAAAAGCAGCTTGCTGTGCTGTGTGGGGAGTCTGACAGTGAGTGAGGAGGGGCGAGCTGTAGAGCATCATTGGGGAAAAGCAGCTTGTTGTGCTGTGTGGAGAGTCTGACAGTGAGTGAGGAGGGGGGAGGCAGGAGAGCATCATTGGGGAGAAGCAGCTTGTTGTGCCGTGTGAGGAGTCTGACAGCGTGTGAGGAGGGGGAGGCAGGAGAGCAGCTGTTTCATTTCATCTGAGCAAGCAGAAGGGAGGAGGTGGCACTGCTGTCCTGACTGAGGAGGAATGGAGTAGCTGAGGGTGAGCAGTGTGTTTGTCACAGGCTCACAGCCAGCCAGTTAGCTATTGTGTCGAGCTGCAGCATGTCATGTGAGAACATCAGATGAAGCAGAGTAAATTTTCGGGTGCTGTGCAATCATTCCAAATGGGGGGGGGGGGGGGGGGGAAAGAGGCCGCATCCTCACAAGTTTTCCTCGGACAGCAAAAAGTCTAGATCCGGCCCTGGGAGTAAGGCATCTTCCCCGGGCTACAGCCAGACTATCAGAGAGGACATTACACTGTCTGCTCCCACTGGCCACACGTGAACCGGCAGGAGTTGGGAACAGAGCATTACTGAAAACTGACATTTGACAAACATTTGACTAGCAGATGATCAGTGATCCATCCAAAAACAATGTATAAAGGCCACCACAACTCACAGTCCACGTAGTTGGGATGTTCTCGCAAGATGTTCTTATAGAGCTTCTCTGACTCGTGAAATTCACACAGCGCCTCGAACAGCCTGGCCAGGTTATAGGTCGTGGTGACGGAAATAGCGCTGTAGTAATGTTCATCGTGTTCGGCCTCGGCTTTGGCACGGTCCAGGGATGCCAGGAAATATTTCTACAAAGCCAAATAAAGATTTTCAATCAACTCTAAACAATAAGCCACATTTAATGACTTTTTACAACTGCTCTTAAGCCTGGTACACATCCAATTTTGGTTGGCCAATCACTGACCGATTTTACAATTTGTATGTATAGTATGGATAATGAATAGAACATTCGTAGCAAAAAAGGTGTCTCATTTTCATTTTCAGTTATATAAAAAAATTTTTTTTTTGGTCAGTTCAACTGAAAAAATGTTTTAAAAAAATGACAATACGTTTCATGGGTCCTGTCTCGCTTCCTCAGGTCAATAAAAAAAATGCCTTAACAGCATAAGGAGTAGAGTGAAGGCACCTCTATTCAGCACCAGAATCATAGCATGTTTCTTGCTGCTCGAAATTGCTCCAGTTTCCTACACGCATAAAAACATTTTTGCTGCATCTACCTTAACATGCAATCCTCAATTTAGACTAATACTTTTTCTTTGCTCTTTTCTGTGTTCTGACACTATAACCCTCGACGAATATATTGCTCTACAGGATTCAAGTTGTACCTTGGCCTCTCCGAGGTTCCCCAGGCGGAAGTGAAGGGCAGCCACGTTGTTGAGGATCTCTGGGGGGACGTCAGCTTGCACCTTCTCCTGAAGGATTCGCGTGGCTGTGCCGTAGGCGGACAATGCATTCTGTAAAACCAGTACAGTTAGGTCCAGTCCAATACGTACACCAGAGGATTAACACAAGCATAGACATACTCACCTGTATGTCTGTCTGCTCCAAAATCTGTGCAAGCTCAATCCAGGCCTCGACATCATCCGGATATTGCTCTGTGACCTTCTTTAGATGGCTCTGTCACCAGAGAGAGAGAGAGTGTTATTCCAACATGGAACTCCGTGTATAAACAATGAGAACTATGCATGATTTTACTGTATTTACAGCTTAAAGGAATTGTCAGGCAAATAAAGCTAGGCACGCAGAACTACTGTGCCTGCACAGAACACTCCAGTCCGTGGGCGAGTGATTGACAGCGGCGCTTGCACCGGGAGGGCGAACACCCCGGGCCAGCGGATGGGAGCTGAGCTGCGACGAGGGACATATCGGCTGCAAGGGTCTGGAGGAAGTCCCGGGTAAGTAGAGCATCCCTAGCTTCATTTGCCTGACATTTCCTTTAAGGCTAATTTCACACCAGGACGTTGCGTTAGAGGGGGCGTTAAGGTCGCATAACGTCCCCCTAACTCAACGCCTGGTGGTGCTGGATCTGGACATCAGAGTGAGCCGCGTTGTGCAGCTCACTCTGGCGTCAGTGATGCCGTGATGCGCACTCTTGTGCGCATGCGGCATCACGTGGTCCCGCCGGCCAATCGCCGCACAGAGCGGCTGCTCCAGGAAGTAAACACTGCACGTCATAACGTGCAGTGCATATTAATTAGCCATGTGCCTGGCCGCTCTCCGCTCCTCTCCAACATTACTGAGCATGTGCAAGCAGTCTAACGCGGCTCAGCCGCGTCTAAAGTACTGCATGCAGTACGTTGTCTTGTGACGCAGCGTTACAATGTAACGCAACGTCCGCACTGTGAACAGCCCCATTGATTTTTCATTACTGTGCGGTGGGCTGCGTTACAGGCTGCTCTAACGTGCGCCTGTAACGTCCCACTGTGAAACCAGCCTAAAGGATATCTGAAGTGAGAGGGATATGGTAGCGGCCATATTTATTTCCTTTTAAAGAATAAGCGACACCCATGATAACCTAGAATTAAAAACACACATATAATTAGAGAAATACTACTTCTACTTACATAACAGATGTATTGTGCTATCCACGTAATGATTCCTGTGTATAATCCCCCCCACCCCCCACCCTTCTCTTGCTCATTGTGTATTCATTAGCTGCCCTCCTCCCATAGTCTTCAGACACTCCCACTGAGGTGTATACTAGGAACCGCACTGTCTTTTTTTCCCTCCTCCAATCGCTGAGTCACCTCAGCCTTGTTTGTAAACACAAGTGAGTAGAGGATCATGTTTCAGATAGGGCTAGGCAGGGTAATAAATGGAAGAGGAGGAATTTATTATAGATAAAAAGAACCCCCAGCATGCAACTGTTTGGCACTGACTACTAAAGGGCCAGTGCTCCTAAAGTATGTGATAACTCCAAACCATAACAGCAGAAAAAGTTTTGCAAGTTTTGAATGCAGGATTAGCAGCATCTTTATCACTTAATACACTCAGACCAGTGGTTGTTGAAATTTGATTTTTTATGGTGACAATACCGCTTTAAACAGCTAATCCTCTGCCTCTATGGGCCCAGACACAATGACAAGCGTTTTGCGGATCGTTTTTTTTTTTTTTTTAAACCAGTTCCATTGACACATTAAAATTGCGGCAAAATAAAGGGATTTACCACATATTTGTTTCAGCTGTGTGGTTCAGACAGACTGCAGCCAAACAGAGTGGCAGAACTGCCAGGCAACTGGTATTGTTTAACCTTCTCAGCGGTATGGAGGACTATACACGTCCATCACCGCCGGAGGTCGCCGCTCAGGCCCTGCTGGGCCGATTTGAGCGAAATAAAAAGCAGCACACGCAGCCGGCACTTTGCCAGCCGCGTGTGCTACCTGATCGCCGCCGCTCTGCGGCGATCCGCCGCGAGCAGCGGCGAAAGAGGGTCCCCCAGCCGCCCGAGCCCTGCGCAGCCGGAACAAAAGTTCCGGCCAGCGCTAAGGGCTGGATCGGAGGCGGCTGACGTCAGGACGTCGGCTGACGTCCATGACGTCACTCCGCTCGTCGCTATGGCGACGATGTAAGCAAAACAAGGAAGGCTGCTCATTGCGGCCTTCCTTGTTTATTCTGGGCGCCGGAGGCGATCGGAAGAACGCCTCCGGAGCGCCCTCTAGTGGGCTTTCATGCAGCCAACTTTCAGTTGGCTGCATGAAACAGTTTTTTTTTTAATTAAAAAAAAAACCCTCCCGCAGCCGCCCTGGCGATCTTAATAGACCGCCAGGGAGGTTAAAAGGAAATAAATATGGATATATGGCTAAATAATAACGACTATTAGAATAATAATTCCAACATACAGATATTTTTATTACCAGTACATTTATTGAGCCATAAATTTATCTATACCTCAGGTAAACCACAATTATAAATGCTCATAAGGGCATGGCTATCCCGCTTTCGTTTCTTAGGCTTGGACCACACTATAATGGATTTGGGCAGTCCACCCCCAACCCCCCCTTCCAATGGCACAAAACCCCGTTCACAGTGTCTCTGTTCAGTCCATTGCATTGGAAATGTCATACATAGCACTGCTATTATGACATGTACAACATTGGACCAGAGTCGCCAACTACTTATGGTCGCAACCTATATCTGCACCAGATTGCAGAGAGATGGAGCATCACCAGGGAAGGGGGATCGGCGGTGATGGCGCAACTATGGCAACGGTCCTGGTCTGGATACATCACAGATACGTATGGACTCTAAGCAATGATTTTCACCTCAGATATCCTTTCAGCTACATACACACAGTGGAATGAACTCAGCTGTGGCAGTCGATAAAGACTGTCATGGCCGAGAATAGTGAGAGAATCTAGTGTGTGTACAAAAGCCACCAAAACGTCTACTAAAAACATCCGGCATGCGATCCCCGAGCCTTGCCTGATCTCTTGTTCTCCACACTGCCCCGCCACAGCCGATCCCATTGTTCTCTACACTGCCCCGCCACAGCCGATCCCATTGTTCTCCACACTGCCCCGCCACAGCCGATCCCATTGTTCTCCACACTGCCCCGCCACAGCCGATCCCATTGTTCTCCACACTGCCCCGCCACAGCCGATCCCATTGTTCTCCACACTGCCCCGCCACAGCCGATGCCATTATTCTCTACACTGCCCCGCCACAGCCGATCCCATTGTTCTCCACACTGCCCCGCCACAGCCGATCCCATTGTTCTCCACACTGCCCCGCCACAGCCGATGCCATTGTTCTCCACACTGCCCCGCCACAGCCGATCCCATTGTTCTCCACACTGCCCCGCCACAGCCGATCCCATTGTTCTCCACACTGCCCCGCCACAGCCGATGCCATTATTCTCCACACTGCCCCGCCACAGCCGATCCCATTGTTCTCCACACTGCCCCGCCACAGCCGATCCCATTGTTCTCCACACTGCCCCGCCACAGCCGATGCCATTGTTCTCCACACTGCCCCGCCACAGCTGATGCCATTGTTCTCCACACTGCCCCGCCACAGCCGATGCCATTGTTCTCCACACTGCCCCGCCACAGCCGATGCCATTGTTCTCCACACTGCCCCCCCACAGCCGATGCCATTGTTCTCCACACTGCCCCGCCACAGCCGATGCCATTGTTCTCCACACTGCCCCGCCACAGCCGATCCCATTGTTCTCCACACTGCCCCGCCACAGCCGATGCCATTATTCTCCACACTGCCCCGCCACAGCCGATGCCATTGTTCTCCACACTGCCCCCCCACAGCCGATGCCATTATTCTCCACACTGCCCCGCCACAGCCGATGCCATTATTCTCCACACTGCCCCGCCACAGCCGATGCCATTATTCTCCACACTGCCCCGCCACAGCCGATGTCATTGTTCTCCACACTGCCCCGCCACAGCCGATGCCATTGTTCTCCACACTGCCCCGCCACAGCCGATGCCATTGTTCTCCACACTGCCCCGCCACAGCCGATGCCATTGTTCTCCACACTGCCCCCCCACAGCCGATGCCATTGTTCTCCACACTGCCCCCCCCACAGCCGATGCCATTGTTCTCCACACTGCCCCGCCACAGCCGATCCACACTGCCCCGCCACAGCCGATCCCATTGTTCTCCACATTGCCCCACCACAGCCGATCCCATTGTTCTCCACATTGCCCCGCCACAGCCGATGCCATTGTTCTCCACACTGCCCCCCCACAGCCGATGCCATTGTTCTCCACACTGCCCCGCCACAGCCGATGCCATTGTTCTCCACACTGCCCCGCCACAGCCGATCCCATTGTTCTCCACACTGCCCCGCCACAGCCGATCCCATTGTTCTCCACACTGCCCCCCCACAGCCGATGCCATTGTTCTCCATACTGCCCCCCCACAGCCGATCCCATTGTTCTTCACACTGCCCCGCCTGTGGAAATATGCTCATTCCTGTGGCTCTTGTTCATCCCCTCTCCTCCCCACCCTCCCGTAGCAACAGACGTGTCTCTAGCCTGGAGGCTAGGGACACATCTGCACAGCGTTGGCTCCTGTCACCCAAGGGACCGCGCTGATTCCTGCCAGGTGACAGAAAGCTTCCGGTGTGTATGAGGCTTTACTTTATATAATGCTACAGAAGATGATGCAATAAAATATAAATCCATAATAATGAATCCAAAGACACAGCAAACCTTCCGGTCATTTCACATGGACCGTATTTCACCTACATGTTTAGATCTCTGTCTGAATTCCCTAAATAAACATAATTGTGTGTAGTTCTGGCCATACATCCTGCAATCTGATTTATTAGATTTATTTGGTTAACCTTCACACTTAAAGTGGATCTGAACTCAGAACTTCTTTTCTGATAGCAACAGATAAGCAACAGCATAATAACCTTTAAAGATAAACATTTCTTTGTTACAGCTGATACAAATCCTGCAATACATCTGCAGGGTGTCTCCTTCCTGCTTTCATGGAAGCCAACATAGGGTTAACATCCTGTATTTACAGATTATCTGCTCTGCTGAGGCTGCCGAGAATCCTGAGCTGACACAGCTGAGAGATCAAATTACAGTTTTGATTAGTCACAGATGAGGGGGGAATTAGACAGGCTAAACGAAATACATACAGGGTGCATTTTTCTCGGTTTTCCTTCTGTCCTGTGCAAGAGGTCAGGTTCACTTTAACACTATTTAACACTAAATTAACCCTATCAGGTAAGCCCTGTAAAATGTAACTTATTTTAGTTTAAAAATAGGCTACAAAATGTAATTTTGAAATGTAATATCTAAACGAGACCAGGATCTATGTACATTCTGGATCCCCATATGCTTTTAAGTACTCAAATAAAGCCCCATGGGGTCAGGGATCACTGTGTTCTCAACTAATAATGCTTCTATTTTACATCAAAGAACCCCCCACCAACCCAACATGTTTCACCCCCATAATTGGAGGCTTTGTCAGGGGATAAAAGTAGCAAAGTGCTATGGGTGAAAGTGCATAGTGCAAAACAACATCCAAATATACATTTCAGAGAGCAAAGAAACAGAGTGATGTGCTCGCCTGCTCTGACAGCAGCCAACTGAACCTGACAGCTGATCTCCTTTTACACTCTATGTGAAGGGGGGGGGAGGGGTGTGGACCATATGCAGCATAAGTCCGCCCCTACTTCATCCTCCCATTGGTCAGCTCATGATGCCAGTCATTTTCCCACTTCCCTATTGAGACAAGAAGGCAGAAGTTTAGAGACAAACCTTGGCCGTGTCGCGCTTCTCCTGGTCCTCGGAGGCAGCGTAGAGGGAGCCCAGGATCTTCATAGTCTCGTAGTTATTAGGATAGGCCTTCAGCACCTTCTCGAAGCACTGAGCCGCGTTCTCCTTGTCCCCTCGGTAGATGTACATCTGCCCCAAGCCGAAGAACGGCAGCACAAAGGAGGCAGCTGCAAACTGCGTGGCCTGGTAATAATACTGGAAGGCCTGGTCATAATCCTCCTGAGCAAGAGAGAAAGCAGAACCCCAATAAGGAATCACATACACCAGGAAAAAAGAGCAACCACATGTAAAGTTTAAAACACACCCGAAGCAAGAGGGGTATGGAGGCTGCCATATTTATTTCCTTTTAAACTATACCAGTTGCCTGGCTGTCCTGCTGATCCTCTGCCTCTAAAGGTGCCTATCGGTTGAAGAGATCAGCAGCACCACATGGATGTATTCAAGCTCTTTATTGCATAAAGATAGCCCCCAGGGACAGCGACAGACGCTGTTTCGGAGACAAGCTCCTTTCTCAAGCTGTATAGGCTCACTCAAAAGAGATAACAAACAAAGGCATTTATATACAGTTTCAATAGGGTCACATGGACCAATCAGATAACATCACAATACAAAAAAGCATAAGTATCCAATCACAGGGCAAAGCATAATGAGAGGACCTGATGGGAAACAGATATGTAAATCAGCAGCCGTTATCACAGCATGATTTGAAAAGTGTCATAACCCCAATGGCCAATCAGCACTTACCAAGTCAGGAGGACCTGATGGGAAACCACAGCAATGTCATAACGCTCCTCCCAATCTCCCAGGGGGCAATGCGAGAAGCGTACTGCTGAAAAACGGAACGAAATCCGTTTCCATGCGTAAAAGCGTCCTAGCAATGCGTAAAAATGTACGCATAAGATTCTCAATAGCATCCATGCGTAAAAGCGTCCTAGCAATGCGTAAAAGCGTACGCGTACAAAAAAGCCTACGTGCGTAAAAACGTCCAAACCACGCGCCAAAAACGCAGAAAAAAACGTATGCATAAAATCAAATACAGAACAATATAGAATAGCCGCTATGCCGAATGCAAAAATACGCAAACTGGCGCATAAAACGCATATAAAGCCGAACATGCTGACGAAGTCAGCACCAAAAAACATCAGATGATGACCAAAAGCGAAAAAATGCTAGTGCTGTGGTAAAGTAAGGCTGAGTGTGCCATGAGAGATAACCACCCTTACAGATAAATCGTTGTATTAGATGTAAAAGATACAATACCAATAAAGAGAACTGCATATCAAAAAGTAGCAACCCCCAGAATACTCAAAGTGTAACCACAAGGGGAACACACATAGCTGGACTCGGCAGTCAGCACACCGCCGACGCAGCATGTGAGGGCACAATATATCAATGAATCTTGTACTCAGATAGGATATCAACATTTAAATGCAAAAAGAAAGGTCATAATCACGGTTGAGACCGCCCCCTCCCAGGGTACCCAATCTCCTAATCCAACCCGCCTCCCGTCTAAGTAATTCCTTTTCCCTATTTCCTCTAAAATGAACAGGAACCCCATCTATAACTTGCACACGGAGCTGTGGTATAGAGTGGCGGAACTGGGTAAAATGGGCCGAGACAGATTGGGACATATTCTTGGTCCTGATGGCTGATTTATGTGAGGAGATACGTTCACGCAGTCACTGAGTGGTCTCTCCACGTATAATAGCCCACATGGGCATTTTAGTATATAAACTACATATGAAGAATCACATGTATACTGACCACGTATGCTGAACTCCGTACCCTTGGACGGGTGCCTGAACTTATCTCCCTTAAAAATCAAGCCACACATGACATCCTAAACATGGAAAGGTGCCATTTCGGCCACTCTGTACCACAGCTCGAGGTGTGCGTACTCGAATCTTGTCCCTGACCGTAGGGGCTCGTTTGAAGGATAACAAAGGAGGAAATTTAAACTCCGGAACCTGAGGAAAAGCACTTTGTAAGAGGCCCCAATGCTGCCGTACAATGGACCCCAGCTTATAGCTGCAGGCATTGTACCTGGAAACAAAAGGGAGTCTCACTCCTCCATGACGTCTTCTGGTGGGTTTATTGGATACCAGGGTGTGTTCAGGGTACCCCCTTGACCTAAATCTGTCCCTCATTTCATTAAGACGAATCTCGCACTGGCCGGAATCCGACACAATCCTGGAGACTCTCTGCAATTGTCCACCAGGAATGTGTTCCCTAGTCGACCTGGGGTGGAAGCTGGAGAATTCCAAAACAGAATTTCTATCTGTTGGTTTAACATACAGATCTGTCTGGAAACCACCGGGTCCCAAGACAACCTGAGTATCCAGAAAGGAAACACTCTTCGAGTCAAAGTGTGCCGTCAATCTAATGGGGGGGCATTTGCTCGAAAGCTCCTCAATGAATGAGTTAAGGGTCAACTGTGGCCCCCTCCAAACACAAAAAATATCGTCAATGTACCTCCATCAACAAACCACGTTGGCGGAAGTACATGCTGGTGTAGACGAATGCCTCTTCGTAGAGGCCCATGAAAAGATTTGCGTAGGAGGGGGCCACATTGGAACCCATTGCCGTCCCCCGTAATTGCTGATAGAAGACACCCTCAAACTCAAAGTAGTTCTCCTCCAAGATAATCTTCAAGAGTGAAACTGCAAACTTTCTCTGTTCAACGGTCAGGTCAGACTGTGTAAGAAGAAACCAATCGATAGCCTCCACACCCCCATCATGTGGGATGGAGGTGTAGAGGCTCTCGACGTCCAATGTAACCAGCGCGAGATCCGTGCAATCAATCTGAAGTTTACCCAACTTCTCCAAAAACATAGTGATGTCTTTCAGATAAGAATCTAAAGACACAACGAAGGGCTGCAAAAGCTTATCCAGAAACTTAGCCAAAGGGACAAACACTGAACCTACCCCGGCCACAATGGGTCTCCCCGGTGCCCGGAGCAGGTTCTTGTGAATTTTCGGTAAAGTATAAAAATTTGGGGGTCGCAGGGTGGTCACAGTAGAGGAATTTCCTTAAATCTTCATCGATGGTACCCCTAAAGTATGCATCATCAATAACGGACTTAATGCGTGAACAAATCCTCCGAATGGGGTCACCACTTAATTTCTTGTAGACTAAGGTATGGTCAAGCTGCGATAAAATCTCCTCTCTGTAGTAACTAGTGTCCATGACCACCACTGCTCCCCCCTTATCCGCTGCCCGAACAGTGATATCAGAGTTCCTCTGTATAGAAGCCAGCGCATCCCTTTTAGAACGACTTAAATTTGATTTGATCTTCAAATAACCATTGTTAAAGTCCCGCTCCATTGCCTTGATTCCATCCATCAATTTAGAAGCAAAGATATCAATAGTGGGGTGGCTGGGTGGAACAAAGGAACTCTTATTCGTAAGCTGATAGTCCCTTAATGAAAAAAGTCCTTCCCTTTCAATCCGTTGTCGAGGTAAAAAAGAGTTAGTGGAGAAGAAGGCCTTCAATTTAATACTTCGCAAAAAGCGATAGCATTCCTGTTCCATGAGGAAGAAATCCGGAGGGTTGGTGGGGCAGAAACCCAAACCATGATTAAGGGCCCTAGTTTCCTCATTCGAGAGCACATGATGTGAAATATTGACAACTAATTTTTGCGTTGTCGAAGATTCATTTTGTTGGTTTTGGGGACCTGCTTGTTGCTTCCGGCATCTTCGCTTGTACCGTTTGCCCCCTCGTCGTTTTTTCGACGTATAGTAGGTGAACTCTCACCCCCAGAAGATACTGGGACATCTGATGATGCCTCACCGTCAGACGGAGCCGGGCCCTTAGGTTGGCCTGGTTTTCCAGGACGCCTTGGTCTTTGGAAGGGAGGTCTCCTCTTACGAGCACTTGGAGCCTTCTGCCAGGCATATACAAAGCCCGAGGAAAAATCCATTGCGTCACGCTGGAACTTCATACGTTTCTCCTCTTCACCTGTATTTAGGTAAGTGTCCATACGGAGTTGTAATTGATCCTCATACTGAGTAAGCTCCTCAACAGGCAAAAGTTCCTCAAGGCTGGATTCGATCGTAGAGATCTTAGAATCGATCACTGGAAGCTCCTTGCGAATTCTCACCACAGTGTGCACCATGGCGTCGAAGGCCGCTTTATTCCAAATATGTTCCCATCCAACGCAGAAATCACCATCTCTAGGAAAGAGAAGTGGGGCCACATTTGCTCTCATCTGTCTTGGAATACGTCCACATCTGTGGTACTCGGCCAAAGTTTTGGCGTGCAAGTCGAGGTCAATGCGCCGATGCTTCAGCTGTTCCAGTTCTCTTTTCAGGGGCTTAGGATCCAGTTTTTGTAGAAAGGAGGTCTCACCAGCCGCCTCTGCCATAATCTGTGCCGCCTCCTCAACCGCATAGGCAAGGGTGATGGCCGCCAGGTTGCGTTCATTACCACTCACGGTGCCAGCATCTCGGACTATATCCATGTTGCACCACAGTCGATAGGCACCTTGGTGAGGGTATCCGTGTGCTAGGCTGATGTGGCGCTGTGGTCCAGCAGCTCCTAAGACATCGGTTGAAGAGTCTAAAGGTGCCTATACATCTAGTTATAATGGGCAGATTTGAACGAGAGCTGTCCATGCTCCGCAGGCTGATTCCCAATAGATTTTAGCATGAAATATCTCAGGAATCGGCCTTGTGATGCTGCATCCGTCGCTGCCCTTCATGCATTAATACTTTACCTGTCCGCTGTCACCTGCCGCAGTGCCCATCTGTCTTCTGCTTCCATTATTTGCACCTCACACGCTGCCGGTGTATAGCACTTACTATGGGTGTGACGTCACACACACGCCCCATGTGCTATACACCGGCAGCGTGAGGCTCAGATGCGGAAACGGAAAACAGAGGGGCACCGCGGCAGGTGACAGCAGACAGGTAAAGTATAAATAGACACTTGGGGGGCAGAAGGTCGTGGGCTCCGTCACGTTCGTCCCGATATCGCACACCGCTACCGCCGCGTACCCGATCGAGCACAACAGCCCGAGATTTACCAGCAGGTCCAATTGATACATGCAACCAATTTCGGGCCAAAATTGGTCACACCGTCGATCGGGCATGCTCTAGGAGGCACAGATTTTCATTCGATTGGGATCGGATGGTCAAACAGCCGCCATATCGAGTCAGATGTGTGGGCACCTTAGGACTTTAAAGAGAACATGTAACAAAAAAAAAGTTCCCCTGGGGGATACTTGCCTCGGGAGGGGGAAGCCTCAGGGTCCCAATGAGGCATCCCCCTCCTCTGTAGCTGCAGGCAGTCCAGCGCTGGCTCCCCCGAAGTGTCCGGCAATCATCCCTCGACAAGCGCTGATTTATTTACCTCTCTTGGCTCCAGCAGGGGGCGCTGTTGCGGCTCTTTGCACGGAGATAGGCGGAAATAGCCGATCTCCGTCGGGTTAGCTCTACTGCGCAGGTGCTGGAGACTTGCACCTGCGCAGTAGAACGGCCCGACAGCGATCGGCTATTTCCGCCTATCTCCGGGGCGGAGAGCCGATACTGCGCCTGCGCTGGAGCCGGGAAGGTAAATATTTACATCTCCGCTGTTTGGGGAGCTTTATCGCCACCGCTGTGGGACCAAGGAGGACGGGGGAAGCCTCAATAGGATCCGGAGGCTTCCCCCACCCCAGGTGAGTACCCCCCAGGGGAGGTTTTTCTCATTACAGGTTTTCTTTAAGCCATAGATCCGAACATGCATGTCGATCAGGTGTTGCTGTCTGGATTAGCTGCATGCTTGTTTCAGGTGTGTGATTCAGACACTACTGCAGCCAAAGGGATCGGCAGGACAACCAGGCAACTGGTATTGTTTAAAAGGAAATCAATAGGCAAGCCGGCATATGCCACTCAGTTTAGGTGATCAACTCCAGGCAAAATTATACATTTGTATTTGTAAATAAAAAACTCAAAAACCCTTTACAGGCTCAGTTTATTTTCTCCATGGGAGCCAGCAGAGGGAAGTTCCATATCTGCTTACAGACCACTCTTTCATCAAAAGGTCCCTCTGAACTTATTTGACTGGAGACAGTCACACAGGCCTCTTCTGGTCACAGCCTTGAATGATCACATCCCCACTGGGCATGTGTGACTTAGGTCCGCACATGCCCAGTAGAATGAAGCCGCTCCTGTATGGCTTTTTTACTCCATGCACAGGCGCTTTGTTCTACAGGGCTTCCGCTGACCTTACTTGTGCATGCTCTATCAGGATGTGCTCATCCACTGCTGGAAGAAGCTTACTGCATCCAAATAAGCTCAGAGGGCCAATTGTGCACTACCTCGCAGTCCCTCTCCCCACCCCAACAGAACACGTCGCTCAGCTGTAGCCTATAAACAAGTCTGTATGAGCTTGTGCTTAGGACTGCTGCCCTAGATATCAAGTCCTAATCTCCCCTCCCTCTTCAGGTGCCCATACACCTCGTGATCTGTCACCAGTTCAACCATCAGATCTCTCTCTGATCAGATTATAGAAGCATCTATTGCCTGCCCACACACTCCAGACAGATTTCAGCATGAAATTACTGGAAATCGCCCAAGCGCCGGGACACACAGGCAACCCCAATCCCCGTCGGTTCAACATTTGCAGTATGTCTGATGGATACATTCAACCAACATCGCCCTGAAATTGGCCCAAATGGTCAATCGTGCCAAATGGTCAATCGGGCATACTTGTGGTGGCACCAATTTGCATTCAATTCGATAATACCATTTCTATAGGGCTTTTCTCCCTGGGGACTCAAAGCGCTGTGACCTTGCATTATGCAGCCTCAAAGGCTAGGGAAAAGAGGTGAGTTTTTAGCCTTTTTTTAAAGCTGTCCAGAGAAGGAGCCTATCGTACTGATTGTGGAAGTGAGTTCCACAGAGTAGGGGCTGCATAGGAAAAGGCCCGAGCACTAAATGTTAAGTGTATCCTGGGAATAACCAGCTTCATCTTGTTGGCAGAGCGGAGGGTGCGTGGAGGGGCATAAAGTTCCAATAGATGCGCTATGTATTTGGGTCCCATGTGGTTTAGAGCCTTGAATGTCAGCAGGCAGATCTTAAAATTGATTCTCCATTTTACTGGCAACCAGTGAAGAGTTTGCAGTACTGGGGTGATGTGTGAGCTGATAATAATAATGTAACCAATTACTGAATCTGAGAGAGCCTAAAGCTTCGAGTCCTATGGGAGAAAAGCGCTATAGAAATATTATTGTCATCGGATGGTCAGCCGCCAAGTCGACCGATGAATGGACACCTTGAGAATGCTCAAGACGCACCAGAATGAAAGGTGTGTCAATCACTGTGCATAAGGTCCACTGTATTCCTTTATACAGCCTATGATGAGCACGTGTACAAAGTTAAAGTGGATCCGAGATAAACTTTTACTCATTGCATAATTGTGTTCCTTTCCTAGATAGTTTATAGGGCATTCCTCAAGCCAAATACTTTTTTTGTTTTAGTACTCTAATTCAGTGGTTCCCAACCTTTTTCCGGCCCGGGGAACACTTTCTGACCAAATTTTTCTCCGGGGAACCATGGGGCCAGTGTCGTGCGCAGCAGGCTATGAGGGGGGGGGGGAAGCGGGCGGCTGCTTGTCCGATTAGATTCCCCCGTAGTAGCCGCTCTCCTCTGTGGCATCTCCTATTACTGCAGCGCACGCTCGGCGTCTGCTGTGATGAGCAGGAAGCGGTACAGCGGCTTCCTGTAGCGGCGATATGCATCGCCGTTACCATGGGAACCGCTGTACCGCTTCCTGGTCATCACAGCAGCCGCCGAGTGTGCTGTTGTAATAGGAGATGCCACAGAGGAGAGCGGCTACTACGGTGGAATCTAAATCGGACCGGCCGCCCGCTCATGATAAGGTGACAGGAGCGGCGGCCGCGGGGAGGGAAGGAGCGAGAGGCCAGACCTGTACGGCACACCAGGCAACATCCCGCGGCACACTAGTGTGCCGAGGAAGAGCGGTTGAAAAACGCTGCTCTAATTCCCTATAAACTAAACAAGCCTTGCCCACAGCTCTTTTTGTGCTTTGGCACTGTAGCAAGGGCTTATGGGAGCTCAGTCTGGGCAGGAGGAGGTTACTAGCCAGAGATTTCAGAGGCAGAGGGGAGGGGGGAGGAGGAGAGGGGAGTGGAGTTTTCACAGGCTGAGGGCTGGAGATGCAGATCAGCTTGCCTGTGTGAAATGTGACAAACAGAACATGGCTGCCCTCATTGTATCACAGCAATAAATAATCATAAACTTTTAAAGCCGTTTGCAGCTAGATTTGCAGTGTAAACTATCTAAACTTTAGATAAGATATATAGACCAGTTAAGGTGCCCATACACTCGTCAGATTGGCAGAAGATAGATAAGAAATGCATCTGATGATCTATCTGATGCGTTTTTAGAACATTTTTTACCAGGATAGAATTCCAATAGATTTCAGTTTGAAATCTGTTGAAATTCGATCGGATGGCATTTTTTTGCCATCAGATTTCCATTAAGGCCAATGCAAACTGATAAGCAATCTCATCAGATCGACCTAAATTTTCCACCCTGCTAGTTCGATGGAAATCCATCGAAATCGATCGAAATCGGCCGTCGATCGGCCAACCGATTTGCGATCGATCGATCGATCGACCGCGATCGATCGGTCGGCCAGAAAATCGGCTGAGTGTATGGGCTGCTTTACTTGTTATAGTTACTTTTTTTATCTCGGATCTGCTTTAAGACAGGGTATAAATGAATTTGAGCGCCCTAAAATCGATTGTGCAATGAATCCTTATGGGATAGTTCATATCTGAGTGTTTCGTCTGCTTTCCGCTCAGCAAAGTGCAGCCTGTATCATTTTAGGGTGTTTTTGCTACAATGGAAGGTATAGGAAAAGCGCAAAACGCTCACAAAACCACTTTATGCGTCGATTTCCCCAGCACTTTTAATAATTAATACATTGTATTTATGTGCGTCAGGAAGTTAAAAAAATAAATAGCTCTGCAAAAGCACTTTACAAAAAAAATCGTAGCGCGAAGGTAAGTGCTGGGAGGGGGAAAAAAAAAAAAGTTGTTAGATTTTCTGTAATTAGATTATTTTTTGTAAAGTACTGGTAGAGACTGGTCATTATTTCTGGTGCATTGTCTTCTGGTTATCTCCTGCTGAGTAGAACAATGCCTAATTGCTAGGCAGATAGATGGTTAGATAGATAATTTACAACATGCTGGATATTATCTATCTGGCAGGTAAATATTACAGCAAATTGTATGGTGTGTACTAGGCATCAGATGTGAACAAAGTCTCAAAGGCTGCAGTGTGTTTAAGAGTCAATTAGCATATGAATGTACCCTCATGTACATAAGGTTAAGCATACATTGACAAGGATTCAGGACAGTGAATGCATTGTATTCAGGCTCTGGGCCATCTTACCTGGACATGGAAGGACCTGGCCAGCTGATAGCAGCTCTCAGCCTGCATGGCCTCCACCTCTGTATTGTGAAACGCATGGAGCGCCAAGTGCTGGACTTTGCTGTAATCCTGCAAGAAAACACGGATCAGTACCGGCAATACACAGAGACACTGCCAGCCATGCTTAAAGAGAACCTGTGCCCAAAGCAACCAGTGAAAAAAGATATCCATACTGCCCATTCTCCCTTTTCTGACTTCAATGATATTTTTATTTGCTGTTCTTTTAAGTTATATGCATGGTGTGAGACTCCAGTCTGAGTCATTAATTGTTCCCATGAATTCCTCCCTTAAAGAGAAACTGTACTCTAATATTCTTACAATAAAAAGCATACCATTCTATTCATTATTTTCTCCTGTGTCCCTCTGTGCTGTTTCTGCCACTCTCTGCTGCAATCCTGGCTTGTAATTAACAGTTTTAGGCAGTGTTTACAAACAAACTAACTAGCTTCTAATAGGCTCAGCTAAGCATAGTGTGTGAGTCATTCACAGTGTGCAGGGGGCCTGCAGAGGGTGTGTATCGCTTCTACCAATCACAAGCAGCCCTGCACATTCCACACAATCAATCCTTAGCCCGACAAACAGGACAGAGGAAAGATACATTGATTTATTACAGAGACAGTGCAGTTAGGAAAGACTGCAGTAAGCCAGAGCAGATTAGAACAGGCATAGGAACTTATAGGATAGAAGAACTAAGGCTGAAAAATTTGTTACAGAGTCTCTTTAAAGCGGAATAAAACTCAACAATTCTTCTTTGCTCTGAAACATTATTTACAGCATATTATATACTACCAGCATTTTTTTTTACTACAACAGTCATTCAAAGGGTTAAACAGGACAGAAAAGCACAATGCCGGGAAAGCTGGACACATCTGAACTGGAGATAATGTTATCTTGTGTTTAATTGTATCACGTGAGGAATGTAAACAAACACTTCTCTGACACTGCAGACTCTCCTGAACACAGACAGACAGCCAGGAAGTATTTCTGCTTAGATTTCAAGATGAAAAAAAAAACAGTTATGAATAAAATGCAAAGTCAGCTCTCAGAGCAAAAAAAAAAAAAAAATGTACTTTGGAAACTTGTAATTTCTAAATGAATAATAATACTTACGCACAAAAGTAAATATAACCGTATGACATATAAAAAGTAGGAAAACCTGTTTTTATTGAATATTATGTCAGGGTTTTGTACCGCTATAATTAACTTATCTTACTGGCTAAGTGTAACTAACGCTTAAGGTGGCCATACATCTAGCGATTTGGCTATACAATTTACTATTTCATTTGATCATTTTATCGAATAGAGTGTGCCCCAGTATGCCGAAAAAGTGCCAGATGATATGTTGAATCGACCAACTTAGTGGATCGAGAGACAGCACAGGAATCGGCTACTGTCCACGTTATTCGATCAACTCCAAATCAAATTTTTTTTGCGTTCAGGGCATGGAGACACAACATCGGTCAGATCGATTAGTGAAGGTGAATCGCAGAGGATATCTCTTGTAGTGTGTGGGGCACTAGTCGATCAACTTTTAATCAACCATCCTGAAGTCGATCGCTTTGTCGATTGAATCAGAATTGGTGGATTAATGGCTACTTTTACCATGCGATACCAGTGACAGGAATAATGGCCAGTTTAAGTTAATATGCTTGTTCTTGTAAAAGAGATAAACAGTCCCCACCACAAGGGAGGAGTGTGTGCTTGTTGCCTATGATTTGATTTGCAAATCCCCACTGTAAAAAAATGACAATCGGAAGCAGTGAAAACATTTCTGGGGAACCATTCTATCTCTTCTCATGTACACCGAGGAAGACACTTCCTGTGCTCATGCCTGCCCCCTCCCCAAGCTGCCCCCTTTAGCCTACTGTCACCCTCTGCAATACAGGCGACTGGATAAGTGGACCAGAATTCAGACAAGCTTGTTCTATGTCAGTCACTCAGGCAGGGAAGCTTTGGAGAGAGGTCTGTCAGTATGATAAGGTCTCTGTTGATTTGGCAGTCATGCCAAGAGCTGATGAACTCACCTTTTTGAAGAAGAAGTGGTTGGCCAGGTGGTTGAGTACCATGGGGTTGCTGGGGTCGATGGTATAAGCTTTAGACAGCAGCTGGACACCATTTTTAATAGCATCAGCCTGCAGGAAAGAAAGAATATATGCAGGTTACTATGAACATCTCTAATAATCATAGCACGGAAATTACAATTTAACTGCCCCCCCCCCCAAAAAAAAAACAACAACAAAAAAAACTCCTTCATTTTTACACTGAGAGCAGAAGCGTTAGAACTTTTTCCATCTAGTCACATATTTGCCTCCTCATTAAAGAGCAACTGACCTGAGAGGGATAAGGAGGCTGCCATATGTGTTTTCTTTTAAATGCATATTGCCTGGCTGCCCTGCTAATCCTGTCTCCTGAGTACGCAGACAAATCCCAGAAGCTGTGCCATGCACGGCTATGGGACTCGCTGCCACATGTGCGGAAACTTGCTACAATGTCGGCTCAATCGCTATGGCAAGCGATTCGGCCGGCGGCAGCATCATCCCCTACGGCAGAGTTTCCCTGCGTGATTTGCATGTGGGAAAACGCTTCAGATTTGGCCCGATTTCCGCAATAGTGTAAACGGGCCCTAACAGTAGTCCTGAGCAACAAGCTCATGGAAAAGCAACCTTAGATGTGTGATGTGTGTCTGGTGTGTGATTCAGAGACTGATGCATGAAAGATCAGCAGCACTGCCAGGCAACTGGTATTGTTTAATATAACATAAATATGGCAGCCTCCATATACCTCTCGCTTCAGGTGTCCTTCAAAGAGAAACTGGCTTTTTATCGTATCTCTCTCCGACACCAAAGGCTTAAATCTGAGCTCTTGACACCAGAAGTAACCAAAAGCAGTAAAAAACAATGCACATTATACCAGAAAAGCTTTTTGACAGATATCTCCAAAAAGTTTTACCCGGGTCCTGTTTGAACAGGAAGTAAAGACTATAATCCCCAATAACAATAATGATACTTCCATAGTTACTAAAATACTAAAATGTATGCAAAAGTGACAACAGCACAACATACATACATACACACACACGAGTATAAGTCTAGAAATTTAGTTCTGATTCACTTCATAAAAGTCTAGGAGTCGACTTATACACGAGTCACTGGGTAAAACCGAGGGGGGGGGGGGGGGGGGGTGTGTGTGTGTGTGTGTACCTTAGGGACTCCTTTTTAATTATGTATAGCATATTCATTTCATGAGGGTATATTTCTGTTATTTTTGCAAATAAGGCATTGCAATTAGTGATATAGTAGAAACAACCACAAAACTGAAAACTAAACAACTTCATTTCTAAATAAAATGTGTGGTTTTATCTACAGTTAATACTGTAGCTGGAAACTGAGAAATAATGCATATTTTTCTTATTATTCCCGTTAAAATGCATATAAAATAATTCTTAACAAAAAGTATCACCAATAGAAAGCCCATTTTGGGGCAAAAAAACAATGTCTACATCATTTAGGTGTGATAAGCAGTTATAAAGTTATTGAGGAATGAATGGGAGAAACGCTGAAATGTGATATTGCTCTGGTCCATAAGGGAAACAACCTGTAGTGGTCAAGAGGTTAATGCATCTGCTTACCTCTTTGTTGTTCAACTCGAGGACTGCCAGTCCCACAAGAGCTCCGACGCATTTTGGGTTAAGTTCCAGGGCTCTGCTGAAGGCCAGACGAGCCTTATCGAGCTTGTTCAGTTTGACAAAGCAGTGTCCCATACCCAGGCGGACTCCAGCTGCAGGACAGAAGAAACACGCCATGAACATCTCACACAGCAGAGATAAAACTTTATCCAATCCCAAAAACTGCACATGAACAAAACTTAACTTTCTCAAGTGGGAGTCGCTATGGCCTGTCCCCTCCCAATAGAAGGTACTGAAACTAGACCAAGCCTAATAAAAACAAGAGCCATGTAGACCCACGTTTCTATGAAGGCCATAACCGCCTGTACTTCAAAGACTACACCTGTGAGTGCTTTTGCGAATAAGTAATATTGCCTGTTTACAAATTACAGTTTATCTGCTTTAAAAAAGCTGCCGTTGCATTTTATCGCATAGCTGCTATATTTATATATTGCAAAGTACCTAGTGATCATCTCTCGCCTTTCACTTCCTTCTGCTAAGCCTGCAGCTGAGTTTCAGCAGTGCTACGAATGTTTACCAATTGATGCTGATAAGGTAATGTAAAGAATAGACAATGTAATCACCTCATTGGGATTAGCACGAAGCTTCCCACTAAGGAAAAAGTGCTGTGTTTAACTGTTTGAATGCTGTTCTGCTACCATTTTTTTTTCATAGTAGGTTTTATGGTGTTAAAGAGTAACTGTCAGGCTGCAAAAGCTAATTTAAACCTCTATTCTCCTGTGTTAAACAGTTTAGAAGGAAGCCAAAAAGGCAATACTGAAGTTAAAAATCTCTCTTACTATAATGTGTGCTGAACAGCAAGGCCCTTTATTCCCAAGCTCCTAAGGAGGACGCAGGCCGAATAACAGATACTGCAAAGCATTCTGGGGCTGCCTCTTCTCCCCACTGCACTACCTTGGGTCATCCCCCTTCATTTCCCTATCACGCCTAGGCTGCTTTCTCAGTGAGACGTTACAGGCTCATGTTACAGCAGCTTGTAACAGCAGCCAGCACTGAAAAATCACAGGGCATATGTTCTGTTAGAGTATACTGCATAAGTCCGCTATTGTTCCTAGCCACATGGCTAATTAATATTCACTTCACAGTAGTGTTGTCCATTACGATCTTTTTTGTGAGTGGAATCATCAGGAAGCAGGGAGGATATGACATCACAATTAGCTTCATAGGAGACAGACAAACATGGAACCTGCCATGAGCTGTCAGGAGCATCATTCTCTGCAAATACTATATAAAAATTCTGTGAAATCCAAACGTGGACAGAAAAAAGGCATATGTAATGTAAGTAGAGCCAATATTTAGCTACTGATATATGTGTTTTTTTTTCTCTGAGACCCTATACCTAACAGCTCCTCTTTAATAGCCTTTTAGAGCAAAGAAGAAATGCTGAGTTTCATACCACACAAGCTTCCATATAGAAATGCCAGGATGGTATTACTAGGCAATGATGCTTGTCAAGTAGAACACTTCACTCACCTGGGCAGCCGGGGTTGGTGCGGAGGGCTTTCTTATAGTAGGCAAGAGAACCTCTGTAGTCCTTTTTGTTAAAGGAGATACA
Organism: Hyperolius riggenbachi; assembly: GCF_040937935.1. Classification (NCBI taxonomy): domain Eukaryota; kingdom Metazoa; phylum Chordata; class Amphibia; order Anura; family Hyperoliidae; genus Hyperolius; species Hyperolius riggenbachi. Next base: position 219,488,470 of record NC_090656.1, read on the forward strand.
GGCTTTTCCTGAAAGAAATGAGATATATGAAGAACAGAACTGCAGAAGAAAGCACCAAAGTATGCCAAACTGGCCGCCGCTATAACTTACCGAGCAGGGCCGGGATGTTGTTTGGCGACTGGTTTAGCACGAAATGAAACTGAGCATCAGCCTGGTCCATCTTGTCCCCTTCCAGGAGACAGAAGCACGCTCGTCCCAGCAAGTGGTTCTGGGGAGAGAGAATATGGATTTACAAATGAGACTGGTGACAGGACACTTCTCCAAGCAGAACTATAAATTCCTTCCGCTCCATACTGCATTCAGGACTTCTCATGAGCTTCTCCTCTGAAACTCCATTCCACAACCCATCTGGCACTCACACAGTGCCGAAACCACCATAGCAGTAATGATATACTGCGCAGGGCACGTAAGGGTAATTTGGGGTTCAGTCGATCGCCGCACCCAGAATTACATCTCCCTCCAAGTTGCTACAACTCAGAGTGAATAGTATTTTAAGCCGCTGGGGATTTGAGCGGCAGCAGGGTGAGACGTCAATTGGCTCACCCTGCGCCCAGCTCTCCGGCGGCATACATATACAGTACGTACGCCAAAAACTACCCCAAAATACACCTCTGCAGACAGACGTGGTGTGAAGGGCTATCCAGCTACTGGCCCAGATTAGTCTAATTTTCTTCTACTCTGGATGGCACATCCACTAACTGGCCACTTATACATAGTTTAGCAACTCCCATTACATTACCTTATGTTTAAAGGGCAGCTGAAGTGAGAAGGATATGGAGGTTGCCATATTTATTTCTGGCTAATCCAGACGCCATGCATATGAAGAAGCTAGCACATCCAAGAATTATCTTTATTGTTTTCTTGCAAATAAGCCAATGTTTCAAAGCCACGCAGGGCCCCTTTACCAAGGCAAACGCTGCTCTAGGCAACAATCTGTCTGCCTCTTCAGGGTAAACGTAAAAGGTGAGGTGGGGAGTCTCTGCTCCTCTTCGCACTCACAGATATGATGTGCATCCAGCAGGCAGCTATAGCTGTAGCCTCCCTAGTGTTTCCAGCTTGATTATGCAATCTCACTGCCATACACCCCTCTTGTAGACTAGACGAGACTTTTTTGACAGTCAATGTACTGTTATCAGAGACATTTGCAGGATCTTGTTTTGTTGAGAGCTCCTTGTATGTTAACCCATTTATCTACTGTGCAGCGCTGCGTAATATGTTGGCAATACATAATAATCCCTCCATGAATAAACAAATGTCACATCATCCTTTGTGTGGCAAACCATTCCATCTCTACACTGTTAAAGAGACACTGAAGCGAAAAAAAATTATGATGTTATGATTTGTATGTGTAGCACAGCTAAGAAATAAAACATTAAGATCAGATACATCAATGTAACTGTTTCCAGTACAGGAAGAGTTAAGAAACTCCAGTTGTTATCTCTATGCAAAAAAGGCATTAATTTCTACTGGAGAGGGCTGTTATCTGACTTTTATTATCTCAACTGTAAGTAAAGTTTTCTTTTCCTCTGGCAGAGGAGAGGTCATTAGTTCACAGACTGCTCTGAAAGAATAATTTTGAATGCAGAGTGTTGTGTAATCTGCACATATTATAGAATGATGCAATGTTAGAAAACACACTATATACCTGAAAATAAAAATATGAAAATATTTTCTTTGCTGCTAATCTTCTAGTAATTATTCATAGTACACAACCAATTCATTATATCATATTTTTTTTTCGCTTCAGCGTCTCTTTAACCACTTGCCGACCGCACGCTTATACCGTGTGTCGGCAAAGTGGCAGCTGCAGGACCAGCGACGCAGTACTGCGTCGCCAGCTGCAGGCTGATTTATTAGGAAGCAGCCGCTCGCGCGAGCGGCTGCTTCCTGTCAAATCACGGCGGGGGGCTCTGTGAATAGCCTGCGGGCCGCCGATGGCGGCTCGCAGGCTAAATGTAAACACAAGCGGAAATAATCCGTTTTGTTTACATTGTACGGCGCTGCTGCGCAGCAGCGCCGTAAGGCAGATCGGCGATCCCCGGCCAATCAGCGGCCGGGGATCGCCGCCATGTGACAGAGGACGTCCTGTCACTGGCTGCACAGGACGGATAGCGTCCTGTGCAGCCCGGATCACTGGGGGGACAGGTAGGAGAGGGAGGGAATGTCGCCGCGGAGGGGGGCTTTGAGGTGCCCCCCCCGCAACATGCCACCAGCAGGAGCGATCAGACCCCCCCTGCACATCATCCCCATAGGGGGGAAAAAGGGGGGGGGGCAATCTGATCACTCTGCGTGCCCTCTGATCTGTGCTGGGGGCTGCAGAGCCCACCCAGCACAGATCCCATCAAACAGCGCTGGTCCTTAAGGGGGGGTAAAGGGTGGGTCCTCAAGTGGTTAAGCAAGGATGCAGGCTGCTTACCTGGTCGTACATGATGATCTTGTCGGCCATGGTATATAGCAAGGTGGCCTGTGTGATCAGCTCCTTCTTGCCGTCCTTGTTCTTCTCCTTCCTGGCCTGCTGGACATAGTAGGCCGCCAGGGTGTCCAGACAGGTCATCTGGTCTTTCTCGTGGTCTCGGTAGTCGAGGTTTCCATCTATGCGAGCCGCTTCCAGCAGCTTCACAAAATCCTCTGTCTTCCCCTGCTTGAAATACTCCAGCTGGTGGGGAAAGAATTACCAGTAAATAATACATTGTGAACATTTAAGGTAGTCATACATGAGGCGACTTGGAGGTCAAACGACCATCTGATTTGATAATCATTATCGGATGAAAAACGGTGCCGCCAAGAGCATGCCCGATCAACGATGAGACCAATTCCGGGCCGAAATTGGTTCCATGTATTGATCAGACAGGCTGCAAGATGTCGGACCGACTTGCCCGATCGGTTGCACGGTGGTAATGTGTGATATCAGGAAGAGAGACGATGCAGCATACTTTACCTGTGCGTGTCTGCCACTGGCTCCATCTTCATATATGCGCCCCATGTGGTTGCCAGTGTATACATGGGCGCGTGTGTGACATGTCGCACATCCAAGTATATGCCGGCAACCATGTGAGCCGCGTGTATGAAGAGGGAGCCAGCGGCGGACTCGGACAGGTAAAGTACAGTGTTCTCCCCAGGATCAAACAGGTGGGCGCGCCGCCCGGGTCAAATCCATTCCCGCCCGGCTGGTTCCCAGCTGTCATCCTGTGCCCGGATGTCAGGACGCGCCGGGCTCTCTGACAAAAATAATCCAGCAGCGCTGTCCTGAATGTACGCTGCACTATGCACGAGCTCTCGCGCTTCCCGGGGAGCTCGTGCAACGATTGGCTGAGCGGCAGTAAGAGGCTGTCCTGAAGCTGCTCCTCTATGCACGAGATCTCGCGCTTCCCGGCGAGCTCGTGCGCTGACTGGTGCGGCGGCAGTAAGAGGCGGGGAGACAGTGGCTAAGCCGATATCCCACAGCGCGCATTACAGACTGTCTAGCTGCTCTAGCATACTGATCTGTAAGTAAGCGCTGGGGCGGCTGTCTGCACGTGGTTGCGGCTGACTGTAGAAGCTTAATGTTATTTAATATGCTGCACAATATTACCGGTGGGGGCGAGGGGTGTCAGTCGGTGGTATTGAAGACAGTGTGCAGGTGCTATATATGATCAATATATATATATATATGGCCCCTGCACACTATCTGCAATACCCACTGACCCCCCAGCCCTCACAGGAAATATCAGGCATATTAAATAACATTAAGGCAATGGAAGTAGGGAGGGAAACAATGACTTAAAAAAAAATACTGGAAATAAATATAATTACATGAAAAAGTACAATGCATGAAATAAAGGACAAGGGGTTGATTCATCAAAGGATATAGCACGAGCAACCTCCTTGCCTAATAAATCAACGCAACCTTTTTTGTTTCCCCGCACACTTGTGTAGTGTAGTGTAGCGTGCGTAGCTAAGCAACGGCCGCAGCTCATGAAAGCCATGTGGTAGTGACTTTTTGCTACCGCGATGCTGCATTGATCAGGCACTACTATTAACTATCACTACTGTGTAGGTTTTGTAAGCACCGGGCGTTTAGTTATGCACGTTACGCTAAGGCCCCTTTTACACGTAATCAGTTGCTGTGCGTTAGTACGCATTTTTTCCATAGCAGTGCATTGTGACAAACATTTCAGTTAAAACGCGTTAAGTGTGAAAGGTGCCATAGGAAAACATGGGCAATACATTGAAAATCAGTTTTCTTTAAGTTTTAACAGAGCAACTGATTAAGTGTAAAAAGGGCCCTAACACTAGAGTGCGTAGCAAGCAGAGAAATAAATTAAGTTGCGCTGATTTATTAGCGAGACCAACTAACTAGCGAGACCAAAGTTGCTTGCGCTCTTTCCTTTGATGAAATTCTCCAGAGGTAACCTTTAGGCCCTGTTCACACAGGGATTTCGTCAACGTGTGCAGGAGGCAGACACGCACGACATCAGACATCAGTCTGATGTTTACACACACTACAGTGTTCTCCCCAGGCTCTTTTCGGCCTCTTGCACACTGCAAGCAAATCAGATTCAGATTTTTAATCTGTTTTTACATCCGATTCCGATTCAGATTTTTAATCTTAACTGCATGCTGCGTTTTTTGATCCGTTTTTCTGTTGAATGTATTCCAGGAAAATCGGAAACGGAATCGGAAACGGAATCGGAAAACGGATTTGCAGTGTGCAGGGAGCCTTAGGCGGGTGCTCCACCCGGTTATTTTTGGTGACCACCCGGCTGTTATCTGCTCACCACCTTCCTCAAAAGCACCAGCCCTGCATTATATCATCTCACTCCACCCGGCTATTTTTTCATGCCACCCGGCTACTTTTTCATACCACCCGGCTGGAAAAAAATTCTGGGGAGAACACTGAAGTATGCTGCACTGACGGCAGGGCTGTGGAGTTGGAGTCAAGGAGTCGGGACAATTTAGGGCACCCGGAGTTGGAGTCGTGGTTTCAGAAACTGAGGAGTCTGAGTCGCATGATTTTTGTACAAAATCCACTGCCCTGTTAAGTATTAGACTAAGGAGTTGGAGTCTGAGCAATTTTGGGTACCCAGAGTCGGAGTTTCAGAAACTGAGGAGTCGGAGTCGGAAGATTTTTGTACCGACTCCACAGGCCTGACTGACGGGAACAATTTACCTTAGGGGGGACATCGGCAAGGCGGAGGATGTGGCGTCACAATGCCAATTCCCAAGAGATTTCATGCTGAATTGGCCTGAAGTGTATAGGCAGTCCACAGATCTCTCTCAGATCAGATTCCATCAGCCTCTTGGTCAATCTGCCCATACAGCTTCTCAATGCATGGGCACCTTAACCACTTAACGACCACCTAACGCCGATAGGCTGCGGCTGGTCTTAAGTGGGTTTCTATGGGTTCGAGTGGCCTTTTCCTGTCAGTTCACGGAGGGTGTCTCCGTGAACAGTCTGTGAGCCTCCAATCGCGACTCGCAGGCTAAATGCAGACACCCGGGGACATAATCCCCGGTGTTTACATTGTACGGCGCTGCTGACGCAGCAGCACCGTAAAGGAGATCAGTGATCCCCGGCCTCGGATCACCAGCATCTGATAGGCTGAAGCCTATCAGAGGCGGTACAGGACGGATCGCTGTCCTGTACCGCCTATGCTGAGGAGGAGAGGGAGGGGGGGAATAGCGCTGCAGAGGGGGGCTTTGAGGCTCGGCAGTAGGCAGCGGTGGCGATCATACCCCCCCAGCAGGACATCCCCCTAGCACACACTTGCTCGTTCCCAACCACTGTCTGAAGTATATGCACACAGGTAGCTGCTTGCTTGGCAGTTGGAAAAAGCTGTTATTTCCTACAATGCAATGAGAATCTCTATGAACCACACACAGCAAACTTCCAGATCCGGCACAGTGTCCTGACTGCCCTGGCTGTGCACATGCTCAGTACAAAAAAGCCAGGGACACACAACCATTCAGTTGATGACGCAGGGACACTTGCATTTTATTGTAGAGGATAGTAGAACAATGCAAAATTCTCACCGCCAGGGCAATCCATATGTGCAGCTGAGTATGCTCCTGTTTCAAGATGCTGATAACTTCATCTCCTTCTGGAAGCTGATCAAAATCAAGCTCGATGACCTGAAGAAAGACAGATAAACAGAGGTAAATGCGGATTTGTGTTAATGCTACTCCTTGCGAGGATACAGAGCAGCCTGCATTTATGAAGAGAACCTATCTGTATGAATACAGAATAGGGCACAGTGAGGCATCAGGAATATGAAGGTCAAAGATCAGGCTGCAGTGGGTTTATAAGGAATACAGCCTCAGAGATTGCAGAAGTGGGGCATTGGGGATGCAGGATCAGACAGCAGTGTGGCATTGGGGACTTGAATGGGTAATAAGGGATCCAGGGTCAGTGATCAGGCAGCAGTGGGGGATAGAAGGGATCAGTGATCAGGCAGCAGTGGGGGATAGAAGGGATCAGTGATCAGGCAGCACTGGGGGATAGAAGGGATCAGTGATCAGGCAGCACTGGGGGATAGAAGGGATCAGTGATCAGGCAGCACTGGGGGATAGAAGGGATCAGTGATCAGGCAGCACTGGGGGATAGAAGGGATCAGTGATCAGGCAGCAGTGGGGGATAGAAGGGATCAGTGATCAGGCAGCACTGGGGGATAGAAGGGATCAGTGATCAGGCAGCACTGGGGGATAGAAGGGATCAGTGATCAGGCAGCAGTGGGGGATAGAAGGGATCAGTGATCAGGCAGCAGTGGGGGATAGAAGGGATCAGTGATCAGGCAGCAGTGGGGGATAGAAGGGATCAGTGATCAGGCAGCAGTGGGGGATAGAAGGGATCAGTGATCAGGCAGCACTGGGGGATAGAAGGGATCAGTGATCAGGCAGCACTGGGGGATAGAAGGGATCAGTGATCAGGCAGCACTGGGGGATAGAAGGGATCAGTGATCAGGCAGCACTGGGGGATAGAAGGGATCAGTGATCAGGCAGCACTGGGGGATAGAAGGGATCAGTGATCAGGCAGCACTGGGGGATAGAAGGGATCAGTGATCAGGCAGCACTGGGGGATAGAAGGGATCAGTGATCAGGCAGCACTGGGGGATAGAAGGGATCAGTGATCAGGCAGCACTGGGGGATAGAAGGGATCAGTGATCAGGCAGCACTGGGGGATAGAAGGGATCAGTGATCAGGCAGCACTGGGGGATAGAAGGGATCAGTGATCAGGCAGCACTGGGGGATAGAAGGGATCAGTGATCAGGCAGCACTGGGGGATAGAAGGGATCAGTGATCAGGCAGCACTGGGGGATAGAAGGGATCAGTGATCAGGCAGCACTGGGGGATAGAAGGGATCAGTGATCAGGCAGCAGTGGGGGGTAGAAGGGATCAGTGATCAGGCAGCAGTGGGGGGTAGAAGGGATCAGTGATCAGGCAGCAGTGGGGGGTAGAAGGGATCAGTGATCAGGCAGCAGTGGGGGGTAGAAGGGATCAGTGATCAGGCAGCAGTGGGGGGTAGAAGGGATCAGTGATCAGGCAGCAGTGGGGGGTAGAAGGGATCAGTGATCAGGCAGCAGTGGGGGGTAGAAGGGATCAGTGATCAGGCAGCAGTGGGGGGTAGAAGGGATCAGTGATCAGGCAGCAGTGGGGGGTAGAAGGGATCAGTGATCAGGCAGCAGTGGGGGGTAGAAGGGATCAGTGATCAGGCAGCAGTGGGGGGTAGAAGGGATCAGTGATCAGGCAGCAGTGGGGGGTAGAAGGGATCAGTGATCAGGCAGCAGTGGGGGGGGGGGGGGTAGAAGGGATCAGTGATCAGGCAGCAGTGGGGGGGGGGGGGTGTAGAAGGGATCAGTGATCAGGCAGCAGTGGGGGGGGGGGTAGAAGGGATCAGTGATCAGGCAGAAGTGGGGGGGGGGAAGAAGGGATCAGTGATCAGGCAGCAGTGGGGGGGTAGAAGGGATCAATGATCAGGCAGCAGTGGGGGGTAGAAGGGATCAGTGATCAGGCAGCAGTGGGGGGGTAGAAGGGATCAGTGATCAGGCAGCAGTGGGGGGGTAGAAGGGATCAGTGATCAGGCAGCAGTGGGGGGGGGGGTAGAAGGGATCAGTGATCAGGCAGCAGTGGGGGGTAGAAGGGATCAGTGATCAGGCAGCAGTGGGGGGGGGGGGGGGTAGAAGGGATCAGTGATCAGGCACCAGTGGGGGGTAGAAGGGATCAGTGATCAGGCAGCAGTGGGGGGGGGGGGGGGTAGAAGGGATCAGTGATCAGGCAGCAGTGGGGGGGGGGGGTAGAAGGGATCAGTGATCATGCAGCAGTGGAAGGGGGGGGGGGGGGTGGAGGGGATCAGTGATCAGTGATCATGCAGCAGTGGAAGGGGGGGGGGGGTGGAGGGGATCAGTGATCAGGCAGCAGTGGGGGGGGGGGGATCAGTGATCAGGCTGCAGTGGGGGGGTAGAGGGGATCAGTGATCAGGCAGCAGTGTGGGGGGGTAGAAGAAATCAGTGATCAGGCAGCAGTGGGGGGTAGAAGGGATCAGTGATCAGGCAGCAGTGGGGGGGGGGGGGGTAGAAGGGATCAGTGATCAGGCAGCAGTGGGGTAGGAGGGATCCAGGGTCAGTGATCATGCAGCAGTGGGGTAGAAGGGAACCAGGGTCAGTGATCAGGCAGCAGTGGGGTAGAAAGGATCCAGGGTCAGTGATCAGGCAGCAGTGGGTAGAGGGGATCCAGGGTCAGTGATCAGGCAGCAGTGGGAAGAGGGGATCCAGGGTCAGTGATCAGGCAGCAGTGGGATGGAAGGGATCCAGGGTCAGTGATAAGGCAGCAGTGGGGTAGGAGGGATCCAGGGTCAGTGATCATGCAGCAGTGGGGTAGAAGGGAACCAGGGTCAGTGATCAGGCAGCAGTGGGGTAGGAGGGATCCAGGGTCCGTGATCAGGCAGCAGTGGGGTAGAAGGGATCCAGGGTCAGTGATCAGGCAGCAGTGGGGGGTAGAAGAGATCGGTGATCAGGCAGCAGTGGGGGGGTAGAAGGGATCAGTGATCAGGCAGCAGTGGGGGGGGGGGGGGGTAGAAGGGATCAGTGATCAGGCAGCAGTGGGGTAGGAGGGATCCAGGGTCAGTGATCATGCAGCAGTGGGGTAGAAGAGAACCAGGGTCAGTGATCAGGCAGCAGTGGGGTAGAAGGGATCCAGGGTCAGTGATCAGGCAGCAGTGGGTAGAGGGGATCCAGGGTCAGTGATCAGGCAGCAGTGGGTAGAGGGGATCCAGGGTCAGTGATCAGGCAGCAGTGGGGTGGAAGGGATCCAAGGTCAGTGATAAGGCAGCAGTGGGGTAGGAGGGATCCAGGGTCAGTGATCAGGCAGCAGTGGGGTAGGAGGGATCCAGGGTCAGTGATCAGGAAGTAGTGGGTAGAGGGGATCCAGGGTCAGTGATCAGGCAGCAGTGGGTAGAGGGGATCCAGGATCAGTGATCAGGCAGCAGTGGGGTGGAAGGGATCCAGGGTCAGTGATAAGGCAGCAGTGGGGTAGAAGGGATCCAGGGTCAGTGATAAGGCAGCAGTGGGGTAGAAGGGATCCAGGGTCAGTGATCAGGCAGTAGTGGGTAGAGGGGATCCAGGGTCAGTGATCAGGCAGCAGTGGGTAGAGGGGATCCAGGATCAGTGATCAGGCAGCAGTGGGTAGAGGGGATCCAGGATCAGTGATCAGGCAGCAGTGGGGTAGAAGGGATGCAGGGTCAGTGATCAGGCAGCAGTGGGGTAGAGGGGATCCAGGGTCAGTGATCAGGCAGCAGTGGGGTAGAAGGGATCCAGGGTCAGTGATCAGGCAGCAGTGGGGTGGAAGGGATACAGGGTCAGTGATCAGGCAGCAGTGGGGTAGGGGGAATCCAGGGTCAGTGATCAGGCAGCAGTGGGTAGGGGGGATCCAGGGTCAGTAATCAGGCAGCAGTGATCAGGCAGCAGTGGGGTAGAAGGGATCCAGGGTCAGTGATCAGGCAGCAGTGGGGTAGAAGGGATCCAGGGTCAGTGATCAGGCAGTAGTGGGTAGAGGGGATCCAGGGTCAGTGATCAGGCAGCAGTGGGTAGAGCGGATCCAGGGTCAGTGATCAGGCAGCAGTGGGTAGAAGGGATCCAGGGTCAGTGATCAGGCAGTAGTGTGTAGAGGGGATCCAGGGTCAGTGATCAGGCAGCAGTGGGTAGAGGGGATCCAGGGTCAGTAATCAGGCAGCAGTGGGTAGAGGGGATCCAGGGTCAGTAATCAGGCAGCAGTGGGTAGAGGGGATCCAGGGTCAGTAATCAGGCAGCAGTGGGTAGAGGGGATCCAGGGTCAGTAATCAGGCAGCAGTGGGTAGAGGGGATCCAGGGTCAGTAATCAGGCAGCAGTGGGTAGAGGGGATCCAGGGTCAGTAATCAGGCAGCAGTGGGTAGAGGGGATCCAGGGTCAGTGATCAGGCAGCAGTGGGTAGAGGGGCAGCAGTGGGTAGAGGGGATCCAGGGTCAGTGGTCAGGCAGTAGTGGGTTGGAATTGGAAGGGATCCAGGGTCAGTAATCAGGCAGCAGTGGGGTAGAAGGGATCCAGGGTCAGTGATCAGGCAGCAGTGGGTAGAGGGGATCCAGGGTCAGTGATCAGGCAGCAGTGGGTAGAGGGGATCCAGGGTCAGTGGTCAGGCAGTAGTGGGTTGGAATTGGAAGGGATCCAGGGTCAGTAATCAGGCAGCAGTGGGGTAGAAGGGATCCAGGGTCAGTGATCAGGCAGCAGTGGGTAGAGGGGATCCAGGGTCAGTGATCAGGCAGCAGTGGGTAGAGGGGATCCAGGGTCAGTGGTCAGGCAGTAGTGGGTTGGAATTGGAAGGGATCCAGGGTCAGTAATCAGGCAGCAGTGGGGTAGAAGGGATCCAGGGTCAGTGATCAGGCAGCAGTGGGTAGAGGGGATCCAGGGTCAGTGATCAGGCAGCAGTGGGTAGAGGGGATCCAGGGTCAGTGGTCAGGCAGTAGTGGGTTGGAAGGGATCAGTGATCAGGCAGTATATATGTATTGGGTGTACTGGGTCAGGAGTGGATGGGGGGGGGGGAGGTCAGGCGGTGCTGGGGAGGGGGTCCCAGAGGATCCGGGGTCAGGCGGGGGTGGTATATGGGGGGAGGGTCAGGGCTCCCCAGGCTCACCTCATCCGTGTCCCGCAGGGGGATCTCTATAGAGCCGCGCGACATCTCGCCGTCTCCCTCCGCACCGAGCAGCCCAGGACACGGAACTCAACTCGCCACACACCGGAAGCCGAGGAGCGGATGTGACGTCGCGAAGTTCTACGTCAGGCACAGAGCGACGTCTGAGGTCACAATCGAAACTGCGTATGACGTAGCGCCGCCGTGGTGATTAGGTGACTAAATTGGAAGGAGCAATGGAAGCCTTTGCTGGCATCTGTGCTCTTCTATTACTGTATTCTATTATTATTATTACTACTACTTGGTGGTACTATTGTTGATAATTCATAAAATAATACATAATATTATTATTAGTGCTGCTACTGCATTATGATTATTACTGACTCTTGGTTATTATTTATCCACTATAATAGGCATATCTCCCAATTTTTTGAGATAAGAAAGAGGGACACCTTTAAAAGAGTTATCAGGCATTTTTGAAAAAAAAAGCTCACCTGGGGCTTTCTCCAGCCCCTTGCAGCCGCCTGTCCCACGCCGACCACTCCGCCGTCGCCCAGGTCTCCGCACACGGGGCAGAGGCCGACCCCGAGGTCATCCTTACCTTACTGCACCTGCGGAAACCGCCTCTGTCAATCAAGCCCACATTGTACGCCGCTTACTGCGCAGGCACAGTAAGCCGCATACTACGTGGCGTGGGACAGTTGGCTGCAAGAGGCAGGAGAAAGCCGCAGGTGAGTAAAGCTTATTTTTTTCAAAAATGCCTGATAACTCCTTTAAGACACGCCGTGCATATCACAATGAATTCATAAGTAAAAGACATAGTTTTATAATTCCAACCACACTGGCTAGGGTTGTTGCTCGGGTCCCCGGAGATCCGGGGCACCTCTAGGTGCACAAACACTGGTTCGCATGACAGCCGGGGGCCCCGGACTCTCTCACTGGCCGGGGGACCGGACTCTCTCACTGGCCGGGGCCCCCAAACCATCATGCGATAACTAGAGGGAAGTACGGGTGGGCCATGGGCCTCTCACCTCCAGGGAATTCACCCCCACTGCCTCTGAACTGAATGCTGACTGTAACACACACAAATGCTCACTCCCAGCTAAAGCAATTTCCTACCTTTATTTGGTCTGCAGGCGCCAGTCAGCCAATCAGTAGGGCTGAGCTCTCGGATTCCGAATTTCGAGTTTGCCATCGGAATTTGGCAGTTCCGAGTAAGCACTCAAAACTCGAAAATTCGGCAATTCCGAATACCGAATTCGCGTTTACATTGAAGTCAATAGTGCTAAATTCCGTGGTTAATTGTGAAGCCCCCTTACATGCTATCATCACCAAATTTGGCATGTATATTAAGCAGATGAGTAGGAACATGGTAAAAAAAATTTTTTGTGAAAAGACCTTATAGTTTTTGAATTAAACGATTTTAATAGGAAAATGGTTTTTAAACTGTGTAAAATGACACTGCTGCAGTACAGGTTACTGCATTCCGAGTTCTGTATACATATTGTATACATTTCATGAAAACAGACAGCGTGGGGTCCCCCCTCCCAAGCCTCCTTAACCCCTTGTCCCCCATGCAGGCTGGGATAGCCAGAATGCGGAGTCCCGGCCACGTGGAGCTTCACACCCTGAGCTATATTAGCCCGCATGGTCGATGGTATGGGGCGGGGGGGGGGGGGGCTCTGGAGGAGAGGGGCGGCCAACTTCCCCCTCTTCCTCAGAGCCCTTGTCCAATCCATCAATAAGGGGCTCTTCCCCACCTCCGGTGCCCCAGGAGGAGGTTGGGGCCGCTAACGTCTTGGGGGGTTTATGGTGCCATCCTGGGTTCCCCTTTAACAAGCAGACTACGGAAGCCACCCCCTCCCCAGGAGAAATTATTATAGGGGTACACGGTACCCCTTACCCATTTCAGCAGAGAGTTAAAAAAAAGAAATAAAAACACGACAACGAAAAAAGTCCTTTATTGCTCTGGATTAACCAGGGATACTTACCTTGCAATAATCCCACGCCAGTATCCTCAGGAGTGGTCCCACGCCAGTATCCTCAGGAGTGGTCCCACGCACCCGCCCAACTCCTGGGGCTGAATGGCTATAGACAGCCTCTGCAATCTGTAATGCATAAGCTAGAAACACGAAAATTGTTTGCTAAAACAAGAATTTTCGGCAAACAGTGTCATAAACAAAATGGCTGCTGGGGAATTCCCGTTCCCCGGAGGCCACCTCAGAGTGTCAGACTGAGCGTTATTTCACATAAATAGGTGGGTCCAGGGGACCAGGGCACCTCCTGCTCTGGTCACCTGGACCCACCATCTATGTGAAAAATGGCTGGTTTATCGCCACTCTAGTGTGGCCTCCAGCGTTCTGGGATTTCCCAGTGGCCATTTTGATTGCATCACTGTTTGCCGAAATTTCTTGTTTCAGAGGTAACATTTTCATGTTCATAGCATCTGCTATACAGATGCAGAGGCTGACTGTGACCATTCAGTGGCGGGAGTTCGTCGGTGTGGGAGGGTGGTGAGATGTCCTAAGAGGATACTGGCGTGGGACCACTTCTAAGGATACTGGCGTGGGAATTTCGTAAGGTAAGTATCCCTGGTTAATTTAGAACAATAAAGGACTTTTTTCGTTGTCGTGTTTTTATTTATTTTTTTAACTCTCTGCTGAAATGGGTAAGGGGTACCGTGTACCCCTATACTCATTTCTCCTGGGGATGGGGCGGCTTCCCGGGTCAGCTTGTTAAAGGGGAACCCCGGATGGCACCATGAACCCCCCAGGACGTCGGTGGCCCCCACCTCCTCCTGGGGCACCGGAGGTGGGGAACAGCCCCTTGTTCATGGATTGGACAAGGGTTTGGGGGGAGAGGGGGAGGTTGACTGCCCCTCTCCTCCAGAGCTCACCCCCCATACCATGGACCATGCAGGCTGGTATAGCTCAGGGTGCGAAGCCCCACGTGGCCGGGACTCCGCATTCTGGCTATCCCAGCCTGCATGGGGGACAAGGAGTTAAGGAGGCTTGGGAGGGGGACCCCACGCTGTCTGTTTTCATGAAATGTATACAATATGTATACAGAACTCGGAATGCAGTAACCTGTACTGCAGCAGTGTCATTTTACACAGTTTAAAAACCATTTTTACTATGAAACTTTGAAATCTATTTGCTCAAAAACTATAAGGTCTTTTCACAATTTTTTTTTTACCATGTTCCTACTTATCTGCTTATTATACATGCCAAATTTGGTGATGATAGCATGTACAGGGGCTTTACAATTAACCACAGAAGTTGGCACTATTGACTTCAATAGAAATGCACTCGGAACACGAAATTCGGTTTTCGCATGCGGTACACGAAATTTCGATGAAATCGGAATTCAGCTGTTCCGATCAGCCCTAGAAGCGGTCACCTGCGCAGAAGCGTATTGCAAAAATACGCTTCTGCGCAATGCATAAAACTTGCGTGGCTTCTGGTCCTCCACAGGAACCGCGTGGTGACAAACGTATGCAGTCGCATGAGGGATGCAGCAAAAACATCACTTCCGTCACATAAAGCCGCACTGCGTCAGTATAAAAAAAAGACTATGCGGATGTAGTCCCATTTTGTTTTTTTTGTTTTTTATGGGACCCATTGGATAGGGAGACAGCCCTGTTACCAGTGACTCACCTCTCCCCTCACACCCACATATCTACTTTTTATGACGAGTCATTTGCTATTTATACCCCCATATTTCTGCAGTTTTCACCTTATGGCGAGATATTTAGTTTTACAACCCACACATAGTTTTACAACCCCCAGGCTACACAGATTCATTAAAGAAGTCTTGATCCTTAACCACTTGAGGACCACAGTCTTTTCGCCCCTTAAGGACCAGAGCCTTTTTCTCCATTCAGACCACTGCAGCTTTCACGGTTTATTGCTCGGTCATACAACCTACCACCTAAAGGAATTTTACCTCCTTTTCTTGTCACTAATACAGCTTTCTTTTGCTGCTATTTGATTGCTGCTGCGAGTTTTAGTTTTTATTATATTCATCAAAAAAGACATGAATTTTGGCAAAAAAATGACTTTTTTAACTTGCTGTGCTGACATTTTTCAAATAAAGTAAAATTTCCTATACATTTGAGCGCGAAAGTTATTCTGCTACATGTCTTTGATAAAAAAAAACCATTCAGTGTATATTTATTGGATTGGGTAAAAGTTATAGCGTTTACAAACTATGGTGCCAAAAGTGAATTTTCCCATTTTCAAGCATCTCTGACTTTTCTGCGCACCTGTCAGGTTTCATGAGGGGCTAAAATTCCAGGATAGTACAAATACCCCCCAAATGACCCCATTTTGGAAAGAAGACATCCCAAAGTATTCAGTGAGAGGCATGGTGAGTTCATAGAAGATTTTATTTTTTGTCATAAGTTAGCGGAAAATGACACTTTCTGACAAAAAAAAGAAAAAAAAAAGTTTCCATTTCTTCTAACTTGCGACAAAAAAAAATGAAATCTGCCACGGACTCACTATGCTCCTCTCTGAATACCTTGAAGTGTCTACTTTCCAAAATGGGGTCATTTGTGGGGTGTGTTCACTGTCCTGGCATTTTGGGGGGTGCCTAATTGTAAGCACCCCTGTAAAGCCTAAAGGTGCTCATTGGACTTTTGGCCCCTTAGCGCAGTTAGGCTGCAAAAAAGTGCCACACATGTGGTATTGCCGTACTCAGGAGAAGTAGTATAATGTGTTTTGGGGTGTATTTTTACACATACCCATGCTGGGTGGGAGAAATATCTCCGTAAATGACAATTGTTTTATTTTTTTTACACACAATTGTCTATTTATAGAGATATTTCTCCCACTCAGCATGGGTATGTGGAAAAATACACCCCAAAACACATTATACTACTTCTCCTGAGTACGGCGATACCACATGTGTGGCACTTTTTTGCACCCTAACTGCGCTAAGGGGCCCAAAGTTCAATGAGTACCTTTAGGATTTCACAGGTCATTTTGAGAAATTTCATTTCAAGACTACTCCTCACGGTTTAGGGCCCCTAAAATGCCAGGACAGTATAGGAACCGCACAAATTACCCCATTTTAGAAAGAAGACACCCCAAGGTATTCCGTTAGGAGGATGGTGAGTTCATAGAAGATTTTTTTTTTTTTGTCACAAGTTAGCGGAAATTGATTTTAATTGTTTTTTTTCACAAAGTGTCATTTTCCGCTAACTTGTGACAAAAAATAAAATCTTCTATGAACTCACCATACTCTTAACGGAATACCTTGGGGTGTCTTCTTTCTAAAATGGGGTCATTTGTGGGGTTCCTATACTGCCCTGGCATTTTAGGGGCCCTAAACCGTGAGGAGTAGTCTTGAAACCAAATGTCGCAAAATGACCTGTGAAATCCTAAAGGTACTCATTGGACTTTGGGCCTCTTAGCGCACTTAGGGTGCAAAAAAGTGCCACACATGTGGTACCGCCGTACTCAGGAGAAGTAGTATAATGTGTTTTGGGGTGTATTTTTACACATACCCATGCTGGGTGGGAGAAATATCTCTGTAAATGACATGTGTTTGATTTTTTTTACACACAATTGTCCTTTTACAGAGATATTTCTCCCACCCAGCATGGGTATGTGTAAAAATACACCCCAAAACACAATATACTACTTCTTCTGAGTACGGCGATACCACATGTGTGACACTTTTTTGCAACCTAGGTGCGCTAAGGGGCCTAACGTCCTATTCACAGGTCATTTTGAGGCATTTGGATTCTAGACTACTGCTCACGGTTTAGGGCCCCTAAAATGCCAGGGCAGTATAGGAACCCCACAAGTGACCCCATTTTAGAAAGAAGACACCCCAAGGTATTCTGTTAGGAGTATGGTGAGTTCATAGAAGATTTTTTTTTTGTCACAAGTTAGCGGAAAATGACACTTTGTGAAAAAAAAAACAATACATATCAATTTCCGCTAACTTGTGACAAAAAATAAAATCTTCTATGAACTCATCATACACCTAACAGAATACCTTGGGGTGTCTTCTTTCTAAAATGGGGTCACTTGTGGCGTTCCTATACTGCCCTGGCATTTTAGGGGCCCTAAACCGTGAGGAGTAGTCTTGAACCCAAATGTCTCAAAATGACCTGTGAAATCCTAAAGGTACTCATTGGACTTTGGGCCCCTTAGCACAGTTAGGCTGCAAAAAAGTGTCACACATGTGGTATCGCCGTACTCAGAAGAAGTAGTATAATGTGTTTTGTGGTGTATTTTTACATATAACCATGCTGGGTGGGAGAAATATCTCTGTAAATGACACATTTTTGATTTTTTTTACACACAATTGTCCATTTACAGAGAGATTTCTCCCACCCAGCATGGGTATGTGTAAAAATACACCAAAAAACACATTATACTACTTCTCCTGAGTATGGCGATACCACATGTGTGACACTTTTTTGCAGCCTAGGTGCGCTAAGGGGCCCAACGTCCTATTCACAGGTCATTTTGAGGCATTTGTTTTCTAGACTACTCCTCACGGTTTAGGGCCCCTAAAATGCCAGGGCAGTATAGGAACCCCACAAGTGACCCCATTTTAGAAAGAAGACACCCCAAGGTATTCCGTTAGGGGTATGGTGAGTTCATAGAAGATTTTATTTTTTGTCACAAGTAGTGACAAATGACACTTTGTGAAAAAAACAATAAAAATCTAATTTCCGCTAACTTTTGACAAAAAATAAACTCTTCTATGAACTCATCATACACCTAACAGAATACCTTGGGGTGTCTTCTTTCTAAAATGGGGTCACTTGTGGGGTTCCTATACTGCCCTGGCATTTTACGGGCCCAAAACTGTGAGTAGTCTGGAAACCAAATTTCTCAAAATGACTGATCAGGGGTATAAGCATCTGCAAATTTTGATGACAGGTGGTCTATGAGGGGGCAAATTTTGTAGAACCGGTCATAAGCAGGGTGGCCCCTTAGATGACAGGATGTTTTGGGCCTGATCTGATGGATAGGAGTGCTAGGGGGGTGACAGGAGGTGATTGATGGGTGTCTCAGGGGGCGGTTAGAGGGGAAAATAGATGCAATCAATGCACTGGGGAGGTGATCGGAAGGGGGTCTGAGGGGGACCTGAGGGTTTGGCCGAGTGATCAGGAGCCCACACGGTGCAAATTAGGGCCTGATCTGATGGGTAGGTGTGCTAGGGGTGACAGGAGGTGATTGATGGGTGTCTCAAGGTGTGATTAGAGGGGGGAAATAGATGCAAGCAATGCACTAGCGAGGTGATCAGGGCTGGAGTCTGAGGACGTTCTGAGGTGTGGGCCGGTGATTGGGTGCCCGCAAGGGGCAGATTAGGGTCTAATCTGATGGGTAACAGTGACAGGTGGTGATAGGGGGTGATTGATGGGTAATTAGTGGGTGTTTAGAGGAGAGAAGAGATGTAAACACTGCACTTGGGAGGTGATCTGATGTCGGATCTGCGGGCGATCTGTTGGTGTGGGTGGGTGATCAGATTGCCCGCAAGGGGCAGGTTAGGGGCTGATTGATGGGTGGCAGTGACAGGGGGTGATTGATGGGTGGCAGTGACAGGGGGTGATTGATAGGTGATTGACAGGTGATCAGTGCGTTATTACAGGGAATAACAGATGTAAATATTGCACTGGCGAATTGATAAAGGGGGGTCTGAGGGCAATCTGAGCGTGTGGGCGGGTGATTGGGTGCCCACAAGGGGTAGATTAGGGTCTAATCTGATGGGTAACAGTGACAGGTGGTGATAGGGGGTGATTGATAGGTGATTGATGGGTAATTAGTGGGTGTTTAGAGGAGAGAAGAGATGTAAACACTGCACTTGGGAGGTGATCTGATGTCGGATCTGCGGGCGATCTGTTGGTGTGGGTGGGTGATCAGATTGCCCGCAAGGGGCAGGTTAGGGGCTGATTGATGGGTGGCAGTGACAGGGGGTGATTGATGGGTGGCAGTGACAGGGGGTGATTGATAGGTGATTGACAGGTGATCAGTGGGTTATTACAGGGAATAACAGATGTAAATATTGCACTGGCGAATTGATAAAGGGGGGTCTGAGGGCAATCTGAGCGTGTGGGCGGGTGATTGGGTGCCCGCAAGGGGTAGATTAGGGTCTAATCTGATGGGTAACAGTGACAGGTGGTGATAGGGGGTGATTGATAGGTGATTGATGGGTAATTAGTGGGTGTTTAGAGGAGAGAAGAGATGTAAACACTGCACTTGGGAGGTGATCTGATGTCGGATCTGCGGGCGATCTATTGGTGTGGGTGGGTGATCAGATTGCCCGCAAGGGGCAGGTTAGGGGCTGATTGATGGGTAGCAGTGACAAGGGGTGATTGACTGGTGATTGACGGGTGATTGACGGGTGATTGACAGGTGATTGACAGGTGATCAGGGGGGATAGATGCATACAGTACACGGGGGGGGGGGGGAGGGGTCTGGGGGGGTCTGGGGAGAATCTGAGGGGTGGGGGGTGATCAGGAGGGGGCAGTGGGCAGGGGGGGGGGATAAAAAAAAAATAGCGTTGACAGATAGTGACAGGGAGTGATTGATGGGTGATTAGGGGGGTGACTGGGTGCAAACAGTGGTCTGGGGGGTGGCCAGGGGGGGGTCTGAGGGGTGCTGTGGGCGATCAGGGGGCAGGGGGGGGGGAAATCAGTGTGCTTGGGTGCAGACTAGGGTGGCTGCAGCCTGCCCTGGTGGTCCCTCGGACACTGGGACCACCAGGGCAGGAGGCAGCCAGTATAATAGGCTTTGTATACATTACAAAGCCTATTATACAATGTAAATGCGGCGATCCGGGTGCTAGTAACCCGCCGGCGCTTCCGAACGGCCGGCGGGTTACTACGAGCGGTGGGCGGAGCCAGTCCCCAGCGGCTGATCGCGTCACGAATGACGCGATCGCCGCATAGCCACTCCCGCAGCCGCCCCCGCCGATGGGCGTATTGCGGTCGTTTGGGCCCAGTCTTTGCCGCCGCCCATCAGCTGGGGGCGGTCGGCAAGTGGTTAATATGTAGCCTAAATCTAATGAAAATTAGAAACGATGGCCCTTAACAGGCAAAACTGGGCAGAGCAATGAACCTGTGACTGATTTGCATAACCCCGCCTCCTCCTGATGCTACCCTTCTGTGGATCTATATCAACACATCATGTTTGTTTTCACATGTTGTGTTGCTTGTCAGGATCTGGACAGATACCGGGGGCTTGATTCACAAAAGAGTGCTAACTGTTAGCATGGCTGTTTTCGCGCGATTTTTCACGTGTGCGAGCGATTGCGAATTTGTGCGCAATTAAACGTTTTCGTGCGCAGCGAAATCGTTAGCAAAAATAATAGCAATTTCACGTGAAAATTTGTGTGTACGCGTGAAAACGTTCAATTGTGCCCGAAAATTCGCAATTGCTCGCAAACGCAAAAATTCGCGCGAAAACGGCCGTGCTAACAGTTAGCACTCTTTTGTGAATCAAGCCCATGGTGTGTAAAATCTATATATAAATGAAATAATGATGGAGAAGGTACTTTTGTATTACGCGTCCAGCAGAGCGGCTGATGTAACTGAGCCTGTTACCGGGGCTCACCGCAGCTGAACGGCAGACTGCGGAAGGACGCCGTGGGACTTAGACGTGTTTATGGGGCGGGAGAAAGCCCCGGGTAAATATCAGAGTTTTAGTATTGTTCGTCTCTGAGTCTCTTTAAAGTCCTTCGACAGGAAGTTGCAAGGTCTCCTGGGATTTGACCTAAAAAAAATGCAATCTCCTTGCCTTTGTTGTATGCGATTTTCTAATGCAGTCACTGCGATTGCAAGTTTCTAAAATGGCATCATACTACTGTGTACAATTCATCACAATTTTCATTATTTTTAAAAAGGCTTTGCAATTGAAAAAAAATGCATGATGTTATAAGAACACAGCGCAACGCAGTCTGTTTGTACAGGCCCTAATGCACTAATCCTTAATCTGCACTGACAGCAAATGTAAGGCTGGGTTCACATAGGACATAGCGTGAAATGCTGTGGTTTATGTCATGTTGTAAGTTAATGTTGTGTGCGGTGTTTGTGCGTTTGTGGTGTGTTTGCAATGCGTTTTCCATGCATTTTTAGATTTCCATTCCTGCAAATCACTTGGAAGACAGCAGGAAACCAAAATACAGCAAAAAATATATTTTAGGGAAAAAACGCATGAAAAACGCATACCATTGCGTTCCCATTGACTTTCATTTTGTGCATTTTGTGGGTACGCATTACACAAAGGGAGTCGAGAAGCTGCTACTGCCACACATCTAACCGAGCCTTTTCGAGCATGCCAGATTGATGCCAGTCTGAACGTAAATCGATCGGGTTTCACTCTGAATGTTGGCGAAAGCCTGGCAGCCGCACTGCCGACGGCATTCTTCGGGGATTACTGCGTTAGTACATGGTAACTCCTATCTGGCAGCCTGCAAAGCAGGAAATTACACTCACTTCCTATGGCCGAAGCAAATCAGGTGTACTATTATACACCCTTTGCCTGGCGTACCAAATCTAGCAGGAATTGCATAAATTAGGCAGCATTCAGGTTCGAGGCTTTAGTTGGACGTAATCGTAGATTACATCGTTTGCAGGGACGCCCCGTGCAGGCAAATCTCCCACACGGTCCCCTCCCTAACCACTCACCTTTCAACCGCATCCTGGAAGCTGCAAAAAAGAAATGTAAAATCCCAAACACTGGTTCATACCACAGCCGGAGGCCCCGGGCTCTCTCACTTCTAGGCGCCATGGCAGTACTGTGGAGCAATGCCGTGCAACTTAGCAGCAGTGTAACATCGCTGTGAGCGAGAGGAGTCTTCTCCCATTAACCCTACTGGAGCGTTTTTACAGCGGCAGACAGTTTGTTGCCTTTGAGCAAATCGTGCCTTGACAAAGGTGCCCTACGTGGCTCCAAAAATTTGGCTATATGTTTTATATGGGACCAAAAAAGATTCACCTTGGGCTTGGATATGTCAGCTCTTTTTGATTGAACGTTGTTCAGAGGGCGTCATTTCTCTTTTTTCAGCTGACGCACTCCCCTTAGAGACAATGCGCTTGATTCACAAAGCAGTGATAACTGTTATCACGGCTGTGAAAATGTGCTTTGCGCGCGTTTTAGTGCGTATTCACGCAAAAAATGAATTTCCGCACGTTAACAATCGCCTTCGCTCGATAACGCAAATTTATCACACGAACGTGGAAAGTTAACGCCTGAAAATTTGCGTTATCGCACACATGCAAATTTTTGCGCGCGATGACTATTCTCTCGCAAAATTTCACACAAAGCACTTTTCACAGCGTGATAACAGTTATCACTGCTCTGTGAATCAAGCCCAATGTGTTTGATCCTGTAGTGTATGCAAGACAACACAATGGGCTCGATTTACCAAGCGGTGCAAAGTGTTAGCACCGTGGTGAAAAGGCCCTCTTCACGCCTAAAGTCACTTTAGGCATGATAAGAAGGGCTTCGCGCGAAGTTTCCGCGCGTAAAGTTTTGCGCGCGCTCCCGCGTGCGTGCGCGCGAAGCGCCCCTCACTTCGCGCGATGCGCCCATTAAACCCTATGGGACTTTGCGCGCGCGCCTGTGCGGGTGCGCGCGCAAAACTTTGCGCGCGATAACTTCGCGCGAAGTGCAGCCAAAAACGGTGCTAACTCAGTGGTGAAGAGGTCATCACGCCTAAAGTCCTTTAGGCGTGATAACTGGGTTATCACCGCTTGGTGAATCGAGCCCAATGGGCCTGATTCACAAAGCGGTGCTAACAGTTAGCATGCTAGTGAAAAGCCCTTTATCACGCCTAAACTCTGTTTAGGCATGATAAGTTTAGGCATGATAAGTTTAGGTGTGATAAGTTTAGGTGTGATAAGTTTAGGCATGATAAGTTTAGGTGTGATAAGTTTTTAGGCGTGATAAGTTTAAGCACCAACTGGGTTAGCACCGCAGTGCACAGCTGATCAAAAGTTTTGCGCTAGCAAAGTCTGGTGCACTTTGCATAGAATTTAATGGCGCTGCTTTGCGTGCGGGACTTTGCGCGCGATCTAAACTTATCATGCCTAAACTTATCATGCCTAAACTTAACATGCCTAAACTTATCATGCCCAAACTTATCATGCCTAAAGTCTTTAACTGGGTTATCACCGCTTTGTGAATCGAGCCCAATAACTGTTATGGCCCTGTTGCTGGATGGCAGCCATGCTGGGCTGGACTGCTGTGATGCTGGCTGGCCCTGATGCTGGCTGGCAGCAATGCTGGGCTGGACTGCTGTGATGCTGGCTGGCTTGCAGTGATACTGATGCTTGCTGGCTGCCCATGATGCTGGGCTGGCTGGCCCTGATGCTGGCTGGCAGCCATGCTGGGCTGGACTGCTGTGATGCTGGCTGGCTTGCAGTGATACTGATGCTTGCTGGCTGCCCATGATGCTGGGCTGGCTGGCCCTGATGCTGGCTGGCAGCAATGCTGGGCTGGACTGCTGTGATGCTGGCTGGCTTGCAGTGATACTGATGCTTGCTGGCTGCCCATGATGCTGGGCTGGCTGGCCCTGATGCTGGCTGGCTGGCAGCCATGCTGGGCTGGACTGCTGTGATGCTGGCTGGCTTGCAGTGATACTGATGCTTGCTGGCTGCCCATGATGCTGGGCTGGCTGGCCCTGATGCTGGCTGGCTGGCAGCCATGCTGGGCTGGACTGCTGTGATGCTGGCTGGCTTGCAGTGATACTGATGCTTGCTGGCTGCCCATGATGCTTGGCTGGCTGGCCCTGATGCTGGCTGGCAGCAATGCTGGGCTGGACTGCTGTGATGCTGGCTGGCTTGCAGTGATACTGATGCTTGCTGGCTGCTCATGATGCTGGGCTGGCTGGCTGCCCATGATGCTGGGCTGGCTGGCCCTGATGCTGGCTGGCAGCCATGCTGGGCTGGACTGCTGTGATGCTGGCTGGCTTGCAGTGATACTGATGCTTGCTGGCTGCCCATGATGCTGGGCTGGCTGGCCCTGATGCTGGCTGGCAGCAATGCTGGGCTGGACTGCTGTGATGCTGGCTGGCTTGCAGTGATACTGATGCTTGCTGGCTGCCCATGATGCTTGGCTGGCTGGCCCTGATGCTGGCTGGCAGCAATGCTGGGCTGGACTGCTGTGATGCTGGCTGGCTTGCAGTGATACTGATGCTTGCTGGCTGCCCATGATGCTGGGCTGGCTGGCTGCCCATGATGCTGGGCTGGCAAGTGAAGCTGGCTGGCTGTGATGCTAGCTGGACGTGTTGCTGGGCTGGCAATGTTGCTGGCTGTGATGCTGGTAGAGATGGCCCAAACAGTTCGCCGGCGGTTAGTATTCGGGGGTCCATAGTATGGGAGGGCTCCGGGGGGAGGGGGGAACCAACCCGGGAAGTGTTGTCCAATCCATGAAAAAGGGGCTCTTCCCCACCTCTAGTGCCCCAGGAGGGGGTGTATGTGACAACTTCCTGGGGGGTTCATAGTGGGATCTGTGAGTTCCCTTTAAAGAGAACCCGAGGTGGGATTTACTTATGTTAGTGGGGCACAGAGGCTGGTTGTGCACACTAACACCAGCCTCTGTTGCCCCATGGTGTGCCTCCAAGACCCCCCAGTGCGCCGCTATACCCCCCGCAGTGCTGGCGACACACAGCGTGTCGCCAGCACAATGTTTACCTCTGCCTGTCTGTTAGCGCCACTCCCCCGCCTCCTCCGTATCGCCGCTACCCGCCCGCATTACTTCCCTCCAATCAGCGGGAGGGAAGGGTCGCGGGCGGGTAGCGGCGATACGGAGGAGGCGGGGGAGCGGCGCTAACAGACAGGAGAAGGTAAACATTGTGCTGGCGACACGCTGCATGTCGCCAGCACTGCGGGGGCTATAGCGGCACGCAGGGGGGTCCTGGAGGCACACCATGGGGCAACAGAGGCTGGTGTTAGTGTGCACAACCAGCCTCTGTGCCCCACTAACATAAGTAAATCCCACCTCGGGTTCTCTTTAAGAAATAAAAACACAAGTAAAGTCCTTTATTAATCTTAATTAACCAGAAATACTTACCTGTACTTTTAAATAAAAAGTTCCCACGCTAATATCCTCTATCTTGCGATCTTCTGTTACATTGATTGAAGATCTCCACACACACGACACCACACATTACCGCGAGCTCAAAGCATCTTCGAATTTAGCTCCAAGGCTCATGATTGGTCTGTTAATAGACCAATGTTGAGCCTTGGAGCCAATTTTAAAGATGCTTTGAGCTCTGCTTTAAAGAGAACCCGAGGTGGGTTTGAAGAATATTATCTGCATACAGAGGCTGGATCTGCCTATACAGCCCAACCTCTGTTGCTATCCCAAACCCCCCTAAGGTCCCCCTGCACTCTGCAATCCCTCATAAATCACAGCCACGCTGCTGACAAACAGCTTGTCAGATGTGAAGACAAAAATGAAAACGAGAGCCCCAATAGTGTATTACTGTTATAGATTATGGAGTAAGTCTGAAAGGAATAATACTCACAAATGTGGGTTGCCAGTCCAGGCAACCACTATCAACGCAGGCGGGGAGTTTAAACCTGTCCCCGCTCAGGCTAAAAGGTCGCTCTCTGTAGATAGAAGGTGTTCACACCCATCCAACTGGTGGACTCAATCGTGTTCAGAAAAGGTAACAGAGGCGCCCCAAGATTAAAATCACTAGATTTAAAATGACAGGGGGGGGGGGGGGGGTGCTGAATGATACACCTTCCCCAGAAAAGACAAATCGCACTGATTCACATAAATGAACAGTTTTATTCTTACTCCCCAAACAATTGCAACGCGTTTCACGGGTCTAACGCCCGCTTCCTCAGGCACATAAAAGAAGGAGCAACTTAAAATGTCTATGAGCGCGCTTGGCACCTCTGAGGTGCCAAGCGCGCTCATAGACATTTTAAGTTGCTCCTTCTTTTATGTGCCTGAGGAAGCGGGCGTTAGACCCGTGAAACGCGTTGCATGCTGGGTGCAGTTATGTGTGTGTCCCTCTCCTGTGCCAGCTATGCCCCCATTCTCTCATCTCGGCCCTTCCCCAAGGCCTTCGGGCACGGCTTTAACTTTGACTACTGCCTCCGTTGGTGAAACTTTACTAAACCTATTCAGTTGGTTGTGTGGGTAGTGTTTTATGCTGGGTCCCCTATTCCTTACAAATTAGTCCACTAACTTGTAATCTTGTCCAGAAAGGCACTGCTAAAGTCAAACTGGATGAGTACTCTCGTCCAGTGTTTAAGCGGCGGTGCGAGCGCATGCGCAAGGCCAGGCCGTGGCCCTGCACACCCTGGCGATTTTCCGTTTCTGCAATTGGGGAAGGGAAGCAGGGCTTTCTGGAACCAATCGCAGTGTCTGTAATGAATGAACATGACCCCGATCACGTACCATGTCCATTCATAAAAATTAACGTGAATCAAAGTGTAAAAAAACACCTCCTGGTAAACCAGGCTTTTTCAATCAGGGTTCCCTGGAACCCCAGGGTTCCTTGAGCACTCTGCAGGGGTTCCTTGGCATTTTCCCCCATCGTGGGGGAAGTATAATAGAGCACATTATAATAGGTGGTACTGTAACAAGAAGCACTAAATTGGGGGCTCAGGAGACAGTATAATGAGTGGCAGTGTAATAGGGGGTAGTGAAATAAACAGCTACACGTACTGTTAAAGACCATGCTTCCTGCAAAATAAATGCAGGGGTTCCTCGAGATCAAAAAATTGTTTGCAGGGGTTCCTCGAGATCCAAAAGTTATTTGCAGGGTTCCTCCAGGGTACAAAGGTTGAGAAAGGCTGTGGTAAACCAAAGTTGACTTGCACACCACAAATTTTTTTATTAATAAAATTAATTAAAAGACAACTGATTTGAGAGGTATATGGTGGCTGCCATATTTACTTCCTTTTAAGCAATACCAGTTGCCTGGCAGTCCTGCTGTTCCTCTGCCTCTATTACTTTTTGCTATAGACACTGAACAAGCATGCAGCAGATCAGGTGTTTCTTACATTGTTGTCAGATCTGACAAGATTAGCTGCATGCTTGTTTCTGGTGTGATTCAGATACTACTGCAGCGAAATAGATCAGCTGAGCTGCCAGGCAACTAGTATTGCTTAAAAGTAAGTATGGCAGCCTCCGTATACCTTTTCACTTCAGTTGTCCTTTAATTAAGTCACCCCCCCCCCCAGTTACCAAGCAAACAAATTGAAAAAAAAAGGCTGTCTCTCACTGTTTCTTGGCTCTTTAAGCTATTTAGAAAACAGGACTGAGCTCGAGCAAGTTGGTTGAATAGCCCAGAGAAGCTCTTTTGCATAGATAACTCTTCTCTTACAATTTGAGGCTCTTTTCTTTGCTACTAATGTTCTATTTGTTATCTGTACTACACGTAGAATTCATTATCTCAAAAGATTATTTTCATTTCAGATTATGGAAAAGGTCCCTTTGAGGCTTGTTCACGGTTGTGGGAAAACCTTTTACTTCCTTTCTGGAATAAAACCAAAGTGTTTCTACACAATGCAATCTCAGATTGCATTCCAATCAACAGTCAATGTGCAATCACGATTACTCACGGTTCTGCAAATTGGCATAACGTGTACCCCAGCCTAATGTACAGTAAATGCTGCTTTATAACCTGCAATATGTCAGACTACCACAAGATGTCCTCATAGTGCTGTAGCATAATTTATTAAAACAGTAACATTTCTATAGCGCTTTTCTATAGTACTCAAAGCGCTTAGGCTCTCTCAGATTCAGTAATTGGCATTAGGATGAAGTATTAACACCAGGGGCGTACCTAGAAAGCCCCGGGCCCCCCTGCAGAAAAAAAATTTCGCCCCTCCACCCCGCAGGGCCCGCTCAGGGACTTTTTGGGGGCAGGAGGGGTCGCAGCATACGAGGAGAGCTGTGGCCGCAGATCGGTGGGGAGGGGGGAAATTCCGCCCCCCCCCCTCACCTCGGGCACACCTCTCAGTGCTCCCCTCCTGCAAGCAATCATTGGTGGTGCTCGTAGCAGCAGCAGCGGCGGCGGCAGGCAAGCTGAGCAGCACATACCTCCTTCTGGCGGAGGTCTCCGATCACTAAGTGCTTCATAGAACTTCCTGTTTACACAGGAAGTTCCATAAAGCACTTAGTGATCGGAAACTGGCCAGAAGGAGGTATGTGCTCAGCTTGCCTGCCGCTGCCACGAGCACCACCAATGATTGCTTGCAGGAGGGGAGCGCTGAGAGGTGTGCCCGAGGTGAGGGGGGGGGGGATTTCGCCCCTCCCCACCGATCTGCGGCCACAGCTCTCCTCTTATGCTGTGACCCCTCCTGCCCCTAAAAAGTCCCCTAGGGGGGCCCCGGGCCCCCCCGCGACGGCAGGGGTTGCATCCCCTATTGTTACGCCAGTGATTAACACAATAAAAATTATATTCATGCAAGTGCTGAACTGAACAGGTGGATTTTCAGTCTGGATTTAAATACGTCCAGAGATGGAGCTGTCCTGATCTGCTGAGGTAAGGAGTTCCATAATGAAGAAGCGGCATGACAGAAGGCTCTGGTACCAAAAGTTTCCAGGTGGACTCTGGGTATGACTCGATTATTAGAAACTGTGGATCTGAGATTGCAGGGATTGCTATGCAGCTGTAACAGTTCTTTCATGTATCCAGGGCCCAGATTATGTAGTAATTTAAAGCAGAACTGTAGATACAGTTTAAACACTGTTTCACTTACCTGGGGCTTCTGCAAGCCCCCAGCAGCCGTCCTGTCCCGTGCCGGTCCTCCACGAGCCTCCGTTCTCCTGCCGCCAGCTACTTTCGGTTTTGCCGCCGGCCACTGCGCCTACGCGGCTCTGGCCACACATATCCTTTCTTCACGTTCCAGTCTGCAATAGCGCTATTGCAGCGGGGAACGTGAAGAAAAGATACGCGTGGCAGGGCTGCGCTGGCCTCAACTTACAAGTCGAGGAACGGAACGGAGCAGCTGCTGGAGAACAGAGGCTCGTGGAGGACCGGAGTGGGACAGGACGGCTGCAAGCCCCAAGTAAGTGAAACAATGTGTTTAAACTGTATCAACAGTTCCGCTTTAAATGTCAGTAGGCCGATCTTAAATAGGATCCTCCACTTTAGAGGTAGCCAGTGAAGGGAGTGCAGGACTGGTGTTATGTGGCAGTGACGTAGATGGTTGGTTAACAGTCTGGCAGCAGTATTCTGCATAAGCTGTAGGCATAGTCCTTATTTGGAAGGCAGGTGTAGAGAGCATGCACATAGAGAGTCGGTGTAGAGAGCATGAACTTACACATTTGGTGAACTACAAGGTTAAGTAGACCTTAGGGCTGCATAGCCAGGCCGGACAACTCACTGATACAATATCCAGGGCTCTTTAAAATTGCAGCCGTCACTGAAATGACTATACCTATACACAGCGGCGGGTTTTTCCTCTATATCTTGTTTTTTTTCGCCACCAATTAGGCTTTCTTTAGGTGGGACATTATGCCAAGAAGTATTTTATTCTAAATGTGTTTTAATGGGAAAATAGGAAAAAATTGGGGGGAAAAATCATTATTTTTCAGTTTTCGGCCATTATAGTTTTTAAATAATGCATGCTACTGTAATTAAAACCCATGAAATGTATTTGCCCATTTGTCCCGGTTATTACACCGTTTAAATTATGTCCCTATCACAATGTTTGGCGCCAATATTTTATTTGGAAATAAAGGTGCATTTTTTTTCAGTTTTGCGTCCATCCCTAATTACAAGCCCATAGTTTATAAAGTAACAGTGTTGTACCCTCTTGATATAAATATTTAAAAAGTTCAGTCCCTAAGGTAACTATTTATGTATTTTTTGTTTATTATTACAAAAAAAAAATTGGTAAGTGTGGGAGGTAATGAGTTAATTTATAATGTAAACCTATGTATTTGTATATGAAAAATGCTTTAGGATGTAGTTTTACTATTTGGCCACAGTAACTTTTTGTGCATGCAACCTGTAAGCGTAGGAAGTACGCCTACAGGAAGTACAATGAGGCTGGGAAACTTTTTTTTTTCACAATGATCGCCCTGCTTCTCATAGAAGCAGCCGATCATTGCTGAGGGGCTGAGATCAGCGAACGGGAACGATTTTTCCCGTTCATTGATCTCCGGGCGAGCCGCCGGCAGCGTGCACGAGTGCGGGAGCGGCGGGAGGTGCGTATATCTACGCTCCTGGTGGGGAAAGGGTGTTAAAAGGAGTGTAGATATACTGTACCTGTGGTGGTAAAGTGGTTAAACAAGCTGCACAATGAGCTTTTATTATTGTTGTTGAGGTAAAGTGTATGGAGCAGTGTCCGGATATCTTCTTTGGAGAAATGCTGATGTAAAGGAGGTGAAGGAAGCTCGAGGGCGAGGGGAGCCTGTAAATACCCCAAAAGCATCTTAAAGAGAATCTGTATTGTTAAAATCGCTCAAAAGTAAACATACCAGTGCGTTAGGGGACATCTCCTATTACCCTCTGTCACAATTTCGCCGCTCCTCGCCGCATTAAAAGTGGTTAAAAACAGTTTTAAAAAGTTTGTTTGTAAACAAACAAAATGGCCACCAAAACAGGAAGTAGGTTGATGTACAGTATGTCCACACATAGAAAATACATCCATACATAAGCAGGCTGTATACAGCATTCCTTTTGAATCTCAAGAGATCATTTGTGTGTTTCTTTCCCCCATGCACTGAAGTTTCAGGCTGCTCTTTTCTTCTTGCAAACAGCTTTGCCCTTGTTTGTAATTCCTCAGTATGTGAAAGCCCAGCCAGCTCAGAGGACGATTTATCCAGCTGATTAGAGCAGCTTCTCTCTTCTCTCTTATCTAAATAACACACAGGCAGTGTGCATAGAGGGGCCAGAAAGGGTGAGTTCATAGCAGAACCACAACACTGAAGAACTTGGCAGCCTTCCAGACACAGGCCGACAAGTCTGACAGGGGAAAGATACATTGATTTATTACAGAGACTGTCATAGTAGAAAGTGCTGCAGTTAGCCAGAACACATTAGAATAGCTTTTGGAACATGTAGGATGTTAAAAAACAGGATGCAATTTTTGTTACGGAGTCTCTTTAAAGAGAATCTGTATTGTTAAAATCGCACAAAAGTAAACATACCAGTGCATTAGGGGACATCTCCTATTACCCTCTGACACAATTTCGCCGCTCCCGGCCGCATTAAAAGTGGTTAAAAACAGTTTTAAAAAGTTTGTTTATAAACAAACAAAATGGCCACCAAAACAGGAAGTAGGTTGATGTACAGTATGTCCACACATAGAAAATACATCCATACACAAGCAGGCTGTATACAGCCTTCCTTTTGAATCTCAAGAGATCATTTGTGTGTTTCTTTCCCCCTGTTCTCATGCACTGAAGTTTCAGGCTGCTTGTTTCTTCCGGCAAACAGCTTTGCCCTTGTCTGTAATTCTTCAGTATGTGAAAGCCCAGCCAGCTCATTGGACAATTTATCCAGCTTGTAAAAGATAAGAGAGAAGAGAGAAGCTGCTCTAATCCTAAATAACACACAGGCAATGTGCACAGAGGGGCCTGGAAGGGGGAGTTCATAGCAGAACCACAACACTGAAGAACTTGGAAGCCTTCCAGACACAGGCCGACAAGTCTGACAGGGGAAAGATACATTGATTTATTACAGAGACAGTGATAGTATAAAGTGCTGCAGTAAGCCAGAACACATTAGAATAGCTTTTTAAACTTGTAGGATGATAAAAAACAGGATGCAATTTTTGTTACGGAGTCTCTTTAAGGCCTATGTGATCCAGGCCCTCTGCTGTTGGTGAGTGTGGATCTCACAGGGTGATGTCGGTGGAGATGTAGTGGATGAATATGCAATAATAGGAAGCGCTGATCTGATGTTGAAAGTGTGCCACTAGAAGAAATCGCTCATTCTTAAAGCAGAAGCGCACCTGTATACAAACTGCATTTTTTAGACGCTGGAACTTTCAAGATCTCTCTGGGACTATTATACTACAGATTATATTGATAGCATTTACTGATCATATTGATCTGGAAGCTTTCATATAGGTATATGTGTATCAGCGATTTCTTTCCCTTATAGGTGATCCCTGAGAATCTGTACTCTAAAATTTTTACAGCAAAAAGCATACCATTCTATTCATTATGTTCTCCTGGGCCCCTCTGTGCTGTTTCTGCCACTCTCTGCTGCAATCCTGGCTTGTAATTGCCAGTTTTAGGCAGTGTTTACAAACAAACTAACCAGCTTATGATAGGCTCACATAAGCAGAGTGTGTGAGTCATACAGAGCCTGCAGGAGGCCTGCAGAGGGTGTGTATCGCTTCTATCCAATCACAAGCAGCCCTGCACATTCCACACATTCAAGCCTTAGCCCGACAGACAGGGCAGAAGAAAGGAGATAAGATTCATTACAGAGACAGTGCAATTAGGAAAGGCTGCAGAAAGCCAGAGCACATTAGAACAGGCAAAGGAACTTATAGGATAGAAGTTCAAATGTATCTGCTGCGCTCACCAGACTCTGTGACTCACAGTTTTAAATCAAAAAAAAAAAAAAAAAAGTTCACAACACTGTGAATAAGTTCTCAAAGTTCCTTTCAAAGAATTTCATCCACCGTAAAGATTACCGCTAAGGGTTCACTGAGGAGATGCAGTTGAATTCACCATTCCTAGAAAAATAAATAAAAAATCTTCACATAGGGTGATAACGTTCAGATCATCAATAATAAACAACACGCCACCCAAAAGTGCTCTAGTGAATTGTGAGGGTGCCGTGCTCTCATTCCATGCCGTGGGGATCCCACTTCCTACACAACAATATGCTCACCAGATGGAGCCCACCTCTACAGACAGGTGGAAACTGCGTTTAGTAATGCCTCGCGAATACAAGCTCTCCCACTCCTGTTCATAAAATATGACCTCTCCTGAGGCTTTTTATTCCAATGAATCTCAAAATAAAACAGATAAAAGCAAACATAGCGTAAAACTGTAAATCCTTGCCTCTGGGCGCACATAGAATTACACTTACGCGTCCAGGGCAAGTTCATGCATGTCACAAATCAATTTCACCGATGCCCATCCGCTGACACATAGAAGGATTTCCCACTCCGCGGTGTCCCGCTATATTCCTTCCTTCAGCCGTGTATTCAATCTAGATCCGCGCTCGTAACGGTGACCGGCCGGTCCACTCGCTTCCGGGTGTGCGCGT
Source organism: Hyperolius riggenbachi (assembly GCF_040937935.1). NCBI lineage: Eukaryota > Metazoa > Chordata > Amphibia > Anura > Hyperoliidae > Hyperolius > Hyperolius riggenbachi. The sequence goes on from NC_090656.1 coordinate 219,521,777, forward strand.
GACGTCAGACGTTAAGCTCCGCCCTACGCGTTTCGTCCTCACGCCGGACTCATCAGGGGCATATTTGGAAACCACTGCAGCGACCCCAGAGACTGGTGGTAGATTTATTGGGTAGTATCTATGTGGACTGTGGCGCAATAATTAAGTATTATAGGATAGAAGAACTAAGGCTGAAAAATTTGTTACAGAGTCTCTTTAACTCCTAAGGAGCTCAAGCGCTGTGTTTTTTGTGTATATTAGATTGTGAGCAACACCAAGGTCAGGGCAGGCAGATGGCAGGCAAGGTCAAGGTCAAAGGCACAGGTTAAACTGGAGTAGAAAATCAGAGACAGTCAGACAAGCCAAGTCAGAAACAAGAGCACAAACAGAGAATGGTCAGGCAGGGTGGGTAACAGCAAGAACACACTGTGTGTGATCAACAGCTAAACCACAAAATCTGACAAGACTGTCAGACCTGAGTGCAACTTGGAGGAGCTTTTATAGGGAACCTTTTAGCACATTGGTACAAATTATCAGGTGCGGCAGATGCAAAGTCTATGGATGTGCAGATGTTCACACGTAGGGCTGTGAAGTCGGTACAAAAATCATCCAACTCCGACTCCTCAGTGTACAAAACCTCCGACTCCGGGTACCCAAAATTGCTCCAACTCTTACTCTTTGACTCCAACTCCTTAGTCTAATTCTTACCAGGACTGTGGAATTAGTACAAAAATCATCCGACTCCGACCCCAGGTACCCAAAATTGCTCCGACTCCACAGTCCTGTTCACACCACCTCTACCCATAAGACGATGGCCAGCGGTGTGCGCTCACAGATACACATAAACGCATTGTCATATGAGTATGACAACATCTGTGATGATTTCATTACATTACAGTTTTACAGGAATGGCATTACACCATAACAATTTTTGAGACAATGATCATCTTGTCAAAGTGCCACTTCTTTTTCACCAGGCCCCATAGAATGACTAGAGTATCAATCATGAATGCTACTGTATGACCTGCAGTATGCAAGATGACCACAAGATGTCCTCATAGCTCTTTAGCATCTTTTATTTCCAATTCTTTTTGGGATAAAAGATACTTAAATATCTGAAATATGTGAATTAGATTAGGGTTTTTTTTTAGAAGTGGAAACCTTGGTGCTTGTTTTGGCTTGTGAGCTCAAACTAGCCACTGCACACAATGCTGCTGCTGTCACATGCAGCAGCCACAACAAGCATTATTTAAAAGATAACATTCTTATTTAGAGAGTGTGCACATAATTGCGCTCACACAGCCACTAATTCACAATATGTTTTGTGCCCCTAGCTATGTTCTGATATGAGCAAGGTGGGGGCTGCTCATGTTTGCTGGATAAGGCAAAGTTGTTGTTAACCACTTCACCTCCAAGGAGTTTTCCCCTTAAAGTGGTCTGAAACTCTGACATTCAACATTGAATAAAAATGTGTTTTCCTGCTTTTTATTACTCATACAGTTATCATATTTGCTTTTGTGCACACGTAATATTGTCTGTCTACAAACTACAAGTTTTCAAAGTGTAGATTTTCTTGCCCTGAAAGCTGGCATTGCGTTTTTTTCTTTTTCTATTATAACTGCTTTTTATTATATATTAAAGAGAGTCTGAAGCGAGAATAAATCTCGCTTCAGACCTCATAAATAGCAGGGGCACGTGTGCCCCTGCTAAAACGCCGCTATAGCGCGGCTTAACGGGGGTCCCTTCACCCCTAAATCCCCCTCGGTGCAGCGGGGGAGCGCTTCCTGGTTGGGGCAGGGCTAACCGCCGCAGCCCTGCCCCACGCGCGTCTGTCAGCGCGTATCTCCGCCTCTCCCCCGCCCCTCTCAGTCTTCCTTCACTGAGAGGGGCGGGGGAGAGGCGGCGATGCGCCGCTGACAGACGCGACTGGAGGCAGGGCTGCAGCCGTTAGCCCTGCCTCCAGGAAGCAATAAATCTGCGACCTTTCTACGACACTCTTTTGCGGGGGGTGGGTTGGGGGTGAAGGGACCCCCGTTTAGCCGCGGGATAACGGCGTTTTAGCAGGGGCACACGTGCCCCTGCTATTTATGAGCTCTGAAGCGAGATTTATTCTCGCTTCAGAGTCTCTTTAAAATCTTCTAATGAGCTATTCTGAACACTGTGTGTGCCTGAAGCAGAGGCAGTTTCTCAGAGAGTGTTTGTTTACATTCCAGTGTTGATACATTTGTGTTTAACAAGTAAAAAATATACTGTTATCTACATGTGGATGCGGATTTGAAGCTGAATAGCAGGAGAAAGTGCTTTATTTAACCATTTCAGTGATGTTCTGCTAGAATTTTTTTCTGGGATAGAAGCTTTCAAGCTGTGAGGAATCTTTTAGAACAAAGTAGAAATGCTGACTTTCAGACCACTTTAAAAAACCAGAGCAATTTTCACCCGTCAGTGCTCCTTCCATTCATTCACCTATAACTTTATTACTACTTATCACAACTAAACAATCTATATCTTGTTTTAATTGCCACCAATTAGACTTTCTTTGGGGGTACTTTTTGCTAACTGTGTTTTAACAGAAAAAAATAAGAAAATTCATTATTTCTCAGATTTCGGCCATTATAGTTTTAAAATAATACGTTACCGTAATTAAAACCCACACATTTCATTTGCCCATTTGTCCCAGTTATTGCAACGTTTAACATTTTTCCCTAGTACAATGTATGGTGACAGTATTTTATTTGGAAATAAAGGTGCATTTTTTCAGTTTTGCGTCCATCACTAATTTCAAGCCCATCATTTAAAAAGTAACAGCAATATACCCTCTTGACATACATATTAAAAAAAGTTCAGTCCCTTTATGTATTTTTTTTTGTTTTACAAAAAATTTGGGGCAACTATTGGGGAGTGTGGGAGGTAAGGGGTTACTTTGAACCTACTGGGCGTTTCAATTCCCGTGGCCGCATGGGTTTTTTTTCGCCCGATTTTTTTTTCTTATCATGTAGTTAGCCTAGCGCAAGCTACATGATTCTCCCCTTCCTCCTCTCTCCCTCCCACCCTTCTGATCGCCGCCGGCGATCACGTCCATAAGGTAATCCCGTTCTGAACGGGATTTCCTTTAGGGCTTCCCTCGTCGCCATGGTGACGCCCAGAGTGACGTCATCGACGTCGTGACGTCACTGGGACTCCCGATCCACCCCAAAGCGCAGCCTGGCGGCGATTGGCCAGGCTGCGCATGGGGTCTGCGGGGGGCCCTTTTTCGCGTCGGGTAGCGGCGGATCGACGGCGAGCGGCGGCGATCGGGGCAAACACGCAGCTAGCAAAGTGCTAGCTGCGTGTTTGAAAAAAAAATTATCAAAATCGGCCCAGCGGGGCCTGAGCGGTGCCCTCTAGCGTCTCTGGACGAGCACAGCTCGTCCAGAACGCTAGGGAGGTTAAATGTAAAAAAAATATCTGTTAATGAAAAAAAAGGTTTTAGATGTAAACACAGGGCTTTTCCCTGTAATAAATGGGCCCTTATACTTTTAGTCACAGATCCTGAAAAATGCAGATCCCATGTTACTGACTGAAGTCTGACATGACTAGCCACATGTTTGTTTAAGGTGTGTAATGTAAACGCTTCTGCAGCCAAAGAGGTCAGCAGGACAGCCAGGCAACTGGTATTGTTTTAAAGGAAGTTCATATGGCAGCCTCTGTATACCTCTCACTTCAGGCGTCCTTTACAGGAAACCGGTACTGGCCAGTAGAAAAAAAGTTAGATACTTGCCTAGGTAGAGGGAAGCCTTTGGATAGTGCTTGTTGGAACTAGTGACGAGCAGAAATTACGCTCATTTGTAATTACGCATCGTAATGCAAAATTTCGGAGGACTAGCGTAATTAATTTCGTAGTTTATTATTCCTAATCGTAATTAGACATGAATTTACGCAGAATTTATGCATAATTTCGTGCCAAATTTGTCGGTGAATAGCAAAGCCCCCATACATGCTATTGCTTCCAAAATTGCTACATATGTTCATAAGAATAGTGGGTACAAGTTAAAAAAAAGAATTGTGCAAAAAGACCATGTCGTTTTTGAGAAAATCAATTTTAAAAATACAAAAAAAATTGTTTTTAAACTGTCATATTTCTGGGTTTAAAAAACACTTTTCTTCGCAAATTTAAAATCGATTTTCTCAAAAACTACAACATCTTTTAAAAAATTCTTTGTTTTACTTGTACCCAATACTCTCAAAGAGAATCTGTAACATCAAAACGGCCCCTGGGGGGTACTCACCTCGGGTGGGGAAAGCCTCCGGATCCTAATGAGGCTTCCCACGCCATCCTCCGTCCCTCAGGGGTCTCGCTACAGCCCTCCGTACAGCGGTGACGTCAATATTTACCTTCCCGGCTCCTGTGCAGGCGCTCTGACGGCTGTCGGCTCCGAACTACACGGAAATACCCGATCGCCGTCAGGTCTGCTCTACTGCGCAGGCGCAAGTTTCCGGCGCCTGCGCAGTAGAGCGGACCTGACTGAGATCGGATATTTCCGTCTACTTCGGAGCCGAAACAGCGCCCCCGCTGGAGCCTGCAAAGGTAAATATTGAACTAACAGTCGGGTCTGTCGGCGGCTGTTCGGAGGGCTGCAGCGAGACCCCCCTGTGGGACAGAGGAGGGCGTGGGAAGCCTCATTAGGATCCTGAGGCTTCTCCCACCCGAGGTGAGTACCCCCCAGGGGATCTTTTTGAGGTTACAGTGTCTCTTTAACATATGTAGCAATTTTGGTAGCAATAGCATGTATGGGGCTATTCATTCCCAAATTACATGTAAATTCATGCTTAATTACGAATGATTATACAAAGTCAATTGAAGTACGAATATGTAATTACGTATATGCGGAATTGTGGAAATTTACTCGTAGTTAGCAGATTACGATCATCACTAGTCGGAACCCTCAAAATCTTTTTTTCTCTCGATTGGAAGCAGATCGGACTTGCTGGAAATTACCTATCAAAACACTGGCTATCCTTCCGTGTGCACGTCCTTTAAATCCATCTTCATTCCAATTGGAAAAATGATCTAAAATCTGATTGCAATTTGAAAAAAATTGCCTGCATGTGTGTACGCTAGCAAACTTCTATATCCGATAGATGTCAGATCTGAATACCGATCTGATCACTTGCTCGAATTGGATGTGAAGTAAAGACTGCATGGTGTGTACCAACCTGAATTGGGGCTTCTGCGCCCTAGTGATAGTCTACTTCCTAGGTTCTCAACGTGTGGTACGCGTACCTCAGGGGGTACTTCTGATAGTTCCAGGGGGTACTCGGGCTTGATATTCTTAACCAAGAATAACAAATTTAGAGTTTTAGAAAATTATAAATCTTGTTCTAATCAACACCAAATTGGTATTTAGCTAGTTAAAAACAATTGTAAATGCTTGGAAGTTTTTTAACCACTTAACGACCGCCTAACGCCGATAGGCGTCGGCGGGTCGTTAGTGGTTTTGCATGGAAACGGCCACTCGGACCTTTCCATGCTAGTTCACGGAGGGTGTCTCCGTGAACAGCGTGCGAGCCGCCGATCGCGGCTCGCACACGTAATGTAAACACGCGGGGAAGAAATCCCCGCTGTTTACATCATACGGCGCTGCTGCGCAGCAGCGCCGTAAGGCAGATCGGCGATCCCCAGCCTCTGATTGGCCGGGGATCGCCGCATTCTCATTCGCCGGCATCTGTTGTAGGCGGCGCAGGACGGATCTCCGTCCTGCGCTGCCCATAGGAGGAAGGGGAACGCCGGAGGGGGATGGAGGCATAAAATGGCTGCGGAGGGGGGCTTTGAGGAGCCCCCCCCCCCCCCCCCGCCGAATGAACAGAGCCGGCGGCGATCAGACCCCCCCAGCAGGACATCCCCCTAGTGGGGAAAAAAGGGGGTAAGTCTGATCGCCCAGCCTCATTGCTGATCTGTGCTGTGGGCTGTAGAGCCCACGCTGCACAGATCAGCTAGATCACCCCTAGTCCTTAAGTGGTTAAATCCAATTATGTACTACGATTAATTATATGTTTGTCAAGGGGTAGTTGTGATAATGTTTACTATGCTAGGGGGTACTTGATAAGTACAGGGTTGTAAAAGGGGTACAAATAAATAAAATGTTGAGAAACACTGGTCTACTTAGCTGCCACAAAAACAACATTCTCTAGAATTCACTGGTGTTAAAGCAAACCTAAAGCGAAAATAAACGTATGAGATCATGAATCGTATGTGTAATACAGCAAAAAAATACGAACATTAGTAGCAAAGAAATTGTTTTTCCAGTACAGGAAGAGTTAAACAACTTCAGTTGTTATCAATGCAAAAGAGCTTCTCTGAGCTATTTGACCCAACTTGGGTTGAATACACAGTCCCTTTTTTCTGAAGCACTCCTAATGCCGAGTCAGGCTCGGGATGGAAATTCGCAGCTCAGAGCGGTAATCCCGTGCCTGAGTGAGTTATATGCATCCTTCCGTGTGCACGTCCTTTCAATCCATCTTTATTCCAAAAATTCGCAGCACGGTGGCGTAGTGGTTAGCTCTCTCGCCTTGCAGCGCTGGGTCCCTGGTTCGAATCCCAGCCAGGGCACTATCTGCAAAGAGTTTGTATGTTCTCTCCGTGTCTGCGTGGGTTTCCTCCGGGCACTCCGGTTTCCTCCCACATTCCAAAAACATACGGATAAGTTAATTGGCTCACCCTAAAAAAAATTGGCCCTAGACTACAGTACTTACACTACATAATATAGACATATGGCAATGGTAGGGACTAGATTGTGAGCTCCTTTGAGGGACAGTTAGTGACAAGATATATATATATACACTGTACAGCGCTGCGTAATATGTCGGCGCTATATAAATACTAAATAATAATAATAATAAATAATATGCAGGAACTGCTGCAGATCTCTCTGTGGTATGTTTTTTCTTGTTTTTAGGGTACAAAAGCTTGTAAAAATTGCACAGCTTTTGTACACTTAGGCCTGGAAACCACTAGGAGCGCTTTTCTGAGGGCTTTGTGATTTGAAAAGCTCTTGCTAGTGTAATGCTATGGGTGTGATCCCACTTGAGTGGTGTGATTTTATAATAAAACCCCACAGCATTGCATTAGCAAGAGCTTTTTCAAGTCACTAACACTTAGAAAAGGCTTCTAGTGGGTTTGAGGCCAAAATCAGGAAATAATCATAACTCCAGGAAAGTGAAACAGTGAGAGACAGCTTGTGATGAGGTTTTACTGCAAGAAAGTTCAAAGGGTTGTTATTTCTGTTTTGTTTTATAGCTTAAAAAGAGTGTGGTTTCTAAACTGCAACTGTGACAGTATGATTCAATGTTATAAAAAAAAAAAAAAAAAAGCTATATAACTAAAAATAGAACTAGGTGACTCTTTTCTTTACTACTATTACCAATACTGTTCTATTCATTATTCTTACTACACATACAGTGCATTATTTCATAAGTTTATTTTCACTTCAGGTTTGCTTAAAGTGAGATGCTCTGTTGGAAATTGTAGAAGTATACATGTTGGAGTCTTGTGGGACCTTTTTCCCAAATAAAAAAATGCAATAATCGGAAGATCCGGACCCCAAATCTGGTCATTTTGGTGCAGAGTACATTTGTGTTTCAATCCGTGACTGGCAAACATGCGTCCAGGCAATGCACCACAACTCCCAGCATGCCACCCTGCCAGGCAGCGGGACTTTTCAGTAAACAGCAATGCGAGCGACCTTTGCTATGAAGTAATGGTGGTGGGAGCGTTCTCAGCCTTCATTACTTGTGATTAATTGTCGGATGGCTGAGATTCCTCTCTGCTGTTCTGCTGCGATCAGCCAGCTATTAAAAATAATGTCACTTTTGGGATTTGCAATCAGATCGCATTTTTTATCAGTGAAGAAAACAAGCCTGGTTCCATCCAGTTCCAGCCAGAGTGCAGAGTCCAGATGTGGTCGCCTCATATCTCAGAATATGATTTCTAGGAGCCGCTCTGCATATTACAGGAAGCCTGCAGAGAGAGGAATGCGGAAGCTGCCATCTTCAGGCAAAACAATGCTAGCTGCCCAATGCCGGCCTGTCATGATGGGATTTTGGCTTTGGTGCCACACCGGGAACAAGCACGCAGCCAGTGGGGTCACAGCTGGAACATGCATGCAGCCAGTGCGGTCACACCTGGAACAATCATGCAGCCAGTGGAGTCACACCTGGAACAATCATGCAGCCAGTGCGGTCACACCTGGAACAAGCATTCAGCCAGTGGAGTCACACCTTGAACAAGCATACAGCCAGTGGGGTCACACCTAGAACAAGCATGCAGCCAGTGCGGTCACACCTGGAACAAGCATGCAGCCAGTGGAGTCACACCTGGAACAAGCATGCAGCCAGTGCGGTCACACCTGGAACAAGCATTCAGCCAGTGGAGTCACACCATGAACAAGCATACAGCCAGTGGGGTCACACCTAGAACAAGCATGCAGCCAGTGCGGTCACACCTGGAACAAGCATGCAGCCAGTGGAGTCACACCTGGAACAAGCATGCAGCCAGTGTGGTCACACCTGGAACAAGCATTCAGCCAGTGGTGTCACACCTAGAACAAGCATGCAGCCAGTGGGGTCACACCTGGAACAAGCATGCAGCCAGTGGGGTCACAGCTGGAACAAGCATGCAGCCAGTGGGGTCACAGCTGGAACAAGCATGCAGCCAGTGGGGTCACACCTGGAACTAGTATGCAGCCAGTGGGGCCACACCTGGAACTAGCATGCAGCCAGTGGAGTCACACCTGGAACAAGCATGCAGCTAGTGGGGTCACACTTGGAACAAGCATACAGCTAGTAGGGTCACACCTGGAACAAGCATGCATGCATCCAGTGGAGTCACACCTGGAACAAGCATGCAGCCAGTGGAGTCACACCTGGAACAAGCATGCAGCTAGTGGGGTCACACCTGGAACAAGCATACAGCCAGTGGAGTCACACCTGGAACAAGCATGCAGCCAGTGGAGTCACACCTGGAACAAGCATGCAGCCAGTGGAGTCACACCTGGAACAAGCATGCAGCCAGTGGAGTCACACCTGGAACAAGCATGCAGCTAGTGGGGTCACACCTGGAACAAGCATGCAGCCAGTGGGGTCACACCTGGAACTAGCATGCAGCCAGCGGAATGACACCTGGAACAAGCATGCAGCCATTACTGTCACACCTGGAACAAGCATGCAGCCAGCAGTCACACCTGGAACAAACTTGCAGACAGTGGAGTCACACCTGGAACAAGCTTTCAACCAGTGGAGTGACAGCTAGAGCAAGCATGCAGCTGTGGTGTCACACCTGGAACAAGCATACAGCCAGTGGGGTCACAGCTGGAACAAGCATGCAGCTGTGGTGTCACACCTGGAACAAGCATGCAGCTGTGGTGTCACACCTGGAACAAGCATGTAGCTGTGGTGTCACACCTGGAAACAAGCATGCAACCAGTGGGGTCAAATCTGGAACTAGCATGCAGCCAGTAAAGTCACACCCGGAAAAAGCATACAGCCATAGAAGTAAGGCCTGGAATAAGCATGTGGCCAGTGGAGTTACACCTGGGACAAGCAAGCAGCCAGTGGCGTCACACCTAAAAAACAAGCATGCAGCCAGTGGCGTCACACCTGGGACAAGCATGCAGCTAGTGGGGTCACACCTGGATCAAGCATACAATCAGTTGGGTCACACCTGGAACAAGAATGCAGCCAGTGGAGTCACACCTGGAACAAGCATACAACCAGTGGAGTCCCACCTGGAACAAGAATGCAGCCAGTGGAGTCACACCTGGGACAAACATACAGCCAGTGGGGTCACACCTGGAACAAGAATGCAGCCAGTGGAGTCACACCTAGGACAAGCATGTAGCCAGTGGTGTCACACCTGGAACAAGCATACAATCAGTTGGGTCACACCTGGAACAAGAATGCAGCCAGTGGAGTCACACCTAGGACAAGCATGTAGCCAGTGGGGTCACACCTGGAACAAGCATACAATCAGTTGGGCCACACCTGGAACAAGAATGCAGCCAGTGGAGTCACACCTGGGACAAGCATACAACCAGTGGAGTCCCACCTGGAACAAGAATGCAGCCAGTGGAGTCACACCTGGGACAAGCATGTAGCCAGTACGGTCACACCTGGAACAAGCATACAACCAGTGGAGTCCCACCTGGAACAAGAATGCAGCCAGTGGAGTCACACCTGGGACAAGAATGTAGGCAGTGGTGTCACACCTAGGACAAGCATGTAGCCAGTGGGGTCACACCTGGAACGAGCATACAATCAGTTGGGTCACACCTGGAACAAGAATGCAGCCAGTGGAGTCACACCTAGGACAAGCATGTAGCCAGTGGGGTCACACCTGGAACAAGCATACAATCAGTTGGGCCACACCTGGAACAAGAATGCAGCCAGTGGAGTCACACCTGGGACAAGCATGTAGCCAGTGGGGTCACACCTGGAACAAGCATACAACCAGTGGAGTCACACCTGGAACATGCATGCAGCCAGTGGAGTCACACCTGGATCAAGCATACAATCAGTTGGGTCACACCTGGAACAAGAATGCAGCCAGTGGGGTCACACCTGGAACAAGCATGCAGCCAGTGGAGGCACACCTGGAACAAGCATACAGCCAGTGGAGGCACACCTGGAACAAGCATACAGCCAGTGGAGGCACACCTGGAACAAGCATGCAGCCAGTGGAGGCACACCTGGAACAAGCATGCAGCCACAACAGGAGCCCAAATAACCTGGTCTACACCAAAGTTTGGAGCTGAAGCATCCACAAGAATAACTCTTCATAACTCAGCAAGTCTCAACAATCACAGCCGGCTGCAAGGGGAAGTTACTCTTGATAACAGTAAATAATGGAAGTAGTTGGAGTATCAGTGCAGTGGTTTAAATGAAAGCGAAGTTACATCCTAATCTTGATAACTGAAGATTGTTTGCAATAAACTCCAGTGTAAACGCCAGTAAATGCGGTAAAATGTTATGTGAGTTCAGCAGGCAGATGTAACGTGCAGGTGCGTGCGGAGAAACACCAGGTAGACAACCTCCCCGCACCCTCCTGTAATTTGGCGTTATGTAATCATACATCATCCGGATCCTGGCCTGAACCCTGAGAGATGCTCTGGCCAATCTCCCGCCCCCGCTCGGCATTGTGGGTAATGACACCGTGCTTGGCCCTTGCACAACGCCATTCCTCACGCACGCCTGCTCGGATGTGCTAGCGATTAGCGGCCCTGTTATATAACAGGCGGGTTACAAGAGCGGATGAAACGTTTGCTGGACGGTCGGTTCCCCAACAGCTTCCTTTGTTTGCAGAGCGATTCCCTTTCCAGTGATCTTGGCTGTGGAACAGAGTGGATCGTACAGAACAAATGTATTTACTTAGCGCAGTTTGTATTTGGCTTGGCCTGGGCCCAGAGCCCGCAAGTGATAGCCAGGCCTGCATACCGCAGTACACAACATGTGTCTGTGAGTCATATTATTATCCCTTACGGACATTCCTTCTCCTGTCCAGTCAGGCCCAGCTTAGATGACAAAGCTGCGTCCATCTCACATCCGAGCTCGTGCTTCTACATACCATTATGTCACCGCTATGCTTAAAGGGTGACTCTGCAAAAAAAAAAAATGTTTTTATATATGCATAAACTTCAGCCTAAACAGACATACTATCATTAAGTCACATTAGTTATGTTAATTAAAATAGATAGGTAACGTAATCTCTTACCCACCCTGTTTTAAAAGAACAGGAAAATGTTTGTGATTTCATGGGGCAGCCATCTTTTTGGTTGTAAGGAGGTGACAGGGAGCATGAGACACAGTTCCAACTGTCCTGATCACCCCTCCCAGCTGGGCGTGCTAGGCAACTAGAACTACAACATCAGAAATCCCATCATATTGCCCGGGCAGATTTCTTTGATGGGGCGGAGCTTAGCTTCTGTGCAGCTAAAAATGAAGCTTGGGTAAGAAAAACAAAGTTCTCATGCTGTGAAACTGTTAAAGAAACACCAAGCCTTGTCAGTGCTGCTGATCAGATTTTTAGTCTGGAGGTTCACTTTATTAAAACATTATTTTTGTTATCTAAGCTGGATCTTGACAACATGGCCATGTGGGCAAGCACATGGCAGATAGAACTGAATGTTGATAAAAGTAAAGTCATGTTCCTTGGATGTACCAATGGAAGAAAACCATATAAAATAAAATGGAGATAGGGATGTTGGGGAGGCGTCCAGTACGTATAATTAGAGTGGGTAGGTGTGTACAAAAAAGTTATATGAAAAGGTATCTGATCTCTTATGATGACTGCCACAAAGATTCGGAAAAGGGAATCTTTAATTTTTCAAAAAATGGTTATACTGTTGACAACGCTTTTCATGAGTCTCTTCCCGCTTCCTCAGGTCAATACAAATAGATAAAACCTTCTCTATGAACTGTGTGGGGCGCGGGCACCTTTCCAAATCTTTGTGAGTCATCATAAGAGGTAAGATGCCTCTTTATATAACTTTTTTGTACACTCCTAGATCAATTTGTATACGTTGCTGCAGCAAGCAACATACAGTATATGCAAATGGATCTGAAGTTAAATATAGCTTGTGCTTCCACTTGCTGTTTTTAACAGATCCGTTCACTGCGCTGCAGTAAATGCAACACAGTATCCCGTCTGGCTGTGGATGCTGTCAGAAACAAAGCAAGTCTATGGGAAGGGACGGTGTCTGAACCCAGTAGACACTTTACCGCATCCGGTCTTCTGTCACCTTCTTCTGTCTTTTCCGTCATCTTCTGCTTTCATTTATCACCTTCTTCTGTCTTCTGCCTTCATCTGTCATCTTCTTTTTCTTCCTTCATCTGTCACCTTCTTCTTCTGCCTTCATCTGTCACCTTCTTCTGTCATCTTCTGCTTTCAACTGTCACCTTCTTCTGCCTTCATCTGTCACCTTCTTCTGTCTTCTGTCATCTTCTGCTTTCATCTGTCACCTTCTTCTGTCTTCTTCTGCCTTCATCTGTCACCTTCTTCTGTCTTCTGTCATCTTCTGCTTTCATCTGTCACCTTCTTCTGTCTTCTGTCATCTTCTGCTTTCACATGTCACCTTCTTCTGCCTTCATCTGTCACCTTCTTCTGTCTTTTCTCTTCTGTCATCTTCTGCTTCATCTGTCACCTTCTTCTGTCTTCATCTGTCAAGTTCTTCTGTCTTATACTGCCTTTATCTGTCACCTTCTTCTGCCTTCATCTGTCACCTTCTTCTGTCTTCTTCTGCCTTCATCGGTCACCTTCTGTCATGTTCTGCCTTTATCTGTTACCTTCTTCTGTCATCTTCTGCCTTCTTCTGTCACCTTCTTCTGTCTTCTTCTGACTTCATCTGTCACCTTCTTCTGTCTTCTTCTGCCTTCATCTGTCACCTTCTTCTGCTTTCATCTGTCACCTTCTTCTGTCTTCTTCTGCCTTCATCTGTCTTCTTCTGTCATCTTCTGCCTTCATCTGTCACCTTCTTCTGTCTTCTTCTGCTTTCATCTGTCGCCTTCTTCTGTCTTCTTCTGCCTTCATCTGTCTTCTTCTGTTGTCTTCTGCCTTCATCTGTCACCTTCTTCTGTCTTCTTCTGCCTTCATCTGTCTTCTTCTGTCATCTTCTGTCTTCATCTGTCTTCTTCTGTCATCTTCTGCCTTCATCTGTCACCCTCTTCTGTTACCTTCTGCCTTCATCTGTCACCTTCTTCTGTCTTCTGTCATCTTCTGCTTTCATCTGTCACCTTCTTCTGTCTTCTTCTGCCTTCATCTGTCACCTTCTTCTGTCTTCTGTCATCTTCTGCTTTCATCTGTCACCTTCTTCTGTCTTCTGTCATCTTCTGCTTTCACATGTCACCTTCTTCTGCCTTCATCTGTCACCTTCTTCTGTCTTTTCTCTTCTGTCATCTTCTGCTTCATCTGTCACCTTCTTCTGTCTTCATCTGTCAAGTTCTTCTGTCTTATACTGCCTTTATCTGTCACCTTCTTCTGCCTTCATCTGTCACCTTCTTCTGTCTTCTTCTGCCTTCATCGGTCACCTTCTGTCATGTTCTGCCTTTATCTGTTACCTTCTTCTGTCATCTTCTGCCTTCTTCTGTCACCTTCTTCTGTCTTCTTCTGACTTCATCTGTCACCTTCTTCTGTCTTCTTCTGCCTTCATCTGTCACCTTCTTCTGCTTTCATCTGTCACCTTCTTCTGTCTTCTTCTGCCTTCATCTGTCTTCTTCTGTCATCTTCTGCCTTCATCTGTCACCTTCTTCTGTCTTCTTCTGCTTTCATCTGTCGCCTTCTTCTGTCTTCTTCTGCCTTCATCTGTCTTCTTCTGTTGTCTTCTGCCTTCATCTGTCACCTTCTTCTGTCTTCTTCTGCCTTCATCTGTCTTCTTCTGTCATCTTCTGTCTTCATCTGTCTTCTTCTGTCATCTTCTGCCTTCATCTGTCACCCTCTTCTGTTACCTTCTGCCTTCATCTGTCACCTTCTTCTGTCTTCTGTCATCTTCTGCTTTCATCTGTCACCTTCTTCTGTCTTCTTCTGCCTTCATCTGTCACCTTCTTCTGTCTTCTGTCATCTTCTGCTTTCATCTGTCACCTTCTTCTGTCTTCTGTCATCTTCTGCTTTCACATGTCACCTTCTTCTGCCTTCATCTGTCACCTTCTTCTGTCTTTTCTCTTCTGTCATCTTCTGCTTCATCTGTCACCTTCTTCTGTCTTCATCTGTCAAGTTCTTCTGTCTTATACTGCCTTTATCTGTCACCTTCTTCTGCCTTCATCTGTCACCTTCTTCTGTCTTCTTCTGCCTTCATCGGTCACCTTCTGTCATGTTCTGCCTTTATCTGTTACCTTCTTCTGTCATCTTCTGCCTTCTTCTGTCACCTTCTTCTGTCTTCTTCTGACTTCATCTGTCACCTTCTTCTGTCTTCTTCTGCCTTCATCTGTCACCTTCTTCTGCTTTCATCTGTCACCTTCTTCTGTCTTCTTCTGCCTTCATCTGTCTTCTTCTGTCATCTTCTGCCTTCATCTGTCACCTTCTTCTGTCTTCTTCTGCTTTCATCTGTCACCTTCTTCTGTCTTCTTCTGCCTTCATCTGTCACCTTCTTCTGTCTTCTTCTGCCTTCATCTGTCATCTTCTGCTTTCATCTGTTACCCTCTTCTGTCACCTTCTGCTTTCATCTGTCACCGTGTTCTGTCTTCTGCCTTCATCTGTCACCTTCTTCTGTCTTCATCTTTCTTCTTCTGTCATCTTCTGCTTTCATCCGTCATTTTTTTTGTCTTCTTCTGCTTTCATCTGTCACCTTCTTCTGTCTTCTTCTGCTTTCATCTGTCGCCTTCTTCTGTCTTCTTCTGCCTTCATCTGTCTTCTTCTGTTGTCTTCTGCCTTCATCTGTCACCTTCTTCTGTCTTCTTCTGCCTTCATCTGTCTTCTTCTGTCATCTTCTGTCTTCATCTGTCTTCTTCTGTCATCTTCTGCCTTCATCTGTCACCCTCTTCTGTTACCTTCTGCCTTCATCTGTCACCTTCTTCTGTCATCTTCAGCCTTCATCTGTCACCTTATTCTGCCTTCATCTGTCACCCTCTTCTGTCACCTTCTGCCTTCATCTGTCACCTTCTTCTGTCGTATACTGCCTTCATCTGGCACCTTCTTCTGTCATCTTCTGCCTTCATCTGTCTTCTTCTGTTATCTTCTGCCTTTATCTGTCACCTTCTTCTGTCTTCTGCCTTCATCTGTCACCCTCTGCTGTCTTCTTCTGCCTTCATCTGTCACCTTCTTCTGTCATCTTCTGCTTTCATCTGTCATTTTTTGTCTTCTTCTGCTTTCATCTGTCACCTACTTCTGTCTTCTTCTGCTTTCATCTGTCACCTTCTTCTGTCTTCTTCTGCTTTCATCTGTCACCTTCTTCTGTCTTCTTCTGCCTTCATCTGTCTTCTTCTGTCATCTTCTGCCTTCTTCTGTCACCTTCTTCTGCCTTCATCTGTCACTTTCTTCTGACTTCTTCTGCCTTCATCTGTTTTCTTCTGCCTTCATCTGTCTTCTTCTACCTTCATCTGTCTTCTTCTACCTTCATCTATCACCTTTTACTGTTATCTTTTGCCTTCATTTGTTACCTTCCTCTACATTCTTCTGTCTTCTTCTGTCGCCTGTATTATTCTGTCTTCTTCTGTCACCTTCTGCTTTCATCTGTCACCTTCTTCTGTCTTCTTCTGCCTTCATCTGTCTTCTTCTGTCATCTTCTGCCTTCATCTGTCACCTTCTTCTGTCTTCTTCTGCTTTCATCTGTCACCTTCTTCTGTCTTCTTCTGCCTTCATCTGTCACCTTCTTCTGTCTTCTTCTGCCTTCATCTGTCATCTTCTGCTTTCATCTGTCACCCTCTTCTGTCACCTTCTGCTTTCATCTGTCACCGTGTTCTGTCTTCTACCTTCATCTGTCACCTTCTTCTGTCTTCTTCTGCCTTCTTCTGTCTTCTTCTGCCTTCATCTTTCACCTTCTTCTGTCTTCTTCTGCCTTCATCTGTCTTCTTCTATCATCTTCTGCCTTCATCTGTCACCTTCTTCTGTCTTCATCTTTCTTCTTCTGTCATCTTCTGCTTTCATCCGTCATTTTTTTTGTCTTCTTCTGCTTTCATCTGTCACCTTCTTCTGTCTTCTTCTGCTTTCATCTATCGCCTTCTTCTGTCTTCTTCTGCCTTCATCTGTCGCCTTCTTCTGTCGTCTTCTGCCTTCATCTGTTACCTTCTTCTGCCTTCATCTGTCACCTTCTTCTGTCTTCTTCTGCCTTCATCTGTCTTCTTCTGTCATCTTCTGTCTTCATCTGTCTTCATCTGTCATCTTCTGCCTTCATCTGTCACCCTCTTCTGTCACCTTCTGCCTTCATCTGTCACCTTCTTCTGTCATCTTCAGCCTTCATCTGTCACCTTATTCTGCCTTCATCTGTCACCCTCTTCTGTCACCTTCTGCCTTCATCTGTCACCTTCTTCTGTCTTATACTGCCTTCATCTGGCACCTTCTTCTGTCATCTTCTGCCTTCATCTGTCTTCTTCTGTTATCTTCTGCCTTCATCTGTCACCTTCTTCTGTCTTCTGCCTTCATCTGTCACCCTCTGCTGTCTTCTTCTGCCTTCATCTGTCACCTTCTTCTGTCATCTTCTGCTTTCATCTGTCATTTTTTGTCTTCTTCTGCTTTCATCTGTCACCTACTTCTGTCTTCTTCTGCTTTCATCTGTCACCTTCTTCTGTCTTCTTCTGCTTTCATCTGTCACCTTCTTCTGTCTTCTTCTGCCTTCATCTGTCTTCTGTCATCTTCTGCCTTCTTCTGTCACCTTCTTCTGCCTTCATCTGTCACTTTCTTCTGACTTCTTCTGCCTTCATCTGTTTTACCTTCATCTGTCTTCTTCTACCTTCATCTATCACCTTTTACTGTTATCTTCTGCCTTCATTTGTTACCTTCCTCTACATTCTTCTGTCTTCTTCTGTCACCTGTATTATTCTGTCTTCTTCTGTCACCTTCTGCTTTCATTTGTCACCTTCTTCTGTCTTCTTCTGCCTTCATCTGTTTTCTTATGCCTTCATCTGTCACCTTCTTCTGTCCTTATCCTATTGGACATGAAACAGACCAGTGGGAGTCCTCAAGGACTTCAATTGGTCTGTTTCATGTCCAATAGGGAGCCCCTGCAGTTGCTGTGACTCCTGTTCCTATTGTGGCGCTTGTTGGCATGGTAACCCAAGCAGTGGCAAAGGGACCGGAGTGGCGTGGACGATGGATCCTCAGCAGAGAAAAAAAATCTGCACTCCGTTGCGGACCCGTCCAGATCCATCTCAAGTGGGAACCGTGCCTTACCGCATGGCATATGCACGTTGCTGGCAGCGATTAGCACATTCCATACAGGAAGATGGTCTATTAGAAATATTGTAAGGGCAGAGAGGACAATACAACAGCACTGCCAGGAATTCCAGCGTACTGTAAGCCTCAGATAATTCATATCATTCTCTTTGAATTACAGTGATTCTCCCCTGCAGAATGTTAACGTGTCATTCCAATATCCTGAGCTCAGGGCGACCTCCGTAACCCTCCGCATCGTATCGGCTCATCCCGATGAATTAAAGATGTTCCCCTTCGGCCTGAAGAGGAGCCCGGGACGGGATTTTCAAACTTTTAGGTCATCATTCTGTCTTAAGAGAGTGCTTCATTTCCATGATGGAACGTACTGTATAAGCTGGTAATGCTCTTATTTATAATGACCACGAGATAACTGGAAACACGCTGGACTGCGCTATCGCTCGGGCAGGTGTTACATGTTAGACGTATGGAGGACAACAGATGAAGTCATCCTTGTTGCAGCATCTCGCTCGCTTGGCTCGCTGGCTGCTGCCAGAATGATAGATTGCGATCTTAGCTTTGCGTTTTTTAAGTGTTTTTGTTCTGTTGTTTTTGAGGAACACGGCAGTGTGCTGAGTTTTTAGCACCTTTGTAGCATTGGGGTCCTAAGTTTCATTCCCAGCAAGCTTACTATACATGTGTCTTCAAGTTGAGATTGGCAATCTCAGCAGTTTTGTTTCAATAGCCATTGAAGATAAAGCAAGAAGGTGTTCAGGAAAAGCGTGTTTTACGTATTTAGTTGCAATATTCATTTTTGGACAATGTTGCTGCCTCTATCTGTTTGTCAAACAAGCGAATGCTCACTCCAAGACAGCAACTTGCCATTTAGGCCTCTGTTCCACTGACTGTTGATAGGCTGTGAAACTCTCACAACTACTCACTGCTGCTTGGTAACTACTTGCTGAGCACGCAAATCAACAGTCCATGGAAAAAAGGCCTTAAAGGAGTCATCAGGGGGAAATGAGGAGAATAAGTGCTACTTACCCGGGGCTTCGTCCAGCCCCAAGCTCCCAGCATGTCCCTCGCTGCAGCTCCGTGGTGAGCCGTTTGCCAGTGCTGCCTCCCGGTCCCCGGCGATGACGTCAGGCCGACCTGGTGGTCGGTTTGTACTGCACCTGCGTGAGCGGCGCTGTCAATTACCGCCACGTGGTTCAGAGCGTACTGCGCAGGTACAGTAGTTCTGCGCCTGCGCAGTACGCTCCGGTCCACGCGGCGGTGATTAACAGTGCCGCTCGTGCAGGTGCAGTACAAACCGACCACCAGGTCGGCCTGACGTCATCGCTGGGGAATGGGAAGCTTCACAGGCGAACGGCTCACCACGGAGCTGCAGCGAGGGACATGCTGGGAGCTTGGGGTTGGATGAAGCCCCGGGTAAGTAGCACTTATTGTCCTCATATCCCTATGATGACTCCTTTAAATTGGTCCACAGACAGCCTGTCAGCCAATAAAAAGAGGCATATACTTGCACCTGTATCTGTCTGCAGTACCAAATCCAGCAAGAACTGAAAAATACAGCCATAGACAGGAGAGAGAGTTCAGTCGCACATAATCATAGATTATTTGACCAGCAGGGGGGACGGCGTGCAGCTATCCCTCTCAAAAAAGCCCCCCTTCTTACACTGACCTGCCACTGGGACTGCTGATAGGCAGTGAAATGCCTCTCAAACTCTCACAACTGCCTGCTCGTGCCTGGTAACTGCTTGTTGCTACCTGGTAACTGCTCACTGCTGCCTGGTAACTGCTCACTGCTGCCTGGTAACTGCTCACTGCTGCCTGGTAGCTTGCTGAGTACACAGTTCAACAGTCCGTGGAATAGAGGCCTAAGATTAAAAATCACAAAAAACACTTGTGCTCATGAGAGGCGGGGGCCTCGGGCTCTAACACCACCACGGACTCCAACTCCACATGCAACACCAAAGGGCAGACCCCAGTGCTCCCACCACCAGCAACTTGCCATTTAAATTGGTCAGCAGGCAGCCTGTCAGCCAATGAAGCGATGCAAATACTTGCAGCTGTGTCTGCAGAACCAAATCCAGCAAGAGCTAAAAAAATACAGCCATAGACAGGACAGGAGAGAGATCTCAGTCGCACACAATTGTAGATTATGTGACCAGCAGGGGGGCCTCTATCTGTTTATCAGTATGCTTTTTGTGATGAGTTGACCCCTTCACGATGGCACCAAAAAAAAGACACTGTTGACCTAACTCTCTCTGCAGTCCCTACCTAATAGGCTCAATTCACTAAGCATAAGTGAGATGTCCAGTATTTTACCTCCAGCCTGGGGCTATTGGTAACTAACAATCAGCCATTCAGTAAACTGGCTAGGCAAAAGAGACAGGCAGTAGGAGAAGCTACCCCACCCTACTACTCTTCCCATTGGTACCTATGTACTGCAGGACAGGACAGCAGAAACTAAGAAAATCACAAGATAAAGGAGCAGGGCACATCCATTGAGGTTTCCCCTGTATCCCTTTAGATGTGCACATCTATAGACTGATACGGAGAGAGGACCCTCTAGTGATGTGCATGCAGAGCTAAAGGGAGGCCGGGGATGCCTTTAGTTGTTGTAAGCACTCACAAGCTTCTCTAAGGCCTCTTTTCCACGGACAGTTGAACTGTGTGCTCAGCAAGCAGTCACCAAGCAGCAGTGAGCACTTACCAGGCAGTAGTGAGCAGTTACCAGGCAGCAGCAAGCAGTTATGAGAGTTTGAAGGCATTTCACTGCGTATCAACTGTCCGTGGAAAAGAGGCCTCACAAAGGATGGCTCGTGTTTTAGGCAGACCACCTGAAGAATCCGCACCACTCAGGTGGGAGAAAATCACTGTAGTACTCTCTGATGGGATATTGCATGGTGTGTACCGCCTGATGAGACAGGTCCTCTTTCCCCGTGCAATGTTCTAGCGATTGTTGGTAATCTACTGTACAACTTTTAGGCCCCTTTTACACTTGGTCACTGTGTCGCCCCACGTTACACTTCCCCGCCACAAGGGCCATGCAAGTCTAAGGAGACGCATACACTTAACACATTGTGACGCGATGTGCCGGACGTATCCAAACCGCCACATTCCCGACGTTGCCGCATGATCCGTGTCTACCAAATGGACTATGTAGTATTGCAAGTCAATGGGAGATGCTGCAAGTGTGAAAGACAGGAGCACAGTGCGATACGGCACGCATTCGCGGACCGACGGGAACCCCAGTGACGTACTTCCTGTTCAGTAAGACCTTGTTCACATTAGGCAACGCCAGGGGCAAATCCAGGATTTCCAAGGGGGGGGGATTCCTGAAAGCGGCGTGTGGGCATGGCCAAAACATGGTGTGGGTGGAGCCAAATACTAGCAGTTTCTAGGCTTAATTGCACCCAGGGTGAGGGCGTAAAATGCACCCCCAACGTGGAGACAGGTATAGGTGCCCGCAGTATAGGTAGCCAGCTATAGGTCCCCCCCCCCCCAGTATAGGTAGCCCATATACTTGCCCCCAGTATAGGTTAGATAGGTATATGTCCCCCAGTATAGGTTAGATAGGTATATGCCCCCAGTATAGATTAGATAGGTATATGCCCCCCAGTATAGCTTAGATAGGTATATGTCCCCCAGTATAGATTAGATAGGTATATGCCCCCAGTATAGATTAGATAGGTATATGCCCCCAGTATAGATTAGATAGGTATATGCCCCCAGTATAGATTAGATAGGTATATGCCCAGTATAGACTAGATAGGTATATGCCCCCCAGTATAGATTAGATAGGTATATGCCCCCCAGTATAGATTAGATAGGTATATGCCCCCCAGTATAGATTAGATGGTTATATGCCTAATATAGATTAGATGGTTATATGCCCAATATATCTTAGATAGGTATATGGCCCCCAGTATAGATTAGATAGGTATATGCCCAGTATAGACTAGATAGGTATATGCCCCCCAGTATAGATTAGATAGGTATATGCCCCCCAGTATAGATTAGATAGGTATATGTCCACAGTATAGATTAGATAGGTATATGTCCCCCAGTATAGATTAGATAAGTATATGCCCAGTATAGATTAGATAGGTATATGTCCCCAGTATAGATTAGATGTTTATATGCCCAATATAGATTAGATAGGTATATGCCCAGTATAGATTAGATAGGTATATGTCCCCCAGTATAGATTAGATAGGTATATGCCCCCCCAGTATAGATTAGATAGGTATATGCCCCCCCAGTATAGATTAGATAGGTATATGCCCCCCCCCCCAGTATAGATTAGATAGGTATATGCCCCCCAGTATAGATTAGATAGGTATATGCCCAGTATAGATTAGATAGGTAGGCGGGGGGAGCGGGGAGAGAGGAGTTTCCACTTACCTGTCTTCATCCTGCACGCAGCTTCTATCTTCATCCTCTCCCGGCGCGCGTCGCATCGGTAAGAGCTCCGCCTGTGATGACATGTGGTTACGTCATCACAGGGGGCGCTGTTACCATAACGACAGACGCCGGCCGGGATAGGATGTAGATAGAAGCTGGCAGGATCGAGGAAAGTAAGTGTAAAGTCTTCTACCCGCAGCTCTGGTGCCTGCTCCCCGCCGCCAGCAGCAAGCGAGGCCCCCCACAGCGTGAGGCCTCGGGTGCCCCTGCTACCAGTCAGACCCTCGGACCCTCCGCCATACACACATACGGCAGCCCCACTTCCGGTCTCGGTGCAGGGGGGGGTGTTTCAGACACCCGGAACTCCCCCTTCCGTGCGCCAGTGAACGCAGATGGCCGTGTGATCAGAACGCAATGCGCCCAATGACAATGCCATCTGAGTTGCAGTGCGCTGCTGATCCCATTCATTACAGTGAATGGGATCAGAATCAAGTTTATTCGCCAAGTACAACGTGAGTTGTACCCGGAATTGGTTTTAGCACAACAGGGTCGGTGGTGGTACAATAGCAGCGTGTTTTAGCATACAGTATATACATACAGTACATACAAACAGGTATATACAGTAGATACATACAGTAGGTACAGTGCAATACAAGACGTAGAGATATAGCATGGATAGAATGATGCGTGAAAGATGAACCTAGGGGAAGGACCAGGGGGTAATCTGCTGCCGTCTATTGCACTCAAAACGCTTTGCAGCGATGCTTTGAATCAGATGTCCCCCAGTCTAAACCCTAGCAAAGAGACAGAGAGGGGAGAGGGAAAAAAGGAAGAAGGTAAAGAAAGAGACAAGTGAAAAAGACAGTAAAAATAAAAAGAGAAAGAGTCCCCTTGGGAATGTGGCGTAACCTGGTCGGTCGGATAGTGTTCAGTTAGTGTCCCACTGGCAGGCTGCGTCGCTTTGCTGCTGAGACTAGTGGGCATCGAAAGTGGCTGGGGTGGATGCATGGCTGCAATCGCTGGAGCTCTCCCTGCGAGGCTGGGGGCTGTATTGGAGCTGCAGCTAGGGCTCTTTTCTGGATCCTTGCCTTGATGAGGTGCTGCTACAGTGTCAATCCCCTGGAGCAGGCTGTGCGACCTGATCAGCAGAGTGGACAAAATGGTGGCAGCAGGCTCCAGGTAGAGGGCTGAAGGATAGTAAAGCTAGGGAAGTGATGGCCTAGGCATGTGCAGGCTGCATGCAGCCACACCTACCTCACTGCGGTGGTGTAGCAGTCTCTGTGTCTTTAATTGTGGGCGGCGTCCTGTGGTTCCCCTGGCAGCGGTGGTGTAGCTACCCACGTGGTGGCCTAATGGATGCAGGAGCCAGGAAGTGCTGTATCATGCCCCGGCTGGCAGGGGGGCCGAGTTGGCCCGTTGCCTGGCAGCAGCCAACTGCGATAACCACTCGGCTTGTGGTGTCCTGACCTCCTCAGAGCGGCCGCATCAGCGTCTGACCTCCCGCGGCAGTGGAGCGGCCCTGTGTGTGGTCCATGTGGCTAGCCACGTGAAGGATTGCTGTGGCGATGCGACGGCCGTGATCCGGGTGATCCAAGATCCGGAGCACAGCGTGCTGCACTTTGCCAAAAATGTGTGCAACAGTGCGATAACGCATCGCATAGTCTAAACATCAGAAGTGCTGTCTTATCACACACAATACGTGCTGCCAAAATGCGCACAGCAGCGCAAATAGGGCTTGATTCACTAAACTGTGATAACTCAAATATCACACCTTATCCAAGATATCACACCTTATCAACGTTAACACGCCTTATCAGAGTAGCATAGCGAGCGTTACGAACCCGCAGGGGCTCAGGGCAGGACGAGTGCCATTGCCAATTAGCAGGCATAAGTTTGTAGCGCTCGCTATGCTACTCTGATAAGGTGCGGTAATTTTGATAAGGTGTGATGTCTTTGATAAGGTGTGATATTTGAGTTATCACAGTTTAGTGAATCAAGCCCATAGTGTGAATGAGGCCTAATCAGTAAGGAGACCTTGGGCAAGACTCTCTAACACTGCTACTGCCTGTAGAGCGCGCCCTAGTGGCTGCTGCTCTAGCACTTTGAGTCGGCTATATAAATATTCGGTGTCTTTTCTGAGTTTAGACATTTTTATTGAAATAGTTTCCATGAAGTATCCTTATAGCGTAATGTTGGCACAACTTTCTGCTGCTGTCAGCAACAAGCGGCGGATTGTAAGTGACCAACAAAGACTCATCAGATGAGGTTTCATGTCACAGCCCAGATAATAGAAGCTGATGGAAGAATCATTATCTATATTCCCTTTATACAGCATTGCGTTTGGAAACCTCTCCGTAAAACGATGAACGCTTCACCTTAGTTGGACGCCAGCCACAGCTTAGCGCAGTAATTTAGATATAAATGCTCCTGATAAGTCATCCTAATCTGATGAGATTTATTTTCCAGCCCCTGACCCGGGGTGTTGTAATTGCTATGCAGAGAATTTCAATGTATACTTTTATTATTAGTCATGAATCAACATCTGGATTGCATTGTGTGTGAGTTTTTTTTATATCTGTCGTTTTCAGCTGAAGGGTTCATAGAAGCTCAGGGTAGCTGTGCCCTGTGTGTCGCATTCCGGGGGCGTCTGACGGAGGGGTCAGAGATAGGCATCTGCCCCAGGCCTGTCCTATAGCTTCCCTTCTTGTAGTAGGAAGATAGGGATAATTATTATTATTTTGTATTTATATAGCATTGACACTTTCTCCAGCACATTACAGAGTACATAGTCTTGTCACTGACTGCCCTCAGAGGAGCTCACACTCTAATCCTACCATAGTCCTAGTCTAATGTCCTACCATATTATTATTATGCATTTATACAGCACTGACATCTTCTGCAGCACATTACAGAGTACATAGTCATGTCACTGACTGTCCTCAGAGGAGCTCACAAACTAATCCTACTATAGTCATAGTCTAATGTCCTACCGTATTATTATTATGTATTTATATAGCACTGACATCTCCTGCAGCACATTACAGAGTACATAGTCATGTCACTGACTGTCCTCAGAGGAGCTCACACTCTAATCCTGCCATAGTCATAGTCTAATGTCCTACCATATTATTATTGTGTATTTATATAGCACTGACATCTCCTACAGCACATTACAGAGTACATAGTCATGTCACTGACTGTCCTCAGAGGAGCTCACACTCTAATCCTACTATAGTCATAGTCTAATGTCCTACCATATTATTATTGTGTATTTATATAGCACTGACATCTCCTACAGCACATTACAGAGTACATAGTCATGTCACTGACTGTCCTCAGAGGAGCTTACACTCTAATCCTACTATAGTCATAGTCTAATGTCCTACCATATTATTATTGTGTATTTATATAGCACTGACATCTCCTACAGCACATTACAGAGTACATAGTCATATCACTGACTGTCCTCAGAGGAGCTCACACTCTAATCCTACTATAGTCATAGTCTAATGTCCTACCGTATTATTATTATGTATTTATATAGCACTGACATCTCCTACAGCACATTACAGAGTACATAGTCATGTCACTGACTGTCCTCAGAGGAGCTCACACTCTAATCCTGCCATAGTCATAGTCTAATGTCCTACCATATTATTATTGTGTATTTATATAGCACTGACATCTCCTACAGCACATTACAGAGTACATAGTCATGTCACTGACTGTCCTCAGAGGAGCTCACACTCTAATCCTACTATAGTCATAGTCTAATGTCCTACCGTATTATTATTATGTATTTATGTAGCACCAACATCTTCTGCAGCACATTACAGAGTACATAATCATGTCACTGACTGTCCTCAGAGGAGCTCACACTCTAATCCTGCCATAGTCATAGTCTAATGTCCTACCATATTATTATTGTGTATTTATATAGCACTGACATCTCCTACAGCACATTACAGAGTACATAGTCATGATACTGACTGTCCTCAGAGGAGCTCACACTCTAATCCTACTATAGTCATAGTCTAATGTCCTACCATATTATTATTGTGTATTTATATAGCACTGACATCTCCTACAGCACATTACAGAGTACATAGTCATGTCACTGACTGTCCTCAGAGGAGCTCACACTCTAATCCTACTATAGTCATAGTCTAATGTCCTACCATATTATTATTGTGTATTTATATAGCACTGACATCTCCTACAGCACATTACAGAGTACATACAGTGGAGGAAATAATTATTTGACCCCTCACTGATTTTGTAAGTTTGTCCAATGACAAAGAAATGAAAAGTCTCAGAACAGTATCATTTCAATGGTAGGTTTATTTTAACAGTGGCAGATAGCACATCAAAAGGAAAATCGAAAAAATAACCTTAAATAAAAGATAGCAACTGATTTGCATTTCATTGAGTGAAATAAGTTTTTGAACCCCTACCAACCATTAAGAGTTCTGGCTCCCACAGAGTGCTTAGACACTTCTACTCAATTAGTCACCCTCATTAAGGACACCTGTCTTAACTAGTCACCTGTTTAGAAGACACCTGTCCACAGAATCAATCAATCAAGCAGACTCCAAACTCTCCAACATGGGAAAGACCAAAGAGCTGTCCAAGGATGTCAGAGACAAAATTGTAGACCTGCACAAGGCTGGAATGGGCTACAAAACAAATAGCAAGAAGCTGGGAGAGAAGGTGACAACTGTTGGTGCCATTGTTCAAAAATGGAAGGAGCACAAAATGACCATCAATCGACCTCGCTCTGGGGCTCCACGCAAGATCTCACCTCGTGGGGTGTCAATGGTTCTGAGAAAGGTGAAAAAGCATCCTAGAACTACACGGGAGGAGTTAGTGAATGACCTCAAATTAGCAGGGACCACAGTCACCAAGAAAACCATTGGAAACACATTACACCGCAATGGATTAAAATCCTGCAGGGCTCGCAAGGTCCCCCTGCTCAAGAAGGCACATGTGCAGGCCCGTCTGAAGTTTGCCAATGAACACCTGAATGATTCTGCGAGTGACTGGGAGAAGGTGCTGTGGTCTGATGAGACCAAAATAGAGCTCTTTGGCATTAACTCAACTCGCTGTGTTTGGAGGAAGAAAAATGCTGCCTATGACCCCCAAAACACCGTCCCCACCGTCAAGCATGGGGGTGGAAACATTTTGCTTTGGGGGTGTTTTTCTGCTAAGGGCACAGGACAACTTAAATCGCATTAACGGGAAAATGGACGGAGCCATGTATCGTGAAATCTTGAACGACAACCTCCTTCCCTCTGCCAGGAAACTGAAAATGGGTCGTGGATGGGTGTTCCAGCACGACAATGACCCAAAACATACAGCAAAGGCAACAAAGGAGTGGCTCAAGAAGAAGCACATTAAGGTCATGGAGTGGCCTAGTCAGTCTCTGGACCTTAATCCAATAGAAAACCTATGGAGGGAGCTCAAGCTCAGAGTTGCACAGAGACAGCCTCGAAACCTTAGGGATTTAGAGATGATCTGCAAAGAGGAGTGGACCAACATTCCTCCTAAAATGTGTGCAAACTTGGTCATCAATTACAAGAAACGTTTGACCTCTGTGCTTGCAAACAAGGGTTTTTCCACTAAGTATTAAGTCTTTTATTGTTAGAGGGTTCAAAAACTTATTTCACTCAATGAAATGCAAATCAGTTGCTATCTTTTATTTAAGGTTATTTTTTCGATTTTCCTTTTGATGTGCTATCTGCCACTGTTAAAATAAACCTATCATTGAAATGATACTGTTCTGAGACTTTTCATTTCTTTGTCATTGGACAAACTTACAAAATCAGTGAGGGGTCAAACAATTATTTCCTCCACTGTAGTCATGTCACTGACTGTCCTCAGAGGAGCTCACACTCTAATCCTACCATAGTCAATGTGTAATGTCCTACCATATTATTATTATGTATTTATACAGCACTGACATCTCCTACATCACATTACAGAGTACATAGTCATGTCACTGACTGTCCCTAGAGGAGCTCTCAATCTAATCCTACCATAGTCATAGTCTAATGTCCTACCATATTATTATTATTTATTTATACAGCACTGACATCTTCTGCAGCACTTTACAGAGTACATAGTCATGTCACTGACTGTCCTCAGGGGAGCTCACAATCTAATCCTACCATAGTCATAGTCTAATGTCCTACCATATTATTATTGTGTATTTATATAGCACTGACATCTCCTACAGCACATTACAGAGTACATAGTCATGTCACTGACTGTCCTCAGAGGAGCTCACACTCTAATCCTACTATAGTCATAGTCTAATGTCCTACCGTATTATTATTATGTATTTATATAGCACTGACATCTCCTACAGCACATTACAGAGTACATAGTCATGTCACTGACTGTCCTCAGAGGAGCTCACACTCTAATCCTACTATAGTCATAGTCTAATGTCCTACCATATTATTATTGTGTATTTATATAGCACTGACATCTCCTACAGCACATTACAGAGTACATAGTCATGTCACTGACTGTCCTCAGAGGAGCTCACACTCTAATCCTACTATAGTCATAGTCTAATGTCCTACCATATTATTATTGTGTATTTATATAGCACTGACATCTCCTACAGCACATTACAGAGTACATAGTCATGTCACTGACTGTCCTCAGAGGAGCTCACACTCTAATCCTACCATAGTCATAGTGTAATGTCCTACCATATTATTATTATGTATTTATACAGCACTGACATCTCCTACATCACATTACAGAGTACATAGTCATGTCACTGACTGTCCCTAGAGGAGCTCTCAATCTAATCTTACCATAGTCATAGTCTAATGTCCTACCATATTATTATTATGTATTTATACAGCAGTGACATCTTCTGCAGCACATTACAGAGTACATAGTCATGTCACCCACTGACTGTCCTCAGAGTAGCTCACAATCTAATCCTACCATAGTCATAGTCTAATGTCCTACCATATTATTATTATGTATTTGTATAGCACTGACATCTCCTGCAGCACATTACAGAGTACATAGTCATATCACTGACTGTCCTCAGAGGAGCTCACACTCTAATCCTACAATAGTCATAGTCTAATGTCCTACCATATTATTATTATGTATTTATACAGCAGTGACATCTTCTGCAGCACATTACAGAGTACATAGTCATGTCACTGACTGTCCTCAGAGGAGCTCACACTCTAATCCTATTATAGTCATAGTCTAATGTCCTACCATATTATTATTATGTATTTATACAGCAGTGACATCTTCTGCAGCACATTACAGAGTACATAGTCATGTCACTGACTGTCCTCAGAGGAGCTCACACTCTAATCCTACTATAGTCATAGTCTAATGTCCTACCATATTATTATTATGTATTTATACAGCAGTGACATCTTCTGCAGCACATTACAGAGTACATAGTCATGTCACTGACTGTCCTCAGAGGAGCTCACACTCTAATCCTACCATAGTCATAGTGTAATGTCCTACCATATTATTATTATGTATTTATACAGCACTGACATCTCCTACATCACATTACAGAGTACATAGTCATGTCACTGACTGTCCCTAGAGGAGCTCTCAATCTAATCCTACCATAGTCATAGTCTAATGTCCTACCATATTATTATTATGTATTTATACAGCAGTGACATCTTCTGCAGCACATTACAGAGTACATAGTCATGTCACCCACTGACTGTCCTCAGAGGAGCTCACAATCTTATCCTACCATAGTCATAGTCTAATGTCCTACCATATTATTATTATGTATTTGTATAGCACTGACATCTCCTGCAGCACATTACAGAGTACATAGTCATATCACTGACTGTCCTCAGAGGAGCTCACACTCTAATCCTACAATAGTCATAGTCTAATGTCCTACCATATTATTATTATGTATTTATACAGCAGTGACATCTTCTGCAGCACATTACAGAGTACATAGTCATGTCACTGACTGTCCTCAGGGGAGCTCACAATCTAATCCTACCATAGTCATAGTCTAATGTCCTACCATATTATTATTGTGTATTTATATAGCACTGACATCTCCTACAGCACTTTACAGAGTACATAGTCATGTCACTGACTGTCCTCAGAGGAGCTCACACTCTAATCCTACTATAGTCATAGTCTAATGTCCTACCATATTATTATTATGTATTTATACAGCAGTGACATCTTCTGCAGCACATTACAGAGTACATAGTCATGTCACTGACTGTCCTCAGAGGAGCTCACACTCTAATCCTACTATAGTCATAGTCTAATGTCCTACCATATTATTATTATGTATTTATACAGCAGTGACATCTTCTGCAGCACATTACAGAGTACATAGTCATGTCACTGACTGTCCTCAGAGGAGCTCACACTCTAATCCTACTATAGTCATAGTCTAATGTCCTACCATATTATTATTATGTATTTATACAGCAGTGACATCTTCTGCAGCACATTACAGAGTACATAGTCATGTCACTGACTGTCCTCAGAGGAGCTCACACTCTAATCCTACTATAGTCATAGTCTAATGTCCTACCATATTATTATTGTGTATTTATATAGCACTGACATCTCCTACAGCACATTACAGAGTACATAGTCATGTCACTGGCTGTCCTCAGAGGAGCTCACACTCTAATCCTACTATAGTCATAGTCTAATGTCCTACCATATTATTATTATGTATTTGTATAGCACTGACATCTCCTGCAGCACATTACAGAGTACATAGTCATGTCACTGACTGTCCTCAGAGGAGCTCACAATCTAATACCTAACATAGTCGTAGGTCCATTGCAGTCTTGGGTCAAGTTTAGGGGGAAACCAATAAATGTATCAGTTTTTTTTTGGGGGGGGGCGTGGGAGGTAACTGGAGTGCCTGGAGGAAACCCACACAGACATGGGGAGTACATACTAGCTCTGTGCAGATAATTACCTGGATGGGATTTAAACTGAGGACCCAGTGCTAATGCTCTGCCTATTGTGCCAATGCTCTGCGTATTGGGGGTCGCTTCAGCATTCTAACCTTCCCATTAAAGCACCCAAACTTCACTTGTTCTGAATTAGTTACTGGTTTATTTTTGGCATATCTTCAAGGGACTTTTTTTTAAGAAATACAGCATGAAACCCCCCCATCACTTTAATTTAAAGGAGAACTGTAGTGAGAGGTATATGGAGGCTGCCATATTGATTTCCTTTTAAGCTATACCAGTTGCCTGGCAGCCCTGCTGATCTATTTGGCTGCAGTAGTGTGAATCACACCAGAAACAAGCATGCAGCTAATCTTGTCAGATCTTACAAAAATGTCAAACACCAGATCTGCTGCATGCTTGCTCAGGGTCTAGGGCTAAAAGTATTGGAGGCAGAGGATCTGCAGGATAACCAGGTAACTGGTATTGCTTAAAAGGAAATCAATATGTTAGCCTCCATATACCTTTCACTACAGTTCTCCTTTAAGGGAAGCTGAAGTGAGAGGAGCATGGATGCTGCCATCTTCATCCCCTTATAAACAATGCCAGTTGCCTGGCTGTCCTGCTGAGTTTTTGGCTTTAGTTGTGTTTGAGTCACGCACCTGCAGCTGCAGCAAGCATGCAGCCAGTGGAGTCGCAGCATGGAGTCCTGTGTAGTGCAGCCATGTTTTGTTCACGGGAGCAGGCTGCAAACTTCCAGGGGGTCCAGGCGTCCAGCAGTGGTCTGGAGAAGGATGCGGGAAGCTTCCGTCTATGGGAGGTAAGTATCTGACTTTTCCTTTTTTTAACCATTTATGCCACGCGGACGTGAGCTTCATATCCGCAGCGGCAGCTGCTACAGCCGCAGAGACGCGATATTCACGTCCCTGTAGCTTGGGGCACTGTACAGGCGATTGTGCGGGCAGATGCCCGCGATCGTGATGTTGCCGGGAGCAGGGGGGGGGGGGGGGGATTAGCTGCAGGGGATAAAAGTCTCCTGCGCCAGTCCAAGCATGTCCGCCAAGAATAAACACTGTTTTTGTTGAAAAACAGTGTTTATTCTTAAATAGAGCTTCCGCGCTTCCTCCTGCCAACGATTTCTGTTGCCCGATCGTTAGATTTATAAATGGGAATAAAGCCCACCCGTGATGCAGGCTTCCATTGAAACCTGCGTCACTTCCCTAGTAACAATGTAGCAATACATCGGGCCTGATTCACAAAGCGGTACTAACAGTTAGCACCGTGGTGAAAAGCCCTTTATCACGCCTAAACTCTGTTTAGGCATGATAAGTTTAGGTGTGATAAGTTTAGGTGTGATAAGTTTAGGCATGATGGGCTCGATTCACAAAGCGGTGATAACTCAGTTATCACGCTTAAAAGACTTTAGGCGTGATAACCTTTGCACTAGCAAAGTTATCACCGCTTTGTGCTCTAACTCGCGCGAAGCTACAGCGCGAACGCGCGCGCGCAAAGTCCCATAGGGCTTAATGGGAGCTTCGCGCGAAGTGCCGGGTGCTGCGCGCGCAAAACTTTGCGCGCGGAAAATTCGCGAGTTTCTTCTTATCATGCCTAAACTGAGTTTAGGCGTGATAAAGGGGTTTTCACTCGCGTGCAAACACTTTGCACTGCTTTGTGAATCAGGCCCGATAAGTTTAGGTGTGATAAGTTTAAGCATGATAAGTTTAAGCACCAACTGGGTTAGCACCGCAGTGCACAGCTGATCAAAAGTTTTGCGCTAGCAAAGTCTGGTGCACTTTGCATAGAGTTTAATGGCGCTGCTTTGCGTGCGGGACTTTGCGCGCGTAATAAACTTATCTAAACTTAGCATGCCTAAACTTATCACACCTAAACTTATCATGCCTAAACTTATCATGCCTAAACTTATCATGCCTAAACTGAGTTTAGGCATGATAAAAATGGTTATCACGCCTAAAGTCTTTAACTGGGTTATCACCGCTTTGTGAATCGAGCCCATCCTGTGTAGCATACTTGTACGCTACATAGTATTTTGCCCAGCGGGGACATCTTGTGGCCAAATAGTAAAATTACATCTACTGACTTTAGGGAATAAAAAAAAAATAATATGTATGTCAAAACGGCAATATTATTATAAATTTATGGGCTAAAAAATTAGCGATGGATGTAAAACTGAAAAAATGTACCTTTAATTCCAAATAAAATATTGTCACCATACATTATACTAGGGATATAATTTTAACGTTGCAATAACCAGGACAAATGGGCAAATAAAATGTGTGGGTTTTAATTATGGTAGCATGTGATATTTTAAAAGTATAATGGCCGAAATCTGAGAAATAATATTTTATTCCATTTTTTTCTTAATTATTCCCGTTAAAATGCATTTAAAATAAAATAATTCTTAACATAATGTACCACCAAAAGAAAGCCTAATTGGTGACGGAAAAAACAAGGTATAGATCATTTCTTTGTGATAAGTACTGATAAAGTTATTGGGGAATGAAAGGGAGGAGTGCTGAAAGGGGTAAATTCCTCTTGTCCATAAGGTGAAAAATATCCACGGGCTGAAATGGTTAAACAGGTTTGCTTTAACACTACAATGCAATACACTGACAGTTCTGGCAACTCATGGTGCCGAGCCATCTCTGGAGAACTCCACGTGTGCAGAATATACGGTACCTGTACTTTATTCTTGAATATGGAAGTCATGTGATGCATACTGGTAGAAGTCTTCTTCTGCTGACAGACAGGCTTCTCTCACCTGCACCATCTGGGAGCCTCCCTATCAGAGCCATGCAACATTTGCTGGCTGCTCCTCCCTCCATACATCCCATTGGAAAGGAGGATGACTGGTAGAAGGTAAAGAATTGCTTTGAATAGGATCCGTTTGCGTTCATTGAGATCTGTTCCATTAAGTTCCGATAAACTGAACATTTTTATGTGCAGTGTGAAAGGAGCCTTTTAATAATCCGGACATTTGTATAGAGCTTTTCTCCTTTTGGACTCAAGAGCTGCAGCCATTTGGACTCGCTCAAGAGGCCACCCTGCAGTGTTAGGGAGTCTTACTCCTTACTGAATAGGTACTGACTCTAGCCAGGATTTGAACCACGGTCTCCCATGTCAAAGGCGGTGCCCTTAGCCAGTACACTATCCAGCCACTAACCTTAGGCCTGGGACCCACCAGCCACGCTTTTGTAGCACTTGCCAATCACCGGCAATCGGCAAAGCACTTCAACAGTGGAATCCTATGGGGGTGTTTCCACTTGCAACGTTGAGATCTCTTGTTTGAAACAATACTGGAGTGAACGCTGTTAAGGCTCCAGAGCCAGAACGCAATTGCTCCTACACTTTCTGCGATTCAGGAATTGTGGGCTCTTTATGCCCTCCCTCAAAGCCCCGCCAGGGGGTCCCAGGCCGTATAGTTTTTAACCGGTTCCAGACCTTGGTAGTTGAAATCCACACCCTGTTTGCGAGCAGTTATCCCTGCCAGGGCGAGTCATGCCACGCAGTCTCGTTGCTCTCGCCATTCACGTTGTTCTGCCGTCGCTGCAGAACTCCATGCACCAAACAGGAGCCTATGAGAGCCAATCACAGTGATTACAGCTCGATTTTAGGAAAAAAGGGACCAGAGACTTCAAGTCCACAAGTGGTCAAAGCTTGTAAGAAACTGATGTACAGTTAAAGATATTACCCAACTCAGTTTTGGTTGGTTTGATGTCGGCACAACAGCATTTCTTGATGAATCCCATTTTTTTTTGTTCAACAAGAAAGTTTTTATTGAGGTCCCCAAAAAAGAACAAACAATATTACAATACATCCTTCAGAGAGCAAACAATGAAATTTATCAAAAAAGGTACATATAGAGAAAATTCCAAGTACAGAAGGACATACTTGTAAAACATTACATTACGGAACTTCTAGATAAACCAATATTAGCTAAAAATTCTCTCCCTAAGTCAGGATCAACATAGTCTTGAGCATTAAGCCAATTACACCATATTCTCTCAAACTTTGCTCTAGAGTTCCTATGTGCATATATAATTTTTTCAAGTTTTAAAGAAGCATTAATCTGCATAATCCACATATTTAAGGAAGGGGGATTGGGTTTCTTCCAAAACTGGAGGATCAATTTTCTAGCAATGAACAATGATCTTATAACTGCAATTCTAGTGTGCTCTGATATGTCCCCATCCTCAAAAGACCCCAAAACGCATACCAATGCCGTGCGTAGGACTTTTATTTGAAATACCTGATCGATAACATCCAACACGCCACCCCAGTATCTCCTGAGTTTGGGGCAGTTCCACAGCATGTGCAAAAGATAGCCATGATCTCTAGCACACCTTGTACGGATTGGGGAAGAAAGTGGGCCGAAGCGGTGTAGATGACTAGGTGTGTAATGCGTCCTGTGTATAATTTGCAGCTGTGTTAACTTTTGAGTGGCGTTGACAG
This sequence comes from Hyperolius riggenbachi, assembly GCF_040937935.1. Lineage (NCBI taxonomy): Eukaryota > Metazoa > Chordata > Amphibia > Anura > Hyperoliidae > Hyperolius > Hyperolius riggenbachi. The sequence continues at coordinate 219,557,411 of NC_090656.1, forward strand.
ATAATAAAGGAACCGACAATGAATCCCATTTTTGGATAAGATTTTTTTTGGACATGGCGCACTAAAATATTTAACTCTAGCACAAAGTAATAATATTGTAAACAGCACCTACTGCTCTCCACATGATTGATGGAGGTTGGGTTCAATTATCCACTTCCTGGAAGACATCTCTGGGTGAAAAAGAGATGGAGACATTTCTGAGCACAGAGAGGATTGTGGTCCAGTTTAATTGGAGTCCTCATTGTCCCAGCAGACTCTCTGTCTCTCGGAGCTGATAATAGCCCAGGACATTAAGATAAGCCTCATCATGAATTAATGACACAGACACCACTGTCAGTAGAGAACACATTCAGAGCATCCTTTTATCAGGACTGCTCCACAGTCCAGCGTGATACGGGGATAATATATAGCCAGAACAGGACCATTAATATTTCCAGATTCCTCATCTACCATGTTTCCAAACAAAGTAATCTCACAATGACATTGACCTCAACACAGAAAGGAGGGGGGGACAATGATTTATGTCCCCTATGCAGATGAAAAATGACTTTTATAGAGTAGAAAATAATAAATGGTTGAACTTGTTAAAATCTCAAAATTCTCTGGAAAGAAGGAAAGTTTGGACAAGAGATAATCTGCAATTATATTGCTAAGTCCTCTGCGATTATGGAGTTAGAAAAACAGCACGATGATTGACTCTGCTATCTCTTGTTGTCAGGATCAGCTTGCGAGGAAAAAGCTGCTTTGTGAGAAAAAACTCAACCAAAAGCATCTCCAGGAACGCAAGGATTATGTAAGAAAATTAAACAAGAAGTTGCCAAAGTCTCAGATGTTCTTACGTGTTGGATGGGGGCTTCCATCACAGCTCCCAATCTTCTTGGATGGCTTTGACTAAATTTTGGAACATGGCTGTGGAGATTTGTCTCCATTGAGACCAGGGGAATGACTACAATTTATGGGGATTTTTGTTGTTAAGTTGCTATTCAGTGGTGTCCGATCTCTTTGTGACCCCATGTACCCCAGCAAACAAGAAAGGTGGAATACCGCTACACCCCAGCATGTTTTCAGGCAGTGCTTGACCAAGGAAAGCCAATCCAGAACAGCAACAAGAAACAGAAGATCCACATGGTGCCTAAAAGAACCATTTTATTGAAGGACTTATCCAATGATGTATCCAATTAACATACAGCTGACATCTTTCAGACTACACTAGTCCATAGTCATAGCATGGACCACAGCATGCCAGGCTCCTCTATCCCCTACTGCCTCTCAAAGTCTGTCCAAGCTCATGTTGTTGCCACCACTACTACACCAATAACGAGTGAAGCCGCCATACACACATAAGGAAGTGACTGGCAGTGACCTGCTGTGATGAAAAGAAGTGGAACCAGTGCTGAAGCAGGTAATTTGTTCTGCTCAACTGCATAACTCTGCATGGAGGGCCACTGCCTTAGAAGTACCGGAGGGGCACCCATGTATCGAAAAGTGGGAGGAAAGAAGCAGGACCAAGCCCTGCGCAGTACAGTGGACCCGACTGGGATCGGCTATTTCTGCCTGAGCCCGAGCCAAGAGCCACTACTGCGCCTGCGCTGGAACGGTGGAAGGTAAATATTTACATGACCGCCGTTTGGAGGGGCCCAGCGAGACCACCGTGGGACGGAGGAGGACGGGGGAAGCCTCGATAGGATCCAGATGCTTCCCCCTCCTGAGGTAAGTACCCCCCAGGGCCTTTTTTTCTGTTACAGGTTTTCTTTAAATATGTTGGCCGTGCGGCGCACATGCATGGAACAATGTGGATATGATGGGGAAACCCAGAAATCCCAGTGATGTCCTTCCTGTCCAGCAGGGACTACTGTATTGGGCGAGGGGCAGCAACAGGAATTACGGTACTTTTTTTTGCGATGTGACGCGATGGGGCAGAGGCATAAAACCGGCCTAAAAGGAAATAAATATGACAGCCTCCTAATCCCTCTCACTTCAGGTGTCAATTACACTACGTACATTCTTAGCCCAGCTTCCAAACTCTCAGCTGACACAGTGTCTCCTCACACTGGAAGTAAGGCCCAGTTATTCTTGGCTGGATGGTGTAATGGTGGCTGGATGGTGTAATGGTTAAGGGCTCTGCCCTTGACACAGGAGACCAGGTTTCGAATCTCGGCTCTGCCTGATCAGTAAGCCATCACCTATTCAGCAGGAGACCTTGGGCAAGTCTCCCTAACACTGCTAACTGCCTAAAGTCCTAGTGGCTGCTGCTCTGGCCCTTTGAGTCCGCCAGGAGAAAAGCGCGATATAAATGTTATCTTGTCTTGTTATTCTTTCAGGAAACTGCAGAATGCATTGTAGGAAATTTAGATTATGCAGCTTTTGATTTGCAATGTGTGAATACATTTTTTTGACCTTTATCAGATCTAAATAAAGACCGGTAGTCAATGACAAACGTCTCCCCACACTCCTTATAAAAACATGTGGGACGGTGCTGAGACATCCATCAGCGGTCCAAACCAGGCGAAACCGGCTGGACAAGGAATGACTCTGCAGAACTTCATTGGATCTAACTTTGATCTGGAAGGAGCCATTTCCTGTTAGATGGGGGGGGGGGTCCTCCCTCACAGCTGCCCTGCCGCGGTGCCAGATTTTTGTCTAAGTCATCCCAGGGTGACCCAAATTCCAAAATTCAGAACATACTTCCCCTATTGAACAATTTGTTTACTGTAAGCCGCCATCTGTATCAGCAATAAGAGATGCAGCGCGAGGTAAGAAAATAGCTGAAATATTTTGTAGCACAGGGAAAAACACAAGCTATGGGATTAAAGCACTCAACTGAATGTACGGAACTACAATACAGGAAAAATGTCCTACATATCAATGTCCTACATATCAATGTCCTACATATCAAAGGAACTTTAAAGGGAACCTGAAGTGAGATGAATACGGAGGCTGCCATCTTTATTCTCTAGTAACAATACTAGTTGCCTGGCTTCTGTGCTGACGCTCCGCCTCAAATACTAGAAGTCACTGGCCCAGAATGGGCGTGCAGATCAGATGCTGTGACTCTGCTGTGACTTACTGGCTACATGCTTGTTGCAGGTGTATGAACCAAACACAGCAATAGGGGATGCAAAGGTGGCTTACCTCAAGGGACCCCTGGACCAGAGGGGACCACTAGGGGCCCTTCTTCATCCATATTATTAGCTTTTCATCGGTGCTTTGCTATTAGTCATCACCTCTGTGTGTACATTGAATAGTGGTATCATTAAAGTGCAATATAACCCTGCATTTCATCTTTGCACTAAAACATTATTTACAGCATATTATATGCAACCAGCATTTTTTTTTTACTAGACCAGCATTCAAAGGGTTACACACAGAGCTTGAAAGTTGAGTGCAGTGAAATGCTGCCGCATCCGAACTTCAGATAATGTTATATTGTGTTTACTTAAATGTATCAAGTGAGGAATGTGACACATTATCTGACTGTGGAGAAGCTGCTGGAGACAGAGAGACACTGAAAGCATGTCTGCCTGCAATACAGCAATGAATAAAACCAGTTATTAATAAAATGCAAAGTCAGCTCACAAAGCAAAAAAAAATGTACTTTTGGAAACCTATAAGGCCCCGTTCACACTTGCGTTACTGTGCCAAACGGACCAGATGACCGGACCGGATCCGGATACCAGTCTGGTGGAGCCCTAAGCCTCCTGGTGGGAGTGAAGCAGGCAATTTGGGCGCAGGAGGTGCCGCGGAAATTTGGGCGCGGTGGGGCTATACAAACTGCGGCTAAAGGGAGTAGAATATTGGTAAATTTACTGTATATACTCAAGTATGAGTCTAGAAATGTAGGTCTGATTGATAAAAATATAGGGGTTGACTTATACATGAGTCACAGGCAACACACTGAGTTATGTGTGTACTAAAAGTGACATTCCCATTTGCAGCAATTTACCCAGTGGTAAGTGATACTTTGAGGAAAGGAAATGCCAAACAAACACAGGTCTGGCCACAACAATTAACAATAAATAAGGCAGGGGGGAAATACTGGGCTGCATTAACCTCCCTGGCGGTTAATTTTTCTTGCCAAATAGGCAAAAATCCTTTTTTTTTTTTTAATTTTTAGTTTCATGTAAAGCTACCAGAGTGGTAGCTACATGAAACACCACTAGAGGGCGCATGTGCCTCTAGTGCGATCGTCGCCGGCATCAATAGCAAACAGGGGAACGCGTATATAACGTCATGACAAGGATCGAAATGACGTCATGGACGTCAGCCGACGTCCTGACGTCAGACGCCTCCGATCCAGCCCATAGCGCAGGGCTCTGGCGGGGGGCCCTCTTCTGCAGCTGCGTGCGGGCGATCGGCGATCAAGCTGTGCGCGCGGCTAGAAAAGTGCTAGCTGCGCGCACAGCACTTTAAATGGCGCAAATCGCCCCACCGGGGGCTGAGATATCTTCCTGCGCGGCATAGCCCGAGCTCAGCTCGGGCTCACCGCCAGGAAGATTAAAGGGAGTGAATAATTGAAGCACTTTGGCTGCACTTAACCTCCCTGGCGGTACGCAGATGCTGCGGCTGCGTCCGCGGGAGGGATTTTTTTTTTTATAAAAATGTTTTGCATTAGTTAGCTTGCACTAGGCTAGCTAACTATGTTCGCCAAGTCCCCCGGCACCGGTCTGTCCCCCCCGATTGCCGCCGGTAATATTTACCAGTCCGCGATCCCGCGAGAGCCGCAGCTTCCCAATTACCTTCACTCGTCGCTATGGCGACGATCGGACATGACGTCATCGACGTCATGCACAGTCCCGATCCTCCCCATAGCGAAGCCAGAAGCTGATTGGGAGGCTGCGCCATCGCGGGATCCCTAGGGGGTACGTATACCGGCGGCAATCAGCGGCGGTCAGAGGGGACGGGAGGCACTTGGGGGCCTACTTAGCTAGCGAAGTGCTAGCTGAAGAATGTAAATAACATTTTATAGCCAAAAATTCTCCCGGGGCCATGCGATCCCCTGCGGTGGCTAGCCCGACACTGTGTCCGGCTTACCGCCAGGGAGGTTACAGGACAGGAGGGGTTAATGGCTGCAATACTGTATGCAGTGCTGTCATTAACCCCTCCTGAGCCCCAAGTGCAGCCATTAACTTTGCTGGGTATACTTATACTTAAGTCAATAAATAATTTCAGCTTAAGAGGGTTGAATATTGGAGTCGACTTATACACGAGGTCGACTTGTATTTGAGTATGTACTATCGGGATTCCTGGGCACCCAAATTTTTGGGCACTCTTTCTTGATATATGTGGTAGGAGGGTATACAATGTAAGGGGGTAGAAGCACCCAAGGGTGAGTAAAATTGCTTAAAAACAATAAAGCACGATGGTAGAAGGTGGCTTACCTCAAGGAAGATTGATCTGAAAAAAACTTTAGTACATTTATGGCTGGCAACGCGTTTCGTGAGACTGACTGCTCACTTCCTCAAGTCAGTATTAGTGCCGATCACACAAAAAAAAATCAGATTAATTGAAAGTGTCTACCTTGGGGTAAGCTAGTGTTGGGCGAACACCTGGATGTTCGGGTTCGCGAACGTTCGCCGAACATGGCCGCGATGTTCGGGTGTTCGCGCCGAACTCCGAACATAATGGAAGTCAATGGGGACCCCGAACTTTCGTGCTTTGTAAAGCTTCCTTACATGCTACATACCCTAAATTTGCAGGGTATGTGCACCTTGGGAGTGGGTACAAGAGGAAAAAAAATATTTGAAAATGAGCTTATAGTTTTTGAGAAAATTGATTGTAAAGTTTCAAAGGAAAAAATGTCTTTTAAATGCGGAAAATGTCATTTTTCTTTGCACAGGTAACATGCTTTTTGTCGCCATGCAGTCATAAATGTAATACAGATAAGAGGTTCCAGGAAAAGGGACCGGTAACGCTAACCCAGCAGCAGCACACGTGATGGAACAGGAGGAGGGCGGCGCAGGAGGAGAAGGCCACGCTTTGAGACACAACAACCCAGGCCTTGCATGAGGACAAGAAGCGTGCGGATAGCAATGCATTTTGTCGCCATGCAGTCATAAATGTAATACAGATGAGAGGTTCAATAAACAGGGACCGGAAACGCTAACCCATCACAGATGGTCATTGTTCATGTTACTTGGTTGGTGTCCGGGAGTGTTGCGTAGTCGTTTCCAATCCAGGATTGATTCATTTTAATTTGAGTCAGACGGTCTGCATTTTCTGTGGAGAGGCGGATACGCCGATCTGTGACGATGCCTCCGGCAGCACTGAAACAGCGTTCCGACATAACGCTGGCTGGCGGTCAAGCCAGCACCTCTATTGCGTACATTGCCAGTTCGTGCCAGGTGTCTAGCTTCGATACCCAATAGTTGAAGGGTGCAGATGGATTGTTCAACACAGCTACGCCATCTGACATGTAGTCCTTGACCATCTTCTCCAGGCGATCGGTGTTGGAGGTGGATCTGCACGCTTGCTGTTCTGTGGGCTGCTGCATGGGTGTCAGAAAATGTTCCCACTCCAAGGACACTGCCGATACCATTCCCTTTTTGGGCAATAGCTGCGGCTTGTGTTGTTTGCTGCCCTCCTGGTCGTCCTGGGTTTGCGGAAGTCAGTCTGTCGGCGTACAACTGGCTAGAGGAGGGGGAGGATGTCAATCTCCTCTCTAAAGTCTCCACAAGGGCCTGCTGGTATTCTTCCATTTTGACCTGTCTGACTCTTTCTGCAAGCAGTTTTGGAACATTGTGTTTGTACCGTGGATCCAGAAGGGTATAAACCCAGTAATTGGTGTTGTCCAGAATGCGCACAATGCGTGGGTCGCGTTCAATGCAATCTAGCATGAATTGAGCCATGTGTGCCAGAGTCCTGCCAGAATCCTCATCATCCTCTTGTGAGCGTTGTGATAGTTGTGATGCATCATAGTCGTCACCTTCTTCCTGGTCTGCTTCTGATGACCATTCGCGCTGAATTGTGGAAGTCCAACGTGCACCGCTCTGGCCCTCGTTAGTGGTGGCATGAAATTCCTGCTCCAACTCCAGCTGTTCCTCCTCCTCTTCTTCGTCATAGCTGCTGGGGCCAGCATTTCCTAAAGCAGATGGCCTGATGTTGGTATCATCACGCTGATCGTTTTCTCCATCAGATTCCCCCAGTTGCATCATGACAGCTGTTTCCTTGATTTTCAACAATGACTTCTTCAGTAAACACAGCAGTGGTATGGTAATGCTGACTGAAGAGTTGTCACTGCTCACAAGCAACGTGAATTGCTCAAAATTTTGGAGGACTTGGCAGAGGTCCAACATGTTGGCCCAATCGGATCCACAGAAGCTTGGCAGCTGTCCGGATGCGCCTCAGTACTGCGCCGTCATGTACTGGACCACTGCACTCTTCTGCTCGCAAAAGCGGGCTAGCATGTGCAGCGTAGAATTCCAGCGTGTAGGGACATCACACAGCAAGTGATGGTGGGGGAGATTGAAGCGCTCCTGCATCTTGGCGAGTGCCCCCGAAGCAGTACTGGAATTTCTACAATGTTTGGCCACTCGTCGCACCTTCAACAGAACATCGGCCACGCCTGGGTATGTCCTCAGGAACCGCTGAACTACTAGGTTCATCACGTGCGCCAGGCAAGGGATGTGTGTCAGCTTAGCCAACCTTAAAGCGCGAATGAGATTACTCCCATTATCACACACAACCATGCCCGGTTTCAGGTCCAGCGGTGCCAGCCACAAATCTGTCTGTTACTTTATTCCCCTCCAAATGTCCTCCCCTGTGTGCTGCTTATCCCCAAGGCAGATCAGCTTCAGCAACGCTTGCTGACGCATGCCAACAGCTGTGCTGCATTGCTTCCACGATCCTACTGCTGCTGGGTTAGCGTTTCCGGATGAGGTACAGCTTTGAGATGCGTTGGAGGAGAAGGAGTCAGAGAGGTAGGTGCTGCTGTTGTTATCCAGTGGGAGGGACGGCGGTGCAGCTGTTTGCGGCGTGGGCAACACCCGCGCCGTAGCAGGTGAGGAATCGCTGCCAGGCTCCACAAGGTTCACCCAGTGCGCGGTAAGGGAGATGTATCGACCCTGGCCGAACGCACTCGTCCAGGTGTCAGTGGTGAGGTGAACCTTGCAGGCAACGGCATTCTTCAAGCTTCGGGTTATTTTGCTGACCACGTGCTCATGCAACTCAGGCACTGCAGAGCGCACAAAGTGGTAGCGGCTGGGAACCACGTAACGTGGGATGGCCACTGACATCATGCCCTTGAAGCGGTTTGTCTCCACCACTCGATATGGCAGCATTTCGCAAACCAGAAGCTTGGCTATGCTGGCTGTTAGTGCCACGGCCCGGGGGTCATTTGCTGGGAAACAGTAAAAAAGGGCGCAGGAGGCTAGTGGACAAATCGGGCGCCGCCATTCACTCCCATAATAATTATCGTTTACTGGGCGCCGAACAGGAAAAAAGGGCGCCCGAGAATAATAACGTTTTCCAACGGCGCCCGAAGATTTTTCATGTTTTATAACTGCTTGTGATGATTTACGTTTCCTATTTCAATAAAACATTATTTTAAATGTTATCCCTTACTGTTTGTAAAACATTATTATTCACGAAACAAAGCGATCAGTACGTAACGTAAATTGTAATATATTTTATCCCTAACTGTTTTTAAAACATTATTCTACACACAATACAGTGATCACTAAGGAGGGTCTTAGGTTTAGGCACCACTAGGGGGTCTTAGGTTTATGCACCACCAGGGGGGTCTTAGGTTTAGGCACCACCAGGGGGGTCTTAGGTTTAGGCACCAACAGGGGGGTCTTAGGTTTAGGCACCAACAGGGGGTTTTAGGTTTAGGCACCAACAGGGGGGGTCTTAGGTTTAGGCACCAACAGGGGGGTCTAGGGGTTAGGGGTAGGTACAGGGAGGGTTACTTAGTAATTTTTTTTTTAAACGTTATTATACGTTTCACTATTTAAACGGAAGATTAACGTTTTTACAATTGCCGATTTCATGCACATTATTTAATGATTTATAACTTTATAAAACATTAATTTTAAACGAAATACAGTACAATTCATTTTTAAACGTTATCCATGCTTATCGTTTAAAACCCAACGCCCTTTTTTCCCAGCGCCCCTTTTTAACGTACGCCATTTGCTGGCAATTTCCTCTTGCGCTCAAACATCTCCGAGACAGACAACTGAACCGTAGGGCTGCACACTGAAGGGCTGTTGGTTGTTGTGTTTGATGAAGACTGGGAGACCTCAAGAGCACTATTCTGGAAAGTGACAGTGTCAGCGTCGTCTGATGTTTGTGAATGTTGTTGTGAACCACGCAATGGCTGGGCTACTGCTGCTGCTGAGGAGGGTCTGGTGGTGAGTCTGGTGACCCCAAGGGAGGCAGTGTTGCTGGTACCCTGTCCTGCCACGTTTGCCTACAGAGTGGGATGTTTGGATACCATGTGGCGGGTCATGCTGGTGGTGGAGAGGTTGTTAATATTTTTCCCCCTGCTCAGGCGGGTCTTGCACACCTTGCAAATCACCATGGTACCATCCTCACTGCAGTCTTCAAAGAAAGGCCAGAATTTGGAGCACCTGCCTTGCTGGCGATTTCTGTTTGCGCCTCTTTTGCGTCTCACTTGAACTTCCACGCTTGTGGTGCCTGAAATTTCGCGCCGCCTACCTTGTGGCACAAGGCAAACTCGTGCAGCAGTGGGTTCTTCAACAGACTCATCTGTGCTGCTACGACGGCGATGTTCTCCTTCACATACAAAATCCGGGTCTGTGTCCACATTGTCCAAACCCTCCTCTTCCATCTCCTCAAACTCGTCATATGTGATTGTGGGCCGCCGCCGTGGAGTAGAGCTCCCCAGAACAACCTCTGCGCAGCTCACTCCAACGTCGTCTTCCTAGATCTTCTCGGCCGACCTCCTGCAATTGAAACCCCTCCTGCCCAACTTGCTCTGGGATTTGGGTTTCAAAGTCCTCGGACTCGCCTTGCATTTCAGTGCGCGGTGCATTTCCCACAGTAAATGGTTGTGAATCCGGGCACAACATTTCTGGCTGTTCCATTGACCTTTGAAAGGTAGAAGTTTGTTGGGCTGGGAATAGCTCCTGCGAATACCCCATTGTGTCCTGAGGAAATTCTTCGGACTGGTTATTTGGCAGTTGTGTGCGTGGTGTCGCTGCCGGTTGTGTCAGCTTTGTGCCCACTGGCTCCTTGTAACTGGCTGAGGACTCGGACCTCGTGCGTGATGTGCTGGTGCTGCTTAACCCACTGCTGGACGCTTGAGAGGTCATCCAATTAATTATCTGGTCCTGTTCTTTTGGATTTGTGAGGGTTGATTTCCTGGACTAAATGGGCGGTATTGAGTGGGTTTTCTTCGGTGCTCCACTGTGGCCTGTACGTGAACCGTCAGGGGAAACACCTCTTCCCTTGCCCCTCCCTCTTTCACAGGATTTCTTCTTCATTTCACTTATCCTTAAAGTACACGCTGACGGGCAGCAGTACAGTGGCAGTACAGAAATGCTATATAGTGGTGGGTGAGCGGTGTACTACTATTCCCAGCAGCGACACAGAGCACAATGCTATACAGTGGTGGGTGAGCGGTGTACTACTATTCCCAGCAGCGACACAGAGCACAATGCTATACAGTGGTGGGTGAGCGGTGTACTACTGTTCCCAGCAGCGACACAGAGCACAATGCTAAACAGTGGTGGGTGAGCGGTGTACTACTATTCCCAGCAGTGACACAGAGCACAATGCTATACAGTGGTGGGTGAGCGGTGTACTACTATTCCCAGCAGCGACACAGAGCACAATGCTATACAGTGGTGGGTGAGCGGTGTACTACTGTTCCCAGCAGCGACACAGAGCACAATGCTATACAGTGGTGGGTGAGCGGTGTACTACTATTCCCAGCAGCGACACAGAGCACAATGCTATACAGTGGTGGGTGAGCGGTGTACTACTATTCCCAGCAGCGACACAGAGCACAATGCTATACAGTGGTGGGTGAGCGGTGTACTACTATTCCCAGCAGCGACACAGAGCACAATGCTATACAGTGGTGGGTGAGCGGTGTACTACTATTCCCAGCAGCGACACAGAGCACAATGCTATACAGTAGTGGGTGAGCGGTGTACTACTGTTCCCAGCAGCGACACAGAGCACAATGCTATACAGTAGTGGGTGAGCGGTGTACTACTGTTCCCAGCAGCGACACAGAGCACAATGCTATACAGTGGTGGGTGAGCGGTGTACTACTGTTCCCAGCAGCGACACAGAGCACAATGCTATACAGTGGTGGGTGAGCGGTGTACTACTGTTCCCAGCAGCGACACAGAGCACAATGCTATACAGTGGTGGGTGAGCGGTGTACTACTGTTCCCAGCAGCGACACAGAGCAAAATGCTATACAGTGGTGGGTGAGCGGTGTACTTCTATTCCCAGCAGCAACACAAAGCACAATGCTATACAGTGGTGGGTGAGCGGTGTACTACTGTTCCCAGCAGCGACACAGAGCACAATGCTATACAGTGGTGGGTGAGTGGTGTACTACTGTTCCCAGCAGCGACACAGAGCACAATGCTATACAGTGGTGGGTGAGCGGTGTACTACTATTCCCAGCAGCGACACAGAGCACAATGCTATACAGTGGTGGGTGAGCAGTGTACTACTGTTCCCAGCAGCGACACAGAGCACAATGCTATACAGTGGTGGGGGAGCGGTGTACTACTGTTCCCAGCAGCGACACAGAGCACAATGCTATACAGTGGTGGGTGAGCGGTGTACTACTGTTCCCAGCAGCGACACAGAGCACAATGCTATACAGTGGTGGGTGAGCGGTGTACTACTATTCCCAGCAGCGACACAGAGCACAATGCTATACAGTGGTGGGTGAGCGGTGTACTACTATTCCCAGCAGCGACACAGAGCACAATGCTATACAGTGGTGGGTGAGCGGTGTACTACTATTCCCAGCAGCGACACAGAGCACAATGCTATACAGTGGTGGGTGAGCGGTGTACTACTATTCCCAGCAGCGACACAGAGCACAATGCTATACAGTGGCTGGTGAGCGGTGTACTACTGTTCCCAGCAGAGACACAGAGTGGCAGTAAACACAATGCTATACAGTGGTGGGTGAGCGGTGTACACAGAGTGGCAGTAAACACAATGCTATATAGTGTGGGTGAGCGGTGTACTACTGTTCCCAGCAGCGACACAATGACTGGAGGGACCCTGGCTAGCCTGGCTGGAGAGAGAACTACCCTGCCTGCCTACCCAAAGCTAAACCCACAGACAAATGGCGGAGAAATGACGTGGATTGGGTATTTATTTACCCGAACCACGTGACCCGTTCGGCCAATCAGAGCGCGTTCGGGTCCGAACCACGTGACCCGTTCGGCCAATCACAGCGCTAGCCGAACGTTCCCCGCGCTCTTAGTTCGGCCATATGGCCGAACGGTTTGGCCGAACACCATCAGCATAGCTCCCAACTGTCCCTTTTTCGGAGGGACAGTCCCTTTTTGGGAGCCCTGTCCCTCTGTCCCTCTTTCACCCTCATTTGTCCCTCTTTCAGGTCTTTGTCCCTCTTTCTATGTAAATCTATATATTTCTAGACTAAAAATGTGTTTGATTTACTCTAAACTTCATTCCCATCCTTTAAATTGATATATTACTAATTTTAAAATGTTACTATGAAGGAAAATTATCCAGGATAGAAAGGACCAGTGTGGTTTGAATTATAAAACAACATATGTTTCTTATGAAATCTTTATGGTATGCATGGCTAGAGGCGTGGTGAGGGCTTGGCCAGGGGTGTGGCAGGGGCGTGGCTTAAGTGTCCCTTTTTCTCATCTCAAAAAGTTTGGAGGTATGCCATCAGGTGTTCGGTCGAACTCGAACATCACCTTAACAGGGTGATGTTCTGCAGAACCCGAACAGTGACGAACACTGTTCGCCCAACTGGAGAAGCGGGAAGTGAATGAGTCGTGCAGCAGAGTTAATGATGGACTGTTGGAGAGTCAAACGGTTAGCAGGGAGGCCACAGAGCAGAGAGCTGCATTAATTTAGATGTGAGATAATCAGGGCTTATGCAAGAAGTTTGGTGGTGTCCTGTGTGAGAAAAGGGCTGATGCAAGAGATGTTCTTTAGGTGGAGGCAACGAGGAGGATAGTTTATCAATGAGTGATTTGAATGAGAGGGTCAATTCTAGTATTCCACCTGCGATACAGGTCCTCTTCAGCTCTGAAGTACCGTGTTGCCAGCCACTCACCACGTGCCTTCAGTCCCATGACATGTGACAGCCAGGCAGAAGCTGCATGGTAATTGGCTGGCTGCACAGCACTTGCAAACTGAAGAGGAAATGAAGATGACCTGTATCGTAGGATAAGTATAAGGTTCTACCTCTGCTCTGCATCAACTACATACAGTACCGTACCTCCACTCCCTATACAGCCCCCCAGCTCCCGGCCCGGTCCCCCAGCGATGGATTAGGTTTTCAGGGGCTATTGTTGCACCCCTGACTTCTGACCTATCATTATTAAGGGGCCCATATACTGGTTGATTTCAGCCATCGATCGATTCTATGGAATAGATTGATTTATCAGAAATCGATTCTTTTAAATTCCCCATTCGATCGATTTGCGGACGATTTTGATCGATTTGATCTATCTGACAGGATGGAAAATCTAGGTCGATCTGCTGCTGGCAGCAGATCGATGGCCCATAGAGTTGCATTGGATCTAATGGTCCAATAATGCATTTAGATCAATTTCCAATAGATTTCATTCTGAAATTTGTTGGAGATCTGTTCCTAGTGTGTGGCACACATCAGATAGATTCCTGTCAGATTTGACTTGGCAGGCATATGACAGAAATCTATCTGATGGTCGAATCTACTGCAAATCTATAAGTGTATGGCCACCTTTAGGTAACAGGTGTACAACCGGACCTAAGGAAGTTCTACACTCATGGTGGTTTCTAGAGGTAAAGGTAGCCATACACTGGTCGATTTGCCATCAGATTCGACCAAAAGATAGATCCCTCTCTGATCGAATCTGATCAGAGAGGGATCATATGGCTACCTTTACTGCAAACAGATTGTGAACCGATTTCAGCCTGAAACCGTTCACAATCTGTTGTGGTGGTGGTGGCGCTACCGCCGCTCCCCCCGCCCGCATGCCCGCACCCCGCATACATTACCTGCTCCGCCGGCGAGACTCCAGTCCCCAGGTCTCCGCTGTCTTCTCCGCTCTGGTCTCCAGGTCCAGCATGCTTTACTTCTTCCTGCCCGGCAGGAAGATTAAACAGTAGAGCGCTCTCTACTGTTTAAACTTCCTGCCGGGCAGGAGGAACTGAAGCATGCCGGAGACCAGCGCGGACACGGAGCAGCGGTGACCGGGGGTAGTCGTGCCGGCGGAGCAGGTAATGTATGCGGCTCTATTGCGTCGGTCGTCGGGTACTCGAACACCGCTAGCGACGCGCTCCCTACCCGTGGGCGATCGACGGTAATTTTCCGCACGGAGCGATCGACGGGATCGGATGAAATGGATCGAAATTCGGCGTGTAGCGCAAACGATTGGCAGCAGATTCGATCCCAGTGATCGAATCTGCTGTCGAAACGGCGGCAAATCGGGCCAGTGTATGGCCAGCTTAACTAGTATAACAACATCACTTGGGCAATACAAATAAAATAAGTATTTTTCTCGATCAATAGCATGACACTAGAAGGTGGCCATACACACGTTAGATTAGCAGCAGATAGATCATCAGATAGATTTCTTATCTATCTGATGTGTTTAGGAACATTTTTTACTAGGATTAGAATTCCATTAGATTTCAGTTTGAAATCTATTGAAAATCGATCTGATGGCATTTTTTTGCCATCAGATTTCCATTAAAGACAATGCAAAATGATAAGCAATCCCAACAGATCGACCTAGATTTTCCACCCTGCCAGATCGACTGAAATCAATCGAAATCGATCGAAATCAGCCGCTAATTGGTCGATCGGTCAACCGATTTGCAATTGATCAATCGATTTTGATCGATCGATCGGCCAGAAAATCGGCTGAGTGTTTGGGCCCCTTAACAGTTCCCCGGAATTGGGTTGTCCTCCAGGAGAGGCCTCGGTCATTCTAGGGAAGTCTGGAGAAGAGGACGTCTCGGAATATTGCATGACCTGTTCTGCGTTCCTCGCCCATGAGCGAACACGCTGTATTGGAAACCGAATATTGTTTTCCACAACAGCCGGACAAATCGAAGCCAGATATTGTTTTTAAACTTTTCCAATTTTTGTCAACATGTAAAAAAAAACGCCTCGGGGACTGCGATAATGTATTTATTATTCTAATCTGCCAGACTGGCTGTATTACAAAATATTACAAATTCCTGATTGCTGGTGACTGAAATCTCTTTAGTTAAGGGAGAACAAGCATATCAGCAAAGGCTGCAAGAGAAGCGGGCCTGCAAAACAATCTGAACTTTTATTTTTAGTATTAATGGCTTACAGTGCGCCAGCATTTTTTGCATGGACGGCGCTACACTGGGGCATGCTGGGGCACTGGCCCCCACTAGTGTTGGGCGAACAGTGTTCGCCACTGTTCGGGTTCTGCAGAACATCACCCTGTTCGGGTGATGTTCGAGTTCGGCCGAACACCTGATGGTGTTCGGCCAAACTGTTCGGCCATATGGCCGAACTAAGAGCGCATGGCCGAACGTTACCCGAACGTTCGGCTAGCGCTGTGATTGGCCGAACGGGTCACGTGGTTCGGACCCGAACGCGCTCTGATTGGCCGAACGGGTCACGTGGTTCGGGTAAATAAATACCCGATCCACGTCATTTCTCCGCCATTTGTCTGTGGGTTTAGCTTTGGGTAGGCAGGCAGGGTAGTTCTCTCTCCAGCCAGGCTAGCCAGGGTCCCCCGGTCATTGTGTCGCTGCTGGGAATAGTAGTACACCGCTCAGCCACACTATATAGCATTGTGTTTACTGCCACTCTGTGTGTCTGCTGGGAACAGTAGTATACCACTCACCCTGTATAGCATTGTGCTCTGTGTCGCTGCTGGGAATAGTAGTACACCGCTCAGCCACACTATATAGCATTGTGTTTACTGCCACTCTGTGTCTCTGCTGGGAACAGTAGTACACCGCTCACCCTGTATAGCATTGTGCTCTGTGTCGCTGCTGGGAATAGTAGTACACCGCTCAGCCACACTATATAGCATTGTGTTTACTGCCACTCTGTGTGTCTGCTGGGAACAGTAGTACACCGCTCACCCTGTATAGCATTGTGCTCTGTGTCGCTGCTGGGAATAGTAGTACACCGCTCAGCCACACTATATAGCATTGTGTTTACTGCCACTCTGTGTGTCTGCTGGGAACAGTAGTACACCACTCACCCTGTATAGCATTGTGCTCTGTGTCGCTGCTGGGAATAGTAGTACACCGCTCAGCCACACTATATAGCATTGTGTTTACTGCCACTCTGTGTGTCTGCTGGGAACAGTAGTACACTGCTCACCCTGTATAGCATTGTGCTCTGTGTCGCTGCTGGGAATAGTAGTACACCGCTCAGCCACACTATATAGCATTGTGTTTACTGCCACTCTGTGTGTCTGCTGGGAACAGTAGTACACCGCTCACCCTGTATAGCATTGTGCTTTGTGTCGCTGCTGGGAATAGTAGTACACCGCTCAGCCACACTATATAGCATTGTGTTTACTGCCACTCTGTGTGTCTGCTGGGAACAGTAGTACACTGCTCACCCTGTATAGCATTGTGCTCTGTGTCGCTGCTGGGAATAGTAGTACACCGCTCAGCCACACTATATAGCATTGTGTTTACTGCCACTCTGTGTGTCTGCTGGGAACAGTAGTACACCGCTCACCCTGTATAGCATTGTGCTCTGTGTCGCTGCTGTGTCGCTCAGCCACACTATATAGCATTGTGTTTACTGCCACTCTGTGTGTCTGCTGGGAACAGTAGTACACCGCTCACCCTGTATAGCATTGTGCTTTGTGTCGCTGCTGGGAATAGTAGTACACCGCTCAGCCACACTATATAGCATTGTGTTTACTGCCACTCTGTGTGTCTGCTGGGAACAGTAGTACACCGCTGACCCTGTATAGCATTGTGCTCTGTGTCGCTGCTGGGAATAGTAGTACACCGCTCAGCCACACTATATAGCATTGTGTTTACTGCCACTCTGTGTGTCTGCTGGGAACAGTAGTACACCGCTCACCCTGTATAGCATTGTGCTCTGTGTCGCTGCTGGGAATAGTAGTACACCGCTCAGCCACACTATATAGCATTGTGTTTACTGCCACTCTGTGTGTCTGCTGGGAACAGTAGTACACCGCTCACCCTGTATAGCATTGTGCTCTGTGTCGCTGCTGGGAATAGTAGTACACCGCTCAGCCACACTATATAGCATTGTGTTTACTGCCACTCTGTGTGTCTGCTGGGAACAGTAGTACACCGCTCACCCTGTATAGCATTGTGCTCTGTGTCGCTGCTGGGAATAGTAGTACACCGCTCACCCACCACTGTATAGCATTGTGCTCTGTGTCGCTGCTGGGAATAGTAGTACACCGCTCACCCGCCACTGTATAGCATTTCTGTACTGCCACTGTACTGCTGCCAGTCAGCGTGTACTTTTACGGATAAGTGAAATGAAGAAGAAATCCTGTGAAAGAGGGAGGGGCAAGGGAAGAGGTGTTCCCCCTGACGGTTCACGTACAGGCCACAGTGGAGCACCGAAGAAAACCCACTCAATACCGCCCATGTTGTCCAGGAAATCAACCCTCACAAATCCAAAAGAACAGGACCAGATAATTAATTGGATGACCTCTCAAGCGTCCAGCAGTGGGTTAAGCAGCACCAGCACATCACGCACGAGGTCCGAGTCCTCAGCCAGTTACAAGGAGCCAGTGGGCACAAAGCAGACACAACCGGCAGCGACACCACGCACACAACTGCCAAATAACCAGTCCGAAGAATTTCCTCAGGACACAATGGGGTATTCGCAGGAGCTATTCCCAGCCCAACAAACTTCCACCTTTCAAAGGTCAATGGAACTGCCAGAAATTTTGTGCCCGGATTCACAACCATTGACTGTGGGAAATGCACCGCACACTGAAATGCAAGGCGAGTCCGAGGAGGACTCGGAAACCCAAATCCCAGAGCAAGTTGGGCAGGAGGGGTTTCAATTGCAGGAGGTCGGCCGAGAAGATCTTGAAGACGACGTTGGAGTGTGCTGCGCAGAGGTTGTTGTGGGGAGCTCTACTCCACGGCGGCGGCCCACAATCACATATGACGAGTTTGAGGAGATGGAATAGGAGGAGGAGGGTATGGACAATGTTGACAGAGACCCAGATTTTGTATGTGAAGGAGAACATCGCCGTCGTAGCAGCAGCACAGATAAGTCTGTTGAAGAACCCACTGCTGCACGAGTTCGACTTGTGCCACAAGGTAGGCGGCGCGAAAATTCAGGCACCACAAGCGTGGAAGTTCAAGTGAGACAAAAAAGAGGCGCAAACAGAAATCGTCAGCAAGGCAGGTGCTCTAAAGTCTGGCCTTTCTTTGAAGACTGCAGTGAGGATGGTACCATGGTGATTTGCAAGGTGTGCAAGACCCGCCTGAGCAGGGGGAAACATATTAACAACCTCTCCACCACCAGCATGACCCGCCACATGGTATCCAAACATCCCACTCTGTGGCCGCCAGGACAGGGTACCAGCAGCAACACTGCCTCCCTTGGGGTCACCAGACTCACCACCAGACCCTCCTCAGCAGCAGCAGTAGCCCAGCCATTGCGTGGTTCACAACAACATTCACAAACATCAGACGACGCTGACACTGTCACTTTCCGGAATAGTGCTCTTGAGGTCTCCCAGTCATCAAACACAACAACCAACAGCCATTCAGTGTGCAGCCCTACGGTTCAGTTGTCTGTCTCGGAGATGCTTGAGCGCAAGAGGAAATTGCCAGCAAATGACCCCCGGGCCGTGGCAGTAACAGCCAGCATAGCCAAGCTTCTGGCCTGCGAAATGCTGCCATATCGAGTGGTGGAGACAAACAGCTTCAAGGGCATGATGTCAGTGGCCATCCCACGTTACGTGGTTCCCAGCCGCTACCACTTTGCGCGCTGTGCAGTGCCTGAGTTGCATGAGCACGTGGTCAGCAAAATAACCCGAAGCTTGAAGAATGCCGTTGCCTGCAAGGTTCACCTCACCACTGACACCTGGACGAGTGCGTTCGGCCAGGGTCGATACATCTCCCTTACCGCGCACTGGGTGAACCTTGTGGAGCCTGGCAGCGATTCCTCACCTGCTACGGCGCGGGTGTTGCCCACGCCGCAAACAGCTGCACCGCCGTCCCTCCCACTGGATAACAACAGCAGCACCTACCTCTCTGACTCCTTCTCCTCCATCGCATCTCAAAGCTGTACCTCATCCGGAAACGCTAACCAGCAGCAGTAGGATCGTGGAAGCAGTGCAGCACAGCTGTTGGCATGCGTCAGCAAGCGTTGCTGAAGCTAATCTGCCTTGGGGATAAGCAGCACACAGGAGAGGAAATTTGGAGGGGAATAAAGGAACAGACGGATTTGTGGCTGGCACCGCTGGACCTGAAACCGGGCATGGTTGTGTGTGATAATGGGAGTAATCTCATTCGCGCTTTAAGGTTGGCTAAGCTGACACACATCCCTTGCCTGGCGCACGTGATGAACCTAGTAGTTCAGCGGTTCCTGAGGACATACCCAGGCGTGGACGATCTTCTGTTGTAGGTGCGACGAGTGGCCAAACATTGTAGAAATTCCAGTACTGCTTCGGGGGCACTCTCCAAGATGCAGGAGCGCTTCAATCTCCCCCACCATCGCTTGCTGTGTGATGTCCCTACACGCTGGAATTCTACGCTGCACATGCTAGCCCGCTTTTGCGAGCAGAAGAGTGCAGTGGTCCAGTACATGACGGCGCAGTACCGAGGCGCATCCGGACAGCTGCCAAGCTTCTGTGGATCCGATTGGGCCAACATGTTGGACTTCTGCCAAGTCCTCCAAAATTTTGAGCAATCCACGTTGCTTGTGAGCAGTGACAACTCTTCAGTCAGCATTACCATACCACTGCTGTGTTTACTGAAGAAGTCAATGTTGAAAATCAAGGAAACAGCTGTCATGATGCAACTGGGGGAATCTGAAGGAGAAAACGATCAGCGTGATGATACCAACATCAGGCCATCCGCCTCAGGAAACGCTGGCCCCAGCAGCTATGACAAAGAAGAGGAGGAGGAACAGCTGGAGTTGGAGCAGGAATTTCATGCCACCACTGACGAGGGCCAGAGCGGTGCACGTTGGACTTCCACAATTCAGCGCGAATGGTCAGCAGAAGCAGACCAGGAAGAAGGTGACGACTATGATGCATCACAACAACTATCACAACGCTCACAAGAGGATGATGAGGATTCTGGCAGGACTCTGGCACACATGGCTCAATTCATGCTAGACTGCATTGAACGCGACCCACGCATTGTGCGCATTCTGGAAAACACCAATTACTGGGTTTATACCCTTCTGGATCCACGGTACAAACACAATGTTCCAAAACTGCTTGAAGAAAGAGTCAGACAGGTCAAAATGGAAGAATACCAGCAGGCCCTTGTGGAGACTTTAGAGAGGAGATTGACATCCTCCCCCTCCTCTAGCCAGTTGTACGCCGACAGACTGACTTCCGCAAACCCAGGACGACCAGGAGGGCAGCAAACAACACAAGCCGCAGCTAGTGCCCAAAAGGGAATGGTATCGGCAGTGTCCTTGAAGTGGGAAAATTTTCTGACACCCATGCAGCAGCCCACAGAACAGCAAGCGTGCAGATCCACCTCCAACACCGATCGCCTGGAGAAGATGGTCAAGGACTACATGTCAGATGGCGTAGCTGTGTTGAACAATCCATCTGCACCCTTCAACTATTGGGTATCGAAGCTAGACACCTGGCACGAACTGGCAATGTACGCAATAGAGGTGCTGGCTTGCCCGGCAGCCAGCATTATGTCGGAACGCTGTTTCAGTGCTGCCGGAGGCATCGTCACAGATCGGCGTATACGCCTCTCCACAGAAAATGCAGACCATCTGACTCAAATTAAAATGAATCAATCCTGGATTGGAAACGACTATGCAACACTCCTGGACACCAACCAAGTAACATGAACAATGACCATCTGTGATGGGTTAGCGTTGCCGGTCCCTGTTTATGGAACCTCTTATCTTTATTACATTTATGACTGCATGGCAGCAAAAAGCATGCTATCCGCACGCTTTTTGTCCTCATGCAAGGCCTGGGTTGTTGTGTCTGAAAGCGTGGCCTTCTCCTCCTGCGCCTCCTCCTGTTCCATCACGTGTGCTGCTGCTGGGTTAGCGTTGCCGGTCCCTGTTTATGGAACCTCTTATCTTTATTACATTTATGACTGCATGGCGGCAAAAAGCATGCTATCCGCACGCTTCTTGTCCTCATGCAAGGCCTGGGTTGTTGTGTCTGAAAGCGTGGCCTTCTCCTCCTGCGCCTCCTCCTGTTCCATCACGTGTGCTGCTGCTGGGTTAGCGTTTCCGGTCCCTGTTTATGGAACCTCTTATCTTTATTACATTTATGACTGCATGGCGGCAAAAAGCATGCTATCCGCACGCTTCTTGTCCTCATGCAAGGCCTGGGTTGTTGTGTCTGAAAGCGTGGCCTTCTCCTCCTGCGCCTCCTCCTGTTCCATCACGTGTGCTGCTGCTGGGTTAGCGTTTCTGGTCCCTGTTTATGGAACCTCTTATCTTTATTACATTTATGACTGCATGGCGGCAAAAAGCATGCTATCCGCACGCTTCTTGTCCTCATGCAAGGCCTGGGTTGTTGTGTCTGAAAGCGTGGCCTTCTCCTCCTCCGCCTCCTCCTGTTCCATCACGTGTGCTGCTGCTGGGTTAGCGTTGCCGGTCCCTGTTTATGGAACCTCTTATCTTTATTACATTTATGACTGCATGGCGGCAAAAAGCATGCTATCCGCACGCTTCTTGTCCTCATGCAAGGCCTGGGTTGTTGTGTCTGAAAGCGTGGCCTTCTCCTCCTGCGCCTCCTCCTGTTCCATCACGTGTGCTGCTGCTGGGTTAGCGTTTCCGGTCCCTGTTTATGGAACCTCTTATCTTTATTACATTTATGACTGCATGGCGGCAAAAAGCATGCTATCCGCACGCTTTTTGTCCTCATGCAAGGCCTGGGTTGTTGTGTCTCAAAGCGTGGCCTTCTCCTCCTGCGCATCCTCCTGTTCCATCACGTGTGCTGCTGCTGGGTTAGCGTTGCCGGTCCCTGTTTATGGAACCTCTTATCTTTATTACATTTATGACTGCATGGCGGCAAAAAGCATGCTATCCGCACGCTTCTTGTCCTCATGCAAGGCGTGGGTTGTTGTGTCTGAAAGCGTGGCCTTCTCCTCCTGCGCCTCCTCCTGTTCCATCACGTGTGCTGCTGCTGGGTTAGCGTTTCCGGTCCCTGTTTATGGAACCTCTTATCTTTATTACATTTATGACTGCATGGCGGCAAAATGCATGCTATCCGCACGCTTCTTGTCCTCATGCAAGGCCTGGGTTGTTGTGTCTGAAAGCGTGGCCCTTTCCTCCTGCGCCTCCTCCTGTTCCATCACGTGTGCTGCTGCTGTGTTAGCGTTGCCGGTCCCTGTTTATGGAACCTCTTATCTTTATTACATTTATGACTGCATGGCGGCAAAAAGCATGCTATCTGCACGCTTCTTGTCCTCATGCAAGGCCTGGGTTGTTGTGTCTGAAAGCGTGGCCTTCTCCTCCTGCGCCTCCTCCTGTTCCATTACGTGTGCTGCTGCTGGGTTAGCGTTTCCGGTCCCTGTTTATGGAACCTCTTATCTTTATTACATTTATGACTGCATGGCGGCAAAAAGCATGCTATCCGCACGCTTTTTGTCCTCATGCAAGGCCTGGGTTGTTGTGTCTCAAAGCGTGGCCTTCTCCTCCTGCGCCTCCTCCTGTTCCATCACGTGTGCTGCTGCTGGGTTAGCGTTGCCGGTCCCTGTTTATGGAACCTCTTATCTTTATTACATTTATGACTGCATGGCGGCAAAAAGCATGCTATCCGCACGCTTCTTGTCCTCATGCAAGGCCTGGGTTGTTGTGTCTGAAAGCGTGGCCTTCTCCTCCTGCGCCTCCTCCTGTTCCATCACGTGTGCTGCTGCTGGGTTAGTGTTTCCGGTCCCTGTTTATGGAACCTCTTATCTTTATTACATTTATGACTGCATGGCGGCAAAAAGCATGCTATCCGCACGCTTCTTGTCCTCATGCAAGGCCTGGGTTGTTGTGTCTGAAAGCGTGGCCTTCTCCTCCTGCGCCTCCTCCTGTTCCATCACGTGTGCTGCTGCTGGGTTAGCGTTTCTGGTCCCTGTTTATGGAACCTCTTATCTTTATTACATTTATGACTGCATGGCGGCAAAAAGCATGCTATCCACACGCTTTTTGTCCTCATGCAAGGCCTGGGTTGTTGTGTCTCAAAGCGTGGCCTTCTACTCCTGCGCCTCCTCCTGTTCCATCACGTGTGCTGCTGCTGGGTTAGCGTTGCCAGTCCCTGTTTATGGAACCTCTTATCTTTATTACATTTATGACTGCATGGCGGCAAAAAGCATGCTATCCGCACGCTTCTTGTCCTCATGCAAGGCCTGGGTTGTTGTGTCTGAAAGCGTGGCCTTCTCCTCCTGCGCCTCCTCCTGTTCCATCACGTGTGCTGCTGCTGGGTTAGCGTTGCCGGTCCCTGTTTATGGAACCTCTTATCTTTATTACATTTATGACTGCATGGCGGCAAAAAGCATGCTATCCGCACGCTTTTTGTCCTCATGCAAGGCCTGGGTTGTTGTGTCTGAAAGCGTGGCCTTCTCCTCCTGCGCCTCCTCCTGTTCCATCACGTGTGCTGCTGCTGGGTTAGCGTTGCCGGTCCCTGTTTATGGAACCTCTTATCTTTATTACATTTATGACTGCATGGCGGCAAAAAGCATGCTATCCGCACGCTTCTTGTCCTCATGCAAGGCCTGGGTTGTTGTGTCTGAAAGCATGGCCTTCTCCTCCTGCGCCTCCTCCTGTTCCATCACGTGTGCTGCTGCTGGGTTAGCGTTGCCGGTCCCTGTTTATGGAACCTCTTATCTGTATTACATTTATGACTGCATGGCGGCAAAATGCATGCTACCTGTGCAAAGAAAACAGACATTTCCCGCATTTTAACCACTTCACCACTGAGGGGTTTTACCCCCTGAGCACCAGAGCATTTTTCACCTTTCAGCGCTCCTTCCATTCATTCATCTATAACTTTATCATTACTTATCGCAATGAAATGAACTATATCTTGTTTTTTCCGCCACCAATTAGGCTTTCTTTAGGTGGGACATTATGCCAAGAATAATTTTTTTCTAAATGTGTTTTAATGGGAAAATAGGAAAAATGTGGGGAAAAAAATAATTATTTTTCAGTTTTCGGCCATTATAGTTTTTAACCACTTCCCGACCGCCGTATTGACAATTGGCGGCCGGGAAGTGCACCCCGCAAGGACCGCCGTATTGACAATTGGCGGCGGTCCTTGTAGGGGCATGGGCGGAGCGATCGCGTCATCAGTGACGCGATCCTCCGCCCGGGATCGTTACTTGGGCATTTTGTCTCCGCTCGCCGGCCACTTAGCAGAGCCGGCGAGCGGAGGAATCCGCATAGCTGCCCAATCAGGATGTATAAGGCACTTTGTTAGGTAAACAAAGTGCCTTATACGTGCTTCCTCCTCGCCTCGTGGTCTCATTGTTGCAGAGACCACTAGCGAGGAGGAAGCACTTTGTAAGTAGAGCACACACAGCGTTTTTTTGCCTAACAGCCCCCCTGATCACCCACCCCAGGCCTCATACCCCCCCTGATCACCCCAGCAGACCCCTGCCTAGCACCCTTGCACTCCTGCAAAACCCCCACCCCCCCCCCACCTGCCACTAACTAGCGACGCTGCCCCTTAGTTTAGGTCCCTAACTGCCTCCTAGTCACCCCTGATCCCCCCCCCCTACCTTTAGATCACCCCCAGACCCCATCCCAGACTACCCCCCTGTATACTGTATACATCTGTATACAGCTACCTTACCCCCTGATCGCCCTCTGATCCCCCTCTGATCACCTGTCTATCACCTGTCCATCACCCCTCAGCACCCCCACCCATCAGAGCAGACCCTAACTGCCCCGCGGGGGTAACCGATCACCTGCCCAGGCCCTTGATTGCCCTCATACCCCCCTCCTGATTACATCCCCTGCTCTTTGTTTACATCTGTCCTCCCCAGCGATCACTAACTGATCTGCGATCAGTAACCCCCTGTGTCTGCCTCTCATCAGATCAGGACTCAGTCTGCCCCGTGCGGGCTCCTGATCAACCCCCCACCCCCTCAAATCGCCCTCAGACCCCCCCCCTAATCACCGTCCAAGTGCATTGTATTTGACTGTGCTGCGCTTGTATTCGATTGTGCTGCGCTTGTATTCGATTGTGCTGCGATTGTATTTGATTGTCCCGTGATCTGCTTCGATTGTCCCGTGATTGTTTGATTGCCTCTGAGACCCCACTTCCCACCAACCCCCACCCCACCACCACCCCCACCCCCCATCACCTTCCGAGTGCATCAGATTTGATTGTGCTGCGCTTGTATTCGATTGTGCTGCGATTGTATTTGATTGTCCCGTGATTGGCTTCGATTGTCCCGTGATTGTTTGATTGCCTCTGAGACCCCACTTCCCACCAACCCCCACCCCACCACCACCCCCCATCACCTTCCGAGTGCATCAGATTTGATTGTGCTGCGCTTGTATTCGATTGTGCTGCGATTGTATTTGATTGTCCCGTGATCGGCTTCGATTGTCCCTCCCCCCCACCACACCCAACCCTCCCCCCCACCACACCCAACCCTCCCCCCACCACACCCAACCCACCCCACCACACCAACCCTACCCTCCCCCCCCCCACCACACCCAATTACCACCTTCCGAGTGCATCAGATTTGCTTGTGCTGTGATTGGAGTCGATTGTGCTGTAATTGTATTTGATTGTCCCGTGATTGTTTGATTGCCTCTGAGACCCCACTTCCTTTAACCCCAATACCTCTCAAATACTCCCTTTTTGCTAGGTAGGTGCTCTTTTTTTCTGGGTAGTCTCGGAGGAAAACCCCATAAATTTAGCAATCCACAATGGCAAGAAGGGGGCTTTCCGATGACGAGGTATACAGGTACATGGACCAGTCGGATGAGTTCTTTTGGGAAGAATCATCCGTCGAATCTTCCGGGTCCGAATTTGAACCTGTAGAAAGCAGTGGTTCCCTGACCGATAGTGATGACGAGGCTATGGTCCCGGCTAGAGCCAGGCGTACCAGACCCCAAGTCGTTAGACCGCAGGTGGCGCAGGATCCGCCTCAAGGGCAGCAGGGTGGTGCTAGCGCTGTTGATAGTTTTCTTGGTGAGGCAGGCACCAGCAGCGCAGCATCTCCTGGACTTGGTACCAGTACTTCTGTAGACCCTGGCGAAGTGGTGAGCGTCAGCATGGAAG
The DNA here is from genome assembly GCF_040937935.1 of Hyperolius riggenbachi. NCBI lineage: Eukaryota > Metazoa > Chordata > Amphibia > Anura > Hyperoliidae > Hyperolius > Hyperolius riggenbachi. Next base: position 219,583,990 of record NC_090656.1, read on the forward strand.
TCGAAACTGGTACGGTGGCAAGTGCAGTAGTACCCCCGTCGCAGCCACCAAGAAGAAGACGGGCCCGTAGTACCCATAGACTCCCAGAGGTGCTGGCACAACCAGATTGGCAATCCCCTGATTCCGCCGCACCCGTAGTGCCCCCTTTCACTGCCCAGTCTGGAGTCCAGGTGGCGACAGCTCATCTAGGAACGGTCCTAGACTTTTTGCAGCTGTTCATCACCCAGGTTCTCTTGGACTTAATTGTGGTTGAGACCAACCGTAAAGCCACACAATTCATCACCGAGCACCCGGAGAGCATGTATGCCCAGCCTTTCGGGTGGAAACCAGTCCAAGTTTCCGACATTAAAATCTTTTTGGCCCTTATCCTTCACTTGGGACTAATGAAACAGAATGTATTGCGGGCGTATTGGTCTACGAACCCAGTACATCATGTTCCCTTGTACCCTGCTGCCATGTCCAGGACACGATTTGAGTCCATCCTGCGCTTCCTGCACTTCAACGACGACGAAACCTGTCATGAAAGGGGAGACCCTGCTTATGACCGGCTCCACAAAATTCGGCCCCTCATAGACCACCTGTCCTCAACATTTGCAGATGCTTATATCCCTGAACAGAACATCTGCGTAGACGAGTCCCTCTTACGCTTTACCGGGCGCCTTGGCATCAAACAGTACATCCCAAGCAAGCGCGCCCGGTATGGGGTGAAACTGTATAAGCTCTGTGAAAGGGCCACAGGCTATACATGTCGTTTTAGGGTCTATGAGGGAAAAGACTCAAAATTGGAGCCGGTCGGATGCCCTGACTACCTGGGGAGCAGTGGAAAGGTTGTGTGGGACTTGGTGTCACCCTTGTTCCGGAAGGGGTACCATCTTTTTGTGGACAATTATTACACAAGTGTGGCCCTCTTTCAGCACTTAAAGTTAGAAGGAATCCGATGCTGTGGCACTGCGCGGCCTAGTCGCCAGGGCTTCCCCCAACGGCTCGTTACCACCAGACTTCAACGGGGGCAGAGGGCCGCCTTGCGTACTGAAGACCTGCTCGCGGTGAAATGGAGGGACAAGAGGGACGTTTACTTTCTGTCCACCATTCACACAGACACGACAGTCCAAATTCAACGGGCAACTAAGGTCATTGTAAAGCCCCTTGTCGTCCACGAATATAATGTCAACATGGGAGGGGTGGACTTCAATGACCAGAGGTTAGCGCCCTATTTAATTGCCCGGAAAACAAGACGCTGGTATAAGAAAGTGTCTTTTTATCTGATTCAATTGGCAGTTTACAACAGCTTTGTTCTCTACAGTAAGGCTGGGAGAACTGGATCTTTCCTCCAATTTCAGGAACAGATCATTCTGGACATCCTGTATCCAGGAGGTGCCAGGCCCCCCCCCCCAGATGCAACTAGCCGACTGCATGGTAGGCATTACGCCTATCAGATTCCGTGTGCCCCAGGTCAACGCATCCGAAGAAAACGTTGTCGTGTCTGCAGCAGGACTGGAAGAAGGAATGACACCAATTTTTATTGTCCCCGCTGTCCTGACCAGCCTGGCCTATGCGTAGGGCCGTGTTTTGAGAGGTACCACGAGCAGGTACACTATTAGAACCTAGGGAACTCCAGACACAGGAGTAGGCACACACTCAGTGGTCTTTCGCACATTGTCGCAGGGAGAGGAGAGGTAAGCTTGAAAACCAAACGGGTAAGCATAAAAGTGGCAAGAAGGATCGGTTTCCATGCTTGATATTGCTGATCTGTCCTGGGTTGGCGATATAAGACGGCATGTTTGAATTTCCCTTGAGTGTGGACACCCCCGGTTTATATGTGATTTGGGCCTATGATGATGCTTTAATGCCACACAGAGTCATCTCTATTGGCAGGCATATTGCTGTATCCTACAGGCATAATGCTGTATACTAAAGTTCTGAGGCCCAGTCACATAAGTTGGTGGCTCACCCTGAGTGCAGGGTGGCATGGGGTGTCTCTCTCCTGAGGTTATCACTGCCATTGATGTGGAGGAAGATCTGCCATTGATGTGGAGCAAGGTATGTTTGCCGTTCATTTTTCCTTTCAGCCCAGAGTGCATTACTTGTATACCCAATATAAGGAGGATAGCAGAAACTCCTAATACTGGCCATACATGTAATGATTGCAGAGACCCTAAAATGCCAGGACAGACTCCACAAATGACCCCATTTTGGAAAGAGGACACCCTAAAGTATTATGTGAGGTGCACGGTGAGTTCATAAAAGATTTTAGTTTTTGTCACAAGTTAGCAGAATTTTTTTTTTATTTTATTTTTTAACAAAGTGTCATTTTCCGTTTACTTGTGACAAAAAATAAAATTTTCAATGACCTTACCATTACCCTCATGGAATACCTTGTTGTGTATTCTTTCCAAAATGGGGTCATTTGTGGGGTTTGTTAACTGTCCTGGCAAGTGGGCAGGGTGCTAAATTGTGAGCACCCCTGTAAAGCCTAAAGGTACTCATTGGACTCTGGGCCCCTTAGCGCAGTTAGGGTGCAAAAAAGTGCCACACATGTGGTACCGCCGTACTCGGGAGGAGTAGTATAATGTGTTTCGGGGTGTATTCTTACACATACCCATGCTGGGTGGGAGAAATACCTCTGTAAATGACAATCTTTTGATTTTTTTACACACAATTGTCCATTTACAGAGTTATTTCTCCCACCCAGCATGGGTATGTGTAAAAATACACCCCAAAACACATTGTACTACTTCTTCCGAGTATGGCGATACCACATGTGTGGCACTTTTTTGCACCCTAACTGCGCTAAAGGGCCCAAAGTCCAATAAGTACCTTTAGGTTTTCACAGGTCATTTTGCGGAATTTGATTTCCAAACTACTCCTCACGGTTTAGGGCCCCTAAAGTGCCAGGGCAGTATAGGAACCCCACAAGTGACCCCATTTTAGAAAGAAGACACCCCAAGGTATTCCGTTAGGAGTATGGTGAGTTCATAGAAGATTTTATTTTTTGCCACAAGTTAGTGGAAAATGACACTTTGTGAAAAAACAATAAAAATCAATTTTCCGCTAACTTTTGACAAAAAAAAAAATCATCTATGAACTCACCATACTCCTAACGGAATACCTTGGGGTGTCTTCTTTCTAAAATGGGGTCATTTGTGGGGTTCCTATACTGCCCTGGCATTTTAGGGGCCCTAAACCGTGAGGAGTAGTCTGGAAATCAAATTCCGCAAAATGACCTGTGAAATCCTAAAGGTACTCATTGGACTTTGGGCCCTTTAGCGCAGTTAGGGTGCAAAAAAGTGCCACACATGTGGTATTGCCGTACTCGGGAGAAGTAGTACAATGTGTTTTGGGGTGTATTTTTACACATACCCATGCTGGGTGGGAGAAATACCTCTGTAAATGACAATCTTTTGATTTTTTTACACACAATTGTATATTTACAGAGTTATTTCTCCCACCCAGCATGGGTATGTGTAAAAATACACCCCAAAACACATTGTACTACTTCTCCCGAGTACGGCGATACCACATGTGTGGCACTTTTTTGCACCCTAACTGCGCTAAAGGGCCCAAAGTCCAATGAGTACCTTTAGGATTTCACAGGTCACTTTGCGGAATTTCGTTTCCAGACTACTCCTCATGGTTTAGGGCCCCTAAAATGCCAGGACAGTATAGGAACCCCACAAATGACCCCATTTTAGAAAGAAGACACCCCAAGGTATTCCGTTAGGAGTATGGTGAGTTCATAGAAGATTTTATTTTTTGTCACAAGTTAGTGGAAAATGACACTTTGTGAAAAAACAATAAAAATCAATTTTCCGCTAACTTTTGACAAAAAAAAAAATCTTCTATGAACTCACCATACTCCTAACGGAATACCTTGGGGTGTCTTCTTTCTAAAATGGGGTCATTTGTGGGGTTCCTATACTGCCCTGGCATTTTAGGGGCCCTAAACCGTGAGGAGTAGTCTGGAAATCAAATTCCGCAAAATGACCTGTGAAATCCTAAAGGTACTCATTGGACTTTGGGCCCTTTAGCGCAGTTAGGGTGCAAAAAAGTGCCACACATGTGGTATCGCCGTACTCGGGAGAAGTAGTACAATGTGTTTTGGGGTGTATTTTTTACACATACCCATGCTGGGTGGGAGAAATACCTCTGTAAATGACAATCTTTTGATTTTTTTACACACAATTGTATATTTACAGAGTTATTTCTCCCACCCAGCATGGGTATGTGTAAAAATACACCCCAAAACACATTGTACTACTTCTCCCGAGTACGGCGATACCACATGTGTGGCACTTTTTTGCACCCTAACTGCGCTAAAGGGCCCAAAGTCCAATGAGCACCTTTAGGATTTCACAGGTCATTTTGCGGAATTTCGTTTCCAGACTACTCCTCACGGTTTAGGGCCCCTAAAATGCCAGGACAGTATAGGAACCCCACAAATGACCCCATTTTAGAAAGAAGACACCCCAAGGTATTCCGTTAGGAGTATGGTGAGTTCATAGAAGATTTTATTTTTTGTCACAAGTTAGTGGAAAATGACACTTTGTGGAAAAAACAATAAAAATCAATTTTCCGCTAACTTTTGACAAAAAAAATAATCTTCTATGAACTCACCATACTCCTAACGGAATACCTTGGGGTGTCTTCTTTCTAAAATGGGGTCATTTGTGGGGTTCCTATACTGCCCTGGCATTTTAGGGGCCCTAAACCGTGAGGAGTAGTCTTGAAACGAAATTTCTCAAAATGACCTGTGAAATCCTAAAGGTACTCATTGGACTTTGGGCCCTTTAGCGCAGTTAGGGTGCAAAAAAGTGCCACACATGTGGTATCGCCGTACTCAGGAGAAGTAGTATAATGTGTTTTGTGGTGTATTTTTACACATACCCATGCTGAGTGGGAGAAATATCTCTGTAAATGGACAATTGTGTGTAAAAAAAATTAACAAATTGTCATTTACAGAGATATTTCTCCCACCCAGCATGGGTATGTGTAAAAATACACCCCAAAACACATTATACTACTTCTCCTGAGTACGGCAATACCACATGTGTGGCACTTTTTTGCAGCCTAACTGCGCTAAGGGGTCCAAAGTCCAATGAGCACCTTTAGGCTTTACAGGGGTGCTTACAATTTAGCACCCCCCAAAATGTCAGGACAGTAAACACACCCCACAAATGACCCCATTTTGGAAAGTAGACCCTTCAAGGTATTCAGAGAGGGGTATGGTGAGTCTGTGGCAGATTTCATTTTTTTTTGGTGCAAGTTAGAAGAAATGGAAACTTTTTTTTTTCACAAAGTGTCATTTTCCGCTTACTTGTGACAAAAAATAATATCTTCTATGAACTCACTATGCCTCTCAGTGAATACTTTGGGATGTCTTCTTTCCAAAATGGGGTCATTTGGGGGGTATTTATACTATCCTGGAATTCTAGCCCCTCATGAAACATGACAGGGGGTCAGAAAAGTCATAGATGCTTGAAAATGGGAAAATTCACTTTTTGCACCATAGTTTGTAAACGCCATAACTTTTACCCAAACCAATAAATATACGCTGAATGGTTTTTTTTTTTATCAAAAACATGTTTGTCCACATTTTTCGCGCTGCATGTATACAGAAATTTTACTTTATTTGAAAACTGTCAGCACAGAAAGTTAAAAAAATCATTTTTTTGCCAAAATTCATGTCTTTTTTGCTGAATATAATAAAAAGTAAAAATCGCAGGAGCAATTAAATAGCACCAAAAGAAAGCTTTATTAGTGACAAGAAAAGGAGCCAAAATTCATTTAGGTGGTAGGTTGTATGAGCGAGCAATAAACCGTGAAAGCTGCAGTGGTCTGAATGGAAAAAAAGTGGCCGGTCCTTAAGGGGTAGAAAGCCCTAGGTCCTCAAGTGGTTAAATAATGCATGCTACTGTAATTAAAACCCATGAAACGTATTTGCCCTTTTGTCCCGGTTATAAAACCATTTAAATTATGTCCCTATCACAATGTTTGGCGCCAATATTTTATTTGGAAATAAAGGTGCATTTTTTTCAGTTTTGCGTCCATCCCTAATTACAAGCCCATAGTTTATAAAGTAACAGTGTTATACCCTCTTGACATAAATATTTAAAAAGTTCAGTCCCTAAGGTAACTATTTATGTATTTTTTTTAATTGTAAATTTTTTAATTTTTTTTTAATTACAAAAAAAAAAAAAATAGGGAGTGTGGGAGGTAATGAGTTAATTGTATGTGTAAAAGTCATTTATTTGTATGTGAAAAATGTGTAGGGTGTAGTTTACTATTTGGCCACAAGATGGCCACAGTAACTTTTTGTTTTAATGCGACCTCCAAGCTTCCTTCCGGAAGCTTGGAGGAAGTATAAGGAGGCTTGACACGTGAGTTTTTTTCTCACAATGATCGCGCTGCCCATAGGAGAGCAGCTGATCATTGCGGGGCTTAGATCAACGAACGGGAATGGATTTTCCCGTTCATTGATCTCTGGGCGAGCGGGCGGCGGCGTGTTTACTAGCGGCGGGCGGCGTGTTTACGAGCGGGAGCGCGGGCAGCGTCGGGAACGCGGAAAGTACATGTTTCTCCGTCCCTGGTTTTTAAAGGATGGAAAAAGGGGCGGAGAAATACGTACGCGCGGGGGTAAAGTGGTTAAAGACAGTTTTCCCTTTGAAACTTTAAAATTGATTTTCTCAAAAACTATAAGCTCTTTTTGCTATTTTTTTTTCCTCTTGTACCCACTCCCAATGTGCACATACCCTGTAAATTTGGGGTATGTAGCATGTAAGGAGGCTTTACAAAGCACGAAAGTTCGGGTCCCTATTGACTTCCATTATGTTCGGAGTTCGGCGCAAACACCCGAACATCGCGGCCATGTTTGGCGAACGTTCGCGAACCCGAACATCCAGGTGTTCGCCCAACACTAGCCCCCACTGGGAATCACTGTGCCCCCCTACTCAGTAACATACAGTTAAAGGACAAGTGTAATGAGAGGTGTATAGAGGCTGCAATACTGTATTTATTTCCCTTTAAAGAGACTCTGTGACAAAATTTTAAACCTTATTTCTTCTGTCCTATAAGTTCCTATACCTGTTCTAATGTGGCCTGTCTTTACTGCAGCCTTTCCTACTTACACTGTCTCTGTAATGAATCTTATCTCCTTTGCTCTGTCGTGTCTGTCGGGCTGAGGCTGGAATGTGTGGAATGTGAAGCACTGCTTGTCATTGACAGAAGCTTTACACACACCCTCCAAGCTCTGCATGAGACACACAGTAAGCTAGTTCTCAGCCTATGATACTCTGGTTAGAAGCTAGTCTTTTGTTTGTAAACACTGCCTAAAACTGTTAATTACAAACCAGGATTGCAGCAAGGAGTGGCAGAAACAGCACAGAGGGGCTCAGGAGAACATAAGGAATAGAATGGTATGCTTTTTATTGTAAGAATTTTAGAGTACAGATTCTCTTTAAGCAAAACCATTTCACTGGCTACCCTGCTGATCCTCTGCCTCTAATACTATTAGCCATAGACCCTTAACAAGCATGCAGCAGATCGGGTGTTTCTGACATTATTGTCAGATTTGACAAGATTAGCTAAATTGCAAAAAACAACAGGCACCAACAGAATAAAATATGGTTGAGGATAAAAACAAATAAAAGTGGGGGGGGGGCAAGGGTGGACTTACCTCCCCCAAAACAAGCACAACAACTATATATGGTTAGACAATAGCTTTAACTCATACTCCCAACATATGCAACGCGTTTCACTGGTCCCAAGCCCACTTCCTCAGGCAAAAATACAAAAAGGAGTAACTCAGAAGTTGTGTAACATTGTACAGCGCCTCTGCCTCAGAGGCTTAGCTAAATGCTTGTTTTTGGTCTGATTCAGACACTACTGCAGCCAAATAGATTAGCAGGACAGTCCGGCAACTGTTATTGCTTAAAAGGAAATAAATATGGCAGCCTCTATATTCCTCTCACTTCAGTTGTTCTTAAAGTTTTTTTCAGGCTCCAGCAGCTTACAGCCCAAATTTCCTGCTTCAAACTGTTGCGGCACTGTATTATTTATTATTATTATTTATTGTATTTATAAAGCGCCAACATATTACGCAGCGCTGAACATTAGTTTAGGTTACAGACAATATTTAGGGTTGACATACAGCAATATGACAATACAGGAATACAAGAAAGACCAGATCATGCAGCACAGTATGAGTAGTGTTGGGCGAACACCTGGATGTTCGGGTTCAGGCCGAACATGGGCCAGATGTTCGGCATGTTCGGCCCGAACCCCGAACTCAATGGAAGTCAATGGGACCCCCGAACATGCCGCAATACGGCCCCCCTATGGGGTCGCAGGCATAAGGGGGGAGCAAGCCCCGATCGCGCGGGGGGGGGGGGGGTTCGGAAATTCCCCCCACCCCCTCCGCTAGCACTCCCCCCTCTGCCCGCTTCCCCATAAAAAAAGTTTGCGTAAAGTTAATAGTACCTAGTGGTGGCTGGCTGGCTGTGGTGATGAGATGAGTGAGGAGGAGTCCGAGGCCGGGCAACGGGCGGTTCAGCGGTAGTACCCTTGTGGTACTTCCGCCCTTTTTCTGACCTCACGTCCTCTACGTGATGACGCATACGAGGGTACGCGTGACGCGTACCCTCGTATGCAGAGGACGTGAGGTCAGAGAAAGGGCGGAAATACCACAAGGGTACTACCGCTGAACCGCCCGCTGCCCGGTCTCAACGCGTCTCTTAGTCGATCGGACTCCTCCTCACTCATCTCATCACCACAGCCAGCCAGCCACCACTAGGTACTATTAACTTTACGCAAACTTTTTTTATGGGGAAGCGGGCAGAGGGGGGAGCGCTAGCGGAGGGGGTGGGGGGAATTTCCGACCCCCCCCCCCCCCCCGGCGATCGGGGCAAGCTCCCCCCTTATGCCTGCGACCCCATAGGGGGGCCGTATTCGGGCGAACAGGGCCCTGTTCGGCCGAACAGGGGCCCTGTTCGGCGGGCATTGAGTAGTTCGGGCGAACCCGAACTAAAAAGGCCGAACACCATTAGGTGTTCGGCCGAACTCGAACATCACCCGAACAGGGTGATGTTCTGCAGAACCCGAACAGTGGCGAACACTGTTCGCCCAACACTAAGTATGAGTACAAGGTAATACTTAGTCAGTCACTGGAGGGCAGCATGGAGATTAGGCAAGTGGAGTTCACTCAGATCCATAGGATGGGTGCACAGTAATGGAGGTGCATGATCAGGTAGGACACAAGAAGGAGGACCCTGCCCAAAGGCTTACAATCTAGAAGATAATAACAGACAATACAGAGTACAGATGTACAGATACAGTCGTTTTACAATCAAGCAATGAGGGAACATAGATAATAAACAACTAAACAGCTCAATTTGTAAATGTTACCAACAGATGAATTAGAGATGTTATAACAATATCTTTTTGTATACAACAGTACTACAAACACGAAAGCCACAAGTGCGTTGAAGAAATGTATGTAATCCTCTCAGACTTTTGAATAGTGAGGCATAGTTATTAAAATCAGGGCAAAGAAAACTGGAGCAAAACTGCTGCAAAATGGGCACAGGTGACAATCAAGGATTTTCATTGGTTACATGAAAAAGCCCAACCCCTAATAAGTGACGAAACCGGTCGGCCGTAGCTTGTGAGGTGGAAGGAAGGAGACACCGATAGTGGATGAATGGAGCTCAAGATAAATTTTTTTTAATATGTGCATTTTATTTGGAGTTTTGTAAGTGCAGTTTTGCTTTACCATTTTAAGATAATAAAACATTAGCCTATGAGGATGTCTTTTGGAATTGCTTTAGGTGCTGCAACCAATAAGAAGAGAGGAAAAAGGGTGGTAACCCCACACTAAGAGTGAAGGGAACTTCCATAGCTTGGTGGATTCTGTCACAAGATCACTCAGTGCTAGTTTGTTGTTGATCAGCAACAAGTGTTGGTGAGCGCAGCGTGTGTACATGCTGGTGAAGGGACACTTGTTTACCGTCTATGAACATCAAGCACAGGAGTGGTTGTGACAGAGACGTATATCTTTTATGTGACGGCATTACACTATATTTCTGTTTTTCTTCCTGAGGAAAACAAAACATAGAAGGGATTGGACAGTGGCGTAGCTAAGTAGCTGAGGGCCCCGATGCAAGTTTTACAATGGGCCCCCTCCCCCCAAGCATTCTATACATAACAATTGATACGGCACACCAAAACCTGCCAATGGCAACTAGTGTCAGAGGTGCAAGAAGGGGGTGGGAAACAGCTTGTTAATGATTACCACTATTCAAAGTATCTATAGAAGTGATTATTATGAGCACAGGACCAATAGAGAGCTAATACTGTAGTTGAGGGAAGGCCCTTCGGGGCCCTGATGCGGTCGCAACCTCTGCAACCCCTATTGCTATGCCCCTGGGATTGGAGATTTGAGGCTGAGAGGGGATACTGTAATATTATCCTACACAATAGTTTCTGCTGGTCTTTTGCTGGACTAGCAATGTCTTCTGGAGAGCGGTAGAAGGAGTGAACACGTTGCTTACTAACATGCAGGTGCTGGCTGAAGTAGATTTGGAAAATTAATTGCAGTGTTACACGGAAGTAGGAAATGTTGTCGCCTGCTAGCGAGGAAAATGTTGTCGACGCCGCTATAGGGTTCCATTAAATTTATCAGCAAGGAAGGGAAATTTGGGCCCCCGCCGTGCACAATAAATATTAGGATTTGAGACTGTAGGTGTCAGGAAGGGTGTTTGTGTGAAAGGGGGGGGGGGGGGGGGCAGTTAGGGTTAGGCATTAGGAAGGGGGTTTGTGCAGGGGGGCAGTTAGGGTTAGGAAGGGTGTTGTTTGGGACGGTTAGGCATCAGGATGGGTGTTTGTGCGAAGGGGTTAGGATTAGGTGTCAGGAAGGGGATTTGTGCATGGGGGCCGATAGGGTTAGGCGTCAAGGGTGTTTGAGCGGGGTATGGTTAGGCGTCACAAGAGTATTTATGCGGAGGGGTTAGGTGTCACAAGGGTGTTTGTGCGGAGGGGTTAGAATTAGACGTTAGGTAGAAAGTTTGTGTGGAAGGGGCGGTGGGGTGCCAGGTGGGAGGGTTCTGTGTGAGAATAGGCTTAGTTTAGTGAAAGCCACTGCACCAATGGTTGCAAAGTGATGTGCCGGAATCTCCTCTGGAGTCACAAGTTCAATGCCAAATACTCCATATGATCCGCACCATCAAGATAATTTCTTTTTTGTTGCTTAATTAAAAGAATAAAAGTCCATATGTAGGTATGTACATAAAGATGACGCACAGGCGTTTCGGGCCATATTAGGTCAGATCTCACTGTATCTGACTATTTTTGTAGTAAGAACCATTCTTTGGCACTATTGCGGGTTCAGGTAATTGAGGGGATACCTCAGCTTCGTAGGGGTGGGGATAGACAGAAAATGCTGGCATTAAGGGAATTTTATTGGATTAACAAATTGGAGACTTATGAACCTAAGGGCCTCAATAGGGATTACGATCTCACTACTGTGATTTGATATTAAAAAATTGTATGTTGTTTTCCCATTAGGGATTGATGTGCTCCGGAAGGGTGGTGAGAGATATTTATAATTATTTTCATTTTGTCTTCATATTTAATGTTATACTTTATATCTTACTTATTGTATGTGCTTCCGCCCCCTTTCCCGATTCGCATCTATCCCCATATAGTGTGTATTATTTATATGAACATCTGATATGATGGGGGACGGTGCGATGTACTTGCTCACCGTATGGCTAATTTAAATAGGGAGTTGTCATCCTCCCTACACTATCTGGCTGATATGAGATTGTGGGAATAGCCTACGTCTGGCGTATCTATGATTTCATAGTATGGAAGTCTTATTGTAGAGGCGGACGTTGTCGGCGCTGCTCTCATTGGTGATAGGCGGCTGCCTCGTATTAGCTGACACTATGATACGCCCATTTTGGGTATGACGTCTCTCCTATTGGTTGTGGGAGGCCACTAGGGAATGGTTGGCACTCTACTCTGATGCGCCCATTCAGTTCTAGCGGCGGACGCCGTCGGCTTCCTTCTGATTGGCCGCGGAGGTGCCACTCTGTGAGTGGCCAGCGGGATCTTGATATGCCCCTTCACCGGCTGAGAGTCATGACGTACTCCTGCCTGGTTGGACGGCTTTCCCTCAGTCTGTTTTTTCATTACTAACTTTGTCGTTTTGACGATTTGGCCAATGCGGTGAGTGAGTTTATCGATAATCCCCTGCTGATTGGTTGAAGTCCTATAGCGGACGCTGTAGGCTGTATTACCATTGGACACTATGATCCGGTTCTATTTCTGTCCTTTTCGCATGTAATTTTATGTGCGTGGCAGAAGGGTGAGTGTCCTTGTTTATTATATAATATAACGTATATACTATGCATGTTAGAGCTTGGAAATAATTTATGTGGGATAATTGTGAAGTTTATGAGATCTGATTACTGTGTGAATTTTGATTGGATGGGGGAATAATATGAATATGCATATATGCAAATCCTGCAGTTCTCTATGTGGTCCACTCTGGGGCTTTAAATGAATCTGGATATGGACTAGATATCATTGTGGGCAGGTCATGATTTGAGAAAGGACCTAATATGGCCCGAAACGCCTGTGCGTCATCTTTATGTACATACCCACATATGGACTTCTATTCTTTTAATTAAGCAACAATAAAGAAATTATCTTGATGGTGCGGATCATATGGAGTATTTGAGAATAGGCTTAGGCAGCAACTTAGTATATTAAGTATCTACCTAGGTTGAGTTTAGACACTGTTATTGGCCGAAGGAAGCAGGTGGAATTCTGAGAAGCACATTGTCCTGTGCCATTTCCAATGAACTTACTTTTTTTCTATGTGTCACCGATTTCGGTAAGTGCCTTATACCTTTTCAACAATTAGTTATTGTTTTATATACTTTGGGGTGCCTCATCCCCCCATTCTCTTCCTTGTATCCTTACTATCCCCTGGGGGGAGGGGGGGGAGTTATAGTATGGACTGTTGTTGACCCTTTGGGTCCTTCACTACATCCTTTTCTTGGAGAGCTTCTGAAGTAGTAGGAGATCTACAGACTCCATCGGGTGGTTGGATACACCACACCCAAGCTCTTTACCACGGCTGTGGATCTGCAACCTGTTTTGTGAGTACCTCATTCATTTTATTTATTTTGATATTTCACAAACTTATTACACCATAAAGTGCTTACTGTTTTCTCCTGTGTTTTTTTTTTCTTTCTCTTTCTGGAAGATCTAGACACCTGCTCTACATAGATCTGTACATCAGTCCTCAAAGAGGGACAGAGGGATTTTGTTCCCAAAAAGGGCCTTTCGCTCTGAAAAAAAGCCAGTAGGGAGTTATGTGCTTGTAGTCCTCCTGCAACAGTTGCAGTGCCATCGGTGTTCTCGGCACAGAGGCCGTGCCAACATTGTAAGATCATGAGACACGCCCATGCAATGCAGGAATGGGGCAGTGTTCTTGGCGAAGGGACCACATTACGCTGAAACATATAGGTTTCTGTAGAAGTTGTTTTTCATCAATAGATCATGACGAATCCGTATTAAAGCTCTATATGTGTGTGTATGCAACAGCTCTGCTTACAAAGACCTCTAGAAGACCTCACTGATGTTCCATAAAGCTAATCTTATCTGACAAATTACAGAAAAGGATACCCAGCATTATAGCACCATTTATGCACACAGATTGCTTTAATAATGGTCTCTAGGACGACAGATCATCCCTAATCCCATCCAAGTCTCCGGGAATTAAATCAGATCATCCTTACAATTGCCTTACGTCTTCGGCTGTAATGATTGCCCTGGTTGTAGATTAAGCGGAGCAATGAGTAATACGCACAGGGTGGGCTCAACTCCCCCAAATACAGGGATTGGTTGTGAGGATGGGCATTTGTTATGTAGCAAACCTAATTCTATTTACGCAGAAAACAGACTTACTCTGGGTAGTAGTGTTATATTTAACAGAGCCTTATTAAAGCGGACCCAAACCAAACATTTTTTTAATTAAAAATATTTAGTTGCGCCACTCTGACACATACAAAGATAAATAAACACTCCTTCAAACCTATGAGCATTTCAGTGCATGCTTTTCACCCTTCTCTTTTTATAGCTAGGATTATACTGGGGGCAGCCATTAGCAATTCCTCCATTGCCGGACACCATCTACTTCACCAGTTTGCCGGAAAAATCCCGGCAATTTGAAAGGAATGGAGGGGTTCCTCCAATAAATGTAAAATATTTTATATTTGTCATCATGCAGCTGAAAAAAGGCTGCTATTTATTATTATAATTTAGAAAATAGATTTTATTTCTGAAATCTTGTATTTTTAATTTGGGTCCACTTTAAGAGCTATACATATCTAAGAATCTGCCACCTGCTATAAGGGAATACACGAATAAGAAGGCTCCTTCACAGCCAGATATATCAACTTTTTACTACCAAACAAAAAGTGACTTAAAGCGGATCCGAGATTAAAAACTAACTATAACAAGTAACTTGTCTATATATCTTATCTAAAGTTTAGATAGTTTACACAGCAAATCTAGCTGCAAACAGCTTTAATAGAATATGATTATTTCTTCCTGTGATATGACAGCAGCCATGTTGTTTGTAAACATTACAAACAGGCAAGCTTATCTGCATCTTCTGTGAAAAAAACCTAGTCCCCCCTCCTCTTCCATCCTCCCCTCTGCCTCTGAAATCTCTGGCTAGTAATACCTCCCCTTCCTCCTGCCCAGACTGAGCTCCCATAAGCCTTTGCTACTGCCAAGTATCTCTGAAAAACTGTGGGCGAGGCTTGTTTAGTTTATCGGGAATTACAGTATTAAAACTAAAACAAAAAAGATATTTGGCTTGAGGAATGCCAAATAGGAAAGGAACACAATTATGCAATGAGTAAAAGTTCATCTCGGATCCACTTTAAGCCTGGTACACACCATGCATTTTCCCGTCAGATAGATAGGTCGAATAGATCATTTCCGACATGTCCAATATGATTTCCGATCGTTTTTCTGATCAATTTGCATAGAAGTGATCAGAAAATCAATCAGAAAAACAATTGGAAATCTGATTGGATCTGTCGGGAATTATCTATCGACTCATCTATCTGATGGTAAACTGCATGGTGTGTACCAGGCTTAAAAGCACCTCTATGATCTACCATACACTAAACCATACAATGTGGAGTAAACCTAAACACTTAACCTCCTTAGCGGTAATCCCGAGTTCAGCTTGGGGTGGAAAAAACATGCCAGTAGTGGTAACCCCAAGCTGAACCCGTGGCAGCCGCCAGGGATGCTCAAATCCGAATTCACCCGGATAGTTGCTATCCGGATTTCACCCAGTAAACCTGTACGAAGGGGGTGTCAAGCTTACCTGTCTGACGTCTTCTTCGGTCCGTCCCTCGGCACCTCCCACGATGCGGTCTACGCGCATCACGTGACTACAAACACTTCCTCCTTCAACCTGGAAGGAGGAAGTGTTTGTACTCACGTGAACGCCGCATGGAACGCATCATGGGAGGTGCCGAGGGACGGACCGAAAAAGACGTCAGACAGGTAAGCTTGACCCCCCCGCACAGGTATGGTATCTGGGTGAAATCCGGATAGCAACTATCCAGGTTTCACCTGAATTCGGATTTGAGCATCCCTGGTAGCTGCCCGGAGGTCTATGCAGAGCAATGTGCGCAGCGGGCATTTTAACTCACCTCCCGGGGCATCCTGATGTCGGCCACCATTCTTCTTCCTCTCCTCTGAGGCTCTGCTTCCCCCTGGTGAGATCGCCATTTGTCGTCATGACGACAGCCGGCAATCTCACTATAGGGTTACAGTGCCACCCGGAGGACGGAGGGGAAACTGCAGCGCTGGAGCCCAGGGAGGTGAGTGAATGCTGAGCTGCTGCAGATCTTCCTAGCAGCATGATTTTTTCCAGGTTTTAGGATCTAAAAGCATGCAAAATAATTGCACCGCTCTTAGATCTTAAAATCTGTAAAATAATCAAAATGCCAAGGGGGTTAAAGGAAATCTAGAGCGGACAAAAAAAGAAACCCGTTTAACTTACCTTCTTGTAACCCCTTGAGTCATTCTGTGCCTACACCGTCCTTACGAGACCCTCTGGCCAGCAGCGACGACCCCCTCAAAGCTGGCCGGCTACAAGCCTCCTTCCCACGCTCCCACTGCCGGGAGTGTTTTGTAAATGCGCAGTACGCAAAAGTCTCTATTGCGCGTGCGCAGAGCGCTCCCGACAGCTGGAGTGCGATCACGGTGTGCACGGCCCAGGGCACACAAAAACTAACTAGATGTGTCACCCACTAGGAATTTAATCAAAAAATCTTTCTCTGTTGGTATGAAGTAACTGTAACAATAGCTAAATTCTATCAGGCGGCCTCCATTGAAGGTTGAAGAGCATGCAGGAATAGAGAAACTATGCAACATATATTGTGCAACTGCCCATATATCGGCATAACATATCAGCTATAATACACAGAGCCATGGGCGTTCACCCTAACTCTGCAACTTTTAATGCTAAGTACACATGATACAATTTTCTGACAGATTTACTGTCAGATCGACTATTTCTAACAGGTCTGATCTGATTTCCGATTGATTTTCCATTCACTTCTGTGGAAAATTGATCGGAAAATGGATCGGTAATCAGATTGGGCCTGTTGGAAATAGTCGATCTGACAGTAAATCTGTCAGAAAATTGTATCGTGTATCTAGCATTACACCCAAAATCTAACTACACAGCCGTGCCTAGCTGCTAAAATAGCCATTTATGGGCATTAGAAAGATAAAATATCACCCTCTATCACAGAAGCCATACAAATAACGAGTGCAAATTGTAAACATGAAAAATGTGCTCTTTCACAGGGGAAACAGTACATTTCTTAAAAGATGGCAAGGATGGATAAGGTACACCCAAAAATGTAATATGGATGGTTAGCCAGATCATCAGTACAGATAGAAAGATCGCCCATATCATGGTACACAACAGCCCGAGACATAGGGACAGGGACTTAACCACTTCACCACTAAGGGTTCTTTCACACTGGCGCAGCACGCCGCAGCAATTTACCGCATGGCCACCGCAGGGCAATGAAAGTCTATGGGTGCTTTCATATTACCTGCGATGCACCGGAAGTGCTCAATCTGATGCGCTTCCATAAATACATTGCCATGCGTATCTGCGTCAATGTGCAGAGGACCACAAGTCCTGTTAGCCAATGGCGACGCAATATGCAGTGTGAAGCTGGCCTAAGGGTTTTTTTTTCCCCTTAAGAACCAGAGCAATTTTTACCTTTCAGCACTCCTCCCTTCATTTACCAATAACTTTAACCAATAACGGGTGCTGCATTTCCATCCGGCAGTTGCTGGCAGTGCAACAGGACACCTAGCTTTGGAGCAGGAAGGAAATGCAGTACCTTTGGATGCAGTTTAGGTGAGTTACTAATCGCTCCTACTGCACACTCTCTGCATCTGCCCCTTTCTCCGCCACTCACTGCCTTAATGGAGCCTCTCTGGCTAAACAGGGGCTCTTTGGCTACATAAGGGCCTCTCTGGCTAAACATAGGGGGTTCTGTGGCTATACGGGGGGGGGGGGGGGTTATGTGGCTATGTGGGGGGACTCTCTGGCTACATGGAGGCCTATCTGGCTAAACAGGGGCTCTCTTGCTGATTGGGGGCCTCTCTGGCTACATTGGTGGCTCTCTGGCTATCTAAACAGGGGGGATGAGGGGGGGTGTTCTAGCTAACTAATACTGGGGGCCACCTCTGGCTAGCTAGTGAGCCTACTGCCCTGGCTATGGACACACTTTGCATTCCAGCAGTTCTGGTGGTGTGTCTGTTTTTGTACCACAGACATTCACATGTGAATTCTAATACGTGTGAACCCTGCCTTGCCTTATAGCAAGTAACATTAAAAACTCTTCCTCCATATTCAAAATGAGCCCTTTTGTAATCAGCTCATCAGCCTTCATGAATATGTAGAGAAATACAAGAATGTTCCCGGCCCTGAACGGTGCTCATCTGCATGACAGGTGCTCATTGTAAGCTCCTGCAGCTTGTCCTGTCATCGGGTGACCATCTACGCTCATTACCGCTGGGAATCTCATTCAGCAGCCTCATTACGGGGGTCTTCATCCTTCCAGGAGTGGGGATCGCAGAGCTGACGCTCCGCAGAGCCGCGCCGGACACGTACACAAACATGTCATGTTCATTTTTCTGCTGCTCTGCGTGCCGCGTATGTTCCTCATTACAGTCTACTCTCCGGGGAGCCATTGGTAAAATATCACAGGGTAATTACCTCTCTGAGTATGTACAGAAGAGAGGCAGCATAATCACTGTATACATCTCACCAATATGACTGATTACACACTTTCTGAAATGTTCTGTTCTGTGTTGGATACATCAACCCTGCCCTGTTGTGACTGCGCGGAGAAGCACATGATCCTCGCTCAGCCATGGCTGCTAGGGGCAAAGATAAACTGGCCTTTTTAAAGTGTATCCAAGCCGAAGTTTGGGTACAAAATGAGAGACGGCAAAGTCAATGTTATCTGGAGCTCAGGCAACCGGAAGTCTCAACTAACCGGCATGGCTGAGGGATAAGGCCCGGTTCACATTAGCGGTGGCCGTCCGGAATCGCCGTGCCGGAGCCGGACCGCTTGCAGAACGGACGGAACGGACGCACGGCAATAGCAATGAAAGCCTATGCGTCCGTTCACATGCGTCCGTTCTGCCGGACCGGAGCCGGACTCCGGCGTCCGTTCCAACATGCGCTATTTTTTGGTCCGGCTCCTCCGGCAGCCGTATCCGGAGCGGAGCCGGACTGCACCATCCGGCCAATACAAAGCAATGAGAGCCGGAGAGCGCACAACACACTGGCTACAAAAACCGGACGTTCTACCCCACTTCCTATGCATTTTGGATGGGGACCACATGGGCCCAGCGTTCAAAGAGTGGGGCAGCAGCGATTTCATGCTGGAGCTCGTTTTGGCAGCAACATGTCTGATGTCTGATAACGAGGAGGCGAACAACAGGAAGGAGAGAATTCCCAGGTTTACGAGTAAAAAATGCCTGGATCCATGGTCCCAACTGCAGTCTCTGTATCCACGGATGGTCTCCACACGTCCACCTGTCTCCAACAATGACCCCAGACCCTTCTGCTGACCTCCCAGACCCCAGGTATTTACAGGATGGTATCTCCTTAAGAAACCGGATCCGGACCGCAACCGTGTTCACACCGCACGGAAACCGGATGCAAACGGACCGGACCGGATCCGGATAGGAACCGTACGGATCAGGTCCGGCTCCGGTGCGGTCCGGACATCCGGTGCGGTTTTGACAAAACCGCAAGTGTGAACGGGGCCTAACAGGGACTATTTGGGGGGGGGGGGGGGTTGCGGTGATTAAAACACCGAGCATCCAGCGCCATCTTCTAGCCTTCCTGATGCTTGTAACAGCTTTCTGGTGTCTGTGCACGGCTCCCGGCAAGTCACGTGACCTGTCGCAGGTCAGGTGACATGCCGGTAGCCGTGCGTTGGAGGACCCCGGGAAGCGGCTACAAGCAACAGAAAGGCTAGAAGAGTATTTTATTTAGTACAAGGGGGAGGGAGCTTAGTGCTTTCTCAGACAGTTGCTCAAGCAACCAGCAAGCGCATGTATCTGGCACCAGGCGATCCCTACTTACCTAAATAAAGGGAAGCCTCAGGATCCTATTGAGGCTTCCCTCAGTACTCTGATGTCCCATTTCACTGACCCCGCCCCCCCTCCCTGAAAGGCATTGTCACCAATGATATCAGGGCCAAGCACCTCCTCTTCCATCAGCACGGTTGCTCAGTAGCGATACGAGCATGTCTTCGCATGCGCAGTAAGCTGGAGCCGCTCGTGTACAAGTGGCTATGTCCTACTGCGCATGCGTGCTTGCACAGCCCCAATGTGGAGGGAGGCCACACTGAGTGGGGGGGGGGCAGCAGAGCACGGTGGGAAGCCTCAATAGGATCCTGAGGCTTTCATTTCTTTAGGTAAGTATCTCTTTTTGAACCGGAGCTTTGGCTCAGGCTCCCTCTTAGGGCTGGTTCAGACGGGCGTTTTTGTGGCGTTTAACGCAGCGTTTCAGACGCAGCGTTTTTTGGGATCTACTGCCATCCCATGCAAGTGAATGGGAGCGTTTAGAGCTGGCTTTTGCAGGCTTTCATAAAAGCCTGGCAGTAGATCCCAGCGTTGCGTCTAGTCTCAAAAGCAACATGCTGCTTTCAGAGGCAGTAAACGCGAGGAAACAATAGCAGAAACCAGAACTGCTAGCCTTGAACGCTTTTCAAAAGCTAGCTTTTAAACGCTGGCGTTTAAACGCTGGCGTTTGAACGCAATGCCAAGCAAAAGCTCAGCAGACGTCCGTGTGAACCAGCCCTAAGGGCTGGTTCACACGGGCGTCTGCTGAGCTTTTGCTTGGCATTGCGTTTAAACGCCAGCGTTTATACGCCAGCGTTTAAAAGCTAGCTTTTGAAGGCTTTTGAAAAGCGTTCAAGACTAGCAGTTCTGGTCTCTGCTATTGTTTCCTCGCGTTTACTGCCTCTGAAAGCAGCATGTTGCTTTTGAAACTAGACGCAACGCTGGGATCTACTGCCAGGCTTTCATGAAAGCCTGCAAAAGCCAGCTCTAAACGCTCCCATTCACTTGCATGGGATGGCAGTAGATCCCAAAAAACGCTGCGTCTGAAACGCTGCGTTAAATGCCACAAAAACGCCCGTCTGAACCAGCCCTAAAACAGATGATATTGGGAATGACTCAGCATTGGCACTGGCATTCTCCTGCATAGGTCCAATGTCGGACATAGTCCGACATAGGAGAAAAGCCTGTTGCTAGATGGCGCTGCTGCTGGATAAAATTTGGCACAGCATCAGCCTCCTCAGATCAAAGTGTCGGACTGAGTCCAAGGCTAGTTGTAGAGCTTCTGCGGCCTGAAGTCTGGAGGATGTGCAGCTCCCCAGAAATGCTGCAGTGCAGGGCCGGGCCGAGGCATAGGCTGGAGAGGCTCCAGCCTCAGGGCGCAGTGTAGGAGGGGGCACAGAATTCATTCAGCTGTCAATCCTAATTGTGTTTGAAGCAGAAAGAAATAAGAAAAGGGGATACATGGCAGTGACTGCAAGCCATATAACTAGATATTAAGGTGTTGGGGAGGTTGTGGGCCCTGTGGCGCCTCTTAGTCTAATAGCAATCAGTGTGTGACAGCTGGGGTGGGAGGGATGGAGGGGCGCACTTTGGTGTCTCAGCCTTGGGTGCTGGAGGACCTTGTCCCGGCTCTGCTGCAGTGACCTATCAGATGTCACTGCTACTGATCGAGTGCAGTGATTGGCCCAGTGACGATGCTGAGGGTCCCGCCCGTGAAACCATTGACACCACTTAGCAAAAGGGGCAGCTTTGATTGGTGCCAGCAACCCCGCCCGATTGGTTGTTGCAAGTGCCACCGGTCGAATGAGGATGGGGATTCGGGGAATGAGGAGGGTAATGTGAGTGCCAGGAAGGTGGACGGGAGAACGGAGATGAGGCGCCAAGTGGAGATGCCAAGTGTCCCAAACTATTTGTCCAAACTAGATTTTGCTGTCTGAGTCACATGAGTCAGGTGGCTTTATGGTAGGGCCGCCCATGACTGAGTCCAGCACTCTGATCGCCACCGCTTCGCTAGCTAATGTAAATATTTGGGCTTTTTGTAGGAGCACCGCTGCCTGATCTGGTTCACCACAGTGTCGCCCTACGTGGATCAGCTTTCATCCCCTCCAGCACCACACTGCCTCGCATAATTATGAAATTACTCTGGTGCGCATGCAAGGGTCAGAGCTACAGTGCACCAGCCGGCACTGGTCCTGCCTCCTCCCTCTGATGTCAGGTCGCCTCCTTGCTCTAGTGTGAGGAGGCAGAGATCCCCCAGATCCCCACCACTGCAGCATTTTTATGATTGCCCCGTCCCCCCAAATCTCCAATTCCATGTGCAGCCCCCCTTCATCAGTGGCGTACCTAGGGAATTTCACACTCGGTGCTGATTATTCACAGACAACTCCCCCCCCCCACACACACACACAAAAAGAAAAAACAACCAATTTTTGGATGGGATGGGTGATGGGCTGGGATACCAAGAGTGTCACTGCAAATTTTGTGGGATTTTTGGAGAAAAGGAGTTATCAGGATGGGATGTGGACGGAACTAACCGTTATGAAACTGTACTCTATACAGTGCTGCAGAAGATGTCAGTGCCTTCTGTCATGCTGCCCCTACTCTTTGGAACTCCCTGCCACACCCAGTAAAAACAGCACCATCGTTGGAGCTATTCAAATGCAGACTGAAAAGCCACCTGTTTAGCCTGGCATTTCCGGACTTATAAAATTCTTCCTCTGTACCACGATGGTAGGAGCCATGCTTATGCGCTTTGAGTCCCATGGGAGAAATGTTATTTGTTGTTGTTGTTGCTATACAAACACACAATAATAATATGGTGGGACATTAGACTATGACTATGGTACGATTAAATTGTGAGCTTCTCTGAGGACAGTCAGAAAAGGGGGACATACAAAAGAGGGGGATGCATAGGAGGAGGAGGGGGATGAAGAAGTAGAGGCACATGACATAGAGCCTGGTGGGAGAGGAGAAATGGCAGAAAGACCTCTCATCAGGACTGCAGATATCACCAGCGCTGTATGGCAGGGACATGCTGTTGAAAAAAACCACTAAGATCTGAAAAGAGGAAAGGGTCATGGGTGAAGACAACATGGTGGGATGGGGAGTTGGAAAAAGAGATGATTACCCACTATTAAGCTAATCTAAATTGCCTGGAGCTTGCTTCTCTGCTCACTACAGAAGTCAGCTGCCAGCACCTGTATGACTGGCTTCTGCAACAGCAGACTGCCCTGCATTATTGATGAATTACTCTGATCAGGATAAATAATCAATACTGTAGTTTTGGTATTACAGCAGCCAGTGCACATAGCCAGGGCCAGATTACCGACCAGGCAACAAAAGCAGTTGCTTGGGGCCCCCATTCAGAGTCAAAGGGGCCCCATCAGCACATAAACCAGCCTTCGCCATCCTGTCAGCTGTGGCTGGATGGTATAATGGTTAAAGGGACTCTGAGCAGTGCAGTAACTATGGAAAGATGCATATCATTTTAAAGCTCTCTTTCTCCTCTTCCCAATGATATATAAACCGCCACCCTATGCCTTTTAGTTTTCGCTATTTTCACGATTGAAATCGCGGCCACAGCAATTTTGATCGCGAAAATAGCGAAAACTAAAAGGCGTAAGGTGGCAGTTTATCTATCATTGGAAAAAGGAGAAAGAGAGCTTCAAAATGATATGCATCTTTATCAGGATGTAATTAATTAGTTGTCAGAATTGTTAAAGGCATACCCACAGGCACTGCTCGGAGTCCCTTTAAGGGCTCTGCCTCCGACACAGGAGACCAGGGTTCGAATCTCGGCTCTGCCTGTCCAGTAAGCCAGCACCTATTCAGTAGGAGACCTTAGGCAAGTCACTCTAACACTGCTACTGCCTAGGGCGTGTCCTAGTGGCTGCAGCTCTGGCGCTTTGAGTCTGCCAGGAGAAAAGCGCGATATAAATGTTATTTGTCTTGTCTTGTCAAATGATGCCGTGCGCTGCTGATTGTCTTCAGAGCCAGGCTCTGCCGCTGCCCACTCCTCTCTCCCTTCCCACAGAGAACCACAGCTGCAGCAGGAATGATAGCAGCAGATGGCAAACGCTCACTTACCTATCCATGATCCAAGCGATAGAGATCGCTCCGAACTTCCTGATTCTCAGATCAGACAGGAAGTAGGAAGTAGTAATAGTAGATAGTAACAGAGAACAAAGTAGAACAAAATACAGAGTGGCAGCACTCTAGAGGAGACAGATAGGCTCCGGATGACGGGACCTCTATTGCTTGGATCGCAATAGGTGAATGTGAGTCATCTGGTGCTGTCATTCTCCCCCACTGCGGCTGCCTTCTCTGCTGGACTATCGTATTTACTGGGATGGAGGCTGCATGGTGGCTGTCTAGTTTGGGAGGAAATGGGTTGTACGGTGGTGGGGATGGTTATGTAATTCTGTCTGGGGAATGGCTTCCGGTTTGGCGGTGTCCAGAGCTTTCTGCTATTGCCAGGCTGGAGATGCAGGGGGAAAGTGCTGCTGCTGTGATATCTGGCGCCCTCTTCACAGGGGTGCCCCAGCCCCTGAGTGCAAATGTCCCAGCCATCCATCTCTCACTCTGCATTTTGCTGCCGCTATTCCCTGCATTGTGCACCCACAGAGGAAAGCGGGCTGTTGCCCATAGCAACCAGTAGCTCGACTGCCCCGGTGTGTGCGGCATGTTGCTGTGCAGCTGCATCTTCTAATTCTATTACGACATGATGGGGGGCCCAAATCAGTTACTTTGCTTAGGGCCCCATTTAGCCTTAATCCGGCTCTGCACATAGCTACTAATGACAGGCAACTTCTCAAGCACTAAACTGATCCTGCCACCTCTCCCTGCTAATGTCTCAGCTGCAGCACAGCAATCATTCGCTCTACTCACCCTGCTGCTCTGCACAATTCCTCACTGCAGGCTGTGTGTAGAGATTCAGGAGACACATTGCCCATGGTACAGGAAGAGGGAGGGGTGCCACATCTAGCGCAGGAAGCAGTACAGTACCCTGCACTGCCTTCTGCTATTTTCTATAATGTAGCCCAAAATATGAAAAAAGGGTCCCAGACGGAAAAACACACAGTGACTGAGCACCACAGCGGCACCCCTAGCCATGGCTACACCTGGTGCTGTGAGCACCTGCAGCCTTATGGTAGGTGCGTCTCTGCCTTTCATTCATGAATAGCTCCCTTGGGCATCAGCTCCCCTTTTTCATGTCTTCTGCCCATTTGTACACTACTCTTACATATGTAGCAACCCCTATTTCAGGTACAGGTAGCCCGCTGGGCTGCAGGCACCCAAGGACAGGGCCTTTGAGGCCTTTCCAGAATTCCGGCTCAAATAATAAGATAAAAATTATAAGTTAAATAATAATAACTAATAACTGTGTGGGGATGATAAAGGTGTGAGGCTGAACACAATACCGTCCTTGTTTTTAACAAAATTCAAAAGTAGGTAACAAAACAATCCAATAAAAACCTCCCATGTGTGCTAAGAGTAAGACTGCCACGGGTGCCATCTTATAAAGAGAGCTGTGGTATCATAAACTTTAATTGGCACAAGTTCTTCAAAGGCCTCTGATGAGACCCAGTTGTGAACAGCCTGGATAGTAAAATTCCCCGGTATGCACAACTTGTCACAACAAGAGGGATATTGACCCACAGCTGAACTCCGGGTCCCAGAGCTAACTTCTTTACATATTCTAGAACTTATATTGTAATGGAGTTTCAAAAAAATGGTTTTATTAAAGTAGAAGAAAATACAAACGTAAGGCTCGTACTCACCTTACGATTTTTCCAACAATTTCCCTGACGACTGAAGATTTTTGGTCGTTTCCACTAACTTGTGACATGGGTACATGCGTGCAATAACATGGGTGACATGGGTACAGGCGTGCAATAACACGAACGACGTTTAGCGACGTGCTCTGATGACGACCATCTCGGTGGATTGGTTCTTTCAGATCCCAGGCGACTCCGCACAAAGTACCACAATCGATTGACTTCCTGTTTTTTGCACATCGTTGCACATTCTTGCCTACAGGAAGATGGATCAGGGAGTGCTCGTCATCGTGGAGTGTCGCTGTGATCCATCTTTCTTGGTTGCAAAGCGAGTATTCAGATTCAGATGAACTTCTCTCAGAAATGAGCGTCAGTTAAACAAGCAAATAGTTTATTAAGAACAATGGTGCTCCAAGCTGTGTTTGACTTACTCCACAACATTGTGTACTGACCCGAAGAAGTGGGTTCGGCCCACAAAATGCGTTGTCAATTTTTGTTTCTTTTTTATAAACTATTTGCTTGTTGAACCTACACTCTCTTTCTTTAGGGTAAGCCCTAAAGAACGGACGGGGGGGGGGGGGGGGGAGCTAGATTTAATTACATCCTCAGTCATAATTGGATTTCCAGAGATCTAACATCCACATACATGAAAAGATTTCCCTAGTCCAAGTTACAGGTGACAACCCCATTGTTGACCGTATTCCCTAGCTGATCAAAGATAAGGATATAGTTTGCACCTCCACCAATAATTTAATTTCCTCACAATGAAATAGTGTTTCTTCACCAAAAGTTGACATGTGTGTTAGACTCTTCCTGACTAGTCTTGCTTTGTGTATTGAGACAATGGGCCGACTCCTGAGTTCAAAAAGCCAGGCAGATAATCCCATTAGCAGGGAACCACTTTCAGAGGAACTGCATACAGAAACTCAAAGTACTTCATATGGTCAAGACAATACCCACTTCCTTGCCCCAAGCAATCAAAGGCAACAGCTCCCTTCTAGCAGACCTACATGGAACACAGGCAGAAAAATGAAAGAATATGTTCCTGTTATCCTTATATCATAAGCACCCCAGTATATTCCTGACACGCCCCCTCTTCCAGACGGCTCCGGCAGATGATTCTAACAAATCATCCTGCCAAAGCCGACACTGACGGCCGGGCCTGGGGGGGTAACTCCTTAGCTCCAAGCTATACGAATGGAAAGCTAGGTCAGGTTGCGGCAATGTGTCGTTGCCCTTGGCAACCTGACGTAACCAACCAGGGGCATGCGAGCCAGTGACAACCGTGAATTCGCGACCATAGAGACAGTGCTGCAGCTGGGGGAGGGTTCCAACCGTCGCTACACGCACTTTCTCTATATTGGCAGGAGCTATCTCTTGGTCCCTTTGGGGATCGATTATCTGCTGGTCTGCCTCTTCCCCTTCGGACAGCTCCGAGGGAATAACTTCCCAGAACCCTCTCAGCCCGCCCCTCCCAGCTGGTGACCTGCTGGCTAGCCCACTGAGCTCTTCCAGGCTGCTGTCAAATCGAACAGCCCCAGAGAGCTCAGTGCTGCCTGTCACACATTCTAGGAAGGCTGCAGACGGAGAGGCTCCTGGGCCCTCAGGGCCAGGTTCCGAATTGGATGTGGCTGACCCAGCAGAATTTGCCACTTCGGTGGACAGTCCCTGTGCTGTAGACCCGCTAGCGCTGCGGGTTACCACGGCAGCTGAGGGAGCGCCCCCATTACCCAAATCATACCCCACATCACCTTTGGTCTTAAAAACATCTGAAGGGGGAAGACCTGGCCTGGTGCCGTCTGCCCCTTCAGTGGGAAATCCATCGGCTACAGCCCAGCGACCACCGCTGGTTACTCCTGCAGCCGACGGAGTGTCCACAGGACAAGCATCATTATGTAGCACAACACATATGATATCAACATTATCCGCCTTACATATATTGACATTTAGAACATCACATAAAACATCCACATTATCCGTATTATTACACACATTGCTACTCAGCACTTCACAAGTAGCATCAACAGTTCCTGCATCGATCGCCTCGATAGTCCGTGCGTCATAAATGACATCATCAGTTTCTGCATTCTCTGTATCAACAGGCCCCACTCCAGGCCTAGGCACTGGAGACCCACTAGGGCTGGCTCCTAGTATACAGTCCGTAGCCCCTGGGGCCTCACCAGCACTCCCCACTTGCACTGTGTTATCAAATAGTACCTTGCAAGAGTCCTTAACTTCTGCTGGGGATGCAGGCTCCACAGGGTTTGGAGTAGGCTCATACCGGGCTACTAACCGTCCCAGGTCAGTACCCAGCAAAACGTTGGTGGGGATTTTGTCAGTTACCCCAACTTCTTTCATTCCGCTGCCGGGCCCCCAATTCAGGTGGACCAAGGCGGTGGGTATGGCTGGGGTGACACCCCCAATTCCTCGGACAGCAATCATTTTCCCAGGTATGTACTGCTCCGGGTTCACAAGCTGGGGATGTATGAGAGTCACTTCTGCTCCAGTGTCTCTCAGCCCAGTGGCAATTGTACCCCCAACTGTGACAAGCTGTAGATTCTCTGCATAGCCAGTGGCATTCCTGGTAGCACACAAAGCCGTTGGGACTTCACTGGGGTTTGAGGCCTCACTGGATTTTGGGGCCTCCCTCTTCCTCTCTGGGCAAGTCATGCTGATATGACCCACCCTGTCACATACAAAGCATTTCCGAGTGTCAGTGGTTGGTTACCTGAATCCAGGAGACAGCGTTGCTTGCCTCCTCTGGGTGCTGGGTGACACAGGTTTAGCAATCTATTCTCCCCTCCAGCTGGGCGTAGTAGTCCTCCGGGACTCAGGTGCTCTATGGGCCGTGTAGGAATCGGCCATTTCCGCAGCCTCATCCACTGTCTTTGGTTCTCGATCCAGCACAAACAGCCGGACCTCAACAGGACAGGTGTGTAGGAACTGGTCTTTTATCATCAGCTCCTGCAGGGCATCCAAGGTTTTGACTGACAGTCCTTTTAACCACTGCTGGAAGGCAGTGCGCAGGTTGCAAGCATGATCCAGGTAGCTGTCATTAGGACCTCGCTGCACTGTCCTGAAACGTTTGCGATACACCTCTGGCGTGAGGTGGTATCGCGCAATAATGGCTTTCTTAATTGCCTCAAAGTCGGTTTCTTCCTCCTGGGGGAGACTCACAAACGCCTCCAGGGCCTTGCCTCTCAGCCCTGGTGTGAGATATCTTGCCCACTGCTCACGGGGCACCCCATACTGCCGACAAGTCCTTTCAAACCCCTGTAGGAAAGTGTCTATGTCAGAGTCCTTGTCCATAGCAGGGAACTTATCCAGGGGGATTCTGTGGACTCGCTCACCTTCGCTTTCTGCAGGTCCAGCAGACCGGTTCTGCTGCAGAAGTTTAGCCAGCTCCAGCTGGTGTCGCTGTGCAGCTTGTTCCCTCTCTGCCTGTCGGTGCAGTAGGATCAGCTTTAGGCGCAGTTCAGGATCAGCCGAGTTCAGTAGCTGTAGATCAGCTTCCAGAGATGGCATCTCCCTGCTTGGTGTATCGTCCAGGACATCGTCTCCCCTCGCATTCTGTGGCAGGAGCGATTCCTCCTCTGGCGTGTCGTGAGCTGCATCCGCTGACGTTGAAGCACGGGTTTGCTCTGCCTCATCATACTCCTCGAGCGCACGAACTAACTGCTCCTTAGTCTTGCCGCTCACCGTCTCGATGCCTTTGTGCTCACACAGGTTGAGTAGTATCTCTTTGTTTTGCCTTGCATAGCTGGATGCTTTCTGAGCCATTGTGTTGCAAAAAATAAAAAGAAAAAAAGGGGGGAAGGGAAAGCAAAATACCAATTATGTATCTTTGAACAAAAAAAAAAACGTATATAGATTCTGCACTGAGTAGACTTCTGTAGGCTAGTTGCTTCTAGCAAGCTTCCAGCCTTTAGTACTCAGAATAGCGAGCTAAACTGGGTACTAATGTACTGAACGATGCCACCACTGCCAGCCAATTATGTCAGGAACCGGCCCGCGGCACGCCTGCGTATACGGTTCCCGACTGCGGGTTTGACCAGATCAAGTGGGGAGCAGCCTTATTTAAGCTACAAACAAGGCTGTGACCCCCCCAGAACACTTCTCACTGCCACCACTAGCGGTTCGCTAGACACTTCGACTCTGCTGTCGAGTCCTCAGCGCGCAATTCGCGTTTTTGTATTCGGGTCAGCTTTGCGCTTAGGCCGAATACGGGAACGCCACGCACCCACACACACACACACAGTTGCAATCTTACACTGTAGTGAAGCAAAAACCCACTAACAGTCGTTCCGAACGATACGGTTATCCACTCTGCTGTCGCTACTCGCACTGGCGTTTTTCGTACGTTGGGTCAGCTGCGCGCTTTAGGCCAACGTATGACAAACGCCCCACACACAATGCAATTACAACTTCATATGGTAGTGTTGCTCAAGCGTACATATAGGCATGGACTATACACAGTTGCACTTCAATCTCTTCCAGGCTATGAGTGTTAGTTTAGCACAGCAGAAGTCAAGCTTATTAAATAACGATTTAATATTCCATAAAACGTGGAACAATGCAGAACTTAATATATACAAAAGATGTACAAAAACAAAGTAAAAAAGTTACAAAGTAAAAGTTACAAAGATACACACAAAAGCGATTTGCTTACCAAATACAGGGATCCAGATAGAAGAATCTTGGACTTTTGTGGACGGACACAGTTCTGGCTATGACCAGGAGCCCCTTAGCTTGGGCCGGGAGTCCAGCTGCCGCTACCGTCAGAAGAGAACTGATTTGAGGTAGCTGTCCCCTGGTTTTTATAATGAAATATTCGCCTCGAGGCTGTAAGCCTGTGTGGATGGGGGGGTTGGAGCTAGATTTAATTACATCCTCAGTCATAATTGGATTTCCAGAGATCTAACATCCACATATATGAAAAGATTTCCCTAGTCCAAGTTACAGGTGACAACCCCATTGTTGACCGTATTCCCTAGCTGATCAAAGATAAGGATATAGTTTGCACCTCCACCAATAATTTAATTTCCTCACAATGAAATAGTGTTTCTTCACCAAAAGTTGACATGTGTGTTAGACTCTTCCTGACTAGTCTTGCTTTGTGTATTGAGACAATGGGCCGACTCCTGAGTTCAAAAAGCCAGGCAGATAGAAACTCAAAGTACTTCATATGGTCAAGACAATACCCACTTCCTTGCCCCAAGCAATCAAAGGCAACAGCTCCCAGTCCCTTCTAGCAGACCTACATGGAACACAGGCAGAAAAATGAAAGAATATGTTCCTGTTATCCTTATATCATAAGCACCCCAGTATATTCCTGACATGGACGAGCTCAGCTTCTTTGCAAAACAGCTCCAGCTCAGTCAGATTAGATGGGCAGCGTTTGTGAACAGCAGTTTTCAGATCTTGCCACAGATTCTCGATTGGATTTAGATCTGGACTTTGACTGGGCCATTCTAACACATAGGTATGTTTTGTTTTAAACCATTCCATTGTTGCCCTGGCTTTATGTTTAGGGTCGTTGTCCTGCTGGAAGGTGAACCTCCGCCCCAGTTTCAAGTCTTTTGCAGACTCCAAGAGGTTTTCTTCCAAGATTGCCCTGTATTTGGCTCCATCCATCTTCCCATCAACTCTGACCAGCTTCCCTGTCCCTGCTGAAGAGAAGCAACCCCAGAGCATGATGCTGCCACCACCACCATGTTTGACAGTGGGGATGGTGTGTTCTGAGTGATGTGCAGTGTGTTTTCTGCCACACATAGCGTTTTGCATTTTGGCCAAAAAGTTCCATTTTGGTCTCATCCGACCAGAGCACCTTCTTCCACATGTTTGCTGTGTCCCCCACATGGCTTGTGGCAAACTGCAAACGGGACTTCTTATGCTTTTCTGTTAACAATGGCTTTCAGGGGCGTAACAATAGGCCCTGCAGCCTCTGCGCCCGCGGGGGCCCCGCCTCCCCCCCTGGGGCCCGCTCAGGGCCGTTTTGTGGGGGCTGGAGGGGATGGCAGCATGAGGGGAAAGCCTTGCCCACAGTCGGCGGGGAGAGGGGAAGTTCCCCCCCTCTCCCTCACCTCGGGGCTCTCCCCTCTGCGCTCCCCTCCAGCTAGTTGCCGTGTGTGGGCAGCGGGCAGCAGCGGAGGCGGCAAGATACATACCTCCTCCTTGCGTTCCATCGCAGCATTCTCGCTCTAGCGGCTGACGTCACTCGGAAGGGGGGGGGGCACTCTGAAATTCTGCAGGGGGGCCCGGTGGGGCTTAGTCACGCCCCTGATGGCTTTCTTCTTGTCACTCTTCCATAAGAGCCAACTTTGTGCAGTGCACGACTAATAGTTGTCTTATGGACTGATTACCCCACCTGAGCTGTAGATCTCTGCAGCTCATCCAGAGTAATCAATGGCCTCTTGACTGCATTTCTGATCAGCGCTCTCCTTGTTCGGCCTATGAGTTTAGGTACACAGCCTTGTCTTGGTAGGTTTACAGTTGTGCCATACTCCTTCCATTTCTGAATGATCGCTTTAACAGTGCTCCTTGGGATGTTCAAGGCTTTGGAAATCTTTTTTGTAGCCTAAGCCTGTTTTAAATTTCTCAATAACTTTATCCCTGACCTGTCTGGTGTGTTCTTTGGACTTCATGGTGTTGTTGCTCCCAATATTCCCTTAGACAACCTCTGAGGTTGTCACAGAGCAGCTGTATTTGTACTGACATTAGATTACACACAGGTGCACTCTATATAGTCATTAGCACTCATCAGGCAATGTCTATGGGAAACTGACTGCACTCAGACCAAAGGGGGCTGAATAATTACGCACACCCCACTTTGCAGTTATTGATTTGTAAAAAATGTTTGGAATCATGTATGATTTTCATTCCACTTCTCACATGTACACCACTTTGTATTGGTCTTTCACATGGAATTCCAATAAAATTGATTCATGTTTGTGGCAGTAATGTGACAAAATGTGGATAACTTCAAGGGGGCCGAATACTTTTGCAAACTACTGTGTATATATATATATATATATATATATATATATATATATATATACATATATATATAACCCCCCCCACTCCCCCCCTCCCCGAGATAGGTACCCAATTTGGGATGTTTTTTCCCCTCAGAGTCCCTTTAACCTCCTTGAAGATAATCCCGAGCTGAGCTCGGGCTATGCCGCGCAGGAGGATTGCTCCGGCCCCGCTGGGCTAATTTACATAATTTTGTTTTGTTGTGTGAACTTACCGCTCGCCGCCGCTCGCCGCGTTAGAAGGTCCCCCCCCCCCCGAGACCCCTGCGCAGCCTGGCCAATTAGTGCCAGGCAGCGCTGAGGGGTGGATCGGGACTTCCTCTGACGTCGCGATGTCGATGATGTCGGTACCCGCCATGGCGACGGGGGGAGCCCTAATGGAAATCCTGTTTAGAATGGGATTTCCTAATGGGCCTGATCGCTGGAGACGATCGGAGGGGGCGGGGGGATGCCGCTGCACAGCGGCTATCATGTAGCTAGCGCTAGGCTAGGTACATGATTTAAAAAAAAAATTAAATAAATAGTGCTGCGCTGCCCCCCTGGCGAATTAATTGTAACGCCAGGGAGGTTAAAGGGAACCTGAACTGAGTAACATTATTTAAAATAAACACATGACGTACAACTGCAAATGAATATTACATACTGGGGGCACCTTTGGCTGTCTACCTATTTTGGGTCACCTATTCCTGGCTACCTATACTGGGGGCACCTATGGCTATCTACCTATATTGGGTCACCTATTCCTGGCTACCTATACTGGGGGCACCTATAGCTGTCTACCTGTATTGGGTCACCTATTCCTGGCTACCTATACTGGGGGCACCTATAGCTGTCTACCTATATTGGGTCACCTATTCCTGGCTACTTATACTGGGGGCACCTATAGCTAGCTACCTATACTGGGGGCACCTATAACTAGCTAACCTATATTGGGGCAGGTGCTTTTAAGTATTCCTGGGCAGGTACCTGTGTATTCCAGGCACCTATTCCTTGCTACCTATACTGGGGCACCTATGTCTGGCTACCTATACTGGGGGGCACCTATGTCTGGCTACCTATACTGGTGGCACCTATAACTGGCTAACTTATACTGGGGCAGGTGCCTTTAAATATTCCTAGGGCAAGTGCCTGTGTATTTCTGGCTATTCCATACTGGGGCACATATTCCTGGCTACCTACACTGGAGGCACCTATACCTGGCAACCATATGGGGAGTAAGGGAGTGGGGCATGTCTGGCTACCATGCAGGGGGCACATTCATGGAAGGTGGGGGAAGTGGGTCCAAATTCTGCATCAGAGCCCCGAGATGTGTAATTACGCCACTAAGGAATATGGTAAGGTTGACTATGGTAAGGATTAGGATAGATAGACTATGGAAAGGATTAGATTGTGAGCTTCTCTGAGGACAGTCAGTGACATGTACTCTGTAAAGTGCTACAGAGGAGGTCAGTGCTATATTAATATGTAATAATAATAATATATTCTTTATACTTTTTTCTTTAAATGTAAAATAAAAAGTAATGGTTAACCATTTAATAATAGTCTCCATCCTGAGATCAACAGGATGTAATTTCTATATCTTACCATAAAGAATGCCTCCCACATCTTAAAATCCGGATTGATAAAATAGTACACTCATAATTTTGACGAGATAACTTTCACACAGTATTTTTCTTTTTTCTTTCTTTACAGTTAGATCATGTGAATAAACATTTGGATGTGTCAGACTATAAGCAGCCAAAATTCTAGCAATAGTTGCAAGTGGACCAAGCCCCCGATGGCTCAGTACATCTGGCTCCAGCTACCACTGAAATACCACTTCTGCATGGAAACAACCTTTAAAGGGGAAATTCACAGTGGAAATAACATTGGCAAAAATGTGAATGGATGATGCACAAGTCTTATTGCAATTTAAAGTTATCCAGTCGTCAGCAAGCTAATATTTTACAAAACTGACACCAAGCTTAAATTGCTCTTAAAGTGAATGGGAACCGCATTTAAAAAAATGAGACAGATACTTACCCAAGGAGAGGGAAGGCTCTGGGTCCTATAGAGCCTTCCGGCTCCTCTCCTGGTCCCCTCGTTCCAGTGCTGGCTCGCCCGGTAGCAGTATTTAACTAAATTAGTCAAATACTGCTTTACCCGGCCGAAGGAGGCTTCAGAAGTCTTCAGGGAGCCCGAGTGCTCCTGAAGAAGGGCGGCCCTGTACTGCACCTGCGCAAGCAAGCTCTCTTGCACACTCACGCCTGTGCAGTATGGAGCCGTACGTCTTCGGGAGGACACGGCTCCCGAAGACTTCCAAATACCCTTTCGGCGGGGGATTGAAACGGGGGAGGGGCAGCACAGGATAGAGAGCACTGAGAGAGGAAACGGAAGGCTCTATACGACACAGAGCCTTCCCTCTCCTTAGGTAAGTATTTGCTTCATTTTTTAAAAAATGCGGTTCCCATTCACTTTCAAGGAGACATCCGAGCTTGAAAAAAAAAAAACAGCCTATCTGTCCCTCACTGCAACTCTGCTCCCAGCTGGTGGCCCGGGGTCCCCTCCAACTCCATTGCCCCCGGGCCACCGGTTGGGAGCAGAGCTGCAGCGAGGGACAGATAGTCTGCCAGGGGCAGGAGAAAGCCCCAGGTAAATAGATCTCCCGCAGATATCCTGTGCCTGCGTAGTCACTCACTGCTGCTCTGGTCCCCGCCTCCAGTTCACTGCTGGAATTTCTGAGTCGGAATACCACTGCGCATGTGTGGCCACGCCCTCTCACCCACTGACGTCACCAGTAATGTGTATTGTGCAGGCCCAGCACAGTCTGCGCCTGCGCAGTACGCGGCTGGTGACGTCAGCAGGAGAGAGGACACGGCTACGCAGGAGCAGTGGTTTTCCGACTTTAAAGTTGGAAATTCCAGAAGTGAACTGGAGGCGGGGCCGGAGCATCGGTGAGTGGCTGCACGGGCACAGGGCATCTGCGGGGGACCATTAGAAGACCCAGGTAAGTTCAAATATTTTTCCCCCTAGCACCCTACAGTAGTCCTTTATGGCCTGTACCCACTTCAAGATTCTTCCAATGATTTTACCAATAAGCAGTCATTTATGCAATCTCGCGATGTGGGTACAGGCGCACATTCACGCGACCAACGACCGTTACGGTAGAGTGGATGTTTAAGATCCCCAATGAATTCCGCGCTCATCGTGTAGCATCATGCATACCCACTGGCCGGAAGATGAAGGAAGATGGATCACCGCTCCGCTCGTCATCAGGGAAATGTCGCTGAATCCATCTCCCTGCATCACGAGTACTTAGCTTAACTCTGCGTATACTGTTGGAGAAATTCAACAGAACTGCAGCTTAGTCTAAATAAGAACTGACTGCAATTTATATTCTGGACACTAGGTGTTGCTGCTGCTGATGCTTCTACAGCATACTTGTCAAACTCCGGCGCTCAGAGCCATTAAATGTGGCCCTCAAGGGGTATCCCCACTTTGCATTATGTTTGGCCCACTATATATGGGTATGCGGACTAGCGACAGCAACAACCAGGGAATACCTTGAACTTCCGGCGGGGGGAGGAACAACAGCGTCAGCTTCCGGCGCAGTCGTTGCCAGGTCCCTCCGCCGTGTGTATGCGGAGGGACCTGGTGACGAGCTGTCACCGACCTGTCGCTCACACGCTCCCGTGTGCTAGCGACAGGCCAGAAATGTTGCCCGTGAGTATGGGCCATTACTACTTCTTATCTGGACTGCAGTGCTTCATTAGATCCAGTAATCAAGCGCAACTCTAACATATACTGCTTGGAGTGCTGTTGTAAGATGAGAGGGATATCAGATTGCTGAGAGAAATAGTGAGAGGGGACACTGGAATGCTAAGTAGAGATAACAGTTTGGTGGGGCAAACAAGTTTGCAAACCAATGTTCGCAAATACCCAAACCTAAAAGCGATCAATACAGGGTTCCCTGTATACCCACCAAAACATGCTGCCTGGCATACGTCCCATTCCACCGTCATGATCTCCCACCATCATCGGAGGATGGGTGGGCTGTCTGGTCATTGCCCCTGGAGCATAAAGAGCTGGACGGGTGGGCTGTCTTGTCACTGCCCCCGGAGCATAGAGGGCAGGATGGGTGGTCTTTCTGGTCACTCCCCCTTTTCCTGAGCATTGAGAGCTGGAAGGGTGGGCTGTCTGGTCACTGCACCGAAGCATAGAGAGCTGGATGGGTGGGCTGTCCGGTCACTGCCCCGAAGCACAGAGCTGGATGGGTGGGCTGTCCGGTCAGTGCCCCGAAGCATAGAGGGCTGGATGGGTGGGCTTTCTGGTGACCGTCCTCGGATCATAGAGAGCTGGATGGGTGGGCTTTCCAGTCACCACCCCCAGAGCTTAGAGAGCTGGATGAGTGGGTTGTCCAGTCACTGTCCCAGGAGAGTAGAGGGCTGGACGGGTGAGCATTCCGGTCACACCCCCCCCCCTTCCTTCCTGAGCATAGAGAGCTGGATGGGTGGGCTATCCTGTCACTGTCCCTGGAGCATAGAGAGCTGGATGGGTGGGCTGTCTGGTCACTGCCCTGGGAGCACAGAGAGCTGGATGCACTCATCCAGCTCTCTGTGCTCCCAGGGCCTGTCCAGTCACTGTCCTCAGAGCATAGGGGGCTGGATAGGTGGGCTTTCTGGTCACTGCCCTCGGATCATAGGGAGCTGGATGGGTGAGCTGTCCGGTCACTGCCTCCCGGAGCATGCAGGGCTGGATGGGTGGCCTGTCTGGTCACTGCCCCCGGAGCATACAGGGCTGGATGGGTGGCCTGTCTGGTCACTGCCCCTGGAGCATAGAAAACTGGATGGGTGGGTTGTCTGGTCACGACATTAGACTATAACTATACTCTCATATAAGCCGAGCTACCCACTTATCTTGCAGCAACCAGGAAAAAGTGAAACCAGGAAAATAAAATAAATAAAAGCCTTTTGGTTAAACTTTGAATTTGCACAATGGTTAAATTTTTTGATAATGAGAACTTATCACTATGACTCATCTGTGCTTGTTGTTCTGAATAAAACATTTTCCAGTTATTAGCTGTAAACAGGCAGCTGGTTGTGAAAGACATACAGTTTTGTTACTCTCCATAGATATCTTTTATTTATATTTGTTTTGTTTTGTGACTTTAGTCCAGTTGTATATCAGAGCATGAAGAGGAAGTTAACAAGGCAGCAAGGATGGTTTATGAGATGCAAATGAATCGGACTCACGCACACCGTACATGAGATAAATGGGAGGAAAGGATTTTTACTTACGTGGGGTCCCTTCGGCCCCCTGTAGTTCGTTAGCGCCCTCCTGTTACTCCTGGTCCCTTTGGTTGCGCTGCTGTTGTGTTGAGTCGCGGACTGCTGTGCATGTGCTATCCTAGCCACTGATTGCGCTCCTGTGCCTGGTAGCATTCCGCGCATGTGCAGTTTAAGACTGCAACATCATTTCCACAGAACGCTTCTGTCCACGGGAACACGATTGAGGAGGCGCGTGACCCAGAACAGTGCATGTGCAGTGGCCCGCAACCTTGAATCTTGTGTGTATGGCAGCCCCTGATGCGTTAGCGAGGAACCCAGCTGCCGGCCTGTACAAGATTTCTTTGCAAGCTTTCAGGCTAGTTTCAGAACTGGATCAGAACCATACCTAAAGAACTTTTGTTGTCATGTCTTTAGATTCTGTCCATGACTAATACCGGACCACATGCTACTCTCATTGTCCTGCCACCCGCTCCAAATCTGCAAAGAAATTAGCATAAAATCTGCATCAACTCAGAACTATTTGCATATCAATTACTGTTCCTTCTAGTGATTAGGAATGGTTGGTCAATAAGGCCTCCTTTCCATGGACTGTTGAGCTGTGTGCTGAGCAAGCAGTTAGCAGGTAAAGATGGGCCGAACCTCCGATTTTCGGTTCCCGAACTTCCGCAAAAGGTTCGGTTCACGCGAACTTTCGCAAACCGCAATAGACTTCAATGGGGAGGCGAACTTTGAAAACTAGAAACATTTATGCTGGCCACAAAAGTGATGGAAAAGATGTTTCAAGTGGTCTAACACCTGGAGGGGGGCATGGCAGAGTGAGATACATTGACGCAAAGCAGCGTTTTATGGGCAGAAATCACATTGAATGCTAAATTGCAGGCCTAAAGTGCTTTCAAACATCTTGCATGTGTCTACATCAATCAGGGAGTGTAATTAGAATACTGCTTCACACCGACACACCAAACTCACTGTGTAACGCATCGCAAACAGCTGTGACGGCCGTGGTGGACTGGTGCGCACCGTGGCGATAGCGGCTTTCAAGCCCATATGGTCACCGGGCTGTGGTAGCTCAATGATAGAACAACAGTGACTGTTCAGCTGATCAAATTTGATACAGTATAGATAGGTAGGAGTCCCAGTATAGGTAGGTAGGCAATCATAGGTAGGTGTCCCAGTATAGGTAGAAAGGCATAGGTAGGATCCCCAGTAGTTAGGTAGGCATAGGTAGGAGACCCAGTATAGGTAGGTAGGCATAGGTAGGAGACCCAGTATAGGTAGGTAGGCATAGGTAGGAGCCCCAGTAGTTAGGTAGGCATAGGTAGGAGACCCAGTATAGGTAGGTAGGCATAGGTAGATGCCCTAGTGTAGGTAGGTAGGCATCGGTAGATGCAGGGCCGGCGCTACAATAAAGGCAGGGAAGGCAGCTGCCCTAGGGCCCCGGCCGCCTGGGGGGCCCCGGCCCCCGCTGGCAGGCAGCCTGGGACACTGTCTGTGCTGCTGCTGGCTGCAGTGCTGCCTGTGTGTCCTGGGCTGCCCTGACTGTGTGTGGGTGCCGGCCGAGTGTGGTGCGGAGACTCACCGCGAGTTTGAGCCTGGCCGGAGCGGGGACGGGGAGGAACTGAAGAGATACATACCGCTACCGCCGGTTCCAGCGTCGGGTCTCCATGGAAACCACCTGGTGTCCTCTCTTCCACTCAGCGCTGCCGGGCCCGGCTCCACCTCCTGGACGCACATCAGACTGACACCACGCAGGCATGGACGTCAGTGCGTGGACGTCCATGCCTGCGAGGAAAGGGGAGAGGACGTCATCACTGGAGCATCAGCGTGCGGAGAATGGAGAGCCTGTCCTGAGCCTAACTGACGTAAATGGTAAGTCAGTCAGGCAATCCTGTGGATGTGCGCGGGGGGGGGGGGGCCTTTGGTGGTGATGGAGGTTTAGTTGGTGGTTGTGGCCTTGTGGGATCCTGCTTCCTGGGCCTTCCACTGCATTTTTTTTATTTGTATGTGTAAGGGGAGGGGGACTGGGGGGGGGGAACTTTGGTGGTGATGGGGGTGTAGTTGGTTGTGGCATTGTGAGATACTGCTGCCTGGGGCCTTCCACTGAATTTTTTTTTTAATTTGTATGTGTAAGGGGGGGGGGGGGGCTCAGGGAGGGAGGGGGATTCCCATTTGCCAAGCAATGTGGTGGCGGAGATCCTGATGCCTGTGGCCTGCCACTAAATTCTTTTTTTGTAAAGGGATACTTAAAGAGAGTCTGAAGCGAGAATAAAACTCGCTTCAGCTCTTATATTCAGCAGGGGCATGTGTGCCACAGCTGAACGGGGGTCCCTTATTTCTCAAATCCCCTCCCTTCTTAGCGTGGATCTCTCCTGGTGAGGCAGGGCTAATGGCCGCAGCTCTGCCTCACACACGTCTGTCAGCGCGTATCTTCGCCTCTCGCCCGCCCCTCTCAGTCTTCCTTCACTGAGAGGGGCGGGGGAGAGGCGGAGATTCGCCGCTGATAGACTCGCTGAGAGGCAGGGCCCCCTATTTTTTTTTCTGCCCCAGGGCCCCCTTTCACCTAGAACCGGCCCTGGGTAGGTGTCCCTGTATAGGTAAGTAGGTGCCCCAGTAGTTAGGTAGGCATAGGTAGGTGTCCCCGTATAGGTAAGTAAGTGCCCCAGTATTTAGGTAGGCATAGGTAGGTGTCCCAGTATAGATAGTTAGGCAGGGCCTGGCTGGCACAGTAATAGCAATTACCAAGGTCCAGCTGCAACAGATAGGGCTGTATAATGTAGTGTCAGTGGGCAACACAAAAAAAAAAAAAACATCAGGAGAACATTACCTCTCAAAAGAGCTGTTGAGGGGTGCTATTTTAGCAATAATAATCAGCCAGGAGCAAGCTAACAAGCCTACAAGAGCATAACTAATCTTTCCCTATGAGAGTCTGCCAGCAGCTGTCCCTTCATTAATTAATGCAGGCACACGAATGAGCGTAAAGCCCGGGGCTGCCTGCCTTTTATAAGGGGGCTCCAGGAGAGAGTGTAGCCTAATTGGCTACAATGTGCCTGCTGACTGTGATGTAGAGGGTAAAAGTTGACCCTAATGGTGCACTATGGGGGCGAACCGAACTTCCAGAAAAGTTCGCGTTCCATGGCGAATGCGAACCACCGGAATTCGCCTGCGTGTGGAATGCATGCGAATCGCCGCTAATGTATTTAATAGGGAAATCGCCTGCGGCTTTGGTATGCGAATTTTCATGCGAATTGCACACCAGCACTGCCATGGTTAAATTTGTATACAGCATCATTCATGCGAATTTTCATGCAAATTCGCACGAAAATTCGCATACACCCGCATGCGAATTTCGCATCCGAATGCGAATTTTTACCGCGGCGATTCGCACCGCACAAGTGGAAACGGGCCCTGAGGCTTCTTTTCCGCGTACTGTTAATAGGCAGTGAAATGCCTCTCAAACTCTCTCAACTGTTCACTGCTGCCTGGCAACTGCTTGCTGCTGCCTGACAACTGCTTGCTGAGCACACAGTTCAACTGTCCGTGGAAAAGAGGCCTAAGAGGCAAGTAATTCCAAGGCGATGCAAGGGAGCGTGATAAATCGCTAGCGATTTCCCTAAACGCTCTGCCAATGTAAATGGATGGTGCAAATTCCACAGAAGCGCTTGCGATTAGCAAAATCACAAACGCAGGACATGCAGCATTTAGTTAGTGTTTGCGCTTCAATGTAAAGTATATAATCGCTCATCAAAACTTGCACGGAGCGATTTTGCTAGCGTTTTTAAGTTACTGCACACTGTAACAAAATTAAAATTAATTGAAAGGACCAATCAGACTTTAAAATGCTAATCGCTACACAACCGCTAGCAAATTGATACTTTTTTAAAATCGCTCCCTAAAACGCTCATGAAATCACTTACAAACTGCTCATACAAAACGCTAGCGACTGCGATTAGCGATAGCGTATTGTAGTGGGTTCCAGGCCTGAGGGTAGGAACACTATGCAGAATCGCATATGCGGTTTCCACTATGTGCTATGGAAAACGCATTGGTGCACACATAGCAGAAACGCTAGCATTGCGGAAACGCTGCATTGTTGCCACTAATGGAAGTCTACGGGCTACAGGAAAAAACGCATATGCGTTTTGTATGCATGCGTTTTTGAAAAAGCAGGTTTTGCTGCATAATATTCAAAAACGCATCAAAACACACATAATGAAAGCCAATGGGAACGCAATGGTATGCATTCTGTGTGCGCTCTTCATGCGTTTTTATATGTTTTTTTGGTACTTATCCGTTAGCCGGGCGCATCCGGCAGGTGGCGACAAAACTCCACCAGAGTTACATCTTTCCCTACTATCCATGTCGGCCTGGAAGGGGAATAGTAATTAGCGCCACCTGCCGGATGCGCCCGGCTAACGGATAAGTGCCGTTTTTTTACCCCCCAAAATGGTTTTGCAATGTACTTCCGCTTCCTGTTGTCTTACTAGTGATTTACATAAATGGAAATATAAAAACCCATGAAAAACGCATGTGCGTTTTGTATATGCAAACCGCAAACGCATTCAAACGCACGCAAAATGCTTGAAAAATGCATCTGCATCTTAAAAACCAAAACCGCTCAAAAACCGCACACAACATAAAATGAAAAAAAAGACCTAAATCGCAGCCTTTCATGTTATGCTATGTGTGCACCCAGCCAACCTTTTCTTTGACCTTACTAATAGTGAGCACTAGCACTGCAGTTTCTGCACTAATGAGTTATGTAAACTCTAGAACTTTCTGGTGAGTGTAGGGACCGGCCAGATCAGCAGTTTTGTTGTGTTTGTACTGCAAACAG
Organism: Hyperolius riggenbachi; assembly: GCF_040937935.1. NCBI lineage: Eukaryota > Metazoa > Chordata > Amphibia > Anura > Hyperoliidae > Hyperolius > Hyperolius riggenbachi. The sequence continues at coordinate 219,626,603 of NC_090656.1, forward strand.
TCCTTTCACCTATCGATAAGAGCTGTCTGGTTCTATAATAGTCATGCAGAATTTAGGAAGAAATGCAAAGAAATGTCAGAATTTGCACCCCCTGCTGAACTGTGTGGGTTGGTTTGTCCTGATTATGAATCCCCCAAACACCTGAGTGACGGCCAGATCTGAGCTGACAGGAGGCCTCAAGCTGCTGATCCTGGTAAGACATTACTTATTTTCTAGCTTATTCAGTGACAAAATCAATGGTGTAGCTGCAGAGCTGTGGGCCTCAGTGCAGATCACACGCCGGGGTCCCCAGGGCCGGTTCTCTTTCATGAAGCAAGGTGAAACATTTGCATCGGGCGCAGAGATTTCAGGGGCAGCATTTGTGTACTGTGTGTACCTTCCTGAGGAGGAATGGAGTGGCTGAGGGTTAGAAGTGTGTTTGTCACAGACATAGGCCTAGTGCACACCAGAGCGGTTCGGCAGCGTTTTTCGATCCCCTTGCGGGTGTGGATCCGCTAGGGTAATGTATTTTAATGGGCTGGTGCACACCAGAGCGGGAGGCGTTTTGCAGAAACGCATACTCCCGGGCTGCTGCAGATTTTGGATTGCGGCGGCGTTTCTGCCTCCAATGTAAAGGATAGGAAAACCGCTCTAAAAAACGGCAGTTCAGAGCGGTTTTGCAGGCGTTTTTGTTACAGAAGCTGTTCAGTAACAGCTTTACTGTAACAATATATGAAATCTACTACACCAAAAACGCTTTACAAAACCGCAAAATGCTAGGTGAAATGCTACAGAAAAATAAGAAAAAGCGTTTCAAAATCTGCTAGCATTTTGCGGATCTGCTAGCGGTTTTTGGTGTGCACCAGGCCTCACAGCCAGCCAGTGTGCTATTGGATTGAGCTGCAGCATGTCATGTGAGAACATTAAATAAAGCAGAGTAAATTGTCGGGTGCTGTGTGATCATTGCAAATCGGGGTGGGGATTCATCCTCACAAGTTTGCCTCATGCAGCAAAAAGTCTAGAACCGGCTCTGGGGCCCCCCAACACTGCATGTATAATAATCATATACAGCCCACCCACGTTGGCTCTATAAGGGCAGCCACTGTGTGTGAGGCCTGGAACCCACTACAAATTGCTATCGCTAATTGCAATCGCTAGCGGTTTTAACAACTGAAGTACCGGCGGTCTCTGCCCCCTTAAGGACCAGAGACCGATGGTACAAGAACAACGAATCGCTGCACATACCCGCCGCAATTGCTGTCACCGCTGCACGTCAGGATCCTGGGCCACACACTCTGCCGTCTCTATGACAGCAGAGTTCCTGTGAGCCGGTCAGGAGACACTTTCATTCGCTCCTGACCCTGCCTATCAAAGAAAGCCAATGGGAGATTCTTACATTGATAGACACGGTCAGGAGCCAATGAAAGCGTCTCCTGACCAGCTCACATGACTCTGCAGTCATAGAGACGGGCAGAGCGAGAGACGTCGGGATTCAGAGGCGTGATCGACGGAAACAGCGGGAGCTGATTGAAATCTACGCCCTACCAGCCAGGTAACCACCAAAACAGGGTGTGGATTTCAATCAGCTTGGTCCTTAAGTAGTTACTAAGGGCTCTTTCACATCAGAGCTTGCGTTGGAGAACGCTCAAAGCATGCGTTTTGTTGTATGCCTTTTAATGCGTTTTGATATGCGTTGCACTGCAGTGAGTGTGCGTTTTTAATCCGTTTTCAATCCGTTACAGCACATAGAAAAACGCAGGTAATTTTTTTTTCTTTTAGTTTTCAACTTTCTACATTGTTCCTCTGTTGCATTCTGGGACTGATTGCCTGCGTTAACGGATTGAAAACGCGCATAGTGTGCGTTTTACATTGACTAACATTGTAACGCATAAAGCTAGCGTTGGCTGAAAAACTGCGCCTGGGTGCAGTGTAACGCAACGCACAAAAAGGCTGCGTTATATGTGAAAGCTAAAATGAAAGTCTATGGACTTTCATTTCACCTTGGGTAACGCAAACTTTACCCTTTGCGTTGAAACGCAGAAAATCTGCCCTAATGTGAAAGAGCCCTGAGCGTTTTGTACTCGATTTCATGAGCATTTTCTGGCGATTTTGGTAGCGATTTTAAAAAATGTAAGTGTTTTGCCAGCGATTGTGCAGCTATTAGCGGTTTTAATTCTGATTAGTCTTTTCAATCAATTTTATTCTTACAGTGTGCAGTAATTTAAAAACGCTAGCAAAATCGCTCTGTATAGCGATTCATGAACGATTATGTCAGCGTTTATGTACTTTATATTGCAGAAACGCTAAACCCTAGTGCTCAAAAATGCTGTATGTTCTGCGGTTGTGATTTTGCTAATCGCAATCGCTCGAGTGGAATTTGGCCCATTCATTAACATTACCTGAGCATTTAGGGAAATCGTTAGCATTTTGAATCGCTCCCTAAACGCTCAAAAAATCGCTCTAGTGGGTTTCAGCCTTTAAGCTGGGAGCACACTAGGCATACATATGAAATAGGCACCGGTAGATTTGGGCTCAGGATACAGCCTGTATATGGCTGATCGTGCTTCTGCACAAGTCCAGGCCGTATTAATTACTATTCCCCCTCCAGGCCGCCATGGATGGTGGGGAATGATATAATTCAGCTTCCAGCGATTGCTGGAGGCCGAATTATTGTGTTTTTTTTAAGCAACTTCGGCTCCGTCTTCTGACGGCGCCAACGTTACACACTGAGGGCAGGTGTAGATGTGATTCCCATTATAGTCTATGGTGGCGCCGGCTGCGCCCAAATCTCGCAGCGCTGAAAAGCACTGCTACGCACACTAGGTGGAACCATGCGTTTTCTGCACTGTGCATTTTCCATTTTTTGTTGCATGTTTGTATGCATTTTCATTTTGGGTGTGCATTTTTCACATTTTTAAGCATTTTGGTGCATTTTGCAATAATCAATGAAGTAAAGTACAGTAGCGTTTAAAAAAAAATAAAATAAATAAAAACGCATTTTTACATGCATTTTCAAAATTATGCAGCAAGTTGTGTGTTTTCAAAAATGCACAATGGAAAACACACATATGAGTTTTTACATAGACTTGCAGTAGCTACAAAAATGTTAGCGTTTCTGCCTAGTGCAGGGGTCTCAAACTCAATTTACCCGGGGGCCGCAGGAGGCAAAGTCAGGATAAGGCTGGGCCGCATAAGGGAGTTCACGTGTCTCCGCCGCAAAACGAGGGCTGCAGAGCCCCCAAATCGCCCTGGGGGGCAATCTGCCGTCCTTTCCTGGAAGGGGCAGAGCTTTCAGCTTCAGCTCTGCCCCTCCTGACGTCAATCGCGGCGGATCGCCGCCTCTGCCCGCCCCTCTCACTCTTTCTTCACAGAGAGGGGTGGGGGAGAGGCGGCGATCCATTCGGCGATTGACGTCAGGAGGGGCAGAGCTACAGCTGGAAGCTCTGCCCCTCAGCGCAGTCGTGGATGTTTGCGCAGGGGATTTGGGGGTCTGCAGCCCTTGTTTAGCGGCGGGGATGCGGCGGATTACTTGGGAGCACTGAAGTGAACTATAAGGTAAAATGGGCAAATATAGTTCGCTTCCGTGTCTCTTTTGCTTTTGCCGGCAGGCAGGGCCGGTTTAAGCAACAATGGGGCCCCAGAGCAAAATAAACCTGCCCCCCCCCCCCCCCCCAACAGATACCCTGGAACAAAAATCGGCATTAAGGGACCTTTTTTGCAGCTGGTATAGTCAGGGTGTGAAGCCCCAATCGGTCGGAGCTCCACATTCGGGCTACCCCAGCCTGCATGGGGGACAAGGGGTTAAAAAGTTTCAGGAGGGGGGACCCCACATAATTTTTTAAAAAAAATTCCCACACTCTAAACATAAATTTTTTTGGGGGGAAAATAGGAAAAAATGCCAGGAATCTTCATACAGCCATATTGCGGCTGTATAGCGATCCCTGGCCAAAGCGCTGCGGCTGCGTATGGACCCCCTGGAAACCCTGTCAGGAAATGTATTGCTCTTTCTTTTGATACATGTAAAATTACATTACCGTTAGGCTTGCTACTAAAAGTGACATTTACCGCATTTAAAAGTATACTATTTTCCTTCGAAACTTTAAAATCGATTTTCTCAAAAACTATAAGGTCTTTTTGAAAAATAGTTTTTTCCTCTTATTCCTAATGATCTCCTTAACATATCCTGCAAATTTAGGGTTTCTAGCATTGAAGGTGGATTTGCTATTAACCATTAAAGTCGGCGGGTTTTTAAATGTGTATTTTTTTTTTCTTTGCAACTTTAAAATCGATTTTCTCAAAAACTATAAGGCCGATTTGAAATTTTTTTTTCCTCTTGTTGCCACTGGGGGCCCCTACAAGCTCTGGGGCCACAAAATATTGTATCGAGGGCCGCAAATGGCCCGCGGGCCGCGAGTTTGAGACCCCTGGCCTAGTGTGTTCCCAGCCTCAGAAGTGGGAGCAGCGGAAGAGAAATGGATTGATAACAATTACACCCCAAAGGTGGCCATATGCTGTTCTGATTGATTTTTCTGATCAATCAAGAGGGAAAAATCGAACATCAAAATTTCAGTTTTTATATTTTTCTTTCTTATTTTTTTCCATCGCACCCGATCAGATTTTTATAGAAAAAAACTGAAAAATCTGTCTTTTTGTGGGGGGAGGGGTTCATATCGGCCTTAGGCTGCAGAGGATTTATAAACCCACACTTCTGCCCTCCATGCTGAAGTGATGCATTGTGGGTCTTGCTTTTAGAACATGTGCTCAAGGAGCTCACCTGTACTTTTCTTATGTTTTAAAAAGGTAAAACTATACAGTGGCATAACTACAATTCATGGGACCCCCAGAGATCACGGGCTGCCCCCTCTAGTTACGACCCTGATACTCTATTCTGCTGTACTCTCATGAAAGGTTTCTCCAGTGGCGTACCTACCACAAGGCTACATCTACTCACAGCACCGGGGTGTAGCCATGGCTAGTGCTGCCAGAGCCAGGACAAGGTCCTTCAGCACCCAAGGCTGAGACACCAAAGTGCGCCCCTCCATCCCTCCACCCCAGCCGTCACACACTGATTGCTATTAGACTAAGAGGTTCCCCAGGACCCCCAACACCTTAATCTCTAGTTATCTGGCTTGCAGTCACTGTCATGTGTCCCCTTTTCTTAGGTCTCTCTGCTTCAAACACAATAGGGGAATTATAGCTGAGTGAGTTGTGCGCCCCTACTACGCTGCGCCCTGAGGCTGAAGCCTCACTCGCCTCTGCCTCGGCCTGCACCGCGCCGTATGTCCATTCTGTGTGATGTCCATCAGCCTTTCCCATCCTGTAATTCTATTGTTGAGCCTGCGCTCCGTGTATAAAGCCCAGATGTGAGGGCTTCCTGGCATTTGCGAAGTCCAAACTCAGCGGCCCGGAACGCAGAATAGGGCTGTTTAATCCCGGGATCGTGAGTAAATCTGAACAAACAACCTGATGGAGATAAAAATCTCAGAAGCGTAGCGAGGGCTGCACAATAAAATCCCACCGCAAAGGCGAATAGTCTTTTTATTTTCTCATACGAGGGGAAAAAATGTGAGTAAATCACTAGATCCGGCCTGTGTTTTCCTTCTGTTGTCTCCCCGGTTACGCTCTGACAGTTTACAATAGGCTTTGGGAATATTCCACATTCTGCTGAGACCCCTTATTGGGCAGGTGGAAAAACTGTGCTAAATCTAATGTCAACACTGATCATCAAGCCGGTATGTCACGACTGGTCAGTAGGGGGCCCCATACTGGGGACAATATCTACAGACTGAAATCTAGAGGTTCGTGGACTTTCTGCGTGCAATGTTACATATTGCCAAGCGACATTGCTTCCCTGCTGGTATTTGAATTATGGAAGGAGGTAGGAGCAGGGGCGTAGCATTAGGGGTTGCAGAGGTTGCGACCGCATCGGGGCCCTTGAGCCAGAGGGGCCCCGAAGGGCCCTCCCTCAACTACAGTATTAGCTCTCTATTGGTCCTGTGCTCATAATAATCACTTCTATAGATACTTTGAATAGTGGTAATCATTAACTAACTGTTCCCCATTCCCTTCTTGCACCTCTAACACTGTAGTTGCCATTGGCAGGTTTTGGTGTGCCGTATCAATTGTTATGTATAGACTGCTTGGGGGGCCCCATGGTAAAATTTGCATCGGGGCCCACAGCTCCTTAGCTACGCCACTGGGTAGGAGGCAACCGGGGGTAGTAGGGGACTAGGGGTATATATTATGTGGCAAAAAAATGATGGTAAGAGTCTTACCTTCAGAATCAGAATCGTTTATTTTGCCAAGTACAACGGGGGTTGTACCCGGAATTATTTTTGGCTCATACAGGGTCGGTGATGGTACAAACACATACATGCAATACAATGTACATACAGTCAAGTACAGTATGGAACAAAGTAAGCATTTACCTATAAATACATACAGCACATAACAATAGTGAAGGACGCGTGGGGAAGTCTGGAGTGCTGTGTGAGGGGAGCAGCCTGCCAACTACCGACGGCACTCGCTCGCTCCACAGCGGCTCCAGATACCCCGCAGTGTGTCCTGAAAAAAAGTGGATAGAGAAAGAGAGAGGAGAAGAAGAAATTGGATAGAGAAAGTGAGAGAGAAGAGATAGCTGAAGGGAGAATGAGGAAGAAAAGAGAGAGAACCAAGGCAGGAGGAGAGAGGCAGAGACCTTTTAAGGCAGCATGGTGAACCCCCCCTGGATACAGTCCAGTACAGTCTGCTAAGCAAGCAAGCTAGGCCTGGCTTGCTGTCCTATCTAGGGTGGTCATGGCCGTAATACATGTGCTGGCAGCTGGTGGTTGCAGGCAGAGGGGCCCGGTACTCTGGGAGCAGGTCTGATGGAGGAGAACAAGGCCTTCCGGAGCTTGTGGGGATCCAGGGCTGCTGTGTAGGCTGGTCTGAGCGGCCTGATGGATGATGGCAGAGGGGACTCCAGCGCTGCCCTGTGCTGCCGATCACTGCAGGCTCGGTGGTGGGGAGCGGAGGTGGACCTGGCTTTAGGCAGATCGTCGCCAGACAGCTACATTGCTCGGCGGCGTCCTGTTGCCCCAGCAGCAGAGTTGAGGCTGCACCCAGGGATCCTGCGGGACACTGTGCCTCATGGCGGAGGCTGGAGGGGCTAGCTCAGGGCGAGAGACAGGCAGCGACGAGGGAACCGGAGCACGGGCGCCAGAACCGCTGATCAGCTGTCGGCCCCTATGTGAGAGATCAGGCGCACCCGACAAGCAAGCTGGCCGGCGGCCTGCGCAGTGTCGGCCTCTGTGGATGGAGAATGCGGTGGACAAGGGCCTCTCCGCTGGAAGCGCACCTGGATGAAGAGCTGTGCACCGCCATAGTGGATCGTGGTGGCGCTGATGGTCCGGAGTCCGTGGATGGAAGCATTGGCGGCAGATCAGCAGAGCTCCGTGCTTCCTCTGCACTGCACGTGGGCCCCGATCAGCTTGCTTGATCCTCTTGTCGGCCTTCAGACTGCGATCCGTGGCTGGTACGGATTAAGACCAGCAGTGATCATGTCCTCCGCCGCCTCCTACCTCAGCAGAAGTGAAAGTCAGAGGTGAGTGGAGGAAGAGATTGCTTCAAAAAAGCAAAAAAAGGCCGGAGCCCTGTGGCCGTGGCATCCGAGTCCGGCGCCATCTTAGATCTTAGAACTTCCAAGAATACGATGTTCGCTAAAAAAACCTCACATTTATTGTACACATAGGACAACGTGCTTCGCAGTGAAAACAGCTTCATCAGGTCAAGTAAAAGTGCAGTAAGCTGAACTCACAGTAACTTGCAATAGTTGTACTTTAATGTTAGGTTTAAATAGTGCTAGGTTAGAATTAGGAGCAGGAGCAGGTGAGCTCTTTAGCACACACTGGACTTGATTCACAAAGCGGTGCTAACCTAGTTAGCACGCCTAAAGACTTTTGGGCGTGATAAGCATTGCACTAAGTAGGTTAGCACCGCTTTGAGGAAAAAACTTGCGCGCAAAGTTTTGAGTGCGCAGAGTCCGGTCGCATAGGGTTTAATGGCGTTGCGCATGTAAACTTTGCGTGCGTAAAACTTAACGCGCAAAACTTTGCGCGCACGTTTATTTTATCACGCCTAAACTGAGTTTAGGCGTGATAATGGGCTCTTCACCAGCGTGCTAACAGTTAGCATGGCTTTGTGAATCAAGCAAACTGAGTTATGATGTCCAAAATATATAGCCAGCCTTATTTTAGTCCTTCCACCGTGACTGGAGCTGAAGACTGGAAGACAATATACTAATTAGTGGAATAAAAATCACTTCCAGGCTGGTAAAACTTCCTTTTGAATCATTTCCAGGGTGGTGATTCAGATAATCAGAAAATAGCCTCATTTTAACCTCCCCTTTGTATCACAGGTCGTTTTACATCAAACAGCCTCCCGGAATGTTCTGGCATCTAACTGTGCAGCCCAAGTATAAAAGAGATAGATATCGTTAGGTTGTCACTATTAACAACCCATTATAGCAGATTTCTCTTATTTCCTGTCCTGGTCACACCCAGAGAGTCCTGCTGTGAATAGCTTGTCTGTGGCTTGTTTTTAAGGGAACCTGAAGCCATTCTAAAGAATTGTTTTCATATTATTTCCTTACAGCTGGATGCTGCCTAATGTGTCCTGCCTTCCAAGCCCTGTCCATAGGAGCCTTTATTCACCACTATCTGCCGGTAAATGTGGCTTGTCGACAGCTTGTCGATGGAGAAACAGGAAGGGGAGGCATCAGCTGCAATGGAGACGCCCAGTGCACACCCATTGCAGACATAGATGCACCCCATCCCTTCCTCTTGCAGCCATGCTCCTGTCTGTATGCCACAAAAAAACCCATACTACCGGAATCCTCTTATCTTTGGGACCCCCATTTTGTCATGTTGTTTCCGCTCACTGCTGCTTTTGTTAGGATCTAAAATCAGTTGATAAAATGTGAAATTTAATTTTTCTCTCTGAAGATGGCTGTGACCCCGAAATTGTACCCCAATGCATAGAAGCTGTTAACAAGCAGAGATGCACTCTATGCCCAGTGGGGTAGCAATAGAGGATGTAGAGGTTGGACCAGAGGGAGCCACTAGAGGCCATCCTTCATCCATCCTATTAGCTTGTATTGGTGCTGTGCTGGTAATGAACACCTCAATATGTGCATTGCATAGTAGTAATTCTTAAAGGGAACCTAAACTGAGAAGGATATGTATTTTTCCTTTTAAAATAATACCAGTTGCCTGAATCGCCTGCTGATCCTGTGTCTCTAATACTTTTAGCCACAGCCCCTGAACAAGCATGCAGATCAGGTGCTCTGACTGAAGTCAGACTGGATTAGCTGCATGCTTGTTTCAGGGTGTGATTCAGCCACTATTGCAGCCACAGAGATCAGCTGGACTGCCAGGCAACTGGTATTGTTTACAGGAAACATCCATATCACTCTCAGTTAAGGTTCCCTTCAACTAGCTGTTCCCTTACTCTGATTACACCTCTCTGACACTGCAGCTGTCCACAGTAGGTTTTAGGACTTCATATCAATAGAGTTCATAGGGCCCCTTCAGCTATGGGCCGCCCATTAGGCAGGGTGTGGCGGGTTCCTTAGATGGCAGAAGTGTGGGGGCAGCACCCACCTGGCCATGGGTGGGGGGGGGGTTGGACCCCCCCCCTCACCTGGGTTCCCCTGACCGCTTCTTCCCCCTCCAGCTATGTGTACAATGCGTGTGTGTGTGTGTGTGTGTCAGCAGGCCTCTTCCTTCCGCGCTCCAAGCGATACTTACCACCACTTTTCACTTCCTGCAATGCCTCCCCACCGCTGTGCCTGCTGCCCTCTTCCTGGCTGCTACTCCCTCCATGCTACCGTTACTGGGGGCAATTATACTACCTATGGGGGGGGGGGGGGGCATCCTCACAAGTTTGCCTCAGGCAGCAAGAACTCTAGAACCGGCCCTGTGCCCATTGCAAAACTTGCACTGGGAGCCCCAAGCTCCTTAGTTATGCCTTTGCCTGTGCAGAACAATGGGGGGGGGGAGGGGGGTTAGGGTGTAAAGCAGAGTGGCATGTTGTTGGAAAAGTAGTGGGTAAATGGAATTTGATTTTGTGGCTGACTATGCCATTATTATGCTGTTGCTTATCTTTTAAAACAGAGGAAGTTCTGAGTTCAGATCCGCTTTAAGTATTTTATTTTTGTACTTCAGGTACACTTTTTTTTTTTATTTTTAAGGTTTCCAGAAATTGTTGTGCAACAGCGTTTCGCGTGTCCTGTCCCTTCCAGCAGAGCGATAACACAACCTAATGGAACGATGTGTTTTTTTTCTAGCAATCTCTATAAATAGACAGGAGCCTTTTACCCCCCTCGAATGTTCCTTCAGAGGAGATTTAAGAGGCAGCTGCTGTTTCTGAAATAAGGGCCCTGGCCAGGGAATCCATCGCTGGACCCGGCAAGCGACAAACAAAAATATAGCTGGAGCTTCAGCAAACAAACAGTAATTTAGTGGGACACAAGCGAGAGGCCGGTGCCAAAGACAGGGAGAGGGCCAAGGAATTCTCACCCACTGCCAGAAATCCCCTCTGGTTTACTGCTAAAGAATCGATGCCGGGAGCTTCGGTAGTGTCAGAGGTATCGTGGGGTAACCGGCAACATTAAAGAGGAACTCCAGTGAAAAAGTGCTTAATTTTTACAATAATTATGTATAAATAATTTAGTCAGTGTTTGCCCATTGTAAAAATGTTCCTCTCCCTGATTTACATTCTGACATATATCACATAATGACATTTTTACTGTCAGCAGGTGATGTTACTGGAAGGAGAAGTTGCTTGCTTTTTTGGCATTTGGAAACCGCTGTTTAATTCTCACAATGCAACAAGGCTCCCACAGTGTGATGTCAGAACCATGGTCCTGACATCACACTGTGGGAGGGGTATCAGCCATACAGAGCCCCCTGATGATCCGTTTGAGAAAAGGAAAAGATTTCTCATGGGAAAGGGGGTATCAGCTACTGATTGGAATGAAGTTAAGTCCTTGGTCATGGTTTCTCTTTAAGTTAGACCGCCGGGGATGGAACACAATTTATCAGCAGCAGAGTGTACATGCAATGTACACAACAATGCTCTCCACAACATAGCTCCTTCCTATTTAAATAAACTTATTTCCAGATACCATCCTACTCGCAATCTCCACTCTGCTAACGATATCCTTCTTCCCTGTTCATCTCTTCCCACTCCCGCTTGCAAGATTTCTCTCGATCCTCTCCCCTCCTCTGGAACACTCTCACTCAACACATGCGCCACTCACCCACACTTACTATTTTTAGGCGCAATCTGAAAACTCACCTCTTCAGGCAAGCAAACTTTCCTACCTAGGACTCCGCCCACCAACCACCGCTTCCCTTACCTACTGTCCTATACCTTAAACGTTTAGACTGTAAGGCCTTTTGGCCAGGGCTCTCTTCCCCTTTTGTCTCACAATGATGTGTAATGGGTGTACATACCCCCCACCTCTTGTAAAAACATGTAGTTAATTTGTTCACTGTTTTAGCTGTTACACCCTCTTGTATTGTATACTCTGTATTGTTATACCTTGTATGCTATTGTACAGCGCCACGGAAGATGCTGGCGCTATATAAATCCAAAAATAATAATAATAATGTAAATATGCTAAATCTCCCTCTGGTCAGTGAAGCAGTTTTGATCCAAGACTGATTTTGCCTCGAGATCTGAAAGCGCAATGCAAACTACTGTGTGTTTACCTGTCGGCATGACGCCTACCTTGCCTCTCTGTAAAAACTCCCACTGCTCCCCATGTTTGTTACAGTGGCCATATAGGGGTTGATATTTTTATTGCCAACTTTTTTTTATTTTTTTTTACACACTGTTACAACAAAATTGTTCACAGGGCCAGCACTAGCATAGAGGACACCAAGGCAATTGTCCCAGGGCCCCAAGCGCTGCCAGCGCCCCACCAACTTGGGTCTCCTGCTGATTTGTGCTGGGGCCCTGCAAAGTTTTTGGCAGCATAGCAACTCGCCAGTCTTGGCGTGCGCGCTCCTCCTATAGTCCATGCTACACTGCCAAACACTTTGCAGGGGCCCCAGGGAGCGGAAGTTGGGGAGGAGACCAGGGAGGGGGACAGCAGTGATCAGCAGCCGGCTTGATAACCCTGGGGGGAACTTGCGGTGGGGGGGGGGATCAGGGGTGCCCAGAGCCTGATTTAAGCCAAGGCCTCATAGGCCACGGCCTAGGGCACCACAGGATCAAGGGGCTGGTGGGCAGCAGGCTATACTAGGGAAGGGGGGAAGGGTCACCTGGCTACCTGTAGTGGAGTAAGGAATGGTCATCAGGCCAACTTTACGGAAAGTTGGAGGGTCATCTAGCCTCTTATACTAGAGGGGGTCATCAGGCTATCTAAACTTGAGGAGGGATGAGGGTTATCTGGTTGCCTATACTGGAGTTGTGGGGGGAAGGGTCATCTGGCTGTCTATAATAGAGGGAAGGGTCAATGGGATACTTATACTGGAGGGAAGGGGAGGGGTCATCTGGATACCTAAATTGGAGTGTGGGGGGGGGGGCATCTGGTTACCTATACTGAAGGGGACGGACACTGACAGTGGCCTTGGGCAGTAAAGAGTGCAAATCCAGCCCTGGGGATGCCCCAGGATACTTTTTCACCGGGGCCCCTCATTCTAGCTAGAGCTGACCCTGAATTGATTGATAAAAAAAACTGAATCGGCTTCCGAACAAATTCAAGCTGACCTGCAGGCACAGGGTGTAACAGTGTCAGCTCACACTATCTGTCGGCATCTGAATGAAAGGGGATGCTATGGCAGGAGACCCAGGGGGACCCCACTGCTGACACAGAAACATAAAGAAAGCAAAGTTGGAGGTTGCTAAAGTTTACATGCCATACTTCTGGGAGAATGTCCTCTGGATAGTTTAGACAAAAATTCAGCTTTTCGGTAACCCACATTATTCGACTGTTTACAGAGAACTAAAATAAGCTGTCCATGAAAAGACGGTTTCTGTAGTCAAAAATGGAGGATCACTGTTGTTTTGGGGGTTGCCTTGCTGCTTTAGGCACTGGTAGTCTTGATTGTTTGCATGGTATTGTATTATAAGATCTGAAGACTACCAAAGAATGTAGGACCCAGGGTCAAAAGTCTTGGTCTAGGCTGGAGGCAGTGGCGTACCTAGGGAATTTGACACCCGGTGCTGATTATTTACAGACTAAATAATCAATACCCTAGGGCACTCTGGTGTTACAGCAGCCAGTGCACATGGCTAATAATGACAGGCAACTTCTGAAGCAGTAAACACATTCTGCCACCTCTCCCTGCTAATGTCTCAGCTGCAGCACAGCAATCATTCTCTCTACTCTCCCTGCTGCTCTGCACATTCACTCACTGCAGGCTGTGTGTAGAGAGGAGACACATTGCCCACAGGACAGGAAGGGGGAGGGGTGCTGCATCTAGTGCAGGATGTAGTACAGTCCCCTGCACTGCCTGCTGCTATTTTCTCGAATGTTGCCCAAACTATGAAAAAAGGTCCAAGGGGGAAGAACACAGTGGTTAAGCACCACAGCAGCACCCCTAGCCATGGCTACACCCAGTGCTGTGAGTACCTGCAGCCTTATGGTAGGTACACCAATGGCTGGAGGCCATGGCTCTTACAGCAGGACAATGACCTAAAGCATACTTCAAAAAGCACCCAGAAATGGTTTAAGGGGCCGGTTAACACTTGAGCGGATCCAAAAGTGGGAACAGTAAGCCATTTTGTATCCGCTTGCAGTTTCTCCACGTCTGCCTGTCCACCCATCTGCTTTACCTGAGATTGCCACTCGCATGTCTCACCACCACTTGGTCCCTCTGTACTCAGTCCAGAGGCCGGCAGGTGCATGGGGCTCTGCATAGGACAATTCTCCCTAGCAACAGGGAGAATTTTCATTGGTCCAACATTTTGCTGAGGATTCCCATTGGTCGTTTTGCCACCCATTGGAGATCCTCATGCTTCTGCCAGCCACCGAGGCGAGTGTGAGGGGCCGAGTGGCGGCGATTAGTGGTGGGACCTGGGAGTATGACGTTACCAGGGCAGTTTCTAGGCTAAATTGCACCCAGGGCGAGGGTGTGAAAATTGCGATTTCCCCTTCCCACCCCACCCCTGTGGATTTGCGAACCCTTACTCTTTAGGGACAGTCACACAAGCACAGGTCACAAGTAGATCTGCCTACTTACTAGTGATCTGCCACTCATCCAGGAGGAAGCAGGGACCAGGAAAATACCGTGGCGAAGAGAGCCCGGAAAGCCGACTCCTCCACGGGTGCCGCACACTGACAGCCTGCAGAACTGCTACAGGACATCAGGTGTCATCATGCGGTGGTGATGTGATAAAAACTTGACGTTGGACTCAGGCAGCCCAGGAGGAGTCAAGGAAGGTGATCTCGCTGGTAATCATCTTCCTCCATTTTGCTGCACTGTGTGTCACCAGCTCCCTAGCGGTAATTTCCTTCTGCCTGCGCCCCCCTTCTTCTGCTTGCTGGTCTGGGCCCAGGGCGGTCGCCCTGCCCACACTGCCCAAGAAACGGCCCTGGACGTTACGTTGCTGATCAAAGTGAACATGGTGATTAGCTTTTATTGCATGCATTTTATTAGCCAGTCCAGTAAATGGGCAAAGTTTGGCCCCTGCGCTCCACTTACCGCAATGCAGGAAGGGGATTGTTTTTGTTTTGTGTTTTTTTTTGTTTGTTTGTTTTTTTGTCAAGTGGAAGCAGATTCTATTTTTAACTGTCTGCGACTGCCTAATGCCGATGGGCGGTCACAGTGGCTCCCCCAGGACCACCTAACACCGACTGACGTCAAGAGCGCTGGGTGGAGATTAGCTTTGCTCCGTAAACAGTCTGCCAGACACGATCAGAGCTGGCAGGCTGTTAGGGGAAAAAAGTTTGATTTTCTTTTGTACAGTGCTGTGATGTAGCACAGTGCTGTACGGGGGACAGCTCTGTCACTTGGGTGTCCCCTGGAGTGGCTCACAAATTGAATCCCTCTCATAGTCTGATGCCTATGAGAGGTGATCATAGTGCTGGATCTCAGGGGGAGCGAGGAAAAAAAATAGCAAAACTTTTTAAATTGATAAAAACAATTACATGGCAGGCAAGAAGTACACTACTTACACTACCTGATCCATGTCTACACACACAAGATGTATTCAAGCACTTTAGGCCTCCAATTTAGGAATGCAATGTGATTTCTGCCCTTTAGGGATTATAACCCTGCTGTGCGTCAAATCCGTAATTTTCCCAAGGACATTTGGCATGTATCCCACTCCGCCATGCCGCCCCCTCCAGGTGTTAGACCCCTTGAAACATCTTTTCCATCACTTTTGTGGCAAGAAACAGTGTTTGTAGTTTTGAAAGTTCGCCTGCCCAGTGAAATCTATTGCGGTTCGCGTTCGACCCATCTCTAATGGCAGCAGCAATCAGACACCACTAAGCAGAAAAGGAGGTATTTATTTGGCTGCTAAGTTGTATGGCCGAGTAATAAACTGTTAAAGAGACTCTGTAACAAAATTTTGAGCCTTATTTCTTCTATCCTATAAGTTCCTATACCTGTTCTAATGTGCTCTGGCATACTGCAGCCTTTTCTAGTTGCACTGTCTCTGTAATAAATCTTATCTTCTCTCCTCTGTCGGGCTCAGGCTGGAATGTGTGGAATGTGCAGCACTGCTTGTCATTGGCAGAAGCTATACACACCCTCTCCAAGCTCTGCATGAGTCACACAGTGAGCTGTTCTCACCACATGTATTTTGTTTGTAAACACTGCCTAAAACTGGCAATTACAAGCCAGAATTGCAGCAGGGAGTGGCAGAAACAGAAAGAGGGGCCCAGGAGAACATAAGGAATAGAATGGTATGCTTTTTATTGTAAGAATTTTAGAGTACAGATTCTCTTTAAAGCTGCAGAGTGCTGAATTATAAAAAAAAATAGCCTGGTCGCTAGGGGGGTGTAAGACTGTGGTTCTCAAGTGGTTAACATTAGGATCCATTTCTGCACTGACTGGAGGTTAAAAAAATAAAACAGTAGAGTGTTGAACCGTGTTAGCCATCAGTAAAAGCAAGGAGTTTTGAATCAGGATGAAACCATTTATTGGCTAACTTAGAGATGAGTAAACAGTGAGCTTTCGTACCGCACATTCCTGGAACTGATAAAAGACCTAAAGAAACTTGCACAGCTGGACAGCGACATCTTTTTCTTGACTACATGCAAAAAGGAGAACCTTGTACCTCAAGGACTGAGGATACAGAATCTCACTCTACATACATACAATAGCAGGTTTGCAGAACAAATCTGCAGGAGGAGCTCAGAGAGAGTACGAAACAACCTAATAAAAAATCTGCTATAACCTGAAGAGGATTGTGAAGGACCATATACAAAGTCTGAAATCATCTTTAACTGATGACCCCACCGGAGCATGGGGACAGCTACAGACCTTTTATAGGATATGGCAGAGGATCTTAATTAAAAACAATAAGAAAAAACTTCAGAGACTCAGAATAAAGAGTGGACACCTGGATAAAGAAGCAGCAGAGAAAGAGCAACCCACAGGTGTCCTCAACCTTTCCTCTTATCAGGCCACTGAAGCTAAAATGGCAGTACTGTCCAAAGGCCTGTCATTTTGCCCTGCAAAGCCCATAGACAAGATTGCACTCTGTGGTGATATGGAACAATTCTTCAGGAAGCTACGACTCAACGAACACTACTATGACCAGGAATCTTGCAACACTACTGATAATAGGCCAACACACACCAGATCCACAAAAAAACGCAGATGGACCCCTATAGCTGGAAAAAATCCTACCCTGGACAAATACATCAACAAATTTAGACGCTAAATCTGACAGGGTTCTGAATAACAGAAAAACACTGGCTCAAAACATAACATTGCAAGAGCGACAGGCTATCGCATCCCTTAAGGAGAATAAGGACATTATTATTAAACCAGTGGATAAAGGGGATGCCATAGTCATCATGAACACCAGTGACTATATCCAGGAGGCACAAAGACAGTTGTCTAACACCATGCACTATGCCAAATTACAGGAGGACCCAACAACAAGGTACAAGATGGCACTCAATAGGATGGTAAAGAAATCGCCCGCGAACACCAGGCTTCATGTACAGACCCGTATCCCTGAAAAGCCGAGAACAGCCTGCTTTTACATGCTTCCCAAAATCCACAAAGAGGGAAATCCAGGCAGGCCCATAATCTCAGGGAATGGAACTCTCAAAGAGAATATCTCAGGGTGGTTGGAAAACATTTTGAAACCTCTAGTCTGCAAAAGACCAAGCTACATACAGGATACTACACACCTCCTGAACCAACTGGCAGCCATCGGCCCAGTGCCTGGAGGCACCATTCTTGCCACTATGGATGTAGAGTTTCTGTACACCAAAATTCCCCATAATGATGGTATTGCAGCCTGTCGCAAATATCTTCAAGGTTTGGGCACACCTATAAAGCCGATTGATGAGATTGGTTCTCACCCACAATTATTTCACTTTTGGAGAGGACCTCCATTTATAGCAAATGGGAGTGGCAATGGGCTCACGGTTTGCACCGCAATACGCAAATCTCTTCATGGCAAAGATTAAAGAAGAATACCTGGATACGTGTCACATAAAACCCATGGCCTACTTCTGTTTTATAGACGATATCTTGATCATCTGGTCTGCAAGTAATGAGGATCTTATCCAATTTCACAGGAACTTCAATGCCTTCCATCCCACAATGAAACTGAAACTGAGCTACTTTTACAGGGAGATTAACTTTCTTGACACCACCATATACATCAGAGAGAACAGCCTACAAACGACCATGTACCGCAAACCGACGGATCGTTCCACATACCTCAGGTATGACAGTTTCCACCCCAAACATATAAAGAATTCCATAATTTACAGCCAGGCAATAAGATGCAATCGGATCTGTTCTGACAGGGATGACAGAGAAGAATTTCATTAAACGGGGATACAATCCTCTAATAGCTGAGACCCAAATCAAGAAAGCTAACAACTACCCTAGGACTCAGCTCCTGGAGTACAAGCAGAACCAGGAAGAGAGTCGTGTCCCAGTGGTAGTCACCTACAACCCACGCCTGGAAATCTTAAGAAAGCTTGAAAAAGAACTTCATCCTGTTCTACACAAGGATCAGAGACTGAAAAAGATATTCCCTGAACCTCCCCTCTTAGCGTTCCAACAGCCACCCAATCTTAATCAGATGATAGTGAGGAAAAATAGGGCAGAACAGAATGGAACATTCCCCTGCCGAGGGAAAAGGGGTGGGACCTGTAAACACATCCATTCCACAGACAGGATACTAATACCAGGTACACAACAGGAATACAAAGTACTAGGCACCTTTTCCTGTGACTCATCTAATGTGGTATACCTGATCATGTGTGCAAAATGCCCCAAAGGAATTTATGTGGGAGAGACAACCTTTGCGTGATCGCATGACCCACCACAGGTTCACTATTAACAGCAGAAAAGAGGATATCACAAATAATACTGATCTCCCAATACCAACACACTTTTGTTTACCTGGACACAGTTTAAGCGATTTTCGCGCCACTGTATTAATGGGTGGCTTCAAATCGGGAAACATGAGACTAACGCAAGAAACAAAGTTCATACATTGGTTCAAAACTATAGAAGATGGTTTAAACAAGGACTCTAACTTCTTGTGCTGGTACGATGGGTTTTAAATGCCACAATTCTTTTAATTTTCGTATCTTTTCATTCATTTTTTGTGCCATATGCTGTGTAAAGCTACATACACACGGGCTACAACTGTCGCCGCAACCACGTGGCACGCGCGTGTTGCGGCGACAGGTCGCCCGTGTGTATGAGGCGGGCGCCATGAACCGTCGCTTGTCAGAGCTGTCGCTAAGCGATTGACTTGGTCAATCGCCGGCAACAGCTGACGCCGCAACTTCGACGCAACTGTCGCTAGTCTGCCGTGTGTTTGCGGACTAGTGACAGCAACTTCATACACAATATATGGAGCTTCCGGCGGGGGGAGGAACCTTCGGCGACAGCTTCCGCTGAATCTATGTCCCTCTGTGCGCCGTGTGTACGGCTGTTGCACAGAGGGACCTGGCGACGAAGTGTCGCTGCTTTTTTTTTTTTTGTTTTTTTTTTGTTTCCCTGGCTACATTTGTGCCTCGTGTGTACGAGGCTTTATAAGATGGTGTTTACTGTCACTATTCATTTTATTTGCTTTCATGTGCTGGTTTTAAATGCCAATTTTTTTTTTTTTATTTTTTTTTTTAATCCGACGAGGTTTATTGAGAACAATGCAGCAAATTTTACAACACTGCCTGTTGCAAGGCAGAACACACATACAGTAGTGTATATATATATATATATATATAGTGTACATGCAAAAAAGAACAGGATATGTAATTGCATAAAAAAAAGGATAAACATATGTCAAATGTTGTATTTTAAAAGCATATACATTTTATACATTATAGAGCCAAGAAAAGAAGGCATTATCAGACATTTGAGGCACACATTACTATTATAGCCCAGTTGGTATAACACATCATGATATTAAAGGCCAAACGGGAGCATGAGAGGTGGAGAAGCACCTTGTAGTGGAGAAAGGCTAGAACTTTAAAGTGACTATCTCCCTATCCAGCTATCCCATACCAGATGAAATTTGTTTATGGCGTTTCTGTGAAGATAGACAAGCTTCTTGTATGAAAGAGTGCGGTCTATTCTAGATATCCAAGCTTGGAGCGTAGGAGATTCAGCTGAAAGCCATTTTTGAGCTATTTCTTGTCTCTAGCTTGGAATAAGGTTTGAGAAATAAGTACTTTAGTATTGTTAGCAGGGCCGGCCCGCCGATGAGGCGGGGTGAAACGTTTGCCTCAGGCGGCACTTCTGGGTCCCCCTTCCTCTGCTCCCCTCCAGCTTGCTACGTCGCTGGCTGCAGCTATAAGAGGCAACAGGCGGGGATCACTCACCTCTTACTCGTTCCAGCGTGCGCTCCATTGACGTCACTTCCTGCGGCGTAGCAGGAAGTGACGTCAGTGGAGCGCAGGCTAGACTGGAACGAGAAAGAGGTGAGTGATCCCTGCCCGTTGCCTCTTATAGCTGCAGCCAGCGACGTAACAAGCTGGAGGGGAGCGGAGGACGGGGGACCCAGGCGAGGGAGGGGGGTCCGACCCCCCTCCCCGCCGCTAGGCCCAATACCCCCTTCCTGCCCGCTATCCCCTCCAGCACAGGCGGCCCCCCCACACCCACGGCTTGGGGGGGGGGGGGCAGCAGCGATTTCTTTAACCAGTTCACCCCCAAGGGTTTTTACTCTAACGGACCAGAGCAATTTTCACTTGTCAGGCTCCTCCCTTTTTTTCCCCTAATAACTTTATTACTACTTATCACAAGAAAATGATCTATACCTCGTTTTTTTCACCACCAATTAGGCTTTCTGTGGGTAGTACATTTTGCTAAGAATTTTTTTATTCTAAATGCATTTTAATGAGAAAAAAACAAAAAAATAGAAAAAAAATCATTATTACTCAGTTTTCAGCCATTATAGTTTTAAAATTAAACATTCTCCTGTGGATAAAACAAACACATTGTATTTGCCCAGTTGTCCCAATTATTAAACCATTTAAATTATGTCCCTATCACAATGTATGGCGACAGTATATTATTTTGAAATATAGGTGTTATTTTTCTATTCTGTTTTTTTTGTTCTGGCCATAATTACAAGCCCCAATGTAATAAATTAAAATTATTTTTCCCCCATAAAATATAGATTAAAAAAAGCTGAGTCCCTAAGGCAAGTATTTATTTATTTATTTTAAGCTGATTTTTTTTTTACAAGTGTTTTCTTTTGGAGGGGGAGTGTTGGAAGTGGAATTTTATTAATTTTATTACTTATGTGTATGTACTTGTAAATGTATGTATTTTGTACGTGTCATATACTTTTTGGCCACAAGATGGCGCTAGTGAACACTCGTTATAGTAAGTGATTACTTTTTTTTTTTTTTTTTACACTTTATTTAATTGTTACATTTCCTGTTTTTGTGAATGGACGTAGCCGCTGTTCGCGGTCACGTCCATTCACTCCAGGCACTGCGATTGGGTAGAGGACCGTTTGGTCCTCTTCCCCAATCCCTCAGCACGGGATCCTGACGGAAACGGTGGCCGCAGCGGCGCGCACACGGCGGTAGCAGCGGCGGGAACGCGCGACTTATAAATACGTCATGTTGCCGTTAATAGGGTAAAGCATGACGTATTAATGCGTTAGGATGCCACTAAATGGTTAAAGCTTGCCTCAGGTGGCAAATGGTCTAGGGCCGGGCCTGATTGTTAGGCATAGAATCATCTGTAATTAAACCTAGGATGCACATGGCAGGGTCCATCTTCACAGGGCAGCCCATTTTGTCATGCAAGAATTGTATTAATTGTTTCCAAAATGTTGCAATAGGGGGGCATTCCCAGATTAAATGAAAAAAAAGTAGGAGTAGAGGAGGAGGGGCACGCTAGGGTCAAACTTAGCTAGTTTTAGGGGAGTGAGGTAGGCTTGGTGAATAATATATATCTGTGTGAGGCGTTCTCTAATTGAAGGGGAAATTAGTCTAGTCGCCTGAAGGATATCGTCCCTGTCTTCATCATTAATTTCAAGGCCACATGCCACCCATTTTTCCCTAGAGGGGGCGTTATATATGCCCGATTTTACAGTAGAGGGAAACCGAGAGCCCAATATAGTGTAGTAAGTACTGCAAAAATGGATATATGTAAAGAGTACAATATATATATACTCACAAGACAGGGTTACCTCCAGGCAACCACTGTATAGGCAGGTGAGGAGTTTATCCTGTTCCCACTCAGGAATAAGAAGTCGCTCTCTGTAGACAGGAAAACAGGGGTATCCCCCTCCACCCAGGGTGGATAATTAATATTATGTAGAAAGAACAGAGGCGCCAGCAGGATAAAATCAGGTAATAAAATGTTTAAAAGTGCTTTGGAGGCAGCGGTGGACTTACCTCCTGTAAGCAGACACTATAAACTGTCAGTTCAAATCTAAATAAATTTTAATGGCATACTCCAAGGGGGGCGCAACACGTTTCACAGGTGTAAACCTGCTTCCTCAGGCAATATAACATAGGAGCATACAACAGTAAAAGGTCCGGGTAACACCTGGCGCCTCAGTGTTACCCGGACCTTTTACTATTGTATGCTCCTATGTTATATTGCCTGAGGAAGCAGGTTTACACCTGTGAAACGCGTTGCGACCCCCTTGGGGTATGCCAATAAAATTTATTTGGATTTGAACTGACAGTTTATAGTGTCTGCTTACAGGAGGTAAGTCCACCGCTGCCTCCAAAGCACTTTTAAACATTTTATTACCTGATTTTATCCTGCTGGCGCCTCTGTTCTTTCTACATAATGTCCGATTTTGTGTTGGATAAGAATCGAATATAATTTACCCACCATATGTTTCTGCTGACTATTGTGATTCTTATCTAGAGTGAGGGATGTGTGCGTGTTTATTGTTAAAGTGCCAAATTGAGCTTTGAAGGCATGGGATAACTGGATATATCTAAAATAGAATTTAGAAGAGAGATCAAATCTGGAAGATAAGAGTCCCAAATGAGAGGAGCTTGCCTTTTTCCAAAATCTGGCCCAGGAAGACTATGCCACAATTCTCTTTAGCTTAGAATTAATGGTGCATGTAACCAGCCCAGTTACAATTTGAACTCGGAATTTACGATGTCCCCCCATCACTGGAGTCTGCTTTATGTTATATGGAGGGAACTGTTGATCTTATCAATTTAGCCAGGATGCCTGGGAATGCCTCATGAGTAACAGTTAAGGCATCTAATTACATTTATGTTTGCTAAAGAATGTTTCTCCTCTGTATGTCAGTGTATATAAGCTGTGTTTTTCAGTTTTGGTCAGGAACCAGTCCGACAAAGTCTTTTTATAAGCCGAAAGCTCACTGTTTACTCATCTCTAAGTTAGCCAATAAATGGTATCGTCCTGATTCAAAACTCCTAGCTATGGCTAACTTGGAAATGAATAACATGAGATGAGGTTAAAAAAAGTCACTAATGGCCTTAAAATAAAATTCTGGAGACATCTGGATTGGCCAGCAATGGGTCCAGATCTAAATCCCATGGAGCACCAGTGGAAAGATTTAAAAACTGCAGTTGCGTAAAGGAACTCTATAAGTATGAGAGACCTGGAGCAGTTAACAGAGGAAGCATGGGCCCATGCTACTACGTGTGCACGGGCTGTTGTCAAGGGCTTGTTGACGATCTTTAGGGAGAGACAGTGCTGGAAGGGGCCAGTGGAGGAGGATAAAGGGAGCCTCTGGATTTTCCAGTGCCTTCCCTCTGTTGAGGTAAGTAACACTTTGGGGTACTTATCTTTTTTACAGATACACTTAAAAGCTTGGTTGCTACTTGCGAGTGGCACCCAGTGAAGGGCTCCATCCAAAACTGGTCGTGTACCTTGACAAACTTCAATACGGCATAGTCTTGCTAAGACCATTTGTGTGCCGTCTCTTTTGTGATTCCTCCCAACCCGAGTCCCTCACCTCTTATTTGTATCTGAGCATCCTACTCCTTTCAGAGCAGCTCTCAGGATTTGTTTCTCATAGGAATTTCAGGCATCCCAGAAGACTCGTAAAATACAATGTTTTATATCAAGCGGGGAATGTTAATGAAAGTTAATAATGCAGAACAAAGCTTTCTGCCAATCTGACTGAGCGCTGACATTCCACAGAGGACTCAAACGACCATTATAGGTGCACAGAAAGCCACATGAAGGTTCTGGACGTGAGACACGCTGCGTGAGTCACAGTCTCGTGCAGCTGCTAATGCCAAATTCTGAGGACATGGCAGAGCCTTGTGGCACGGCGGAGAATGTCTGCGCCAATCATACTTCAACTCCAGTTTGACGCTTGTGATGGGGGGGGGGCTTTAGGATAAACATGTGGTAGGGATGTTATCTATAAGCTCAGTGTACACAATATGTGTCAGACAGAAAGACAAATGTACTAATTAGTAATGTTAGCTATCCGTACGTAGCTACTCGCAATTTAAATCCGATAACTATGCCGCCGCCTATATCCGAGGCGTTCCACTCCCGATCCACGTACTGGACCGTGGAGTTACTGTATGCAGAATGCCTCAGATATAGCTGGCGGCATAGATAAGTCAATCCTCCCCTACCCCCCATCTAATCTAATTTTTTTTTTTCATTGCAAGTAGTTACGTACTTGAAACTAGCATCACTAGTAATAATAATAAATCCAACATTTGTATAGCACTTTTCTCCTGTCAGACTCAAATCGCTCAAGAGCTGCAGCCACTGGGACGCGCTCAGTAGCAGTGTTAGGGAGTCTTGCCCAAGGTCTCCTTACTGAATAGGTGCAGGCTTACTGAAAAGGAAGGCCTGTGATTTGAACCCTGGTCTTACTTTCCAGCCAATGTCCATTAACTCAGACGCCAATGCATGTTTAGCTAAGGGTAGGGAATACTAGATGACAGAGGAGAACAGAGTCCGTAAGGGGCTCATACACTTAACTATTTCCCCGCCGATATACAGCAGATTCGATCACTGTGACCGAATCTACTGTGAAATCGTTGCACAAACGCTGACCGAACGATCAATTTCCATCCGAAATTGATCGTTCCCGTTCCCGTCGATCCGTCCGTGCGGAAGATTTCGCTCGATCACCGGCGGGTCGGGAGTGCGTCAAACGGCGTTCGAATGACTGATGCTAGCGGCAATACATTATCTGATCCGGCCGGCGCGTATCCCCGCTGTCACCGCTGCTCCTTCTCCACTTTTCTCTGGCAGGCTTCACTTCTTCCTGTCCCGACAGGAAGTTTAAACAGTAGAGCGCCCTAAACTTCCCCGGACAGGAAGTACAGTGAAGCTGGAGCCCAGAACGGTGAAGAAGATAGCGGAGACCGGGGGA
Source organism: Hyperolius riggenbachi (assembly GCF_040937935.1). Lineage (NCBI taxonomy): Eukaryota > Metazoa > Chordata > Amphibia > Anura > Hyperoliidae > Hyperolius > Hyperolius riggenbachi. The sequence goes on from NC_090656.1 coordinate 219,651,581, forward strand.
CTCGCGCCGGCCGGATCAGGTAATGTATGCAGGGGGGGGGGGGGGGGGCGGCAGCAGTGGCAGCTTCACAGATTGTGATCGGTTTCATGCAGATTCACAATCTGTTTGCAGTAAAGGCAGCCATACGATCCCTCTCTGATCAGATTCGATCAGAGAGGGATCTATCTGTTGGTCGATCTGACCAGTGTATGGCCACCTTAAAGAGACCTAACTATGAAGATGGCAATCTGTGAACAGATCAGATCAGTTCTCTGTTTACCCACCTGATTTTTTTTTTTTATTTAATATAATTATAGTGGCAATCAATGCCTTAGGGCCAGTTTAGACTCCCGGCGGCTGTGCACATACTGTATTTTTTTGGGAAGACTCACTTTCTCTTCCCAAAAAGTGGGGAAAAAAGTCACTGCGTCTTATAGTCCAAATGCAGGGAGTTCCTGACTTGTGAACGCCTGCCAATACGCACCTCCAACCCGCCGCATTGTCAGGGACTCCCTGTACTGTGCCCATACAAAGGACACAAGTACAAGCGGAGGACACTGACACAAATGGGCACAGAGGACGACACAAAGGGTCATAGAGGATGCAAGGACAGAGGCAGACACATGGGGGACACAACGGGGACAGAGGAGGACACATGGAGGCACAAGGGGGCATGAGGTACAAAGTGGGCATAAACCGCAAGATGGCCCTTCACAATGGCCCTTCGCACCAGGCTAGGGTAGTTTACCACCGGGCAGCGCAATCTAATTTAAATTCCAATTACGAGTAGCATTTTGTATTGTTTAGGAATTAAGTTCTGTTATCAATAAACCCCTTTTTTTCTCAGCATGGATTTACTAAGGACAGGTCTTGTTTGAAGAACATGCTCAGCTTTTATGAAGTGGTGAACGCTAGTGTAGATATTGGGAATGCTGTAGATGTGATATACTTGGCCTTCGACACTGTTCCCCACAACAGTCTGGTGCAGAAGTTGAGGATGCAAGGACTGGGGTTTCAAAACGGGTGACTATTAGCAGTGGGGTCCCACAAGTGTCAGTACTGGGTCTAGTACTCTTCAATTTCTTTATTAATGACCAAGTAGAAATTAATGTTATTTTTGCAGATGATACAAAATTGTGCAGAATTGTTGAAAGATCTTGAAAAAATGGCTACATGGGCACATAAATGTTATATGAAATTCATGTTGAAATATGTAAAGTCATGCATTTTAGTCGTACCAATTGTCTAGCACCATACAAAATAAATAGGATACAGTTGGGGACATCAAACTAGGAGAAGGACTTAGGCATACTCCTCGACAAGTTAAATAATCGTATTCAATGCCAAATTACATTTTGAGATGCATTAAAAGGTAAATTAAAACTCGAGATGCTAGCAAAATATTGTCCCTGTTTAACTCTCTACTAAGACCGAATCTGGAATATGGAATTCAGTTCTGGGCACCACATTACAGGAAAGCTATTGCAGTTTTAGAGCAGGTGCAGAGACCAGCAACAAAATTGATATGAGGGATGGAAGGTCCCACCAGGAAAGGTTAGATAAACTTTGCTTATTCAGTGTGAATAAAAGACGCCTTAGGGTCCGTTTCCACTAAAGTGAATCTGCATGCGTTTTCTGCATGCAGATTTGCATAACCAATACAAGTGGATGGGGCTGTTTCCACTTGTCAGTAATTCTGTGCGGTCTGCTTTGCAGAAAAAATCTGCACGGTAGAGCCATCAGAATTTGCGTGCCGCACACCCGCATGCGAATCGCCGGTAATGTAATTTAATAGGAAAACCGCAAGCTTATTAGTCTTGCGGTTTTCCTGGCGTTTTCGCTGAAAAACCCATGTCAATGCTTGCCAGCATTGACATGGTTAAAATCGCATAGTGCAAACCACGAGCGATTCCGCGTGAAAATCCGCAAGGAAACGCGAACGAATCCACACCCGCATGCGGATTCGTTGATGCGTTTTCCGTGACGGAATCGCAACGCACACGTGGAAATGTACCCTTAGAGGAGATCTAATTAACATCTGAGAGCAGCTGACGGTCGGCCACAGGGACTCGCGTGTTGTGGAAAAAAAGCAGCAGTGGCAGCTTTTTTTTGCCGGGGAAACACACGATGCTCCCACTGCGCTGTGATTGTGCATTGGGAAGCATTATGTGCATTTTGGTGCATTTTCAAGCAAGTGTGACCCCTGCATAGGGGTGGAAACCTGTCCTTAAGGGGGAGTGCCCATGAACTGGATAATCTGCTGCAACAGTTACTTCTTCTCCTCAGAAAAAGTAGCGTGCCCCATTTGTGGTACCTTCACTTTTGTTTCAATATTGAATGCATCATATTTCAATTACAATATCCCAGCCTAGTAGCAAGTGTTTATCCCAGCATCTGTTTACCCAGCCATCAATCTGGAATTGGCTGACAGAATCTCATAAAGTACACTGTTACCAGCCTGACAGTCTTCAAAACTCACACCTCTAAACTTTTGCCAGAAGCTTCAAAGAGATTCTTATTTGTGTTTCTCACACAGCTATTCCACTGGTATGCCAGTCTAAAATGGATAAACCTAAAATTAATATTAATTCATATTTATTCATATTTCATGTGTTTGTAGCTGCTAGGAATATGCTAGCCGACTCCTCTTTACAGAAGTTAGCTCAAACTGACACACAATCTGGGAAATTTCCAGGTGGCTTGGACCTCCAGCGGTTGAGCAATTCAAGCTTTCAGCCATACTGTACAGTTTAATACTCATGTTTCATATGTGTGAATTCGTAACCGCCTTACTGAATGCAAATATGCAATCCAATTCCGGATATGACTTAATGGGCATTTAGAGAATGGCATACCAGGTACTCTGCCAGATCTCTGTCCTTGGATGGGGGACTGCCCCACAGTTTCAATTGCAGCATGGCTGGACTTTCCTCATCATAGCCACTCTCCAGCTGCAGAGGGAACAAAATCCAGTGACCCCCTCAGCTCTGGCTCCTTGTCTACCATCTTTGTCAAATTCCATCTATGGGTACACCAGAAGGACACTGGCCAAAACACAATACTTTGGATTACAAAGCACAAAGACTTTACCACTTATTGGACACAGCCAAACACAGTATTTTGAACTTTCAGACATTCTTTATAATTCTCTCTCTTTTCTGTATTTCTATCTAACCAATCTGTTTACCAATTGTACATACAAACAAGCTTGTGTCATAGACTGCACGGGCCAGTCTTTGATTGGGTCAATCACTCAGAGTCAGAAACTCGGTCTCACTGTCGCTTTGCGCATAGATGCCCATATGTGGATTCGCAGTCTATGAACAGACTAGCTGAGAGGAGTGTCCTGACTCCAAAGGATTCTCCACACACGTACAATTCAAAAGCTTACCACACCTGTGAGTCAGCACAGGACTATAAATATATTAGCACACTGCGAACACTGTAAGTTGACCCTTAGCTGTATGCAGGGATTGGCGCCAGATCTGGCTATCTGTGCCCGATTCAAGCATATGGGTTATAAATACAAGATACTCTAGCACAAGGTAACATTTTCAGAGGAGTAAGTACAATTGTGTATGTTCAGGAACAGGTCATAACCGTAAAACGATTTTTAAATGTTTTAATAACAAAAATGCATTACACACATTTACATACACTAATTAACATATACACACAAAGCTTAAAATAAAAGGGAATAATTGTGAAAGGATTACTTAGCCGAAATGAAGTCTGTGTGGGGATATTTCCTTCTGGGAAAAGAGATGCGAAGTCCTTGGTTTCAGAATCATAGGCCATTAGGTATATTTTGTAATCCAAGCAGATGTTACAGTTCCAAGATGGCTGCTGGGGGGTCCTCTGCCCAGCAGCAGGTCGAGCTGTAATCCAGATGTTAAAATGGAGGACTGAAGTCCGCCTGCTGGCAATGTGCTTTTGATGAAGCTGGTTTGGGGGTGAGGCAACACCTGCCCCCTCTGAATTACCCACCAATGACAGTCCACCTCCTCCTAGGAGGATTTTAAACTTACATTGTCAAGTACTGTAACTCATAAACTATACATGTCATATTTGGGTGGATAGCAGATTCATAATTGTCAGAAAATAACGATTAATATGACATCTCGCATGAGTGCGTTAGGCTGACCGGGCCCCAAGGAGGGTCGTACACCACTAACCGGACAAGTTATTGTTATGAATTTTATATCAGCACATTGGGCAGGTTTTAACGAATAAGACTATATTAATTTCATAGCTGTGCTATACACGGTTTTCATTTAACAGACCTAAATCAAAAACTACTGCTTTGCGGAACGATACAGAATCGCTAATCGAGTCTCGATTTCCGTATCATTCAGCACAGCTTGTATCATGTATGAGCACACCATCCAATCTTAAATGCTTACTTTGATCACCGAGTATTCAGCTTCACTCTAGTGGACAAAACCTGAATGTCAGCTGTGGCATAGGAAGATGGGATTGGTGGGTGTATGTCACATCATTAACTTGCATTGTTGACCCTCAGATTTGCAGTGATATTGTTTCATGATGTCACTAGATAGACCATTTCAACTCCTGTAGGGGGGGAAGGGTCTGAGCGGGGTAAGAGTGGTGTCATGCATCAGGCGTGGTAACATTGCTCTCAGCCATCACACAGCCAAAGCGATCCACCTGGGTTCAAATCTCGGCTCTTCCTGTTCAGTAAGCCAGCACCTATTCAGTAAGGAGTCCTTGGGCTATACTTCCTAATGCTGCTACTGCCTATATAGAGTGTGCCTTAGTGGCTGCAGCTCAAGGGCTTTGAGTCAACCAGGACAAAAGCACAATATAAATGTTATTTGTCTTGTCTCAGGTATCTGGCTCTACTTAATGATTGAGTGAGGTTGATTGTGGGTGACATGTTCAGGCATCTTTTAGAGCTGCCATAAAAGGGAGATTGGTCAAAAGGTTTTTGCTTCTGTTGATTTCTTGTCAGGCTTCAACAGTTTGACAACTTTTGCATGTCTCTATAACGTTGGGTTGTTATGAGTTTGTAGACAATTACAAGAGTCTAATGCTACGTACACACATGCGACAACGATCGTTCGTTGAGAACGACGAACGAACTTTTAATTGATGAAAGAACGACCTAGGTAAAGATAGTTTTAAAAGGTGTGTAACGATCTGATCGTTAGAATGAACGTTACATCACATAAAGCAACTATTGCGCCTGCGCATAAAAATGAGAAGTTTCACAGAGAAATAGTGAAATGCGCATGTCAAGCCTAGTATGAACGACCGTTTCCAACGATGTACTACTTTTGCAAACGATCGTCGTTGGTTAAAATCCGCCGAGACAGAACTTTCTTTTGTAGCGATTTGGCTCGTTCGTCGTTTGCCTTAATAGTCGGTGGTTCGTTTTTTGTTACGATCGTCGTTGGTAAAGATCGGGGAACGATCGTTACAAACGACTATAGTCGCATGTGTGTACGCACCTTAAGTAACCAGCTTACTTTTGGACCAAAAGATGGAGATCTGTCCACTGCAGATATCAAGTACAGCTGGTTTACTGCTCTTCAGTGACTTGAGAGTGGTTGTATATTTAGCTTTCATGAGAGGTTGATTAACGTTGCCAGTCTCCACAGTAGCTATTAACTGTAGTTTAGCTGTTTCCTGGCTGAAGGTGTGTATTGTGGTTAAAAAATGTCTTGGTAAAGTTGATAAAACAACACTCTATAGCAAAGTTTCCCAACCCTGTGCTCAAGGCCCACCAACAGTAAGTGTTTTGCAGAAGACCGCAAACATTCACAGGTGGAGTAATTAGTGTCTCAGCAGAGCTTATGAACTACCACAAAACATGCACTGTTGGTGGGCCTTGAGGACAGGGTTTGGGAACACTGCTCTATAGTGATAACAAGCATTCAAAGTGCCCACTCACCAATAGCTTGTATAAATTTGACATTGGGGATTTCCATATATGGCCATGCAGGATTTCTGGCATTAACCCATTAGTAACTTCAATAGAGTTATCTTGTTTGAGGTAAGTGCATTGGTTTCGACCTCAGTCGGCAGAACTGGTTGTGCTGTAAATTCTTTGGAATGCTTTGATCTCTCTCTGCTAGCAGAAAATCTAGAAACTGAAAGCAGAAGTCCTCTATTATTGTCTCACACTGCCCCCTAGTGACAAGTGGCCATAAATACCCATTACAGTACTAATTAGAAGCGAGGAACTTTAACAAGTAAGAAATTAAATAAAATGCTAAAATAAATTGGCCTAGAACACTTGCAAGCCTCTAAATACATTGGCTGCTAAAGGGTTAAATTCACATAAGTATGAGTAGCAGGAGGACTATAGATGGGATCACTGAGCTTTGTAATTCAAACTAACGAAGCTGTAATCAAACTAACGAAGCTGTGCGCATCACTGGCATACATGTTTTATTACAGGAAAGGGTGAGTGCAATACAGAGCTTGTGCTTGGGGTTACGCAATGTAACCTGTTTAGATGTAGTAGTGACTAGCACAGAAAGCACCGGCAGGAGGTCCTCCGATGCAGTCCAACCACCTGTCACATCAGCTCAAGTGGAACCTGTTTGAAAGGTCATCTTTGTGGTGTTTATGGCTCAAGTCATGTCTGATTATAACTGTATCGCAACAAGGATTCCATGTGTTCAAAGTGTCCGGAATTTTTCCTCCAAGTGTGGAAAGTACAGACCATTAAATTCTTAGTCATTGTTTGGACGTCTTTCCATAGCTCTTGGCATCCTGGAGACACCAAACAAGTTGCGGCACGGAACGAGAGGACAACAGAGTTACTCAGAGTTTGGCCCTGGTGCAACGTGAGCTCCTTTTAAAAGACTTTGGCCAGGTATCGCGCTTGATCTCACTATATAAAAAGCTGATAAAAGTGAAAATGTATATCTGTTTTTGTCTTTTACCACAAACATTAGGTCAAGCCTTGTTTTCCTAACACAACAATTATACTTTTACTGCAGGCTCTTGTGTTGAGGCCTGATGTTTTTCATAGTGTTTGCCAAGAAAGAGTTTTGCAGGTGTTCTAACTTTGAACAAAAAAACAATTGTAGCTCTGTGTACCCATACACAACACCAGCTGCATACTTGCATACTCCTCAATAAGGAGTAGAAACTTGGGGTCACGTGGCGGGTGCTGAAATGTCCCCTCCTTACCAATAAATCAATGGGCAACTATGTCGGCACCCGGAGATTAATGGTTTTGCAGAGTTTTGGGGTTTGTTTTTTTGTGGCGGCGGGGACAGTTAAAGTTAGCAGGGGGGGGGGGGGGGGGGGAGGAGGAGGTTAAGGTTAGCCATGGTGGTTAGGACATTTCGGCTAACATTGGCACATAATTAAAATTACAGCTATAGCGGAGCCAAGTTACTAATTTGGATGCCGACAATAGCAGGAGCTGAAATTTAGAAATATTCATACTGATAATTTGCTCTCGTTTTTTCCACTAAATTTACCTATATTATTCTATCGGCTTTTACAGGCACCCAAATTTATTTTGTGATGTACGCGAGAGTCTCTAGCTTAACGTGTACCTGGATCCTGATGAGGCTTCCCTCGCTGCTCACTGGTCCCCTGTCGCCTAGCCTGGGCGCTCCAAGAGCTTGTCGGTAAACTGATTTGGGCCATGCTCCTTTTTAAGCACGGCCTATGCAAGTAGGTGCACCTGCACAGTAAGCCAGAGCTGTTTGTGCATGCAGGCATGGCTGTGCTCGCACAGCTGTACTTGTGCTAGAAGAGGTGCGCAGGCCGAGCAGCTGCTCTGGAGGAAGGACTGAGGGGAAGCCTCATTAGAATCCAGAGCCTTCACTTTTTTAGGTAAGTACCGTATTTTTCGCGCTATAAGATGCACTTTTTCTTCCCCAAAAAATGGGTGCGTCTTATAGTCCGAAGATACGGTATATAGATGCGGAGTGCGCAGGGAGCACTTACCCATCCAGCGCCACGCTCCTCTCCTCCCACACTCCGGTCATTTTCAAGTAAGCAGTAATTAAAAAAAAAACATTTGTGTATCTTCAAGTAAGCAAGCATCTCTTCTCCTCCTCCTGCGGCTGCCTGAGCTTCTACGGGTCCTCCATGTTTCCTGCCGCCGCTGAGCTACTCTTCTCCCTCTCCAGTGATCTTCCATTAGGATAAGCAGGCTCCTCTTCTGCTCCTCTTGCAGCCGCCTCAGCTTCTCCAGGTCCTTCATGCTTTCTGTCACTGCTACCGCACTTCTCTTCTCCCTCTCCGGTGGTCTTGAATTACACAGGCTCTTCTTTCTGCAGCCAGCGGGACACTGTGCAGCCGCCTCAGTTTCTCTGGCTCCTCCATCCACCCGGTCCTCCATTTCCTCAGTTTTCCTCAGTTTTCCTCCACATGCGACTCACGTGTGACGAGTTGCACCTGCGCCGCTGTGGTTACAGTAACCACTTTGCGGCAGTACAGAAGATGGAAGAATGGAGGAAACAGAGGACCCGGCAGGTGGGGGAGCCAGAGAAGCATGAAGGACCTGGAGAAGCTGAGGCGGCCACAAGAGGAAGAGAAGAGATGCCTGCTTATCCAAAGACTGCTGGAGAGGGAGAAGAGGAGTGCAGCAGGAAGCATGGAGGACCCAGAGGCACTCAGGTGGCAGCAGCAGGAGGAGGAGAACAGGAGCCTGTGTATCGTAATTGAAGACCACCAGAGAGAGAGGAGAGGAGCACGGTGGCGGCAGGAAGCATGGAGAAGCTGAGGCAGCCACTGTATCCCACTGTCTGCAGTGAGAGGACAAGAGATGCCTGCCTAAATGAGAGGTAAAGGAATGTGGCTGCAGCATCAGGTGCAGTATGAAAGTGTCAGTGTTAGTGTGCTGTATTTTGTGTAGTGCAGTGTATGTAGGTTAGCTGGTAGGGCAGCAGGGGTTAGTGTAGTGTACTATGTAGTGTAATGCAACTGGTGGGGCCAGGAGGGATTCGTGTAGTGTAGCTGGACAGAGTAGTATAGAGACAGGTTAGGGGGAATAGGTCCATAAGACGCTCCTGCACCATGGATGCACCAGGTTTAGTATTTTTCCCCCCCCTGATTTTTAGCCTCTAAAGATAGGTGGGTCTTATAGTCCAAAAAATACAGTATGTGTTTCTGGACCCGAGATTTGGCTCTAGTTCTTTAATTCAGTTTTTCCAGAAGCCTCCCCTTGACCATTATCGTTATTTTGGTGACATTTAGGTCTGTGGTCTGGGGATCTTCCAGTCCTTTTCTCCTCATTGTCTTGATCTTTCACATATATTTAGCTCATTACCAAGCAGCACCTGACTTATAATGGCTGCAGAAAAAGCCTCTCAGCAAATACAGCATGTGCAATTGCATCTGCAGTGCCAGAATATGCAGGGCTGAAACCAACTACACCACATCTTCCTCTCACTAAGAGGAGGTGCTCCATAAAAAAAAGCTTACGTTTTAATTATGAACGTTCAATAAAATTAATTAGATAATTAGAGTTGTGCAAAAGGAGAACATATACATTGAGTGGCCAAAAAATTAGAGACACCCTGTAATAACGAGTTAGTCCACCTTTAGCTCTGATCCCAGCCGATATTCTACTTGGCTTGGAGTCAACAAGATGCTGATACCATTGCTGAGGAATGTTGGCCCATGCTGACATAATGGCAGCTCTAAGTTGGGTTAGGATGGTGGTGTTTCCGAGCTTTGAAGTGATCTTTTGACTTTGTCCCACATATGCTTAATAGGACTGAGGTCAGGGGGGACTGAGTTGGCCATGGAAGCAGAATAAACTCTGATGTTCCTCAAATCAATTTGAGACCAATCGAGCATGATGACAAGGGCAGACAACAGGCGTCTTTTCTTATTTTTCTGTGACACCAAAGGCACTCTTAATGGTCTCCTGCTGCTAAAGCCCATCCTTTGCAAAGTCTGTCTTGTTGTGTGTTGGGATATGCTTTGTGCACCTGCATTGAATTCAGCTGTAATTTGACGTGTTGTTGCCCTTCTGATGCTGCGGACTATGGGTGCTAACTCTCCTTTCACCTCTCTCGATCACCAGCATTTTTTGACCAGAATAGTCCAGATCACTTGAAGTTTTGTTTTCTCAACTGCCACTCTCTAAACACCCGCGATACTGTTGGGCTCGAAAATCCTAAAGAGTCGTTGTTTCAGAGATGCTAGCACCAGCTCTTCTTGCACCGACCATCCTCCCTCGTTCAAAGTCACTTAAATCTTTTGTCTTACCCATTTTGACATTAACTTCTGTTATTATAACTACATTGTCCGAAGCTGAGCGTTCCATATATAAGCAACTCTGCATTCTTATGTCACTCTACATTACTGTTGGACCGGTTTACTTTCAAATAAGGGATGTCTCTAATTTTTTGGGCCACAGTGTATGTATATACTGTATTAAATTATGATCATCAAATTTGTGCAATAAATATGTAAAGTATGCACAAAATTTGCAAAGGCATATGCAAAGAAGTGCTAGATATGCAAATCTCTGAAAGCTGCAAAACAGGGGTTTTCAGATCATGTAAACGTATGACTGCATAATCATGCAGGAATGTTCAAAAATGTTACATAAAATAATGTTTTAATCGTAACATAGAATTTGAGGCTATTTAAAAGTATTGTACAGTAAAATGCAAAAAATGTGCAAAATGGTTTGTGCAATAAGTACACTCAAAATATACAAAGAAATGTGCAAAAAGTGTAGAAAATGTGCTAAAATGCAAAGGTGTGCAAATCGCTGGAGGTTGCATTTAAATAATTTTCAGATCATGCAAATGTCCAGTTGCAGAACAATATTCAGGCAGCGCATGCATGACTGTATAAAATTGCATACAATGGTGTGTCCATAGAGCGCCTGCTTTATGTGGGGCCCAGACAGGTAGTAAGAGGAGGAGCAGTAGGCTGCACTCTATGGCTAGGTGCACACATGACAAACTTGAAAAGCTGCGTTTCATGGCATGTTTTATGTTAATGTTGTGTGCGTTTTTGCTGCGTTTGCGGGTTGTTTTTTTTTTTTTACCACAGATGCGTTTTAATGCGTTTGTGGTTCGCATATTCAAAACGTGTATGCGTTTATATGCGTTTTACTTTTGCGTCTTATGCAAATCACTAGGAAGACAACAGGAAATGGAAATGCATCACAAAACTATTTTTTTCCCCAAAAAAGCATGTAAAACTCATACCATTGCGTTTTCTATTGACTTTCATCATGTGCGTTTTTGCTGTGTTTTTTAAGATTATGCAACAAAACCAGCATTTTTGAACACACACGCATCAAAAACACATATGCGTTTTTGATATGCGTTTTTTTCCTGCAGCGTTTCCACAACGCTAGCGTTTCTGCTATGTGTGCACCTAGCCTATGAGAAAGAGGAATACATTTGACAGGTAGGACGAGGGCCTAGGTTTCTGCAGCCCCTCCCGTGCCTCACAGCGGTTGCTATGGCTGCTATGCCCGATACAGACTCCTTTCTCTCGGACGATAACGTCGCCAGGAACCGATCCACACTTCAGAAAACACAGCTCTAAAATTCGCCTTATTTTATCCGTGCACAGCTGCAATTTTTCCACCCTCCCTACAGCTAGATCTACTTTTGGAGGCCGTCCCTGGATCTGATTGGTATGGTAACAGTTGCCGTATAAACAGAAATACATAATTGGCCGTTTGTCTTTGATAATGACAAACGTTTGTACAGTTCACGCTTTGCAAAGAGTATTATGAGATCTGCTCATATTTCCAGACTTCCCAATTTCTTTTTTGTTTTGAACACTTTTTTTTTTTGTGTGCTTTTTCCACCTCGATTGTTTGATGTGTTTGGTGGTGGTGGAGGAATCCGTCGCTCCATTAACACCTACTGGCTTTCAGGGTAAAATTAATTAGACTCTGGACTCCATTTGTAAACTACTTAATCATTATTAAAAGAGCAAATATTGGGGTCAGGTTGAGAAAGGAGCGTAGGTAAGGAGCCAGAAAGCCGTCTTCACTGTGTAAACTATAGACAGTAAATATTAATGATTTGCTGGGATTCCTGCCTTGTCTCACAGTCAGGGCTCTGCATGTTTCTCTGTTAACTGCAATTGGCAGCTACAGTAGCTACGTAGGCGCACTCAGATGTAGCTTTCCTCCACAGGTTCTTCAGACCATAACTACCTAGCGGAAAATGTCTATGGGCTGGTTTACACGGGTGGCTACATACGTAAGATGAGGAATTCGTCAAACAAAAGTAATCAACCGCTGTTCATACAAATTAATGGAAACACTTTTTAAATGACAGCTACGTTTTTAGCGTTGTTTGAGTAAATGCCGTGCTAGATCCCGTTGTCTTGTCCTGGATGCTATGTGTAGCCAGAGCTGTTTTTTGGGGGTGGGCAGAGCAGGCGACCGCCCAGGGGGCAGATCAGCAATGAGTAGGAGGCCGCAGTGCGTCGAGGAGTATGGAGGCACGGCAAGGAGTGGGAGGACACAATATAGCAAGGAGGATTAGGGAGGCACGGCAACAAGGAGTAGGGGGACACAGTACGGCAAGGAGGAGTAGGGAGGCCCGGGAAGGAGGAGTAGGGGGACACAATATGGCAAGGAGGAGTAGGGAGGCACTGCAAGAAGGAGTAGGGGGACACAGTACGGCAAGGAGGAGTAGGGAGGCATGGCAAGAGGGAGTAGGGGGACACAGTACGGCAAGGAGGAGTAGGGAGGCCCGGCAAGAAGTAGGAAGGCACGGCAAGGAGGAGTAGGGGGATACAGTACGGCAAGGAGGAGTAGGGAGGCACGGCAAGAAGGAGTAGGGGGACACAGTACGGCAAGGAGGAGTAGGTAGGACCGGGAAGGAGGAGTAGGGGGACACAATATGGCAAGGAGGAGTAGGGAGGCACTGCAAGAAGGAGTAGGGGGACATAGTACAGCAAGGAGGAGTAGTGAGGCCCGGCAAGGAGGAGTAGTGAGGCCCGGCAAGGAGGAGTAGTGAGGCCCGGCAAGGAGGAGTAGTGAGGCACGGCAAGAAGGAGTAGGGGGACACAGTACGGCAAGAAGGAGTAGGGGGACACAGTACGGCAAGGAGAAGTAGGAAGGCACGGCAAGGAGGAGTAGGGGGACACAGTACGGCAAGGAGGAGTAGGGAGGCCCGGCAAGAAGGAGTAGGGGGACACAGTACGGCAAGGAGGAGTAGGGAGGCATAGCAAGAAGGAGTAGGGGGGGACAGTATGGCAAGGAGGAGTAGGGAGGCACGGCAAGAAGGAGTAGGGGGACACAGTATGGCGAGGAGTAGGGAGGCACGGCAAGGAGGAGTAGGGGGACACAGTACGGCAAGGAGAAGTGTGGAGGCACGGCAAGAAGGAGTAGGGGGGCATAGTATGGCAAGGAGGAGTAGGGAGGCCCGGCAAGGAGGAATAGGGAGGCCCGGCAAGGAGGAATAGGGAGGCACGGCAAGGAGGAGTAGGGAGACACGGCAAGGAGGAGTAGGGAGGCACGGCAAGGAGTAGGGGGACACAGTACGGCAAGGTGGAGTAGGGAGGGACGGCAAGGAGGAGTAGGGGGACACAGTACGGCAAGGAGGAGTAGGGAGGCACGGCAAGGAGGAGTAGGGAGGCACGGCAAGGAGGAGTAGGAAGGCATGGCAAGGAGGAGTAGGGGGACACAGTATGGCAAGGAGGAGTAGGGAGGCATGGCAAGGAGGAGTAGGGAGGCATGGCAAGGAGGAGTAGGGAGGCATGGCAAGGAGGAGTAGGAAGGCATGGCAAGGAGGAGTAGGGGGACACAGTACGGCAAGGAGGAGTAGGGAGGCATGGCAAGGAGGAGTAGGGGGACACAGTACAGCAAGGAGAAGTATTGAGACACGGCAAGGAGGAGTTGGGGGACACAGTACGGCAAGGAGGAGTACGGAGGCACAGCAAGGAGGAGTACGGAGGCACGGCAAGAAGGAGTAGGGGGGCACAGTATGGCAAGGAGGAGTACGGAGGCACGGCAAGAAGGAGTAGGGGACACAGTACCAGTATGGCAAGGAGTAGGGGGACACAGTACGGCAAGGAGGAGTAGGGAGGCGCAGTGCGGCAAGGAGGAGAAGAGGGGTGCAAGCAGAAGGACGGGACTGATGACTGCAGGTGCAGCCAAAGAACACCAGAAAAACCAGCGACGCCAGAAATCACCTGTCCTGACACCTCCTGGGTGTCCCGTTTCCTTAGCTTGCCAACATCAGTCATTAAGCCTGTAACCTGCTTGATCCGTGAGCACCAGGCACTCGGCCAAGTGGAATCTACCAGACACTGACTCAGATGAAATGATCAAAGATTTATTATTCTACAGTGGTCACTGTAGAAAGGAATCAATCAGTTATCAAAATACACTTCCCTTGCACATCAAAGGTCAAATAACACAATCTTCTGGTCTTCACTGCCGGGGCACCGGTAAAAGCTGCGGAAGGAAGCGGTTAGTTACACCGAAATTATAGCGAGCTACAATAGGTCTTCTCATACAACAATCAACCACTTTACACCATATACAATTCACAGTACCGATGTTGGGCGTGGGCTGGGGTAGGACTGGTCTACTGAGCACTTCAGTCCAGTATCGGATCAGTTTCAGTCTCTCGCAACTAAGTCACAGTTCTGTTGCTCAGCAAAACCTTGGGAGAAACTCGTGACAGTTCGCAATAGAGTACTGAGTAGTTCACAGTTCGTTGGTTGGTCCAATCAGGACATTCACCTTGCTCCAAGATCTTATATACTCTTTAGGTTGTATTTGTAGCACTCAATACACTCTCCTCAGAATACCTCCCCTCTAGATTGGGCTCCCCAAAACAACAACCAAAATCAAAGATAAAGTAAATAAACAAAAAGGGTTAAAGTAAAACAAAGATAAACAAAACAAAATATAAAGTGACCGATGCACCCCTCTATACCATCAACACCTTCCCACTACAATAGATCTTTGTTTAAGTGCACTTTGTTGTTAAAGATGAACGAACTCTGAATTAGAGTTGATGCAAATCTTGCAATCCAAATCTGTTACTCTGTATCTTGCTCAGACATCACCCGGCTGCTCCTGCAGCACACTTTAATATCATAGAATGCAATGCGACTCCTCCTCCACTCTTCAAATGTAATGCTGACAGGTTCACTTTAAATATCACACTCCTGTTCACTCTGCAGAACACATCAACTGAAAAACTTGTAACTCAACTCCTGACTCAAAACGGACCTGACAGGGTCTCTTTATCAACCACACATTAATGCTGGGTGAGGCTGCATCAGCTATGCAGGTACTTTAGAGAGGCTTATGACTGTCTATCAGCAGCTAGGCCTGAACATGCAATGTACTCCTTATCATCAACAGTATCTTCTCTAAGTTCAATGTCGCTGTGTGTGGAAAGCTTTCTCACACTAACAGTCTCTAGTAACACCACTTTGAAACACACTAGGTGGCTTGGAGTGGGCCCGCAGGCCTGTACTCCTCTGTCTGTGGCCTCTGGTATGGCTCGGGTCTAGGCAAGGTCCGCCTCCTCTGGTCTGTCCATCCTGTTGCCGCTGTCCTTACTGGTATACGCTGGTCTCTCCGCACCACCAGCTCCTGGCGTAAGTCCTTCTCTCTCTCCTCTCTGGCGCGCTGTCCCTGGTCTCAGCCTGTTCCCTCCGGCTACACCCTGGTCTCTCCGCCCCTTGAGCCTGCGCAGTAGCTCCTTGACTGGGTTTCTGGAAAGTTCCAGCAAATTCCCCTAATTTGCATATTGGATCACTTAGCAACAGTCTATGCGACCTGTCTGACGCTTACTCTCCCTCCCATGCGCCTATTGGGTTCCATAGGCCTAGATACTCAGTGCTGACATCTTGTGGCTATTTTTTCAGAAGGCAAATCTGCAATAATATTTTGTAACCTTCTTTTGGGGGTTACAGACCCTTAGAGGTGGGAATTAAACAAGCTGGCGGGTCCCTACAGCTCCATTTCCTGTTCAGATGACAGTGCAGTTTTACTGGATGGACAGATCCTTGGCTCCCATCATGCTTTGCAAACCTGACACCGCCGTAGTAAATTCAGCAGCCATTAATTACACATGTTTGGGCCAAGTAATAGCTGAGATGTTGGGAAAACTTTGACGAAAATTATTATTTAGCGCTTTATAAGGCAAGAAAGACACTTGGCAACACTGACAAAAAAAATGGACCATTCTGTTCTCTGCCTGGAGCTGCAATTTATGCAAAATTTGATTCACTTTGATTTACACCAGCCTCTTTGGGGACATGTTAATGTTCCAAAACACTTCAAAGTAAGAAAATTTGCTCTACTGTAGGAACAGAAGTCTTGAGCTGAATATTACGAAGCTTTCATGATATATCAGCATGGATGGGAGTACCTCTTGTTGTATTTTCGGGTAATAAGATGTGTAGTATCTCCATGAGCATAGCTCCCAACCAGCGGCATTGCTAGGATCCTAAAAGATCTGGGGCACCAAGAAGAAAGGTAGAGTGCGGGCAAAAAATGTTTGTGGTCATAATGCGGGTGTCGGGGAAAATGAGCATGGCCATAACGTGGCGTAGTCAACTGTAATGTAACAGTATAACCCAAAAGGGCCCAGAGTCCTGACGGCGTGTCATGTGACGCTCTGCTGCTATGGAGACGCAACGTTGGATTTTAAGTAACCTCCTGTTACCGCCCTCTTGCAACACTGCGTAGGGGGGGGGGGGGGGGAGGAATCCATCCGGAGTTACGGTGCACATGCGCCATAGTTTGCCCATCGCTGGTATAAATGATGGGTGTTGGTGGGGTAGGAGGAAGAGGAATAAGCACTGGGTTCTGGTGGGGTGAGAGGAAGGGATAGATGCTCGGTGCTGGTGGGGTGAGAGAAATGCTGGTGGCGGTTGGGCAATGTAGCTGCGTTGGGTGGGAAATGCTAATTGGGTGGGAAATGCAGGTGAGAGAGGCTGATAGGGTGGGGAAAGGCTGGTTGGGTGGTAGGCTGGTGGGGTGGCAGGGTGGCCCATGCTGGTGGGGTGGCAGCCGCAGGGTGGCCCACGCTGGTGGCTGGTCCATGCTGGTGAGGTGGGAGGGTGGCACTGGCTCATGCCCACGGGATGGCCTATGCTGGTGGCGTAGAGGATAGGCGACTCACCTTGCGCCCCCCTTTTACTGTGCGCAGCGGAACACACAGCTAGACACTCACCAGGTTCTGGGCTCCATCCGATGCTAGAGCACCAGCTGCCAGATCCTCTCCTCTGCATTGCTGCTCACGCTGAATCAGGAAGTAGTGTGAGTGGCAATGCAGAGAGGAGACGGCGCGGACCTAGCGGCTGGTGCTCTAGCATCGGATGGAACCCAAAGCTTGGTTTAGCTGCGGAAAAGGCCAGGTGAGTTTGCGCATGTGTCTGGGGCACGGGCACTTATCTCCACTATATCTGGGGCACAGTGCACATATATCCGAAGAATGTTCCCCGGATTTATCTCGCTAGCGTCGCGCCTGCTCCCAACTGTCCCTCACAGTTACATAGTTATTTGGGTTGAAAAAAGACATACGTCCATAGAGTTCAACCAGAGAATAAAATACAACAGCCGCCTGCTCCCTCACATATCCCTGTTGATCCAGAGGAAGGCGAAAAACCCTTACAAGGCATGGCCCAAGTAGCCCCAAAAGGGAAAAAATTCCTTCCCGACTCCAGATGGCAATCAGATAAAATCCCTGGATCAACACCACTGGGCATTACCTAGTAATTGTAGCCATGGAAGTCTTTCAACACAAGGAAAGCATCTACGCCCCCTTTAAGTGCAGATATAGAATTTGCCATAACTACTTCCTGTGGCAACACATTCCACATCTCAATCACTCTTACTGTAAAGAACCCTTTCCTAAATAAATGTCTAAAACGTTTTTTCCTCCATGCGCAGATCATGTCCTCTAGTCCTTTGTGAAAGCCTAGGGACAAAAAGCTCTTCCGCCAAGCTTTTATATTGCCCTCTGATGTATTTATACATGTTAATTAGATCCCCTCTAACAGGGTTGGACTGAGCCACCGAACCACCGATTTTTTTTTTCCATGCCTCCTGGAGGCCCCAGAGATGAGAAGGAGGGGGGGCACAGCACAGGAAGGGGGGAAATTGTGCACAGAGGGGAGGGAGGGAAGCCTCCCCCCCCTCACCTAGGGCCCCCCTCTTCTGCGCTACCCCCCCTCCAGAATTGGAGCCAGCAAGCGGCAGCAGTGGGGAATAGCTTACCGGCATCATCAGATCGATAGCTCTGTGTGCCGCTGCTGGTCTGGTCTCCTGCACTGCTGTCCAGTACTTCCTGTGAGAGCGTGATTGGTCATTGCAGTGCAGGAGACCAGCAGCAGCACGCAGAGCTATCGATCTGATGATGCTGGTAAGCTATTCCCCACTGCTGCCGCTGGCTGGCTCCAATTCTGAAGGGGGGAGCGCGGAAGGTGGGGCCCCTAGGTGAGGGAGGGGGAAGGCTCTGTACCCACTGCCCCCCCTTCCTGCATGGGGGCATCTATAGACCTGCCTACCTAACTAGGGGGGAGCGCGGAAGGGGGGGCTCTAGGTGAGGGAGGGGGAAAGCTTCCCCCCTCCCCGCTGCTCTGTACCCATTGCCCCCCCCCCTTCCTGCATGGGGGCATCTATAGACCTACCTATCTAACTAGGGGGGAGCGCGGAAGGGGGGGCTCTAGGTGATGGAGGGGGGGAGACTTCACCCCCTTCCCCGCCGCTTTGTGCCCACTGCCCCCCCTTCCAGCATGGGGGCCCCCACTAACTGGGGACCTGTTTTTGTGGGGATATCTGCCGCCAATCTGATTGCATTTCGTAGGGGTATCTGCTGCTAATCTGATTGCATTTTATGGGGACATCTGCCGCCAATCTGATTGCATTTTGTGGGGATATCTGTTGCCAATCTATTTGCATTTTGTGGGGATATCTGCTGCCAATCTGATTGCATTTTGTGGGGATATCTGCCGCCAATCTGATTGCATTTTGTAGGGACATCTGCCGCCAATCTGATTGCATTTTGTGGGGATATCTGTTGCCAATCTATTTGCATTTTGTGGGGATATCTGCCGCCAATCTGACTGCATTTTGTGGGGACATCTGCCGCCAATCTGATTGCATTTTGTGGGGATATCTGCTGCCAATATGATTGCATTTTGTGGGGATATCTGCCGCCAATCTGATTGCATTTTGTGGGGACATGTGCCGCCAATCTGATTGCATTTTGTGGGGATATCTGTTGCCAATCTATTTGCATTTTGTGGGGATATCTGCCGCCAATCTGACTGCATTTTGTGGGGACATCTGCCGCCAATCTGATTGCATTTTGTGGGGATATCTGCTGCCAATATGATTGCATTTTGTGGGGACATCTGCCGCCAATCTAATTGCATTTTGTGGGGATATCTGCTGCCAATCTGATTGCATTTAGTTGGGAAATCTGCCGTCAATCTGGTTGTATTTTGTGGGGAAATCTACCACCAATCTGATTGCATTTTGTGGGGACATCTGCTGCCAATCTGATTGCATTTTGTGGGGATATCTGCCGCCAATCTATTTGCATTTTGTGGGGATATCTGCTGCCAATCTGATTGCATTTTGTAAGGATATCTGCTGCCAATCTGATTGCATTTTGTGGGGATATCTGCCGCCAATCTGATTGCATTTTGTGGGGATATCTGCCGCCAATCTGATTGCATTTTGTGGGGATATCTGCTGCCAATCTGATTGCATTTTGTGGGGATATCTGCTGCCAATCTGATTGCATTTTGTGGTGATATCTGCCGCCAATCTATTTGCATTTTGTGGGGGTATCTGCAGCCAATCTATATGCATTTTGTGGGGATATCTGCTGCCAATCTGATTGCATTTTGTGGGGATATCTGCCGCCAATCTGATTGCATGTTGTAAGGATATCTGCTGCCAATCTGATTGCATTTTGTGGGGATATCTGCTGCCAATCTGATTGCATTTAGTGGGGATATCTGCCGCCAATCTGATTGCATTTTGTGGGGGTATCTGCTGCCAATCATCTATATGAATTTTGCGGGGATATCTGCCGCCAATTTGATTGCATTTTGTCTGGAAATCTGCCGCCAATCTGATTGCATATTGTCGGAAAATTTGCTGCCATTTGACTACTTGATGAATTATCATGAGGCATGGAACTACTTGATTACTTTATCTAAAATGTATCTGGTTGGACCTAATCTCTGTGAATAACACCACTACTTATTTTGTGTTTTTTTTTTTTTTCTTTTTTTTTTGTCTGCCCATGACTCATCATGACCACGCCCATGTTCTAGTGCGTGGTGACACATTTATTCTTGCTGCGGCGCATGTGGACATATCCCTATTGGAGACTGTCCTCAGAAGTGCTCAAAATCTATTCCCTACCATAAAATCATGCAAAATTTGTAGAGTACATGTGTATGTAAGCCCAAAATGGGGGGGGGGAGGAGGAGAGGGCCAGGGGATCGGGGGGGGGGGGGAGGAGGAGGAGAGGGGGGGGGAGGAGGAGGAGAGGGGGGGAGGAGGAGGAGGAGGAGAGGGGGCTAGCCCCAGGCTGAAACTTCCTTGGTGGGCCCTCAGTGCCCCAGTCCGACCCTGCCCTCTAAGGTGTCTTTTCTCAAGACTAAATAAGCCCAGTTTATCTAACCTTTCTTGGTAAGTGAGACCTTCCATCCCACGTATCAATTTTGTTGCTCGTCTCTGCACCTGCTCTAAAACTGCAATATCCTTCCTGTAATGTGGTGCCCAGAACTGAATTCCATATTCCAGATGCGGTCTTAGTAGAGAGTTAACCTCCTTAGCGGTAACCCCGTGTGTGACACTGGGTAAGCCGCCGGAGGGTGCCGCTCAGGCCCTGCTGGGCCAATTTAAATAATTTTTTTTTTGCTGGACGCAGCTAGCACTTTGCTAGCTGCGCCAGCACCCCGATCGCCGCCCCCCCCCCCCCCCAGACCCCGTGCGCTGCCTGGCCAATCAGTGCCAGGGAGCGCCGAGGGGTGGATCTGGAGTCCCAATGACGTCCCGACGTCGGTGACGTCATCCCGCCATGGCGACGGGGGAAGCCCTCCAGGAAATCCCATTCTTTGAACGGGATTTCCTGATCGGAGATCGCCGAAGGCGATTGAAGCGGGCGGGGGGATGCCACTGAGCAGTGGCTATCATGTAGCGAGCCCTGGGCTCGCTACATGATTTAAAAAAATTTTTTAAAAAAAATCTGGGGTGTGGCAGAGGCGTGTGTCGGGGGCATGACTAGGGGTGTGTCGGGGGCAGGATCTGGGGTGTGGCAGGGGCGTGTCTTAATTGTCCTTTTTTATCTCAAAAAGTTGGGAGGTATGTTTGAGTTTGCCATGACCTGGTTTCCTGTTGGATATACTGTAAATGTATTGTGTGTAATGGTTAGTTGGTATTCGTAATTCACTGAAACAGGACTTTGTCAGGTACTTTTAGCATATTTTATATGTATAATGTATTTTCAGAAATATTTTCTCGAAATCGAAAATGGAAATTTTGATGCGAAAATAAATTTGTTTAAAAGTTGTAAGCAACACTGTACCGGTTAGACACCGAAGCAAAAAAAATAAAAAAATACATATATGAATTGGTTGTGTAGTACGGATAATTACTAGAACATTAGTAGCAAAGAAAATATTCTCATATTTTTATTTTCTGTTATATAGTGTTTTTTTTAATAACATTACATCATTCTCTAATATTTGCAGTTTACACACTACTCAGCATTCTAAATGATTTTATAGAACAGCCCAGTGAACTATTGACCTGTCCTCTGGAGAGAGAAATAAAATGGTGACTGACAGTTGAGATGACAAGCTTCAGAAGACAGGGCTCTGACATATGAGACCAAGGTTTGAATCTTGGCTCTTCCTGTTCAGCACCTATTCAGTGAGGAGACCTTGGGCAAGATCTGTAAGGCCTGCTTTCCACTGACGGTTGATAGGCAGTGAAATGCCTCTCAAACTCTCACAACTGCTCACTGCTGCCTTGCAACTAGAGTTGTCCCGAACGGTTCGGCCGTGAACTTATTCGCACGAACGTCGGTGGTTCACATCGAAACACGAACTTTATGGCGAGTTTGACCCACCCCTATACAACTTAATTGGGCTAAACTTTGACCCTCTACATCACAGTCAGCGGACACATGGCAGCCAATCAGGCTGCACTCCCTCCTGGAGCCCCCCCCCCCGCCCCCCCCCCTTGTATAAGGCAGAAGCGGCAGCCATGATCTCACTCTGTATGAGAGAAGCGATAGAAACCTGCTGCAGAGATAGGGAAAGCTTAGTTAGGCTCTTGTAGCTTGCTCCTAGCTGATATTTGTTGTTGAAAAGCACCACAAAATAAGCTCTTTGCAGAGCTAATGTTCTTGTGAAGCGTTTTTTTTTTTTGTGTGCCACTGACACTGCATTATACAACCCTGTGTGTTGCAGCTGGCCCTTGCAAATTGCTATACTGTGCCAGGCCTAGCACATTCAGTGCCTACCTTTTCACTGCACCGGTGTGTGTGACTGCACATATTATACAAGCAGTCAGTACCTTTCACTGCATCTGTGTGTGACTGCACAATTAGCAAGGGTCAGCTGCGACACACAGGGCTGTAATATGCAGTGTCAATACACTGCATATTACAGCCCTGTGTGTCGCAGCTGGCCCTTGCTAATTGCTATACTGTGCCAGGCCCAGCACAGCCCGTGCACCTGTGTGACAGCACGCAGTTTTATATACCAGTCACCTCATACCTGTTCACTGCACCTGTGTAACCGCACATTGTTTTACCAGCAGTGACCTTTTCACTGCACCTGTGTGACCGCACATTGTTGTACCAGCAGTCACTGCAACCTTCTCACTGCACCTGTGTAACCGCACATTGTATTAGTCAAGTCAGTGCATACCTTTCACTCCATCCCCCCCCCCCTCCCCTAATATGGACAAAACAGGCCAAGGCAGAGCCAGAGGCAGGCCACCCAGCAGGTGTGTTCAAGGTCGAGGTGGCAGGATTTCGTGCGGCCCTGGACAAAAGTGCAGTGTTCAGAAAGCATGTGCCATCAACTCCTAATATTGCCAGGACCTACTTGACTATTTAACACAGAACACCTCATCTTCCTCAGCTTCTGCACGGAACTGTGACCTATCTTCCTCCGCAGCCACCAATGGTACTACTAGCACCACATCCGCCCCATTTGACACTTCGTAGGAGTTATTTGGTGGGGAATTAACTGATTCACAGCCATTCTTGTTACAAGATGACGGCGCTAAGCAGGTTACACCACCACCTCATATGTCTGAGTTAGGCGCCAGTATTGACCTAAGGTGTGAGGATGATGAAGTACCTGTTGTTGGTGCAGTTTTGGAGGTGTCTGATACAAGCTGTGGAGGATGATTATGATCATGATGATACTGCCATGGATGTCACGTGGGATCCTAATAGACATGATGACCAGGGGGACAGTTCAGAGGGGGAGTCAGAGAGGAGTAGGAGGAGATGAGTTGCTGAAAGAAGCAGGGGAAGCTCGTCATCAGAAACAGCTTGTGGCAGTGTCCGGCGGTATGTATCGCCACCTATGGACAGCCAGCCAACATGCTCTTCAAGGTCAGCTGCTGACGCCACCACCAAAGTGCCATCATTCCAGGGCTCAGCAGTGTGGAGTTTTTTTGTGTGTGTCTGCCTCAGATGAGAGCAATGCCATCTGTACTATCTGTGATCAAAGATTGAGTCGTGGAAAGGCCAAGACCCGCGTAGGGACAACTGCCTTACGAAAGCACATGGTGAAAAAGCACAAACAGTAATGGGAAGACCACCTGAGGAAAAGCACAAACGGCAATGGGAAGACCACCTGAGGAAAAGCATCAAACAAACACAAAGCCACCCTCCTCCTCCTCTTCCTCCTTCAGGTGCAGCATCTTCTACAGCTGCTTTATCCCTTGCACCTTCACAGCCACCCTTCTCCACTCCGCCTCTCACCCTGAGCGCTTCCTGCTCCTCTGCCCACAGTAGCAGCCAGGTGTCCGTGAAGGAAATCTTTGAGCGGAAGAAGCCAATGTCTGCCAGTCACCCCCAAGCCCGGCGGCTGACAGCTGGCTTGGCAGAACTGTTATCTCACCAGCTGTTACCATAGCGGCTGGTGGACCCGGAAGGCCTTCCGAAAATTTTGGCGATTGGGACACCGCAGTGGAAGATACTAGGCTGCAATTACTTTTCTCAAAAGGCGATACCCAAACTGTACCGTGATGTAGAAAGGCTAGTGGTGTCATCTTTGACACACAGCGTTGGGTCAAGGGTCCATCTGGCCACGGATGCCTGGTCTGCCAAGCACGTTCAGGGCAGGTACATTACTTATATGGTACATTGGGTCAACCTGGTGACCGCTGGCAAGCAGGAAGTACGTTGCTGCGTAGCAAACCTAGTTGAGACATCTCCACGGCTTGGAGGCAGGCATGCTGCCACCTCCCCTTCTTTTCCTTCTACTCCTCCTGCTACATGCTCTACAACTACACACCCCCAGCTCCCCAGGGCCTATGCTGCATGCCAGGTACGACTGTGTTATTCCATCTTGGACATGTCTTGCCTCAAAGCCGAGAGTCACACTGGAGCATCTCTCCTGGCTGCTCTGAACAAACAGGTGGATCAGTGGCTGACCCCGCACCAACTGGAGATCGGCAACGTGGTATGTGACAATGGTAGCAATCTCATTTCAGCTTTCAGCTTTGAACGTGGTATGTGACAATGGTAGCAATCTCATTTCAGCTTTCAGCTTTGAGTTTGGGAAAGTTGGCACATGTATCCTGCATGCACATGTGCTCAATCTTATAATCCAAAGATCTCTAACTAAGTACCCAGGCTTACAGGAGGTCCTGAAGCAGTCCAGGAAGGTGTGTGGGCATTTCAGGCGGTCCTACATGGCCATAGCACGCTTGGCCAATATTCAGCGGAGAAGCAACTTGCCGGTGAGGCGCTTGTTTCGTGATAGCCCGACTCGCTGGAATTCAACACTCCTCATGTTTGACCACCTGCTACAACAGGAGAAAGCCGGCAAACAGTATCTGTACAACTACAGTGAAAGGACATGCTCTGGGGAGCTGGGGATGTTATGGCCAAAGTACTGGACACTCATACGTAATGCCTGCAGGCTCATGCGTCCGTTTTGAGGAAGTGACAAACCTGGTGAGTCACAGTGAAGGCGCCATCAGCGACTTGATCCCATATGCTTTCTTCCTGGAGTGTGCCGTAGAGTGGTGGATCAAGCTGTATAGGAGCGTGAACAGGAGGAGGAGGAAGAGTTTTTGGAAACATCACCTGCGGCATCATCAACACTTGCGGCATCACAGAGGAGGGGGGAGGAGGAGAAGGAGGAGTCTGGGGAAGAGGGGTTAGATGAGGAAGGTGGTTTTTTTTTTAGGAGAAAGCGGGAGAACAACCGCAGCAGGCGTTGCAGGGGGCTTGTGCTTCTCACCTTTCTCAGGGTATTGTTCGTGGATGGGGCGAGGAGGAGAACTTGCCTGACATCACTGAGGAAGAGCAAGACGAGATGGCTAGTACGGCGGCATCCGACTTTGTGCAGATGGCATTTTTCATGCTGTCCAGCCTGTTAAAGGAACCCCCGTATAAAAAAAACTCAAGGGGAATGACCTGTACTGGGTGGCAACACTACTAGACCCTGGGTATAAGCACAAAGTGGCGGAGATGTTTCCTAATCACCAGAAGGCAGAAAGGATGCAGCACTTGCAGAACAAGCTGGCAACTATGCTTTACAGTGCATTTAAGGGTGATGTCACAGCACAACGGAATAAAGGTGCCACTGCCAGTAATCTTCCTCCTCCTCCCATGTCCACACAGGCAAGGACAGGACACTCTAGCGATCTCATGGGGATGTCGGACATTCTTTAGTCCATTGCCTCGCCTTAGCCATTCCGGATCCACCCTCCACCAACGCCTGGACCGGCAGGTAGCCGACTACCTGGCCTGAAGTGTGGATGTAGACACTCTGAGCAGCGATGAATCCCTGGGCTACTGGGTACGCAGGCTTGACCTGTGGCTAGAGCTGTCACAATTTGCTATCCAACTTCTGTCTTGCCCTGCCTCAAGCGTCTTGTCAGAAAGGACCTTCAGCACAGCTGGAGGCATTATCAGTGAGAAGAGAAGTCACCTAGGCCACAAAAGTGTTCAGTACCTCACCTTTATCAAAATGAATGAGGCATGGATCCCGGAGGGCTACTGCCTGCCCGAAGACTAAGTCAGTCCCCACACACAGCATCTCTGCCTGCCCACCGTGTGACTGCCTGCCCCAAGACTAAGTTGGTTCCCACAAAGCATCTCTGCCTGCAGGCCGCTTCACTGCCTTCTCCGCCACCACCAACAGGGTCCAAGACTCCAGGTGGATTCCTGAATTTAGCAGCGGCCGTTATAATAATTTTTCTGGTGTGTGTACATGCCTGCCTAATTTTTCTGGCTGCACTGCGGCTGCAACAACAAAACAAAAGGCATGTACATGTGTCAATTCCCCTTCATGATCGTTACCTTGGTGCGGTGAAGGGGCTTGCGTATCACAATGAAGCAATGATCGCCGGCTATATGAGTGTGTTGGGGGGCACACCTGACCCAAGATAATAAGGTTGTTGCTTCATTGTGGACAGACCAAGTTCAATCAGCTGGACACTCGGTCACTGTTGCTCTGTCATTCAGCTACCTCAGCCCTACCATATGGGCTTGAAAACCGCCATCGCCTGCACTCTCGCCATGGTGCGCACCAGTCCAGCATGGCCGTCACTACACAAACAGCTGTTTGCGGTGCGTTACACAATGAGTTTAGTCTGTCAGTGTGAAGCAGTACACTAATTACACTACCTGATTGATGTATACACATGAAAGATGTTTTAACCTCCTTGGCGGTTCAATTTTTCCGCCAAGGAAGCTGCATTGCACTTTTTAAAAACATTTTTTGTTTTGTTTCATGTAGCTACCTGAGTGGTAGCTACATAAAACACCACTAGAGGGCGCATGTGTCCCTCTAGTCCGATCACCGCTGGCCACAAAAGTAAACAGGAGATCGCGTATAGAACGCGATCTCCTGTTTGGCTTCTCCTGTCGCCATGGCGATGATCGGAATGACGTCATGGACGTCAGCCGACGTCCTGACGTCAGACCCATCCAATCCAGCCCTTTGCGCTGCCCAGGACTGATTGGTCCGGGCTGCGCAGGGCTCTGGCGGGGGGGCCCTCTTCCGCCGCTGCGTGCGGACGATCGCCGCAGAGCGGCGGCATTTGAGCTGGACGCGCAGCTAGCAAAGTGCTGGCTGCGCGTACAGCAATTTACAGGACAGGAATCGCCCCACCAGGGGCTGAGATATCCTCCGCGGCGGCTTACCCCGAGCTCAGCTCGGGGTTACCGCTAAGGAAATTAAAGTACTTTAGGTCTCCAGTTTAACAATGCAATGTGATTTCTGCCCTTAAACTCTGCTGTGCATCAAATCCGGATTTTTCCCTGGGACTTTTGGCGTGTATCCCATCCCACTCCGCCATGCAAAAACCCAGGTATTAGACCCCTTGAATCATCTTTTCCATCACTTTTGTGGCCACAATTAGTGTTTGTAGTTTTGAAAGTTCACCTGCCCAATGAAGTCTATGGCGGTTCGAAAAGTTTGCATGTTAGCAAACTTTTTTCGCATGTTTACGTTCGAGGTTTGCGAACCTACAATCGGAGGTTCGAGACAACTTCTGACTGGTAACTGCTTGCTGAGCACACAGCTCAACAGTCCGTGGAAAAGAGGCCTAACACTACTACTGCCTACTGAGCGAGTTCTAGTGGCTGCAGGTCTGGCACTTTGAGTCTGCCAAGAGAAAAGCGCTATATAAGTGTTCTGTGTTCATTCATTGGCAGGGTGCAGGTGAGATGAACCTCAGTAATGATTGCTTTATTTTTTTGCTCTGCTTTATGTTGTAGCAGGAATGTGATCAAACTCATTACTGTAGTCCACTTCGCTGGCAGCACAGCAGATCTATTTCTTCTGAACTTTTCTCTGGTCCTTTTCATCTTGTTATATGGCTGTTTAAAGCTGTTGATGGGAGGTTTTCTATCTTTTGCTAGGGGGTCTTTTATGGGGGTGAAGAAATGTATTGCACAGCGCTGTGTGATTTGTTGACACCTTACAGTATATACATAGTGTTTGGAATGGTTCTAGTTGTCTCCAAAAGAAGGACCTGAGTTATTATTTTTGCAATGTTTATGACCAGAGGCTCAGAGTAACTGTAGTGAATAGAACCATGAATAACATTGCTTATTGCTTACAATATTCATTTATAGATTATTTAGTCAGTGCTTGCCCATTGTAAAATTTTTCTTCTCCCTGATTTGTATTCTGAAATATATCACTGGTGGTGACAGCTTTAGTTCTGCCAGGTGATCTGTTCAGAATGTTCGTTACTGAGAGTTCTATTCCTAGAGGGAGATACTGCTTGCTTGGCAGCTGGATATAGCCAGTATTTCCCACAATGCAACGAGGTTCATAGGCAGCAAACTGTCAGGACCTTGGTCTTGGCATCAGACTGTGGGAGGGGTTTCTCCGCTATCAGTGGAGTTGAGCAAAATTGGGCGCATACGAGAAGCAGACAAAATCGGGCTCCCCCAGTCACTCTGTTAAATATAGGCAATTTTGATTTGGGTGCCAGGTGCCACCGTTTTTGGGTGCCAGGTCAAGCCGTTTTTTTCCATTTTTAGAATTAGTGGTTTGAAAAATATCGTTATAAAATTCGTTTTGACAATGATCGTTTATGTAAATTTTATCGTTTTCACTTTTCAACATTTTTAAATTCTACTGTAAAGATTGGTGTCAGCAAAACAGATATTCTGATTATTGGTGATCTGCAGTATCACCAATAATACAGATGCTATACCTGATTATGTGGTGATCTGCAGAATCACCAATAATGCTAGTATAGCCAGACACAGGACAACCAATGTGAGATAGTGTTTGGTGCAACAGTAATGAGTAAGAGGAGATCTCCCGAGGAGTGGGTGACTCAGACAGTACTGCAGCCAACGATCACCTGAGGAACAGGTGTTACAGACTGTGCTGCAAGGATGATCACCTGAGGAGCAGGCGATTAATACTGTACTGCAGCCAGTGGACACCTGAGGAGCAGAGACCACTGACTGTGCTGCAAAGGATGATCACCTGAGGAGCAGGCGATTAAGACTATATTGCAGCCAGTGGACACCTGAGGAGCAGGTGTTACAGACAGTGCTGCAAAGGCTGATCACCTGAGGGGCAGGTGATTAAGACTATACTGCAGCTAGAGGACACCTGAGGAGCAGACAGTGCTGCAGCTGAGCTTCACCTGAGGAGTAGGTGAAGCTACTACAGACCCCTCACCAGTGGCTAGGCCCACCGGTGAGGACAGGAAGGTCAGACAAGCAGAGTAGGCAACGTACGGACAGATAAAGTACAAAGACAGAAGGCTGATTCAATGTCACGTTCAGGCAGAGTTGGCAACAGGAATCAGATGGGCATAGGTACAGAGTCGACAAGCAGGAGAATAGTCAAAGGAAGGCAGAAGGTCATAACCGATAATACAATGCAATTAGCCAGATTCTGTTGATAGCTTAAAGTACTAAGTGTGGATCCCCAGTTTCAGCTGGTTCTAGCACACTTTGGGATCTGACTAGGGTCTGAGCGTTAACACGTTAGCATTCGCAACAGTAGACACGGGGCAACTGACAGACTAGTACTATATATACAGAGATGCCCCGCAGCGCCGCCCCCATCACTCAGCCAATCCAAAGTACCGTTGGAGTCAGCTGACTTGGCAGATCAGCTGACTCCCCTTCTATTCGCATAAAGGTCCTGTCGGCTGGCGCGCGCGCGTAGCCCTTAATCTATGTGCAATAGAAGGACCAGGCAGAGCAGCAGCATGTAACTGTGCGGCAGAGGCCGCCGGCTGATACGCGGAGATAGCCGCCATGCCGCCTGCCTCTCTGGCGGTATCTCCGCTATCCATTACATCTACTTTTTTAAAATCATTTTTACAATTGTTTTGAGAATTTAATTATTGCTCTAAAATTAATTATCAGAGAAAAAAGTATCGCTTTTAGTCTTTACGTTCTGTGCAGTGCAGAAAGGGGATTTTAGAGTTAGGCACCACCAGGGGGAGGTTTCATTGTGGAAACATGGACAATTCAATAACTGTTTATCTCCTGTATTGATAAAAGGGGAGCCATGACTTGACAACTTCATGAGCCAAACTGGAAATGCTTTTTGGTTATGTGGAGCTTATTACTTAAAGGGATTTTGTACCCGAGACACAGCATGGGAAAGCAGCAAGAGATCGCCAGCCAACATTTTCTGTACAACGTCTTGTTTCATTGACAGAAGTTTGGATGCTTCGTGCTAGAAGCTGTGAACTTTTTTGGCGAGCCAAGTAGAGATGAAATGTAATATAAACTCATCCATTGCCGTCAAGATGGTCAAAAACACAGGCAGACTTAACCTAATCGGCAAATTAAAACAGAAGGTATTTGCAAATATCCCCTTTGAGGAACAAATAATTCCCAAAATGTGTCACTGCTAGTTTTATAGCACATTGATATTACAAATCCATAGAGTCCAATATTAACCCTTTCAAATAGCATATTCTGATCACCCATATCCCCCCCCCCCCCCCGTACTTAATTTTCCTCCAGTGTGCTGTAAGGGGAGACGTGGGTAATTGGGATGTGTGGTGAAGGAAGGGAACTGGAGGGTCTCTCTTCCTCTTGGCGCTAGATTAGGGAGGTGTCCCGTCATCTTGGGGGGGGGGGGGGTCAGCGCCAGCACTTACACTGTAGCTCTGCCCCCCTTGCACACACATCAGCATCGTTTCATTATTATGTGGTGCTGCATGGTCTTGGAGAGAATCAAGGTGTCGTACTTAGTCCACTACTTTGGTCTAAAGGGGCTGATGCTGGACTTGATTTTATCTGGCAACAGCACTATCTAGTGGCAGCCAGGTTCCTCTCTATCTGATGGCCGAATCTGGTCCTATGGAGGAAAATGCCAATGTTGGAGATAGTTCACGTGAAAAGCGCACGTGATCTCGCACAAACCTTCGCTTGTCACGCGAAGTAGCGCTGTTTGTGTGCAAACCTCTGCGCGCGGCAGCTTGCGTTATAACTGCTGTGATAGCAGTTATCACAGCATAGTGAGTCGCTCCCTATAGCTGCTATTTATAATGGCACCTATGGCGGCACCCAAGTTTCTTGCCGTTCTCCTCCTGCCACCTCGTTCCTCCGCAACTGGCCCGGTAACTTTGGGAGTAGGTGCTTACTGCACATGTGTGGCCCAGCTGAGCACGTGTGCAGTACTACTGCGCAGGTGCAGAACACTCCCGGCCGTGGGAGCGCGCGGCCGTACTGCACATGTACCGACTGGCCGAATTACCAGGCCAGATTGCCGAGGATCCAGGCGGAGGAGAGTGAGGGACGGATCAGAGTAAAGGGGGCTAATGGAAACCCCAGTTGCAAATAAAACTTTTTATCCGCCGTCTCAGGTACACTTTAACTGTCTCACAGAGGGGCTCACAATCTAATCTCTACCATAGTCATATGTCTATATCGTGTAGTGTATGTATCATAGTCTAAGGCCAATTCAGGGGGAAGTTAATTAACTTATATGTAAGTTTTTGAGTGCCTGGAGGAAACCCACACAGACACAGGGAGAACATACAAACTCCGTGCAGAAAGGGTGCTTGCTGGGTTATGAATCGGGAGCCCAGTGCTGCAAGGCAAGCGTGCTAACCACTACGCCACGTTCTGCCGATGGTAGCCAGTAGCAGGACAAGCCAGGATAAAAACATTGCAATGAACCTGAACAGAGCCTCCACCTGCTTTGCCTCCTGGCCAATCAGCTCGGCTTTAGCCCCTAAATAGCATGCCTGGATCGGCAGATATTTTACAAACCGTTCACCTTCACCATAATACAATTTTGAACTCTGCCTCCATCACCATACTAAAGAAACTGAACTGGATTTCAAATATGAACGTTTTTATTTTTTGACCAGCCCACGGACGGGTAATCTTCATAACGATTACATAAAAGTATTACGTGTATCTTAACCTCATCAGAAAGGCACGTTTTAATCCCTGCTTCCCTACCGTGTATCGCTAACTGGCCACAAAAGATCATAGGGAAAAAAAAAAGAATTCCATGGGAAGACAAATGGTGATTTCAGCCTTCTCAAAATTCTCACAAAGCTCAGTTTCTCTGTTTAATATTCTAGAATGCAGGTCTGGTTTCTTTCATATCATTCTTCGATACTCCTCTCCAAAACGTATCTGGAAGATTAGTGGGTTCGGTGATAGACAAGCAGGGGCGATGGAGTCAATACACTCCTGCTGGTTTTGGAAGTCCATAAAATCCCACAAAGACTTAGTGCATCACTCAATCATAAATGCTGTGTAATTTAACATTTAATTCCAACTGGTCCTCCTCCAACTGGCACCATCCTTTGACGAGATGTCCTACAAGAA
Organism: Hyperolius riggenbachi; assembly: GCF_040937935.1. Classification (NCBI taxonomy): domain Eukaryota; kingdom Metazoa; phylum Chordata; class Amphibia; order Anura; family Hyperoliidae; genus Hyperolius; species Hyperolius riggenbachi. Next base: position 219,684,022 of record NC_090656.1, read on the forward strand.
TTAAGCTAGTTAGCTGTTGACAAGGATATACCGTAAGTTTATTTTATGATGTAAAGGAAGGAAGGTCCGCACCAATGTCTCCAAAATCGTTAAAATCGTTATATTTATTGAGGACGTATCCAGATAAGCAGAAAACACTTGACTAACATGTTTCGGACGCCAAGTCCTTAATCATAGTCATTTTTCAGCTTTCTCAGTGAGGTTTAAAAAGGGGAGGGGGGGGGGGATGGAACAGTGAGAGGCGGGGCATGGCCCAACCCACCAGGCAAAGGGAGGAGAATGCCTAATGTATTCCGTCTCTCACTAATAAAAGTTGCCATCCCCGAACCTAACAAAACAAAATTAAAAACCATACACAAAGATAAAAAAGGAGCAAAAAATAATCCATCACAACAAAGGAGAACAATAGCAGGCCTGGCATGTGGATGTGTACATAGGACTATGCAAAATGTACAGAGGGCATCTGTCGCTGCACACAATATTTCGAAAATTAGACATAAATATATACAAGATATGGATTGATAAACTAAGCATATAATAACATAAAAATCGTCAACCTGTAACCAAAGCCAGATCCCACCTGGCGTTTAAACCCTGTGGCGATCTGGTTCCAAGGCGAAAGATCCAGAGTGCCTCCCTTTTTCTAATCATTGCATGTAGGTCTCCTCCTCTCCTGGGCAGGAAAACCTTTTCGATGCCCTGGAAGGAAAAGCCAGACATATTACCACCATGTACAGTGCGAAAGTGCCTAGCGACATTAGAAATATTCTGGGTCTGCCAATTAGCTCCCAAAAAATGTTCAGAAATTCTGGCCCTGAGCGATCTGGTGGTGCAGCCCACATATTGAAGTGAACAAATAGAACATGTAACTAAATAGATCACATTTTTTGAGCTGCAGTTAATAAAGTGCTTAACAGTAGATCTAAATCCATTATGCAGGGATTCTATATACTTGGTCCCTACATGCAGCTCACAGTAATTACAGGACGGGATTGCACATTTGTATGAACCCTTAACCGAAAGCCAAGTGGTAGACTCGGCTCGAGAATTATACATGCTAGGGGACAGAAGGCTGCCCAGTGTGGGAGCCCGCCTACTGACAAAACTGACGCCATCCCGAAGAAAAGGCCGCAATTCATCATCACCTTCCAGGATAGGTAAGTATTTATTTATAATGTGTTTCACTTCCTGGAATTCAGAACTATAGGTGGTCACGAATGCAGGCCTCCTATCGGGAACCCGGTCAGTGGCGTTTGATCTAATTAACTGAGTTCTTGACATGGATGCTGCTCGCTGTCTGCCCCTCTGAATAGTCCACCTGGGGTACCCTCTTTCCAAAAGACGCTTCTCAACCGCTGCAAACTCACGTCTCGCAGCAGCCTCGTCCGAGCAATTCCTGCGGGCCCGAATGAATTCGCCCACCGGAATTGCCCGGACGGTATGCGCGGGATGACAGCTGGTAGCCCGCAATGTAGAATTCCCAGCACAGGGTTTTCTAAATGTTTTCGTATGAACAGTCCCCAAGCCCAAGTCCCCCTCCAAGGTCAAATCTAGGTAATCAATGGAGGTGGAATGCCATACATGGGTGAACTGTAAGTTGCACCGATTGTCGTTAAGACAAACCATGAAAGATTCCACCAGGCTCGGGTCACCCCTCCAGACCACCAGGATATCATCTATGAATCTCCCGTACCACGCAACCCGCTCCAGATGGCGCCCCCCACCCCCAAAGATGTGGAACTCCTCCCACCAGCCCATGTAGAGGTTTGCTAATGAGGGCGAGAACTTGGCCCCCATGGAGGCTCCACACCTCTGCAGGTAGAAGACGCCATCGAACATAAAATAGTTGCGGGTCAGGAGATATTCAGTAGCTGCACAGATGAAAACACGGAGGTCAGAAGAGTAACCCGAGTACCTAGCAAGATGATACTGAAGGGCAGTAAGTGCCAGGTGGTGCGGGATGCATGAGTATAAGGCTCTAACATCAATAGTGAGCCAACTGTAGCCAGCCTCCCATTTGAAACCCTCCATGCTAGCCAAAAGATGTTTGGAATCCTTGAGGTATCCGGGCAACCTCCTAACCAGAGGCTGCAGCATGGAATCCACCCAATCACTGAGGCGCTCCCCCAGAGAGCCGATACCCGCAACAATGGGTCTGCCCTGCGGGGGAGCGCCCTCCTTGTGTATTTTGGGAAGATGGTGAAATACTGGGACCACAGGAGAGACTACCCCTAAATAGGCAGCAAGTTTGTGGTCCAAAACCCCTAGACTCTCGCCATAACTAAGGAGACTGAAGAGCTGTTTCTGGTAGTCCTGTGTCGGATTCCCTGGCAACCTGGTGTAGGTCTGTGGGTCTTCAACCTGCCTCAATGCTTCAGCCCTGTAATCTATGGCATCTAGAATGACCACTGCCCCCCCCTTGTCAGCACTCCGTATAACAACATCAGTGTTATCCCGCAAATTCCTTAAAGCTATGGATTCGGCCCTGGTTAGATTGGATTTATGTTGGGTGGAGGTAACGTCGGTCAACTTGACTAGTTCCTTTTCCACTAATTCTTGAAAGATCTCTACAGGGGATGTTCTGGCAGTCAACGGATAAAAATCCGGATTTCTAACTCTAACAGGCTGGACGTCATCTAGGGTGATAAGACAATCGCCATCGGACATCAAAGAATCAAGAGTCCATCGGGCGCATGTGTCCTGAAAGTTCCCTATATCAGGTAACTCCGCCTTAAGTCGACTGCCACTCTGACAACATTCCCCGTCAGATCTAAAATGTTTTTTGAGCAAAACTGATCTGATAAAGTTATTGACGTCTATTAGAGTGTTAAATACGTCAAAATGAAAAGTGGGAGAGAAAGATAAACCCTTGGATAAAAGAGTCAATTCAGATTCTGAAAAGGTGTGACTGGACAAGTTAACAACATTAACAGGTATGGAATCCTGACAATAAGGGGTTTTACCTCTGGCTCGGTGTTTCAGGCCTGCCCTCCGTGTCCTCCTCCTCTTTTCCCTTTCGTGTGGATGGGTTTTGTCCGCCTGTAGTAAGAAGGCCTGTGCGTGGAGTTTTTTGAGGATTCAGGACGTGTGTTCAGGTCTTGCTGTTCTATGCAGGGTTCTAGTGCCGTGGGTCCAGCATTGGGACCGGAGATGCTGGCCACTGTAACCGGGACCCCACCCTGTGGACTCCTATCCCCAAAAAAACCAACCCTTCTCCTATTTCGCGATCGTGACCTCCTATTGTTATTGTTGCTAGGGGACCTGGGTGCAGCCTCCCACCTACCCCATTCATATACCACATCTTGTTCATAATCATTTATATCACGTACATATTTGACTCTTTTTGTTTCAGCAATAATGGTTTCTAGTTTGGATATATTGCTACACAACTTTTGATGTAGTATATCATATTGTTACCTGATTTAGGGAACTTTCAGGACACATGCGCCCGATGGACTCTTGATTCTTTGATGTCCGATGGCGATTGTCTTATCACCCTAGATGACGTCCAGCCTGTTAGAGTTAGAAATCCGGATTTTTATCCGTTGACTGCCAGAACATCCCCTGTAGAGATCTTTCAAGAATTAGTGGAAAAGGAACTAGTCAAGTTGACCGACGTTACCTCCACCCAACATAAATCCAATCTAACCAGGGCCGAATCCATAGCTTTAAGGAATTTGCGGGATAACACTGATGTTGTTATACGGAGTGCTGACAAGGGGGGGGCAGTGGTCATTCTAGATGCCATAGATTACAGGGCTGAAGCATTGAGGCAGGTTGAAGACCCACAGACCTACACCAGGTTGCCAGGGAATCCGACACAGGACTACCAGAAACAGCTCTTCAGTCTCCTTAGTTATGGCGAGAGTCTAGGGGTTTTGGACCACAAACTTGCTGCCTATTTAGGGGTAGTCTCTCCTGTGGTCCCAGTATTTCACCATCTTCCCAAAATACACAAGGAGGGCGCTCCCCCGCAGGGCAGACCCATTGTTGCGGGTATCGGCTCTCTGGGGGAGCGCCTCAGTGATTGGGTGGATTCCATGCTGCAGCCTCTGGTTAGGAGGTTGCCCGGATACCTCAAGGATTCCAAACATCTTTTGGCTAGCATGGAGGGTTTCAAATGGGAGGCTGGCTACAGTTGGCTCACTATTGATGTTAGAGCCTTATACTCATGCATCCCGCACCACCTGGCACTTACTGCCCTTCAGTATCATCTTGCTAGGTACTCGGGTTACTCTTCTGACCTCCGTGTTTTCATCTGTGCAGCTACTGAATATCTCCTGACCCGCAACTATTTTATGTTCGATGGCGTCTTCTACCTGCAGAGGTGTGGAGCCTCCATGGGGGCCAAGTTCTCGCCCTCATTAGCAAACCTCTACATGGGCTGGTGGGAGGAGTTCCACATCTTTGGGGGTGGGGGGCGCCATCTGGAGCGGGTTGCGTGGTACGGGAGATTCATAGATGATATCCTGGTGGTCTGGAGGGGTGACCCGAGCCTGGTGGAATCTTTCATGGTTTGTCTTAACGACAATCGGTGCAACTTACAGTTCACCCATGTATGGCATTCCACCTCCATTGATTACCTAGATTTGACCTTGGAGGGGGACTTGGGCTTGGGGACTGTTCATACGAAAACATTTAGAAAACCCTGTGCTGGGAATTCTACATTGCGGGCTACCAGCTGTCATCCCGCGCATACCGTCCGGGCAATTCCGGTGGGCGAATTCATTCGGGCCCGCAGGAATTGCTCGGACGAGGCTGCTGCGAGACGTGAGTTTGCAGCGGTTGAGAAGCGTCTTTTGGAAAGAGGGTACCCCAGGTGGACTATTCAGAGGGGCAGACAGCGAGCAGCATCCATGTCAAGAACTCAGTTAATTAGATCAAACGCCACTGACCGGGTTCCCGATAGGAGGCCTGCATTCGTGACCACCTATAGTTCTGAATTCCAGGAAGTGAAACACATTATAAATAAATACTTACCTATCCTGGAAGGTGATGATGAATTGCGGCCTTTTCTTCGGGATGGCGTCAGTTTTGTCAGTAGGCGGGCTCCCACACTGGGCAGCCTTCTGTCCCCTAGCATGTATAATTCTCGAGCCGAGTCTACCACTTGGCTTTCGGTTAAGGGTTCATACAAATGTGCAATCCCGTCCTGTAATTACTGTGAGCTGCATGTAGGGACCAAGTATATAGAATCCCTGCATAATGGATTTAGATCTACTGTTAAGCACTTTATTAACTGCAGCTCAAAAAATGTGATCTATTTAGTTACATGTTCTATTTGTTCACTTCAATATGTGGGCTGCACCACCAGATCGCTCAGGGCCAGAATTTCTGAACATTTTTTGGGAGCTAATTGGCAGACCCAGAATATTTCTAATGTCGCTAGGCACTTTCGCACTGTACATGGTGGTAATATGTCTGGCTTTTCCTTCCAGGGCATCGAAAAGGTTTTCCTGCCCAGGAGAGGAGGAGACCTACATGCAATGATTAGAAAAAGGGAGGCACTCTGGATCTTTCGCCTTGGAACCAGATCGCCACAGGGTTTAAACGCCAGGTGGGATCTGGCTTTGGTTACAGGTTGACGATTTTTATGTTATTATATGCTTAGTTTATCAATCCATATCTTGTATATATTTATGTCTAATTTTCGAAATATTGTGTGCAGCGACAGATGCCCTCTGTACATTTTGCATAGTCCTATGTACACATCCACATGCCAGGCCTGCTATTGTTCTCCTTTGTTGTGATGGATTATTTTTTGCTCCTTTTTTATCTTTGTGTATGGTTTTTAATTTTGTTTTGTTAGGTTCGGGGATGGCAACTTTTATTAGTGAGAGACGGAATACATTAGGCATTCTCCTCCCTTTGCCTGGTGGGTTGGGCCATGCCCCGCCTCTCACTGTTCCATCCCCCCCCCCCTCCCCTTTTTAAACCTCACTGAGAAAGCTGAAAAATGACTATGATTAAGGACTTGGCGTCCGAAACATGTTAGTCAAGTGTTTTCTGCTTATCTGGATACGTCCTCAATAAATATAACGATTTTAACGATTTTGGAGACATTGGTGCGGACCTTCCTTCCTTTACATCTTGACTACCTGGGCCTGGCTGCCTGTGTTCCTGCACTGTCTGCCACGGTACAATAGAGCGGTATCCCCTGCTTGCTTCCTATTGAAGTTTATTTTATGTTGCACTCTATAGAGGTTCACACTCGCGAGTCGCTTCTTAAATATTTGCCTGTTTGCTTAATATGCCGAAACTTGGGTTGCCTTCAAAGCTAATTTCTTCTATCAGACTGGACAATCTCCAATGAGTCATCCATGGGGGATAGCAATGTGGAACATTGTCTCCACGTCTTTTAAAACTAGATGAGTGATGTCAAAAATGCATCCCGGGTTATCAGGGGAAACTTGTTATTTAATATGGTCATACGATATGAAGCATGGACACTTGACAATGGACAGAGTCCAGTTGTTCTTTGGTTACCCTTGAGTCAATACGAGCACAATTTTTATAAAAAAAACTCTGAGAAGGAATGACGCCTCGGAGACTAATATATTGTAATCTACAAGTGATTACAACAAACCAGATTTTAGTTCCTCTTTGACCCATGAGCGAATAGGTTCATTTAGAAGACTGCGGGCAAAAAAAGGGATTGCACAATTGCTTTGTTGCATTAGTGAAGTTAAAGCTGGTAAATCTAAAGGCTCATACACACGTCCAACATAATGCACCACCAAGCGTACAACATGACCAAAGTTTTTACCTGACAAGTACGTACACACACACACCAACTAACTAAACAACCAACTCAAAGGATACCTGAAGTGACATGTGACATGATGAGATAGACATGTGTATGTACAGTGCCTAGCGCACAAATAACTATGCTGTGTTCCTTTTTTTCTTTCTCTGTCTGAAAGCGTAAAATATCAGGTATGTAAGTGGCTGACTCAGTGCTGACTCAGAGAGGAAGTGACTACAGTTGTATAAATATGCATACACAATTTGCATAATTCTGCATAAATGCAAAATTATTTGCATCTCATTGACCATCCCTAACAGGCACCTGTGGTTATGTGTATTTAAATGGCAATCTTCTTTTTATGGTTTTTATACAACAGAATTGTGTGGGGTTTCTTCACTGTCTTTATCAGTGCAATATTTAATAAAGGTATTGGAGAACTAGAATCTTAGCAGTAATTAATACCTGGTTTTAGTAGTTGGAAACCTCAAATATTATGGATGTAGTACTGCACCATTTGATTGTGAAAGGTTGAATTTAGAGTAACTGTCAGCCATACTATCTCAGAAAAATCCCTCACATATACAAGTAGATAAATACTTGCTCTACTTACATAACATATGCATTGCACTGTCCATTTTTTATTTTAGTCATATTTCTACAGTAAAAACTATCTTCTATCTTGATGCCAATCCTAATGTCATTTCCTCTTACTCTTCTCTGCCTGATTGTGTATGCAGTGCCCGCCCTCCTCCCAGTCTACAGGCACTCCTACCCAGCTCTGCAATAGAAAGTGCATTGTCTCAGCTTAAGAAATATTGGCCAATCAGGGAGGAACAGAGGTGTGGGAGGGATAAACAGGAGGGAAAGAGGCTTCAGCCAATCAGGCTGCATTAGTTAAGTCTGAGGGGAAGTAAAAAAAGCAAATGATGGGGAATGATGATTTATGGATAAGAAAACCAAGAGTGATTTTTAACTTTTGGATTGCCTGGTTAGCATCCTTATTACTTGATTACCAGATAAAAATAAAGCATTGATTTTTGATTTTATGCCGACAGTTACACTTTAAAGACACCTGAACTGAGAGACATATACTGTATAGGCTGACACATTTATTTCCTTTTAAGCAATGCAGATTGCCTGGCTGTCGAGCTGCTGACGAGCGCTGTTAAAACAGCGCAGGAGATTTGGGCGCAGCCGGTGCCACCATAGGCCATAATAGGAATCACCGCTATAGCATAGCTCAGTGTGTAATTTGGGTGCCATGAAAAGACTGAGCTCAAATTACCTTTAAAACACTGTAATTCGTCCACTAGTGCTAGCTGGAAGCCGAATTACATCAGCCCCCACTATCCATGGCGGCCTGGAGGGGGAATAGTAATGAACGCTCCCGGACTTTTGCAGAAGCAGGATCAGCCATATAACATCTGTATCCTGCGCCCAAATCTCCCAGCGGCTATTTCATTGGTATGCCCTCCTGCTGAGCCTCTGTTTCTAATAGCCATAGACTCTGAACATGGATGCAGATCAGGTGCTCTGACTGAAGTCTGACTGGATTAGCTGCATGCTGGTCTAAGGTGTGTGATTAGACCCTTCTGCTGCCAAAGAGATTGGCAGGTCAGCCAGGAAATAAATATTGCATCCTCCGTATCCCTCTTGTTACAGTTGTGCTTTAAGCTGTAAATGCTAGGGAAAATACCCATTGAAGATGTTAAAAAAGAACCACTAGGTTATTATTAATTGCGCAAGAAGCTCCTGTGAATATATACAGATTATCAGCTTTTCAAATCTCTAAATACAACTTCAAGGTGTGTATGGTCTGTAAATTGCCCAAGTGAAAAGGAAAAAACAGCTTTGTATGCTGATGATAAATGAGGTCTAAGCCCCCCTTCCCACCACCATCCTTCTCCTTAAAGTGTACATAAGCCGCAGAGTTATCTCTCCTACGCTAGCTAGACTGTGTGCGTATTTCTCCTGATGGATAAATTAGAACTTTCACAGATAGATGTGCAAGTAATAACCAGCTACAGGACCACCTCCCAACTAAAGAGCCCCCAAAATGTTTTGAGTTCAAACATGTTGAGTAAATGTAATGGGAGACCAGCTGTTCCTTCAGTAGTGATCTGGTCAATGATACATTACAATCATGAATATCAAACTTGAGCTCTGTTATTGATTTGGGTCATTCCTTCAACATGGAGCCACCCACGTAGGAAGAATTTCACAAATATATGGACCCTTACGGTATCAGGATTCACTTGACTTGCGTGTATTTACTACTCATGGCCTGTTTTCAAGGACTTGACGTCCCTTAATCCATCTGCAATAAACAGCCTAATCATATTAAACCAAATATTCAGTCTTGAACTTCTCAGCCCACGTCAGGTCACAGAAGGAGAAGACATCATGCGTCTCGAGTTCTCATTTGGCTTCCCGCGTTTCCTCTCTTTACCACAACACCCCCAATAGTTTCCATCTTTTCCAAGGCAAGATCGAGATTTCACGCAAAGTAGAGCAGCATTTGTGTTCTTTAGTTGGACGGAACCAAAGGAATTTTATAGCAAGTCTGGAATTCTGACCCTCTAGTATGGAAACTCTCTTCCCACTCTAGAGTGTAAACTTAGGAGGACATCTCTTCTGGGAGATGGCTGAAATATTATCATCAATGATGGATATTTCAACAATGAGATCTTCATTGTGGAAACATGTACAATTCAATAACTGTTCATCTCCTGTATTGATGAAAGGGGAGCCATGACTTGACAACTTCATGAGCCAAACTGGAAATGCTTTTTGGTTATGTGGAGCTTATTACTTAAAGGGATTTTGTACCCGAGACACAGCATGGGAAAGCAGCAAGAGATCGCCAGCCAAAATTTTCTGTACAACGTCTTGTTTCATTGACAGAAGTTTGGATGCTTCATGCTAGAAGCTGTAACTTTTTTGGCAAGCCAAGTAGAGATGAAATGTAATATAAATGCACCCATTGCCGTTAAGATGGTCGAAAGCACAGGCAGGCTTCACCTAATCGGCAAATTATGGTTAGGCCTTCTTAAAACAGAAGGGATTTGCAAATATCCCCATTGAGGAACAAATAATTCCCAAAATGTGTCACTGCTAGTTTATAGCACATTGATATTACAAATCCATAGAGTCCAATATTAACCCTTTCAAATCCAATTTTCTGATCACCCTGAACCCCCCCCCCCCCCCCCCCCGCACTTCATTTTCCTCCAGTGTGCTGTAAGGGGGGCATGGGTAATTGGGATGTGTGGTGATGGAAGGTATCTGGAGGGTCTGTACCTGTTTGCGCTAGATCAAGGAGGTGACCCGGCATTTTTTTTGGGGGGGGTGTCAGCGCCAGGACTTACACTGTAGCTCTGCCCCCCTTGCATGCACGCCAACATAGTTTCATTATTATATGGTGCTGCATGGTGTTAGAGAGAAACAAGAGGCTTGATTCACTAAGACAAATGGCACGCCTTATCAAAGTTAGCACGCCTTACCAAAGTTAACACACCTTATTAGAGTAGCATAACGAGCGCTACGAACCTGTAGGGGCTCAGGGCAGGACAGTGGAGCAGTGGAGCTATCGTCATTGCCAATGAGCAGTCATAAGTTCGCTATGCTACTCTGATAAGGCGTGCTAACTTTGATAAGGCATGCTATTTGTCTGCGTGAATGAAGCCCCTGGTGTCTTTGTCTGAAGAGGCTGATGCTGGACTGGATTTTATCTGGCAACAGCACCATCTAGTGGAAGCCAGTTTTCCTATCTGATGGCCCCAATCTGGTCCTATGAAGGAAAATGCCAATGTTGGACATATTCGGACATAGGATTGGAAAGAGATAAGACAGACATTTCAGGTCACTTTCATGTTTATTATGTTTATCCAGCAGTGACTGGATAGTGTACTAGTTAAAGTACCTTTGACCCAGTTGAAATCCCCCCCCCCCCCTTCCTCCAGCACCCCCCTGTGACACCCATTCTGCTCAGTAGACTGTCTAATATGATCGGCGAGGAAGCGCATCCATAATTCCCCGTCCCCTCGACCTGCTGTATGTGATTCACTGCACACAGCGCGCAGGGGAGCTGTGCTGTGTGCGGGCTTGTGGCATTTAAGGTCGGACATCCTTCCGATCTCAATTACCACAAGCCTGCACACAGCGCAGCTCCCTTGGCACTTGGTAAATCATATACTGAACTAAAGTTGCGAGTGGAGTGGGTGGAGTTAAGGACACGCAGAGGGAGAGGAAGAACTGCTACTTCCTCCCAACTCATTATTGACACCAGAACGGGGCCACCGAGGGCCCTGGAGGGGGGAGGCTGTTGCTGTATGCTGTGCCAAAGGCACAGCACCTGTAATAAAACAATTTTAAAAGTATTTGTGACCAGGTCAGGGGTACTTTAAGGGCTCTGCCTCTGATGCAGGTGACCTAGGCAAGACTTTCTAACACTGCTACTTCCTATAGACAGGGCCAGTTCTAGACTTTTTCCTGCCTGAGGCATACTTGTGAGGATGCCTTCCCCCCCCCGGTTTGGAATGATTGCACAGCACCCGACAATTTACTCTGCTTCATTTAATGTTCTCATGTGACATGCTGCAGCTCAACACAATAGCACACTGGCTGGCTGTGAGTCTGTGACAAACAAACTGCTCACCCTCAGCCACTCCATTCCTCCCCAGTCAGGACAGCAGTGCTGCCTCCTCCTTTCTGCTGTTCGAGTAAAATGAGACACTGCTGCTCTCCTGCCTCCCCACTCACTGTCAGACTTCTCACACAGCACAACAAGCTGCTTTTCCCCAATGATGACCTCTTCACTTTGCTCTCCTCCTCCTCCTGACTGCATGCTGTTAGCGTAAACACAGTACAAACATGCTTCTCCCCTCCCGTGATCTCTGCACCTGATGCAAATGTTTCACCTTGCTTCATGAGAGAACCGGCCCTGCCTATAGAGCCCTAGTGGCTGCAGCTCTGGCGCTTTTAGTCCACCAGGAGAATAGCGTGATATAAATTTTCGGTGTCTTGTCTTTAACAGTGCAAGCTTTTCGTATGATATCTGTGCAGCCTACTCTGCCTGCTGGATCCCCAGCCCCCCCCCCCATGTAATGTGTTGAATTCACCTGTTCCCCAGTGTCCCTGGTCTTCCCTCCATTGCTACCGGCCTGTATCCTGTGACTCGGTGGCACATGCGTGACTGCATACATGCAGTAAGGTCACGTGGTACTGGCGCCCAGTGGGGATGGAGAGAACATACGGGACACAGGAGGAGTGTACCAGTGGATAGGTGAGCTTAAGCCCACTCACCACAGGCCAGTGGGAATACATTACAATTGAGTCCAGCCAGGTGGTCCGGGAATTCGACGCCGATACTACCCTGCACCTGATGACATCTTTCCGGCATGCTCAATCAATTTTATTGATTGTAATCTCGATTTACGGTCGAAATCGATCAGGTGGTCATGTTGTGACATTGATCTCTGCCAGATTTCATTGTTGTAATTGAACTGGCTCGGATATCGATGCTGATAATTGAGTGATGTATGGGCACCTCTAGTATGTGGATTGAGCCTGTGTCTTTATTGTTGGAATATTAACAGGATTATTACCTAACAGGATTATTACCTAAACTGTAGTATAGTAAAACAACCACAAGTCAGCTGTATTACCTGATGGTTTTTCTTCAGTAAAAAGTTCTAACTTGTTATACTGGTTGCTGATCTGTGTGTACAAAACATTTATGCTCCAACATTTATAGCCAGCGTTCTACACTTGTGTGCTTTGCAGTCTCAATTCTCTGGGTGCAGATAGTTTGGCCAGCTACATTTTTTTTAAATTATTGTCTAATGAAGGGGACTGGGTTTCTATTGTGTGGACAAAACAAGCTGAGCTAGGGAAGAACTCTACTTCAGCTGTTAGTCTGTATCTATCCATCTATCTATATGTTTTTTTAAGTTGAGGAGGAACTCTCCCTGTCAATATAACACTATTGACCACTAGATGGGCTTGGTCATCATCACGAAGCACACTTCTTTCCATTCTTTCTTTTGTTGAACACTGGATGCTTCAGTACCCAGCCACGTCATCTAATGGATATTTGTTACTTACCTGCGTTGCCATGTTCCGCTGATACAACATCAGTGTGCTGTCTTCAGTTTTGTCTTCTAATACTCTTCCAAGTCCAAATCCAAAGCTGGTATGCAGATTAGATATTCTGACTCCAGTCTGACCCCACTACATGGTTTTTCCAGGTGTGACTCAAACACTCAGATGCCAAAACGTTCGGCACGCCAGCCAGCAACTGGCAATTTCTTCAAAATATCTCTTTATTTTACTACACAACATGACACTAATCACAATAACACTGCTGTATAACATTTCTTGTTTGTTCAAACGAGATTAGGAAACTTGTGCATGATTATTTACAAATTCTTATTTGCAGAAAGTGTGACCTGACCAGTCTTTCTGTGTCTCCCCTTTCACCCGGATTGCCCATAACCTCCCTTTCACCCGGATGGTCCATAACCTCCCTTTCACCCGGATTGTCAATAGCCTCCAAAGTGCAGTATTCGTTTCTCTAAAGTATTCTGTTTAAACCAAGATGTTACATGTAGTCCTCTGAAGCTCTGACAACAGAAGACACATTGGTTTGTTCTAATAACTTTTATCTTCTATTACAGCTATGAAATTCTCCAGAGTATTCACATCATCTGTTCTGCGTTTCATCAATGAGATGGCATTTCTTCGTGGGATTTATCAAGACATTCAACAGGTAGCAATACATAATTTAATTGCAGACCTTTTTTTTTCTTTTGGATTTTAGAATTTTAAGGCCAGTAAAAGAAAGTCATCCATGAATCAATCTCACAATCTTGGTAAAATCTAAATTTTCCTTCCTTCATTTATAAATATGTACACATCCTCCTTTGTTCCAGTCTTGACATACATTTTTTTGGCCCTTTTTTCCTCCATACCTCTGTTTTTGCTCATTGTCTTGTCTGTTGCATATGTGAGTTACACTTCCCATGAATTTATGGACTTTTGCTTTTAAGAAGTATTGAATAAAGCAGTTTTATGAAAACAACGTGCACTTGTAACTGGAACTCTCTGCTGTTCTCTCTTTAAACTGCAAATATTCTAGTTTTTGCCTTGGCTATACCCTCCTGCCCTTAATTTTGAAGAGGAACATTACTGAATACAGTAGAATCTTGTTAAACTCTTTTATAGTAAACATCTGGCTACAGTAAACTCTGTCACCAGGTCCCGACTATGTATCTGTTGATCAGTTCTGATATAGTAAACTTCTGATTTATTATTATTATTGATAGTGGCAACATATTCCATGGCGCTGATTTCATAAACTATTTGGCGAGGTCCCTTTAAAGAGAACTTGTACTGAGTAAAAATATTTAAAATAAACACATGAGGTAACTTCAAATGAACATTACATAGTTACCTTGCCATCAGTCCCTCTCAGAAGCTCATCATTTTCTTCTGACAATAATCCCTTCCAGTTCTGACAATATTTTGTCAGATCTGAAATATATCAGTTGCTGTCTGTAAAATATCAGTTGTTGTCAGTTATAGCTGAGAGGAAAACTGATGTACCAGGTAATGTCCATGTTTCCCTATGGCTCAAGTGGGCGATGTTACAGTTTAACTGTGTGCTGACCAGAAAGCTGTTATGGGTAATGGCCATTTTCAAAATGGAGGACGGAGAATTCCATTGATCACAGTGAACAAACAGGACAGGACAGGACAGGAGAAAGACACTGAGGAGTAGACTACATGGAAGGTAAGTATGACTTGTGTATGCTTATTTTGACTTTTAATTTTCAGTTCAGGTTTTCTTTAAGCTTACTATAAAGGGATTCTACTGTATTACTATGCTTAAACTTGCTTATATTTTACAAGATTTATAAAATTATTTAGTCAGTGTTTGCCTGCTGTAAAATCTTTCCTCTTCCTAAATTTACATTCTTAAATTTATCACACGTGGCAAGGCTGGATTTTCCATAAGGCACTGTAGGCACGTGCCTACAGGCGTCTGATGATGGAATGGTGGCTCACTTCCCTCTCCGAATTCCTCCCTTCCTTCTTCCCTATATAGAGTCCTGAGCAGAGTTTAAATGACAGGTTATTCACCCAGTTCTCTGCATTCCACCGATGTAGAAAGGTGAAGCCGTCACCATCCAAATAATTTCAATGCTCTTTTATTGATAGAGAAGCATACAGCAAATGACAGCGACGTTTCAAGGCATCTCGTCTCTTTTTCAAGCTATTGCTGAATGTCAATCACAACATGCGAGTTCAAACACAGGTTTATATATCGTACATGGATATGCAGCAGCCAATGAATTCAAACTTCACTATTACGCAATCATAACAGCCTAACTACTATACGACCTGATGGGAAACTTCTAGACTACTGCTTAATAGGTCCATTCATATGAGGCCCCTCCCATCCCCACACACCCACCTTGGCAAGCGGCCGCTCTCCTCGGGGTGTCCGTCCGTCACTGCCTATGTTCCCCACAGCGGACCTGACAGGGGACTGTGCAGGAAGACGCGTGAGGCCGCACAATGCGCAGCGTTCGCATGTCTGGGAGGGGCCTCATATGAATGGACCTATCAAGCAGTAGTCTAGAAGTTTCCCATCAGGTCGTATAGTAGTTAGGCTGTTATGATTGGGTAATAGTGAAGTTTTAATTCATTGGCTGCTGCATATCCATGTACGATATATAAACCGAAGGTTTGAACTCGCATGTTATGTTGTGATTGACATTCAGCAATAGCTTGAAAAAGAGTCGAGATGCCTTGAAACGTCGCTGTCATTTGCTGTATGCTTCTCTATCAATAAAAGAGCATTGAAATTATCTGGATGGTGCCGGCTTCACCTTTCTACATACTTGTTGGCCCGGGGTGCTTCTGGACCTTAGCCTGGCACATCACCATTGAATTACATGAGGAGTGCTGCACATTCTTCTCTTCACTGCATTCCACTGATGAAATCCCCCTTCAACTACCTAATGTTTGGGGGCATCTCAAGCTACTTAATATTGAGGGTACCTGTGGCTACCTAATACTAAGGGGAAAGAGTGGCTACCTACACCGAACAGGGGAAATAGGGGGGAGGTGACAGCTGGGACAGTCAGCATATTTGCAGTGCGGTTCAGCGGTAGTTTATAGGCTCATTAAGTCTAGGGTGCCAGGACATTTTTGCCTATAGGCTTCTGTGAGGTAAATCCGGGCCTGACAGGTGGCGACATCTTTACAGATGGGAGGGAGCATCACTAAGCATAACATTTTAAAAAAAAATTTTGTGGAATTTTCATTGCTTGCGAGGAGAGTCATGGAGGGCGAAATAATGCAGATCGTAGAATAAACAGAGCATAGGCCAGATATGTCATTTAATTTGTTGCTTTCTATTACATTATATCTGTGATCTCATCACGGCGATGACAAGCCAAATCACCACTTAAGTCCCGTCGCCGCCATGTATTAGCAATTTTTCATGTCTTTTTTTCTTATTTTTAGCTTCATTAAATAATCGTGAAGCGCCTCCAGCTCCTAAATTTAGGAAACGGTCAGCAGATGTTCATTCCTTGGGGGCTTTTTTTTTTCTCCAGAAGTTGCGAAAGTTGATAGGTCCTCTCTGTTCCGAGTCCGGTGCATCTGCTGAATCTGGTAACGGAGCACAGGCTGTCCACACGCCCTGGCGCGTGCTCCGCCGCTCTTCTGGTGGGGCTGTCATTGTCATGAGCTCATATGTCATTTTTGTCAGCACCGGTCATAGTTTTGGCACTTCTGCAGCAAACTGACAAGGGAGAAAGGTTATGAATTAAGAATAGGCTTCCAGAATCGCATCTGCTGTTGTTTCCATATTTACAGCTGTGACTTGAACGGAATTTATATTTTTAACACGCAATACAATCATTCAAATCATTTTTTTGTAGACATCAGGACATTGGGAAATAGGCTACCATTCTATACTCAACTTACTTGATCCTAGCTCGTCTTTTGGCCCTCACTCTTCTTCTCCATATCTTCTTCTTTCTGATCCAATGTCTCTGGTAGAACTTTCAACGTTACTCTCTCCAACACCACCAACAGCCACTTTAAGGTACCACAAGGTTCAGTCTTCAGATCCCTTCTCTTTTTCATTTATGCCCTTGGTCTTGTCAGCTCATTTGGGTTTCAACATCCAATGTATAGCCTGACACCACCCATATGTATGTTTCTGTTCCTTCAATAGTTTAACCACTTAACGACCTCCTAACGCCGATAGGCGGCGGCTGGTCGTAAGTGGATTTACATGGGGCCGTTCCATGTCAGTTCACGGAGGGTATCTCCGTGAACAGTCTGCGAGCCGACGATCGCGGCTCGCAGGCTAAATGTAAGCACGCGGGGAAGAAATCCCCGCTGTTTACATCATACGGCAGAGACTTACCGAGATTTGGTGTTCTACAGACACTCATCGAGATTTGGTGCTCTGAAGAGATCTTTGAGCATTTGAGGCTCTGCATTACATCTGAGCCCTGGAAAGAGCTTCAAAAATGCTTTGCCGGGACTCAGAGATAATTACAGTGACGGGACTTGCGGTGAGGGGCGGCAGACGTTCGGTGGCTTTAGGTAAATTTCTCAGGGGTGCATGCCTCCGCTGCGATGGGCTTTGGCTCTGCGGGGACGAACCGACTAGGAGCTCTGGGGGTCTACTTATTAACCACTTAAGGACCATGGGCTTAACCTCCCCTCCCCCAGTGACCAGGCCATTTTTTACAAAATAGGCCACTGCAGCTTTAAGGCCTTGCTGCAAGGCCGTATCTCTCAGCACATATATTGGCTAATAAAAGTCAAGGATTTTACAACAACCAACCCAGCTTGCAGCGATCAAGACAGGTAGGGTTCGGTGGGTCCTGGGCATATAAGGATATGGCAACATTAATATCTGTCCAACTGTTTTAAAGTGAACCTCCAGACTAAAAATCGACTCAGCAGCACTGAAAAGGCCTGGAGTTTTTTCTAACAGTTTCACAGCATCAGAACTTTTTTTCTCTTATACAAGCCTCATTTTTAGCTGCACAGAAGAAAACTGCCCGGGCATTTTTCCACTGATGCTGTGCAAAGCATGATGGGATTTCTGATGTTGTTCTCGTTCTGCTGTTTTGGTGCAATTTTTTTTTTTTTTTACATTTTGAATTTCACATTTGAAGCCTAGCGTGTGCAGCTGGGAGGGGTTATCAGGACACAGGACAGTTGGAACTGTGTCTTATGCTCCCTGTCACCTCCCTTTCAACCAAAAAGATGGCAGCCCCCATGAATTTGCCTGTTCTTTTAAAACAGGGTGGGTAAACAATTATATTACCTATCTATTCTAATTAACATAACTAATGTAACTTAATAACAGTATGTTTGTTTAGGCTGAAGTTCCCCTTTTAACGAGATCTTCTACTTCAAGTCCTCTCACTTTCTTGAACTTCATATGGACACCATTAGAACTGACATTTAACAACCTAAAGATTCATGTCTCCTGCCAGACAGGAGGCAAAATCAACATGGATGGCTTACCAACCATTACTGCTCATCATGCCATAATTTAGGTGAAACATTCAACTCCACACTCTCATTCAAACCTCACGTTGACACGCTAATTACTTTCTACCATCTTCACCTAAAGAAAAAACCCCTCCCACATTCATCCTTTTATTATAGCATAAATTAACCTCCACTTTTCTTAACGACATTCTCCCCTCTCTGTCACCTCTACGAATTCTCTCCCCCAACCTTGCTATTACATGCTTCTAACAGCTTCATATACAGCTCACTTATGCAAATGATAAAATCTCATTTATCCGGTACCTACAGGGGATTGGTAGATGCTGGATACAGGTAGTTTCTGATTGCATCACTGGTAGAGTTACTGTTACATTTAAGACTAATACTGTACTATACCTCATCCCATACCCAAGCCATACACTCAATTGTCTTTTTAATTTCTAGACTTTGAAAGGAATAAAGCAAAAGAGAATGTAATCGTTTATTATTGTACTAATATTCCCGCTGTACATGCCATCCAATCAGCACCCTGGCTAATCTCAGTGGCCATTCACAGCAAGTGGGGGCAGAAAGGGGGCGTGTTGGCGCGGACAGACATACAAACCTACAGCGGCCAGCTTGGAAATGATTATTATAGGTACTGTAAAGATAGCGCTGTGTCTTCTGCATGGTTTAGGATTTTATATATACACATATAGTCCCAGTAAAATGTATAGTAATTGTTGTACAGTATATGCGTTCCATGTACATATTTTGATCCCTTTAAAAGACCACTATCACGAAAAAAGTAGGCAGTTAAAATCTGACAGAACCGGCAGGTTTTCGGCCAGTCCATCTCCTCATGGGGACTCTCAGGGTTTTGTTTTTCAACAGCATTTCCTGAACAACAGTTTAAAGGCCAAAATAGTGATATATCAGCCAGCCTCCCTAATCACTTGCACGCTATTTTGTCAGTTAGACTTTGCAACTGCTGTTCAGGAGATGCTGTTGAAAACAAAGAAAACCATGAGAATCCCTTATGAGGAGATGGACTGGCCCAATACCTGTCTGTTTTGTCAGATTTTAGCCCCCTACGTTTTTTGCCATGGTGGTCTTTTAACATCCTATCGGAGTGAATAATAGAAGGGCAAAATCTCAACAGATTGTTGGTTAGTGATCTACAGAGACTCTGTAAGATATGAGACTATGAGCCATATCCAATTACCAAACTAACCAGCGACAAGCACTGACGAGTTCTTAACCACTTGAGGACCGTGGGCTTTACCCCCCTTAAAGAGAACCCGAGGTGGCATTTCATTATGCTAGTGGGGCACAGAGGCTGGTTGGGCACACTAACACCAGCCTCTGTTGCCCCATCGTGTGCCTCAAAGACCCCCCCTGCTCGCCGCTATACCCCCGCAGTGCTGGCCACACGCAGCGCGTCTCCAGCACATTGTTTACCCTAGCGCTGTCTATCAGCGCCGCTTCCCCGCCTCCTCCGCATCGCCGCTACCCGCCCTCGTCCCTTCCCTCCTATCAGCTGGAGGGAAGGGACGCGGGCGGGTAGCGGCAATGCGGAGGAGGCGGGGGAGCGGCGCTGACAGACAGCGCTTAGGTAAATATTGTGCTGGCGACACGCTGCGTGTCGCCAGCACTGCGGGGGTATAGCGGCGAGCAGGGGGGGGTCTTTGAGGCACACGATGGGGCAACAGAGGCTGGTGTTAGTGTGCCCAACCAGCCTCTGTGCCCCACTAACGTAATGAAATGCCACCTCGGGTTCTCTTTAAGGACCAGGCACTTTTTTTCCATTCAGACCACTGCAGCTTTCACGGTTTATTGCTCGCTCATACAACCTACCACCTAAATGAATTTTACCTCCTTTTCTTGTCACTAATAAAGCTTTCTTTTGGTGCTATTTGATTGCTGCTGCGATTTTTACTTTTTATTATATTCATCAAAAAAGACATGAATTTTGGCATAAAAATTACTTTTTTAACTTTCTGTGCTGGCATTTTTCAAATAAAGTAAAATTTCTGTATACATGCAGCGCGAAAAATGTGGACAAACATGTTTTTGATAAAAAAAAAACCCATTCAGCCTATATTTATTGGTTTGGGTAAAAGTTATAGCGTTTACAAACTATGGTGCAAAAAGTGAATTTTCCCATTTTCCAGCCTCTCTGCCTTTTCTGAGCACCTGTCATGTTTCATGAGGGGCTAGAATTCCAGGTAAGTATAAATACCCCCAAATGAACCAATTTTGGAAAGAAGACATCCCAAAGTATTCACTGAGAGGCATAGTGAGTTCATAGAAGATATTATTTTTTGTCACAAGTAAGCGGAAAATGACACTTTGTGACAAAAAAAAAAAAGTTTCCATTTCTTCTAACTTGCGACAAAAAAAAATGAAATCTGCCACGGACTTACTATGCTCCTCTCTGAATACCTTGAAGTGTCTACTTTCCAAAATGGAGTCATTTGTGGGGTGTCTTTACTGTCCTGACATTTTGGGGGGTGCTAAATTGTAAGCACCCCTGTAAAGCCTAAAGGTGCTCATTGGACTTTGGGCCCCTTAGCGCAGTTAGGCTGCAAAAAAGTGCCACACATGTGGTTTTACCGTACTCAGGAGAAGTAGTATAATGTGTTTTGGGGTGTATTTTTACACATACCCATGCTGGGTGGGAGAAAT
This sequence comes from Hyperolius riggenbachi, assembly GCF_040937935.1. NCBI lineage: Eukaryota > Metazoa > Chordata > Amphibia > Anura > Hyperoliidae > Hyperolius > Hyperolius riggenbachi. Next base: position 219,704,990 of record NC_090656.1, read on the forward strand.
ATCTCTGTAAATGACAATTGTTTGATTTTTTTTTACACACAATTGTCCATTTACAGAGAGATTTCTCCCACTCAGCATGGGTATGTGTAAAAATACACCCCAAAACACATTATACTACTTCTCCTGAGTACAGCGATACCACATATGTGGCACTTTTTTGCACCCTAACTGCGCTAAGGGGCCCAAAGTCCAATGAGTACCTTTAGGATTTCACAGGTCATTTTTGTTTCAAGACTACTTCTCACAGTTTAGGGCCCCTAAAATGCCAGGGCAGTATAGGAACCCCACTAATGACCCCATTTTAGAAAGAAGACACCCCAAGGTATTCCGTTAGGTGTATGGCGAGTTCATAGAAGATTTTATTTTTTGTTGCAAGTTTGTGAAAAAAAACAATTAAAATCAATTTCCGCTAAGTGTCATTTTCCGCTAATTTGTGACAAAAAATAAAATCTTCTATGAACTCACCATACTCCTAACGGAATACCTTTGGGTGCTCAGCATGGGTATGTGTAAAAATACACTCCAAAACACATTATACTACTTTTCCTGAGTACGGCGGTACCACATGTGTGACACTTTTTTGCAGCCTAGGTGCGCTAAGGGGCCCAACGTCCTATTCACAGGTCATTTTGAGGCATTTGTTTTCTAGACTACTCCTCACGGTTTAGGGCCCCTAAAATGCCAGGGCAGTATAGGAACCCCACAAGTGACCCCATTTTAGAAAGAAGACACCCCAAGGTATTCCGTTAGGTGTATGGCGAGTTCATAGAAGATTTTATTTTTTGTCACAAGTTAGTGAAAAATGACACTTTGTGAAAAAAAAACAATAAAAATCAATTTCCGCTAACTTTTGACAAAAAATAAAATCTTCTATGAACTTGTCATACACCTAACAGAATACCTTGGGGTGTCTTTGTTTCTAAAATGGGGTCACTTGTGGGGTTCCTATACCGCCCTGGCATTTTACGGGCCTAAAACCGTGAGTAGTCTGGAAACCAAATGTCTCAAAATGACTGTTCAGGGGTATAAGCATCTGCAAATTTTGATGACAGGTGGTCTATGAGGGGGCGAATTTTGTGGAACTGGTCATAAGCAGGGTGGCCTTTTAGATAACAGGTTGTATTGGGCCTGATCTGATGGATAGGAGCGCTAGGGGGTGACAGGAGGTGATTGATGGGTGTCTCAGGGGGTGGTTAGAGGGGAAAATAGATGCAATCAATGCACTGGGGAGGTGATCGGAAGGGGGTCTGAGGGGGATCTGAGGGTTTGGCCGAGTGATCAGGAGCCCACACGGGGCAAATTAGGGCCTGATCTGATGGGTAGGTGTGCTAGGGGGTGACAGGAGGTGATTGATGGGTGTCTCAAGGTGTGATTAGAGGGGGGAATAGATGCAAGCAATGCACTGGCGAGGTGATCAGGGCTGGGGTCTGAGGGCGTTCTGAGGATGTGGGCGGGTGATTGAGTGCCCTAGGGGCAGATAGGGGTCTAATCTGATAGGTAGCAGTGACAGGGGGTGATTGATGGGTAAATAGTGGGTGTTTAGGGTAGAGAACAGATGTAAACACTGCACTTGGGAGGTGATCGGACGTCGGATCTGCGGGCGATCTATTGGTGTGGGTGGGTAATCAGATTGCCCGCAAGGGGCAGGTTAGGGGCTGATTGATGGGTGGCAGTGACAGGGGCTGATTAATGGGTGGCAGTGACAGGGGCTGATTGATGGGTGATTGACAGGTGATCAGGGGGATAGATGCATATAGTACACAGGGGGGGGGGGTGTCTGGGGGGGGGGTGATCAGGAGGGAGCAGGGGGCAGTTTAGGGTATAAAAAAAATAACGTTGACAGATAGTGACAGGGAGTGATTGATGGGTGATTAGGGGGGTGATTGGGTGCAAACAGTGGTCTGGGGGGTGGGCAGGGGGGTCTGAGGGGTGCTGTGGGCGATAAGGGGGTGGGGGAAATCAGTGTGCTTGGGTGCAGACTAGGGTGGCTGCAGCCTGCCCTGGTGGTCCCTCGGACACTGGGACCACCAGGGCAAGAGGCAGCCTGTATTAAACACTTTGTATGCGGCGATCCGGGTGCTAGTATCCCGCCGGTGCTTCCGAACGGCCGGCGGGTTACAGCGCGAGGTGGGCGGAGCCAGTCCCCGGCGGCCGATCGCGTCACGAATGACGCGATCGCGCTGCCCATGCCCCTACAAGGACCGCCGCCTCTGTGCATGCGGCGGTCCTTGCGGGGTCCACTTCCCGGCTGCCTCTGTGCGTTGGGCGGTCGGGAAGTGGGTAAACTAGTTGGGCATCACCTAATGCAGTTAAATGTAAACACCCCCGGACAGTAAAGAACTTACTTGGGCGATATTATCACCAAGCGAGTTCTTTACACCCTATACTGTTACACTTTTCATACTGCCGGGAAGCGATGCTTCCCATCAGACATGAGCGTTACCATGTTTAGACCTGATTTTTGCAGGTCTAAACTAATGCACGTCTTCGCCACTGCATTTGGGTTGTCTCTCTTTTAACTACTAGCCGATGGGCGTGACCGCGGCGGCAGCCCCAGGACCGCCTAACGCCCATCGGCGTAAAGTCTTGGGGCAGGGATTTGCAGATCGTGCGCGCAGCGCCGCTTTGATGATGCCGCTAGGAGACTGTTAGACTGCGGATGTCTATTTAGTCTGTACAGCGCTGCAATCTACGGCAGTGCTGTACTGGTGACAGCCGCGTGACACGGCTGTCCCCCTGGGATGCAGGAGAGTAATGAGCTCTCATTGGCTGAAGCCTATGACAGCCGATCGCTGTCATAGGCTGGCAGGGGGAGGGAGGGATAGGGAAATAAAAGTTTATAAGAAAAACAAATCTTTCTATAAAATAAACAAACAATCCTGGGAGCGATCAGAGCCCACCAAAAGAAAGCTCTGATGGTGGGCAGAAAAGGGCGGGTTGGGGGGGAAAGGCGAGGCCTTAAAGCTGCAGTGGCCTATTTTGTAAAAAATGGCCTGGTCACTGGGGGGGGGGGGGGGGGGGGGGGGGGAGGGGGGTTTAAGCCTATGGTTAATAAGGAGACCCCCAGAGCTCCCAATCTGTTCGTCCCCGCAGAGCCAAAGCCCCCCGCAGCTGAGGCATGCACCCCTGAGCAATTTACCTACAGCCACTGAACATCTGCCGCCCCTCGCCGCAAGTCCCATCTCTGTAATTATCTCTGAGTCCCGGCAAAGCATCTTTGAAGATCCTTCCGGGGCTCAGATGTAATGCAGAGCACCAAATGCTCAAAGATCTCTTCAGAGCACCAAATCTCGGCGAGTCTCTGCAGAGCATCAAATCTGAAGTCTCTGTAATACCGATAGGAGTACCAAAAAGTTGGTGATAATCTTGATAGATAGAAGATATGGAGACTCATCTGACAGATCCTTAGTTGATCTGATCCCTGGATAAACTGAGGGGGAAACTCCTTCTCGTTTCTTTTTCTCAGATTTATACATTTCCTTTTTCTACTCTTTTTTTTTTTTTCTATATTCCGATCTTTTATTCTCTCTGAACGGCTTCACTCTATTACCTCTTTCTTACTGCAACCTTTGGCCACCATCGCGTCTTCTGAGATGGACATGTGCATAAGAGGAGCAATAACAAAACATGGGTTGTGGTCTAATCATTTATACCTATGGGATGACTTACCAACTTTATGTAATGGTTTGTTGAAGTCCATTTTGGTAATTGTGCACAGTATTGTATTATTGTAATGTGAACATTTTCCCTTGCTTTCAGGAACTTATTATATTGTAAATACTTTGGAGACTCCTTTCTTGTTATGCTCCTCAAAACATTTTTTTTTTTTTAAGTTGGTGAATGATAAACACCTATCCACAATTTTGAGAACCCTTGCGGCTGCCAGCAAATTAATATATATTGTAAACAGTCTAAAAATCTGGCTTTACCATGCGTGGAATACATTTATCCGAAACCACCAAAGCTAACCAATGTTACATAGTTATTATGGTTGAAAAAATATATACGTCCATCGAGTTCAACCAGTATAAAGTACAACTCCAGCCTATCCCCTCACATATCCCTGTTGATCCAGAGGAAGGAGATCCAGAGGAAGTCTTTAATTATTTGAGGATTATTATTTTTTTTTTGTGTGATATTTGAGACATAGGCCTCTATGCAATTAACTTTATCTCCTAGTATATATTTTAACACCTTGACAATAAAATTATTTTTAAGTTCCCAGCAAGCAAGAAAAAATGTTGACAGTACTTTTTCAACTACCGTACTTTTTGGTACTTTTTAATTGTAGTGTGATGAAAAGTTACTTTAAACAGAAGATGAAAAACTATCGCCTAGGAGAAAACTCAGGCGAAAAAGTTAATTGCTTATGGGCCAAAACGCAGTATAAGGACATGCAGCCGCTTGTGTTTAGATTGCCGTAGTCGCTAATGCTTTTAACCTCGGGCACTTTGAATTGGTAGCCTCCCATTAGCATTTGTTTTGAGCAAGCAAGTACTGTTTTGTGTGCAGTACATGGTGTATCCAGAGAAAGAAAAAACACAAATGTCTTTCAATTCACTGTAACTGAAGAAACTGCTTTGTAAAGAGTGAAGAAAAGTCTTCTATGTAGAGCACAGGAAAGTGTCTGGTTGAAGTTACTAAAAAACAGCGCTTTCTGTGTTGAGATAAAAAAAAAAAAGTTAGAGGCTCTGTAACAAAATTTTCAGCCTTATTTCATCTATCCTATAAGTTCCTATACCTGTTCTAATGTGGCCTGTCTTACTGCAGCCTTTCCTTGTTACACGGTGGCTGTATTATCTCTTTTATATAATCTAATCTTCTCTCCTCTGAAGGCTTTGTCGGGCTCAGAGACTCAGGCAGGAATGTGCTGCACTGCTTGTGATGGGATAGAAGCTATACACACCCTCTCCACACCCCCTCCAGACTCTGTGTGAGTCACAGACTGAGCTCCTCTCAGCCTATCACATGCTGGTTAGCAGCCATGTCTTGTTTGTAAACACTGCCTAAAACTGGCAATTACAAGCCAGGATTGCAGCAGGGAGTGGCAGAAACAGCAAAGAGGGAAGAGGGGCCCAGGAGAATGTAATGAATAGAATGGTATGCTTTTTATTGTAAGAATTTTAGAGTACAGATTCTCTTTAAAGGGGAACTTTAATGTAACTTGATGACAGTATGTCTGTTTAGGCTAGTTATGTTAATTAGAATAGATAGGTAATATAATCTCCTGTTTTAAAAGAACAGGCAAATATTTGTGATTCATGGGGGCAGCCATCTTTTTGGTTGAAAGGAGGTGACAAGGAGCAGGAGACACAGTTCCAACTGTCCTGTGTCCTGATTACCCCTCCCAGCTGCACACACTAGGCTTCAAATGACAAATTCAAAATGTAAAAAAAAAAAAATGCACCAAAACAGCAGAACGAGAGCAACAACATCAGAATTCCCATCATGCTTTGCACAGCATCAGGGGAAAAAAGCCCGGGCAGTTTTCTTCTGTGTAGCTAAAAATGAGGCTTGCATAAGAGAAACAAAGTTCTGATGCTGTGAAACTGTTAAAGAAACACCATGGGCCTGGTTCACAAAGCGGTGCAAAGTGTTTGCACGCCTGTGAAAAGCCCCTTATCACGCCTAAACTCAGTTTAGGCGTGATAAAATGAAGCTTGCGCAAAGTTGCAGTGCGCGCGATGCGCCCATTAAACCTTACGGGCGCTGCGCACGGAATTACGCGATTGCGCGCGTAAAACTTTGTGCGCGGGACTTTGCGCGCGATAAAGAGCACAAATCGGTGCTAACTCAGCGGTGCAAAGGTTATCACGCCTAAAGTCTTTTAGGCGTGATAACTGAGTTTTGTGAATCAGGCCCCAAGTCTTTTCAGTGCTGCGGAGTCGATTTTTAGTCCGGAGGTTCACTTTAAGGTAGCCAGACACTGTACAATTTTTTCCCCCCACTTAGATGTTCAATCAGACAAAAACATCTAATAGATCGAAGTCAATTTAAAGTAAAAAAAAAAAAAGAACTTTAACCTTCCTGGCGGTAAGCCCGAGCTGAGCTCGGGCTATGCCGCGCAGAAAGATATCTCAGCCCCTGGTGGGGCGATTTGCTCACTTTAAAATGCTGTACGCGCAGCGGCGCAAGAGGGCCCCCCCCCCCCCCCGCCAGAGCACTGCGCTGCCCGGACCAATGAGTTCCAGGCAGCGCTATGGGCTGGATCGGAGGTGTCTGACGTCAGGACGTCGGCTGACGTCCATGACGTCATTCCGATCGTCGCCATGGCAACAGGAGAAGCCAAACAGGGGAACGCGTTATATACGCGTTCCCCTGTTTGCTATTGATGCCGGCGACGATCGCACTAGAGGGACACATGCGCCCTCTAGTGGTGTTTCATGTAGCTACCACTCTGGTAGCTTTACATGAAACAAAAAAACAAAAACAAAAAAAAAAAAAGATTTTTGCCTTTTTGGCAAAAACAATTAACCGCCAGGAGGGTTAACGAGAGTGATATGGAGGCTGCCATATTTATTTTCTTTTAAACAATACCAGTTGCCTGACTATCCTTCCTCTAATACTTTTAGGCATAGATCCTGAACAAGTATGCAGCATATCAGGTGTTTCTGACAAGATAATCTGCATTCTAGTTATAGTTTCTGATGTTATACAGATACTTCTGCAGCCATATAGACCAGCAGGGCTGGCATGCAACTGGTATTAAAAGGTCCCAGAAGCGTTACAATGCAACGCTCTGGAATGCTTTGTCTAATGTGAATGGTAACAATAAAGTCAATAGACTGTCATGTTACTTTCCTACTGCCTCCTAGGTGCGTTCCGTCAAAACGAATGGAAGAGCTTCTAGTGTGAAAGAGCCCTAAAACGAAATAAATACCTCCCTTATGTATTTAGGATCGTAAATTGAATTAGTGAACCATAATTTAGTTTTTTTTGTTGTTGGTTGATCGTAATGTTGATCATACTAAACCATTGTAATTACCAGTACGCAAAATACCGGCGTGACGTGGTCGGCAAGAAGTTGAAGAGGAACTTCAGCCTAAACAAACATACTGTCATTAAGTTACATTAGTTATGTTAATTAGAATAGATAGGTAATATAATCTTTTACCCACCCTGTTTTAAAAGAACAGGCAAATGTTTGATTTAATGAGGGCAGCCATCTTTTTGGTTGAAAGGAGGTGACAGGGAGCATGAGACAGTTCCAACTTTCCTGTGTCCTGAGCGCCTCTTCCAGTTGCTAGGCAACGTGATTAACAACATAGGAAATCCCATCATGCTCTGCACCGCATCAGGGAAAAAAAAGACCGGGCTTTTTTTCTTTGATGGGTGGAGTTTAGCTAAAAATGCAGCTAAAAATGATGTTTTGGTAAGAAAAACAAAGTTCTGATGCTCTAAAACTATTAAAGAAACACCAAGCCTTTTCAGTTCTGCTGAGTAGATTTTTAGTCCGGAGGTTTACTTTAAAGATACCGACTTTTATGGTAATTTTTCTGGTTTTAGCATTAGAAACCCTTTCTATATTTTGCACATTAGTATGTAGCCCCGCCCTCCCAGTGATGCCTAGCCAATGTTGTTTGCCCAATGACTTTTGTACCACTATTGGCCCTCAAACTACATGGAAGTGGGAAAATTGGCCAATTGAAACTGGTTGTGTGTATTCACCCTTATGTGTGGGGATGGTTGATGGAAATAATTTCAAGAAAACCTGTAACATAAAAAAGTGCCCCTGGGGGGGGGGGGGGGGGGGGGGTACTTACCTTGGGAGGGGGAAGCCTCTGGATCCTATTGAGGCTTCCCCCGTCCTCCTCTGTCCCACAGTGGTCTCGCTGGGCCCCTCTGAACGGCGGCCATGTAAATATTCACCTCTCTGGCTCCAGCACAGTAGCGCTCTTGGCTCAGGTGGAAATGGCCGATCCCAGTCATGCCTGCCGATGCCTGCACAGTAGAGCGGACCCAACTGGGATCTGCTATTTCCGCCTGATCCCAAGCCAAGAGCCGCTACTGTGCCTGTGCCGGAGGCGGGGAAGGCAAATATAGCGCCTGCGCCACAGCTTGACAAATTATCGGCTGTGGCTTCAGAGGGGAATGGAGGAGAGAGGAGGAAGCCTCAATAGGATCCGGAAGCTTCCCCCTCCCAAGGTAAGTACCTCCCAGAGGTTATACTAAATATGCAAGCTGAAAGACACTGAATCTCCATACAAGCCAAACTGATAAACTTCTCCTTGGTCTTCTCTAGTTTGCTGTGAAGCGACAGCAATCCAAGATGCAAAACACACATGGGCGGCTTTGTAGACCACTCTGGAATTTGGTACCCTCCTCACCTACATCATTCACTAATATCACACAGGCCAAAATTCCAGCCGGATCCACCAAGTCACCCTCACGTCATGTGTCTCCAATTAGGCCCCACAGGAAGGTGGTATCCAGGATTGCTCAAACCTCTGATGAATTTACTGGCTTCAGCCGAAGGAATTCGCCTCCCAAAACCAAAAATCCATTTTCTACTGACTACCCATGAAGGTTTAATAGCCTAGGATTATAAGGAGGAACGTGGACATTCTTCCCTCATTCCGCAACCTCTACCTAACTCTTTAGGCAAAAGAACAGCATGAAATACTTTTTAGTGACATCATTGTTTCAATATGAAATAATTGCTAAAGTTTGCAAAGTATGATGCCACAAAACTCTGCTGTTTACATTCCACTGTAATAAAACCGCTTACAACTGAAGTCACCTAATTGAAACCTTAAACATAACTAGGGCAACAGCCGACTGACCTATGGAAAAGGTCACTAGATGTAAGAATTCGGCCCGTGGGTCTTCAATAAGGAAACATTCTGTACATTTTTAGAAAATATACTTATGCAGTAATGGTATGTGAAGACTGAGACCAAGAAAAAAAAGGGCACCGGAGGCTGTAATGTGAATTATGGCCATAGCAGCGCTCAGAAGGTAATTTGGGCGCCAGCAAAAGACGGAGACCAAATTACGAAAAATACAGCCGAATTGCATCCCTTGTAAAGACAACATGTATCGGCTCCTCTCCCATTGGAGCAAACCCCATCATTGAGCATTCTCCCCAACTGCTTTCTTTCTTCTGATCAGCAGCCATTTTACTACTGAACTGGTTTCTGCACACAGGGGGCTCTGAAAGTTTCCTGCTCTGTGTAGTTATTAAAATCGTGAGAAGCATGGAAATAATCCAGCAGCTAAATAAGAGACCCACCAGAATTAAACTCACAAACTTGTGCATGGACGAGTGTTGGTGGTCCAATTTAGTTGATCAAATTTGGAACACCTGAATACTGCCGGACACCACACTTCAGGACCACAAACAAGCGGACAGCATCAATTCACTCACTTGTCCTTCGTGGTGTGTTCCACATGACTCCAATGGTTTCAGCTTCACACAAGCAAGAAGTTATTTGGTTCTGTAAAAGGAGTAGGCTGTAGGTGTGCCATAAATCAGAGGTCCTGGATGTACACCTGGCTTTTCAGAGGCATAAAGGAAGCCTTTCCCACTTAATACTCAGAAGGCGTGTTAAAAGGTTTCAGCTTCACATGAGCCAAAACTAATATTCATCATACCTTCAGTTTTAGGAAGGCAAACTTGTACTTGGCATAGCTTTTTTTGGTTGGATTTTCAGGTTTCTTTAGGCTCTATACACATATACTGTGTACTGCACAGCATCAAAAACAGAGAGGAATTTATGATAAGCTTAAACACTTAAGGACCACAGGCTTTACCCCCCCATGTCTTCCCCCCCCCCCTAGTGACCAGGCTATTTTTTTTTCAGTGCTCTGCTGGTTTAATAGCTCGCTGCAGAACCGTACAAGTCAGCACACAAATGGACACCCCCTTTTCTGCCCACCAGCAGAGCTTTCTGTTGGTGGGCTCTGATTGCTGCTGCCATGTTTCTCTTTCTTTTTAAAAAAAATTAATTTAAAAAAATGAATTTTTTAAAATTAACGCCTCCTCCCTTCGACAGCCAATTAGGGCGATCCTCTCTCATAGCCATCAGCCTATGAGAGGGGATCGCGATCGGAGCCTCTCCAGGGGACAGGGCCCAGTATGGCACTGCATTATATCGCAGCGCTGTACAAACAAAAGAAATGGCTGTTTCTTTTTTCCCCCCCAGTCTGCTAGTGGCGGTCGCTGGCAGATTGCTGACAGAGCTCTGCTCTGTCACTCAAGCAGGGATGCGTGCGCATCGGCGCACCCGTTCCCCTGTAAAACCCCTCCGCAGGACTTGACGCCAATCGGCGTTCGCTGGTCCTGCCACCCTCCTGCTGCCGACTGGCGTTAGGTGGTTGGGAGGGAGTTAAAAACTAGATAACTCCTGTTATATCATAAACTGATATTCTATGAGCGTTGATTTTTTTTAGTAAGAGGGCTTTTTGGTCTCTCTTTAGTCCTGTACACTTTCCTACTGGTTCTGAGTCACCCTGAACTGCATGGGTATTCTGTTGTACTGGTCCAAGCCACTTTACCATAGAGCCATATCAATCCATGCCATTCACTGATGAGGACCAAAAGTCCGAAACAGGCTGTCTGCATGTTTGATTGATGTGGCTCTGTAAAATCTCTATAAGCTATAGGCTTGCTATGCACCAGGGGTAGGGAACCTTGGCTCTCCAGCTGTTAAGGAACTACAAGTCCCACAATGCATTACAGGAGTCTGACAGCCACAATCATGATTAATAAAGGCAAATGCATGCTGGGATTTGTAGATTTATGGCAGCTGGAGAGCCAAGGTTTCCTACTGCTGCTATGCACCATCGGTTCTGGATTTAAGCCTGGCTTCAAGGGCATAAAGAGATAATTTGCATATTCAGCAGTGATGCATTGTGGGAGACTACAATAGCTCACTTAAAACAGAAGGTATTTGTGATAATTAAGCTTTAAAAAAGGCAAAAATACACTGAGCATTGCTTTTTAGTAGGAGGGCTTTTTGGTCTTAGTCCCCTATACTTTTCTAGTGGTTTTGGGTCACCCTGACCGAGCTGCTATTATGTTAAACCGATATTTAAGTCATGAATACCATAGATGTTACATACGCACTGCATAGAAGATTTATTTACAACAAATTAAATGGGCAGTATATTTATTACAAGATGTTTAGCGTACACATCATAACAAATACACAAAATTGTTAAAACGGGTTAAAAAATAAAGTTTACATTTTTTTTACTTTTTCCTTAAAATGTAGTATATAGAACCAGAAAAAATTCTGTATCTTTACAAAGTACATTAAAAAACAAAAAAATTACTTCATATACAAAAAGAAAAAAACAAAACAAAAAAACAAATGTGCAAAGTGTCCGTTTCACCTGTGCCAATTGAGAGCCAAACTTCATATGCCTTCATGTTAGCTAAAAATTTGAATAGAAAAGAAGACAAATTCTACCCAGCCAAAGTGTTAAGAGATGCGTTTGGCACTGTCCAGTGAAGGTAACATTGTATTGACATCAAGTGGTAGTCCATAAAGTGGAAAGCCAATCAAAAGCTTTGGATAGAGGGGGTGAGCTTGAGGTTAGTATAATATTGTTGTAGCCACTGTTGGGCCGATTCCCCTAACTTCCTGTGATGATGACCTCCATGGCTCTGCTGTGAGCTGAACTTCCTGCAGGTTATAATTGGACCATTTAGACCCACTTCCTGCATATCTGGATTGGCCCACCATCCATAGAATAGTCTATTTAAAGTAAAACTGTAAGTTCAGTTCCATGCAGAGGCAAGGTGTCACCTAAACAGGAAATAAAAGGAATTTGTAGGTCCACAGATGGCCTGAAAACTACAAGAGGTCATATTCTGTCAGAGGCTGTGGCTGGAGTGTTCGATATAATGAAGAATTTCAGGTAGGGTTCCTCAGAGCTTCATAATGACATTAGTAATCTACACTTATTTAACAATTATGAGCATCACCCTGTGATTCATGTCTGTGGAATAACTTCCTGTGCAGCTGCTGGAAAAAACTAGACTGGAGACTATGGCCTCATTTCACTAAACTTTTAAAACGTTAGATAATTTACCTCATGGGTAAAATCTAATTTTGAATTCACAAAGGTGTTATAGATGTATTGAATGTTTTATCGATAAAACATTCAATAAATCTATAACGCCTCGGTGAATTCAAAATTAGATTTTACCCATGAGGTAAATTATCTAACGTTTGATAAAGTTTAGTGAATTGAGGCCTATATGTTCTGAGTAACGATTGTTATTGGAGTGTTTATGTATATATCCTGCAGCAACTTCTATACTCCTTCATTTTTCTTTGCAAAGCACAGGCTTCTCCTGTGGAGACACCCCTTGCCAATGTGGGCCACCCCGAGACATTGGCTGGTCTCACTATTGTGGCTTAGACCCGATACATTTTTGTTATTATCCGCAATTCTAGACCATTGTGTTGTAATACAGTGCCTTCTGTTTGCTCAGTGTTAGGCCTCGTTCACTTTAGGCAACGCGTATGTTCGTGCATTCGGGAGGCAAGTGCAGCCGATCGCATGCCATCCGTGTTGCCGTGCGCTGCTGAACCCATTCATTACAGTGAATGGGATCAGCAATGCTTTTTTGCAAAAATGTGTGCAACAGCCCATCGCACTGCTGCGCGGCGCACAGTCTGAACATGAGAACGTTTATGTTCTTGCTGATCACATGCTATATGTGCTCCTGAAATGCGCACGGCAGCACGTCTAGTATGAACGAGGCCTTAGTGCTCCAAAGCCAGCCATACACTACAGGTGAAATTCAAAAAAATTAGAATTTTGTGCAAAAGTCCATTTATTTCAGTCATTCAGCTTACAAGTGAAACTAACATATGAAATAGGAACTCTTTGCAGACGTTTTGGATGAATTAGCTGATTGGCGTCTGACACTTTGAGTCTAGATTAGAATATTGACCATTTTCACAATATTCTAATGGTGTGAGATTTTGATTTTGGGGTCCTCATAAGCTGGAAGCCACAATCATCAAAATGATAATAAAGGCTTGAAATATCTCGCTTTGCATGTAATGAGTCTACTTCATATATTAGTTTCACCTTTTAAGTTGAATTACAGAAATAAATGAACTTTTACACAGTATTCTAATTTTTGCGAGTTTCACCCGTATATCACCGCACCACCGATCAAAATCACCAAGAATCGCCATTGCTGATCGCGTAATGTAATTTACAGTTTGAATGCAATGCCGATGGAAAACAGTTTTTGCCTAATCTAATGCCCGATTTGGCAAAATCATTATACAGTCCAACGGCCAGTTTAGGGCAGACTACTGCTACTTATTGATGTTAATTTCTTTACGCTGCACTTGCGTCCTATTTGCAACCTCACTTTCAGCTACTGTGCGCACTCTAGTTACTTGTTTCCATTCAGTGGACCTTGTATTCTATTTTTTTTTCTTTTTTGGATCATTTGTGAATCAATTAAGACTACCATTTGGTATCAATCCAATGTGGGTTCACTGATATTGTATGTTTGTATATATTCACTACATTATCTTATAGTACATAAATCTTTCATTGCAAACTTGGGTCTGCGAGTCTCCAGGCCGGTTCTAGCTACAATGTGGCCCTGGGGCAAAAGTAACTTTGGGGGCCCCCGGACACGCCCCTTCCATCCAAATCACCCCCAGGGACCCTGAGCTGGCTGCCAGGCCTGATCCAATCCCCCCCCTCCTGGTCACACTATCCTTAGGGGTCCATATGTCCCCTAAAAAGCTTTTTGGGGGTTTCCATTATTCACCTCCTTCTTTTCCTATACAGAGCATACACACAGCACCCCCACTGTCATGGGTCGCTGGAGAGGAGGAGGGGCACCTTTGGGGAGCTCCCACTGGCTCTGGCTCAAGTGCCCCCCTTGCCTCTATGGAAGTGCCGGCCCTGGCGAGTCTTCCATATGTGATTGGTTTGGCACACTATTGATTTACACCCCCCCCCCCCACCTATATTCATGTTGCTTTGTAGAAATTAGGTGTGCATTTCTACTGCTTTTTATATGTGCATTTTTTAGCAGATGAAAATTAAAATTATGGGGCCCTGAGGAACCCTCTCGAACCCTCGCGACTCTAGGGATGGTCAATGAGATGCAAATAATTCAAATGTCATGCCAATGTTTATGCTTTACAGACATGTATGCAGCTTGAAAATGGAGCAATGAAATGGTACGGCAGCATTTGTGTGGCCTATTATCAAGCAGCAGGACTTTGTATTAACTTGACTATTTGAGTCTTGTTAAATATCCCCCTAGTGTTATTCTTTAACGCAAATCTGTAGTATGATAGAAAGCATGACAGAATACATGGGCCAATGCAGCCAGGACTCCACCCCCTTTAATTTAGGAGGAAGGGCTAGAACCTGAAAAATGTTACTGTCATTTCTATTTCCTGTACTTCCTGGGAGTGGTCACATGACAGGAAGTAGTGGCGTAGCAATAGGGGCCCACTAGGGATCCTCCATCATCCACCTTATTAGCTTTTAATTAGTGTTATGCTGGAAATGAACATCTCTACATGCAATGCATAGTGGCAATCCTTACACTGTTTCCTTGCTCTGATTACACCTCAGACACTGCAGCTGTCCTTAGCAGGTTTTGGGGCTCTATATCAGTAGAGTGCTTGGGGCCTCATGTAAAACTCGCACTGGGGCCCTAAGCTCCTTTGTTACGCCACTGACAGGAAGTGATGTCATATCTTCAACAGACACGCCTACAATAAAAACCTGATGCTCCCACATGTCTAACTTAATGTTGTTGGTGATAAGGCAGGGAGTAAGGGAAGTTCACTGTAATGGAAGGGGAAATAGAATATAAATACTAACCCAGCCTACATCTTTTTATCCCAAACTGAAAAACTGTATAGTTTAGGGTGCCACTTTACTAACACGTCTGAAGTGAAACACTTACCAAGAGCTGACTGTGTTGAGCTAGAAGTTTGAGGAGTATGGCAATTCCTAACTTAAGAGAAGCAGAACTCTGCATGGGGCAAACAGACTTCGGGAAGTGTCTGCAGGGTCCGCTGCCTGATCATTTTCCAGGTCTGACTGGTCCTTAGCCAAGTTCCATTTCCATCTTAAATAATCCTGGTCTCGGTTCAGCCACAATTTGCTTGAATTTCAAGCTCATTACAAGCAGCTGGCCTTAAATGTATTTCCTACTTGGGGCTAATCTCCACCCCTTTCTGATAGGTCCGTCCTTAACAAGTTCTTGCTAGGCCAGTAAGAAAGCCTCTATGACTGGAATATAAAATAAAGGGCTTAGCACAAGAAGGGGTTGAGCAAAGATCAAAGTCAGAATGGTCTTTCCATGTGCACGGAAATGTGACCATTGTTGTTACACGCTTACAAGTTCCTATCACTAGCTGTCCCTCAATGGGGCTCACAGAACAAGTTCCTATCACTAGCTGTCCCTCAATGGGGCTCACAGAACAAGTTCCTATCACTAGCTGTCCTTCAATGGGGCTCACATTCTAAGGCCAGTTTTTGAAGGTATCCAATTAAGTGTGGTTTTAAGATCTTGGTGGACCTACATGTAACCAAAACTAACATGGGGAGAGCATACAATTCCACACAGATATTGGCCCTGGATGGGTGGGAATTGAACCTGGGACTTTGTGCGCAGTGATGGTTACATTGATGCGCTTTAAAGTCGATGCACCTCCTTCAGTCTAGTTTTATCATTCATTGCAATATTACAGGTGGACCTTATCAGTACGGCTAAAGATACCTGTTAACAATACAATCTTAAACCATTAATAATCGGTCAGGGATAGTGATTGATTGGGTCCATAAATGGATCAAAATTTTAACCGATCCAATACTGTGAAATGGAATGAATTTGAAAAACAGATTGATAAATCGATCGTTTCATGTTGTTTGGCACCATCAACATCATCGAATCTAATAGATCGGGAGGTCGATCGCTCGCTACAACGTATCATTAACGGGACACCTTTATTCAACTGGCCAACCCCCTAGAACTAGAAAACTGGGCTGAATCTAACCTGACGAAGTATACACATGTCGCTTGAAAGCAGACATCAGAAGATACAAAAAATGATTTATGTACAGTACAAATTTTTTTTATCAGAGCAGATAAACATATTAACAGTTTTAAAATTGAATTACTCCAGTCAAGTGATATCAAAGTGGTCAGACATGTACTTTTTTTTTTTTACTTTTAACCTTTTTTGGACGTTAACAAATACAAATAAAACAAAAAGATAAAAAAAAACAAAAAACTGTCATAGTTCTAGAATTCAATAGGAATGTCCAATCATTTTTGTTTTGGCAAAACTATGTACATAGTGGGACTAGTTCGATCCTTCCATTCTTTCCTAGTGGGACTAGGTTGATCCTTCCATTCTTTCCTTCATCAATGTAAGTGCATGTGCTTGCATTCGTTGTGTAGTGCATTCTCTACCTATGTACAATGAGAAGACTTAGCCCTGCGCGCTACTTTCCCTACTCTATTCCGCAGGAGTGGGACTCTGACCTATCGTGACAAGTTTGCTATCCTAAAAACAAAAAAAAGCACCACACTGCACTGAAACTACAGGGAAAAAAAAAGCAAAGTAAGAGGCTAGCTACATCAAAACTGTACAGGGTTTTTGTAAACTTGTCAGTCTGACATAGGTCAGACCTACTTCTTCTCCTGCCCCCAAAATCCACCTCAGGTCCACACTGCCCATGTTGCAGTAAACCATTTTGGGAATGTATAATCTAGCTGCATAATACTTCAATCTCAAGGCTTAAAGTTCACCGCCAAAATTCTGGTAAGTCCAATATGGTGCAAGGTCTTGCAGTAGGGCTTGATTACTGACCTGCACTTGTTTCCTAAGGTTTGTCTCGATTTCGAGATGATATTTCTCACTTTGGAGAGAAATTGCGCAGCCAGCTTTGAAAATATTTACCCATATAAATGATTTTCAATGTCAGAAAATATTGGATTTGGCAGAAAAGTGGGGCAGAGCTTAAAAATTCCAGAGTGCTCCTTCTTTTTCGAACAATTTCATAATACTTATGGAGTGTTCCTGCATGTCCCTTACCCCACCCTCACGCTGTAGGCAAAGAGGCAGTGCCCCACCCCCTTCACCAGGCAAGAGTGCTGAGGGCATGGTAAAGTTCTTGAGATTTTGCCTACCCCAAAACCGGAGGGGGGTCCTTCAATAACATACAATGCAAAACAAGAGCTCCTTCCTAGATCCAGAGGAGGTGTGGCCATATAGCAGAGATGAGCGTCCGATCCTATGCATCCGATATGCAGTTCTGGATCTTGTCCATCCACTGCTGGGCACTTTGTGCATCCTGAGCACAGAAATTGTACACACGCCTGCTGGTTTTTACCTGCGAGGGGGAAAAAAAAAAAGTAGATCGAGAAAATTGGTATTACTCAATGTGGAAAGCAGATCTATTTTAATGCCAAGATACATATTATACCATTATTGTACTTTGCTGGGTCTACAGAAATAATAAAGTAGATCTGGTGATTATAGTGGCTTATTAAAAGAATTCTGGGTTCTGGAATGCCATCCAATCAGAGGTAAACCGATGCCAAACCTTGGCCGCCCCACCAATCTTTTGACCAATTTCCGACCAAAATCGATCATGAATGGTGGAAAAACTCAGTCACAAGGGTTTGATTGGGTGTGCGATGGTAAAGCTGGGGGGCAAAGGTAGACTTACCTCCCCAAAACCAAACACAGCCACTATGTATGGTTTAAACAAGATTTAATTTGTACTCCAGAACAAATGCAACGGGTTTCGTGGGTCTCTAGCCCGCTTCCTCAGGCAATAATACAGGTAGGAGTAACTCAGAAGTTGTGTAGCCAAGTACAGCGCCCTCGGCTACACAACTTCTGAGTTACTCCTATCTTTATTACTGCCTGAGGAAGCGGGCTAGAGACCCGCCAAACGCGTTGCATTCGTTCTGGAGTTCGAATTAAATCTTGTGTAACGCATACATAGTGGTTGTGTTTGGTTTTGGGGAGGTAAGTCCACCCTTGCCCCCCAACTTTTATCTGTTTTTACCTAGGATCAATTTGGTGCCTCTGTTTCCATTGCAATTATTGTTATCCACCTGGTGGATGGGTGAACACCCCTTTTTTCCTTCTACAGAGAGCGACTTTTTAGCCTGAGTGGGGACAGGCGTAATATCCTCATAAGTGCTTTAAGTGGTTACCTGAACCCGGCAACCCATAACTTGTGAGTATATTTCTTATTGCTGCTACCTTGGCATTCCTTTGTCATCAATCATTGATAGGCATGCTTGTAGATGCATGCAGTTTCCACAACACAAGGTTTTTTTATCTTAAAAATACAGAGTTGCTTCGCATAAATTTGTATTCACATTTTTATATTTTTTAGCTAATGGTCCATATCTGTGGTATATTGATTTGCATGCTTGTATCTGTTACAGTTTTATATGCTCCTGTACTGCCTGATAAAGCGGGATTGTTGACCGCGAAACGCGTTGTGATTTTATGGAGCTGTGAATAAATTGTATATTTTTTACTCTGCATTTGAGTATATGTCCACTACCAGAGGGAGGTAAGTCCACCTCGACTTCCCTCTTTTTATCATTTTTAGAACATTGTTTTACTCTGCTTGGTGCCTCTGTTCGTACATATTAGAGCACTTTATCATCAATAATACACTATTGGGGCTCTCCATTGTGTTTTTGCTTTCTTTTACATTTTGCGATGGTAAATTGTTCGATCTCCTGACAGCCGATGGACCCCCGGCCAACGTCCCCCCATGTGTATATAGTCCAAGGTAGAAGAGCACAATAGTGGTTGGCACTAGACATACAGACAGGCAGATCAAGGGGGTAGCAGGTGTGTAACCCTGTGCCTCCGGGCAAAGGTATTAATAGTCAAAAAAGCAAAGAAAATGAAATCTGGGCACCAGCCAGCAGTAATGCTTAAGTCACACCTTTACTCCATCCACCTGGAATTCCAAACAAAAACTATACAGAGTAGGCGTGACAGCCGTTTCGCCGGAGCACCTGCTTCTTAAGAGGCAACAATGACATTAAGTCACTTAATGTCATTGTTGCCTCTGAAGAAGCAGGTGCTCCTGCGAAACGGCTGTCAGGCCTACTCTGTATAGTTTTTGTTTGGAATTCCAGGTGGATGGATTAAAGGTGTGACTTAAAGGGATACTGTAGGGGGGTCAGGGGAAAATGAGTTGAACTTACCCGGGGCTTCTAACAGTCCCCCGCAGACATCCTGTGTTGGTGCAGCAACTCACCGATGCTCCGGCCCCGCCTCCGGTTCACTTCTGGAATTTCAGACTTTAAAGTCTGAAAACCACTGCGCCTGCGTTGCCGTGTCCTCGATCCTGCTGATGTCATCAAGAGCGCACAGCGCAGGCCCAGTATGGTCTGTATCTGCGCAGTACACTCCTGGTGACATCAGTGGGAGCGAGGACACGGGCGTGCAGGCGCAGTGGTTTTCTGACTTTAAAGTCAGAAATTCCAGAAGTGAACTGGAGGCGGGGCCAGAGCATCGGTAAGTGGCTGCGCCAACACAGGATGTCTGCGGGGGACCATTAGAAGCCCCGGGTAAGTTCAGCTCATTTTCCCCCGACCCCCCTACAGTATCCCTTTAAGCATTACTGCTGACTGGTGCCCGGAATTCATTTTCTTTGCTTTTCGACCATGTGTATATTGGCCTGTCCCTTTCCCCCAGTTGGCAGTGTTGGAATCTGCCAGCGCAAATTATGTCCTCCTCCGGAGTCACATGACATCACTACTTACATAGTACAGGCGCTTGCGGTGATGCCGGATACCAGAGGCGGCGCTTGCGGTGATGCCGGATACCAGAGGCGGCGCTTGCGGTGATGCTGGATACCAGAGGCGGAAAGTATTTGCGCCGGTAGACAGGTGAGCCTTCGCCATGGGGGGTGGGGTGACACATACAGTATACACTGGGGGGGCGGCAGTGCTAAGACGATTTCCGATAGATTTCATGCTGAAATCTATTGGAAATCAGTATATAGTGTGTGGGCAGGTATAGATCCCTCTATGATCAGATTCGATCAGAGGGGGATTGATCTGATGGTCGATCTGGTGGCAGGTTGAAAAATGTATGACCACCTTATCCCTAACCTCCCTCCCATCTTAGTACTTAACAATAGCCCTTGGCTATATGTTAACTGAACTCCGTTCTCATTCCCTCACACTATCCTAACCAGTCCCACTTTTTAACAGTCACCACTGCTGCCCTCGCACACAAAACACCTGCTTCAGTCGGTATGTCTATTGCATACATGTCAAACTCTGGCCCGCGGGCCAAATCTGGCCCTCAGAGCCATTACATTTGGCCCTTAAGTGGTTTCCCCACTTTACATTATATTTGGCCCACTCTAGAGCATCACACCAGGGAAGCCATATGGGAGGAGGTGGAGGAAAGCACTAAACACCAAGGAACCATATAGGGCAGGGTGGGGGCCTCTAGCCTCCAGGGAACTGTATAGGGGAGGGAGGACCACTAGGCACCAGGGAACTGTATAGGGGTTGGAGAGGGGCCATTAGAAACCTGGGAACTTTATAAGGGAAGTTAGCAATTGTGTTTGTTGCAGTTGGCATTCAGTTTAGAGGTGGTGGGGTGAGTTCCCTGGAGGTGAGAGGTCCAGGGCTTGCCCGCACTTCCCTCTGGATGTCGCATGGTGGTTTGGGGGCCCCAGTGAGTGAGAGAGACCTGGGGCCCCTGGGCTGTCATGTGGACCAGTGTTTGTAACTTTATAAGGGAGGAAGGTGGCCAGTAGACATTGAGGTTGGCCCATGACTAGGTCCCAGTGTACAATTTCAGCCTACTTTGCATTTGCGTTTGACACCCCTGGTCTATTGCATATAACTTATATGTTATATCCATATGGATATGATCATATGTCTATCGGATACAATTTGTAAAGAAAAAAAATAAATGGTTAAATATAACTTCGTACAGATGTTTTCTTTTTTTAAACTTTGCCCAGTACAATATGCAACCTTAATAAAGCAAACCTTAAAAGAAAATAAACGTATGAGATAATGAATTCTACAGTTCAATTGATAATTAAATTGCTAAGAAAAAGAAAATTAGTAGCAAAGAAAACAGTCTCATATTGTTTTCTAGTACAGGAAGTGTTAAAAAAACAACCTTCAGTTATCTATGCAAAAGAGCTTCTCTGAGCTGTTTGACCCACTGGGTCGAACACAGTCCTGTTTTTTGAGGCACTAAAAAAGCTAAGAAACTGAGAGAAAGCTTGAGATACGGTTTTACTGAAGGAAATATCAAAGGGTGGTTCTTTCTGTTTATTTTACAGCTTAAAAGACAGAGTGTGGTTTTAAAACCGCAACTGTGACAGTATGATGCAATATTTAAAAAAAGAAAATAAAAAAAAAGCTAAATAACTGAAAATAACAATGAGAAACTTTTTCTTTGCTACTAATGTTCTATTTATTGTTTAGGTTTGCTTTAATTGATCATTTATCAGATGCCATTCTAAAAATGATCAAAATACTGCGAGATTGATCAAATGGAATCCCAAAAAATTCATACGAGATTTGTCAAACCAAAATAAGATAAATTTGAATGGATTAAATGATTAACTAGCACCATGTGCAGCCAGGAATTACGCTTGGTTCAAGTAAACGTTACGTCATCAGATCAGGGTTTTGCAACAGATAACAGCCCCAGAAGATACAAGACTGACAATAACATATTTTTAGCAGTGTTGCCCCCTGGAGAGTGCATGACCCTGGGGAGGTCAGGCACATGGTGTTCTGTGTACACAGTGGCAGCGGGGAGCCTGGTACACAATGTGCAGGTGACTCGCACACAACATCCATCACACCAAGCCTGACAGTGTGTACTGCGCTGGTTGCTACGGCCGCTGTTCTATTTATGAAATGATTGGTGATGTCATGGCTGGAATTTTCGGGGGGCCCCACCCTGTAATTCTCAAGGCTACAATTGGCATCTGCAGTGGAGCTGTCCAATGCGAGCATCCCGTAGGAATGTACGGATTTCTCTATCTGCTTTCAATTAAACAGCAAGATTTCTGTACATCCCATCAGCAAGGCAAGCCGAAAACATGTTTGTCATCGTGGCTGTAAGACGGCGTCCGAGCAGGGAACAGAGGCGATAAATCAGCAGCACATGCCTCTCTGCTGTGCGACAACATCCATGTAAATTCTATGTATTATGTGCGAAAAAAGAAACTGTATGCGGCTACCCGGGCCAAAGTGAAAATAAAAAACGGACACTATATGTCTGTGTGTGTGGGGAGGTGTGAAGAATCATACCATCTGTGTGCCGACGTCCCCTTCTGTTTATCTGTAAAAATGCGGTTTCGTCAGGTAAGTTGGCACGACCGGTGCTCTTTTG